>NC_082700.1:77386512-78103512 GCF_949987515.2 Delphinus delphis
CACATTATGGTGCTCAAGGAGTAAGTAACCCAGTTGCTTCAATTACCCAAAAGATCCCTTCGTAGTGCATCCCCTCTTCCCCCCTCCCTCCCGCCAAAACAAACATCGAGAGACGACAAACTGTGCCGTGTTCTACGGTTCCAGAACTACACAATGGCTTGACCTACTGCACGGGACTGGTCTGGTAGCAGGACTCGCCATGTGAACCCTGCAGAAATGGTTTTACATCAAAAGCAACCAACCCTCAGCCCTTCGTCGAAGGAAAACGTGGCAGGTAACCGTCATAGGCACCTTTGCATGATCCTCAAATCCGCTCCTTTGCTAACGTTAAGGGGAAACTGTGTGGCTCCACCACCCGGACGCCCTCCGCGGCGTCGCCCCCGCGCAGTCACGGGCGTGTGATCCGGGCCAGCCCGCCGCACTCTCCATCCGGATAAGCACGGGAGCGCCCGCCGGGCCTTGCGGCCGGAGGAGGCGGACGCGCGGCGGCTGACCGTCCTCCAGGCTGCACCCCGGCACCGCGCCGGACAGCGGTGACTCAGCCGCCCCGGGACCGGCCTCCTTCCCCCGCCCAGGGGGCTGCAGCGCCCGCAGGCCCGCCAGCCCCGACCCCGCCAGCCCCGGGGACGCCTCCCAGCCGCCTGGCCAGCCCCGCTACCTTCACTCCTGCCCAGGATCCGGCAGCACAGGTTCTGCAGCAGGACGTTCGGCGACTTCTGGTCCGGGGTCGCCATCCTAGCCCGGGGCTGCCCGCGGGGGCCCCGCGAAGCCCCGGCGCTCGCCCGCCCCGCCCCGAGCCTGGCGTGCTCCGGAGGCCCGGCCGCCCGCGTCCGCCCCGCGTCACGCGGGCTCCCGGGTCCCCCACAGGCTAAGGGCTCGCGGACAGCGCCGGCAAGAAGGGCGCCATTTTGGCGGAACCCGCCGAAACGCGGGCCCCTCCCACAATGCCCCGCTTCTTCCGGGCGCTCGGGGCCGCAGGTGCGCCTGCCTAAGGGTTCCTCCCGACAACTGCGGCCCAGCCAGGAAACTTCCGGAACCAGGCGCCCCAGCCGCTGGTGCTCGGGGTGCTCAGACCCACAAACGTCCCCAGGTGTCCTCGAGGGTCAGGACGGCACCGACCCCCAGACGTCCTCAGCAGAGGTTCAGGACGGCCCCTGACCTGCTGTAAGAGTGGAGGGTGCCCTGCAGCGCTTTCACAGTCCATAATTTTTTTTAAAGGATCATTGGTTCTACTTACACATTGGGTGGAGAAGTCTGTTTATAGAAGTACAAGGGTTTTATGATTTTCGACACGTGGCTGACCATCGACACCGGCCACATTGTCCAGCTTTTCATAAGAGTGCTGTTTGGCACCTCCCCACCCCCAGCCCCAGGTAACTAGTCAGTCAGACAAGAGCGAGAGAAGGGGGCAGGCTCGACCACCAAAATGTGTTACATGGTCACGTGTGGCTACCTGGGGAAAGGGGCTGGCTGATGGCAAGACTTGGGGAAATTAAGCAGCTGCTGCGGTTAGGGATAATGATGGCTACAGAGAGCACAGGGTGGACTGTGCTGGGGTACATGCGGAAACCTAGGGTCCTTGCATTTCTAGCTAGAGGCTCAGGCATAGGCAGAACCAGAGGGCGTCTATAACAGCCCTAAAAGAAATCTCTTATTCTTGTACCTGCTAAGTCATCAGAACTGAGGACCAGACTCCAGTTATGATGCAAGTTCAACACACAGTCCTTCCAAGTCTCTCCTGTTAAGGGTGGATGGTTAATTGAGAAGAAGTGGACCCTGAGGTTTGAGATGGAGACGTTTGGGTAAAACGTGAAAACCCAGGTCACCTGAACCTTCTTAAACACAGCAGGAAACCCCTCCTCGTGTGTGTGTGTGTGTGTGTGTGTGTGTGTGTGTGTGTGTGTGTGTGTGTGTGTCTGGCCTTTCCTCCATTTTCTGAAGAATCAGGTTGGCTCTTCTCAGCAGCAAGTGAAGCAGAATTCCAAAGGACTCAAGTCATCCTAAAGAAGGAGTGAAAGAGTGGACAGAGAAACAAAAAATCAAAGAGGACAACAGAAAACAAACTTTTAAAACAGTGTGCCTAAATCCAACCACTCTAATGATGGCAACAAGTGTTAATGGATGAAACGCTCCATTAAAAGGCCAAGATTGCCAGAATGAGTGAAGGAAAAAAGCAGGACCTAATTACAGGTTAAGACATATTTTAATATAAAAAGTTGGTAGACAGTAAATGGGTGGAGAAAAGATATACCAAGAAAACAGTGAGGATAGCAAGGCTGGAGTGGCCACATTAACATCAGGTGAAATAGACTCGGAGACGGGGAGTGTCCAGAGACAGAGAAGGACATCTCGTGCTGATAAAAGGGTCAGTTCCTTAGGAAGACACAACTGTAAATGCGCGTGTGCCTGATGACACACCCTCAAAATACATGAAGCCAGAGGGACTTCCAGAGATGATGGGTGAGGATGCAAGCAACTCCTTTTCACCAAAAAAAAAGCAGAAAACTGGACCAATTTGCCAAGATGAACCAAGTCAGGGCACTGGAAATCAACCAAAGATAGACCACAAATTGGAAAGCATTCAGTCTTGAAAAAATGATGGAGCTTCTAGGGAGAAAAATGTGCATCTGTGGTCTTCTTGCCAGGACTGCTCCAGTCCCCACCACACAGCTTGACCCAGGAGAGCCCTGGTACTCCCAGTGCACGGTGGCTGCCTGACCATCAGCTTTGGTCCCAGAAGGGGTGGGCTCAATTTGGGGCAGGAGGTGAAAAGCCATGGCTCACCAGCTAAAGGGGGCTTGGTAGGAAACGAACAGGGTGACACTCCAGCTACAGTAGCCCAAGGTTGGGGGCCTACTTGGTACAAGTGGCAGCCCCGCCAGGATTTTAATGCCGAGTGTGACTTTTGTCACCTTGACTAGCCATGGTGCCCAGATGTGTGGTCAAACATTGTTCTAGGTGTCTCTGCGAGTGTGTTTTGGGATGAGATTAACATGTAAATAGTAGGCCTTGAGTAAAGCAGATTGCCCTCCGTAGCGTGGGTGGGCCTCACCCAATCAGTTGAAGGCCTGAATAGAACAAAAGACTGACCTTCCCCAAGGATGAGGGAGCTCTGCCAGCAGGCGGCCTTCAGACTCGAGCTGCAGCATCAGCTATTCCCTGGGTCTCCAGCTGACAGCTCACCCTGCAGATTGTGGAATTGCCATTCCCACACTCATGTGAGCCAATCCCTTAAAAGAACTCAATCTCTTTCCCTCACTCTAGATAGATGATAGTGTAGAATATAAAACAATAAAAAATTTTCATCCACTTAAAGAAAAAAAGTAATAAAAATGAACATAGAACAGGAGGGACAAGAGAAAACCTATTAAGATGGTATGTTGAAACCAAAGTAGCTCACAAATTACATTAAATATAAACGCACTAAGTCCACAGAGGTGAAGAACAATTCTAATCACATCCCATCGAGGCTGCAGTCTATTGACTGGACGTCTCACTGCTGGTGTGGACCTTGGTCAGCTGCCCTCCAGTGGTGTTCGTACAGTTACTCCTTTTCTCTTTCCTTTCTTGCTCTTTGGAAGAACGTCACTGTGCAGCCCACACCTAGGGAGTGGGTAGTTATGGTCCCCTTCCCTAAGTGTGGGGTACCTACACAGATTTATGTGAAATTTTTCTGCATGGAGATTTGTTTGTTCTCCCCCATTTGCTTGTTTTTCAACAATTTACTTATATCAGTATGCATTTGTGGGTATTTATTTTTATACTTTGGGTCATAATCCAATAATGCATCACTTATTTTCTTGCTCAAATTGTTCCAGCCTTGGCTCTTGGGAGCTGTTTCAGCTGGCTCCTTGGACACTCCCTCATGGCCATGAGTTCTTTAAAAATAGTGAATAGACTTAATGGGTTTTAGTATCTTTTTTTTTTTTTTTTTTTGGCTGCACTGGGTCTTTGTTGCTGCGTGTGGGCTTTCTCTAGTTGCACTGAGCGGGGACTACTCTTTGCTGCGGTGTGTGGGCTTCTCACTGCAGTGGCTTCTCTTGTTGCGGAGCATGGGCTCTAGGCACACGGGCTCTAGAGTGCAGGCTCAGTAGTTGTGGTGCACGGGCTTAGCTGCTCCACCGTAGGTGGGATCTTTCTGGACCAGGGCTCGAACCCGTATCCCCTGCACTGGCAGGCGGATTCTTAACCACTGCACCACCAGGGAAGCCCAGTATCATTTTAAACTTATAGAAAGTTAAGTAAATAGTACAGAAAGGCTCATACACCCATCCACCCCAGGCACAGCTTCCCCTATTATTAACATTTTGCATGAGTGTGGTATATCTGCTACAATTAATGAACCAGTATGGACATGATGTTATTAACTAAAGTCCGTAGTTTATGTTAGTCCAGTGCTTCTGGGCGGTGGGTTATTGTGGTAAGACAGTGAATTCTGTGGTCAGGTGCCCCCGTCTCAACTTTTCTGTAAAACGGTGAGGCAGTCATGTGGGATACCACGGCAGAGAGTTTCCACATCTGGGTATTCGCATTCCCTCCTTCCCCGTGTGATCTGCTGCTCTGTCTCACTCCTCCTTGATATGGGCTACATTTAAAATTCTTTCATATTCTATCTCTTATGTCACATTTGATATCGTAGGAAAAAACCCATTCAAGTTGCCTCAATTGGAAGCTTTGTGATTAAGGGCCTTCAGTACCCAACTCAGTGATTATAAAGACCGGTAATGATTGATTGACTAAAACTAGTGAACAGTCTTTCAAATTACAATGAATTTTTAAATTGATATTCACTTTTCTTTTTTGAGACCATAATAATTTACTGTTCTGACATCAGATCAACAGAAAGAAACTCCAATTAGACTTTGAAAACTCATATATTTCAGGAACATGTCATTTAACCCTAGTAAGTGGATGGATAAATTACTTTAGAAGTCAAGAAGTCTTTTGAGCCACTGTCCTTTCTGTTATCTTGTTTTGTGAGTATGTAGTGTTTCTTCTCATACTTTTAAAAAATTGTAATCAGTTTTCAAAGGCTGACATCTGACGCAGCTTTACTATAAATACCACCAGGACTGAGTATTACCTTTGCCCTTCTCCCCGGCTTAGGAAGCAGGAGCCACTACGCCCCTCTTTTCTAGCATTGTTTTTCTCAGAGTTCTTTTATCTTATTTCTCAGGTCTATATTTACAGTTTTTGAAGTATATCACGTTTTTTAGTATGGTGTTCAACCGGCACGTTGCTTCTTTGATTTTAAAAGTATTTTAAATTAATTTTAAAAACACTATTTTAAAAGAATACAAATGACTTTTCATAATGGGGATGAAATATCCTTGTTTGGGTACAAAATTCTGTGACTAGTATTTCCATCCTGCCCTCATCTCTCCCCTCTGACCGTGGATTTACCAACTTTACCTTCCCAGTTTACTCATGATCTGGTTGAACGTTCTTATGCTGTTGTCTGGGGGTGGCTGGGAATAGGTGGATTCTCTTGGTAGAAGACTGAACAGAGTTTTAGAGACTCTTCAAGCCTAAGCAGAGCCGTTGTGAGGAGGAAAGAAAGAGAAGGTGCACAGTGGGGCAGGCTGTCCGCGTAGCTGGTGGGTCGCGTCTGCAGTGCTCGGCGCACGTGGTGCTGGCGTCGGATCTTTGCAAGATAGAACCTGCCTCCGGGACTAGGGACTGGACGCCCTTTTCAAGTCAGGTAAAAGGTGACAGCTGGCCTGCTTCCTGCGTGGGTCCCTCCGTGCCCTGTGCCCGCCCCTCACCACCCCAGGCACATGAGGTGGGCTGAGGGTTCCTCTCCTCCCGGGGCTGAGAAACCTGGGTTAAAGCCCTCGCCGGCCCAGGCTGGCCCTAGCACAGTGTTCGATTCCACGGCAGGATATACCCTGTGCCCCCAAAGTCTGTGAAGCTTCTGGGACCCAGACCGCCTTTGTCCATTCATCACTCCCAGGCCCTCAGGGCCCATCCGCAGGGGCTGCGGGGGTCACGATGTCCACCAGGCCACCACGGCCACCTGGCCCAGCATTGCCAGGTTACAGAGCTGCCGCGATCTGCTCTCTGCGTGCAGTGTGGACTGGCCCATCTCTAATCATCACAAGCCCAGTCCGGTTCTCCCCGTTGCAACCTGAAGTTATCAATCCCTTGTCCAAGTTCACGGCCAGGGTCAGACCCATGATTCAAATCTGGGTCACAGGACCCTGAGACAGTGCGTTTCAGCCTCTCCTCCAGACACTCGTGATCACTGCTGAGCTGCTCTCCGGGGTCTTTCGGAGCTGCTCTCCGGGGTCTTCAGCCCTCCGGTGCTAAGGAATTTGAGGAACGCTGCAAGGGGAAATCTGATAACGCCTTTGAAAACAGAAATTAATTAGTTTTCCAGATGATTAGAGCACTTCGTCCCCGTTTGCTTGAACAAATGCTTCGCCGAGTTAACAATGGGTGGACAGGGAGCCTCTTTGAGCCACCAACTCTTCAAGGAGCCGTCGTGGCCGCTGAGGTCTAACACTCTTTCTGCCGGGCTCGGGGCTTTGTGCTCAGGGATTGATTTGAAGCACGTGAATGACTGGACCGCTCGCTTATTTCTATAAATATCTATTCTGTGTTACCTTGGCAGCGACAGAATTCAGCTCATCTCTGCATCGTGGAAAAAGACATTTGCTGTTTGTCGCGTTTTTATATTTGCTGTGCCTCAGACGACAATGGGATGGACCCGTGACCCATCATGCACAACCAGCGCTGTTTGTTCGTTTTACATAAAATTTGCTTGAGTATATTTTTAAAGACACAGCTGGAATATATCAACACGAGGCGAGTCTGCATCATATGAAGCACAGAATCAAAGCCAAGAAAATCCCCCATCTTGTGTCTTACACATTAACTCTTTGTTTTAACATCTTTATTGGAGTATAATTGCTTTACAATGGTGTGTTAGTTTCTGCTGTATAACAAAGTGAATCAGCTATACGTACACATATATCCCCATATCTCCTCCCTCTTGCGTCTCCCTCCCACCCTCCCTATCCCTCCCCTCTAGGTGGTCACAAAGCAGCGAGCTGATCTCCCTGTGCTAACACATTAACTCTTCAATTTACACCAATTACACTCTCCCACAATCCCTCACTGCCATTCACATTCAGTGTGTAATGTAAATATAAAATTACCGTGTAGATATTCCCAAGGCGAGGTCTGCATTCTAAAGTCTCCCTGTGCACAACCTCAGTTTACAGTTTAGGAGCAACAGACTTAACACAAATTGTAAATCAACTATACTTCAATTAAAAAATTGATTAATTTTTTTTAAAAATGCAGCAGCCTTACTAAAGCAGAGGAACAACACCAAAACCAGAGGCGGGTGATCTGACGGCCCCGGTCCTCACGCGGGCGGATCGTCTAACTTCTTCTTACCTGCTTTCTGATCTGAAAAATAAAAGCGGCAGCATTTTATTAATTTCAGATTCTTGTTCAAAGAACGGAGTGGATCACACCCTGTACACGCTGGCCTTGCCTGACCGTGACACCTCAGGGTCCCCCATCAGCCTTCGCAGAAATTGCATCCCAAGAATGGCTGCAATATCTTTGTAGCTTTCAAGGCTGTCTTTGTGTTATAAGGGGGTTGTTTCAGAATTTTCTCCCCCTAAAACCGGGTCTTTCTTCTTTGGGGGTGATTTTATTTAATTACTAATTCTCTATGTTTGGTAGCTTTGTTTTGCTTTGTTCTTAAACTCAGAAGCCGTTGAGAATTCAGTATAATAATCTTAAATGTTAATAACATCCACAAACGTATCGTGCTTAATTTTTTATCCTTGGTGTATAAAATGGGGTCAAAGGTAACATGTACATGAAGGAAAGCAAAGGAAGGAGGAAAGGAAAGAGATCTTAAAAAATTATTTATTTATTTTTGGCTGCCTTGGGTCTTCGTTGCTGCACGCGGGCTTTCTCTAGTTGCGGCAAGCAGGGGCTACTCTTCGTTGCAGTGTGCAGGCTTCTCATGGTGGTGGCTTCTCTTGTTGCGGAGCACGGGCTCTAGGTGCATGGGTTTCAGTAGTTGTGGCGCACGGGCTTAGTTGCTCTGCGGCATGTGGGATCTTCCTGGACCAGGGCTCGAACCCGTGTCCCCTGCGTTGGCAGGCAGACTCTTAACCACTGCGCCACCAAAGAGGCCCCAAGAGATTGACTTTGCTCACTTTATATCCAGAATTTTGTTATGCTGGCTCTGCTTCAAATCGACACTCCAACTCTCTTGTTTTAACTGTAACTGTAACTTAAACCGTCCACCTTCTCTATTCAGATCAGTTTCCTCCCTGGGATCTTAAGAGCAGATTTCCGGGCAAAGACGTCACTGCTTAAGCCCTATTTCCAGAATTCCCAAAAGCATTTTGGTGGTAAAGTGATAGGATTTCTTACTGTCCTGTGAGAAAGCAATCCAATCAATTTCAAATGCTTTGTTCTAATTTCCACCAGGTCTTATCAAGTTTTACCCCATTTTCCTTAGTGTCTTGGCATTATGGCCTCTTATTTTCAATTTATGCACTCATTCTATCTTACTAAGGTTTTCCTTTGGCATCTTTTAGTTGGGGAAATGGCCTTCATATATTAACTTACGAAATTGTTTTTATTTAATGGCAGTGTTATATATACACAATTATTTAAAAATAAACTTTTTTCTGCCCCCAAGATAACAAATGTACATGGGAAAAATTGAGAAGCGACAAAAATACCTAAAGGATAAAAATCAGGCAGAATTGCACCCATAGGGACAGCCCCCATTAATTTTTTTCCCCATTGACGTTTTAGCATCTATACACCCAGTCTCCCTGTGTGTGTGCACGTCCATATACATGCAATTGTACTACACGTACTATTTTGGGACCTCCAGTTTCACTCAATATCACATCGTGTGTTTTTCTGCGTCATCAAGTAGCCTAAAGCCTGACCATTAATGACTACATAATATCCCGTCACGTGGATGTGTCAGTTTATGTGATTGAGCTCCCTCTTCACGATCCTGGATGTCCTGTTTGTTTGCACATGTTTTGTTATTATATGCAAAGAACATTAAAGCCAATAGAGGCAGCTCTGGACCGCAAACACTGGCTGAAGTCCGTTTGTAAAGCCATCGTTTGGAGCAGACAAGCACTCTACGTCTTCATCAGAGCTGTTTCCTTGAGGGTGACGTTCTCTTAGCCCATCTCATCAGAAGTTAGAGCGAGCTGGGAAGGATTCCGGCCTTTCCACCTCCGCTTGGCCCTTCACAGGTTTGACCAGGCAGGGCCACGAGGAAGAAAGGGAGCAGGATTTGGAGCCAGACGAGAGCTTCCCATCCTGGCTCTGCTGTCAACCGTCCATGCGGCCATCGCAAAGGCACAGACACACTCGAGTCATGGCTTCCTGGTCCGTACAGAGGAGGCAGGCACACTGCGAAGGTAAACATACTGCGAAATGCTACACAAACTGAACCTCTTAGTGACACGGAACGATGTCTCATTATACCTATGCTCCCAACCAGGAGCTACAGATAAGACAGTTTGCCTCACCAAGCCTCCCTGAAGTGGAGGTTATGATCCCTATTTTAGAAATAAGGAGGCTGAGGCTCAGAGAGGTTGAGTGTTTTGCATAAGCTCACACAGCAGTAAATGGCCAAGCAGGGACTAGGATTCATGTCTCTTCCAGGCTGAGGCTGCTTCTGCTATTAGCACATTACCTAATAGTAACTTTGTAATACGAATTTGGATTACCAATTAGAATGTAGTTTTTAAATCTCTATTTGATTATTGATGGTCTATAAAATGCATTAATACTTCTTTTTTTTTAATTTTTAAATTTATTTGGTTGCACCAGGTCTTAGTTGCGGCAGGCAGGCTCCTTAGTTGTGGCATGTGAGCTCTTAGTTGAGGCATGCATGTGGGATTTAGTTCCCTGGCCAGGGATCGAACCCGGGCCCCCTGCATTGAGAGCACAGAGTCTTAACCACTGGGCCACCAGGGAAGTCCCTAAAATGAATTATTAGTTCTTATTTTAACACTATTTAAAAATTAGGGGGACCGCAATGAGAAGTCCACACACAGCAACAAAGACCCAACACAGCCAACAATAAATATTTATTTATTTAAAAAAAATTTGGAGATAAAAACTCAGTACAACATCGTGTGTTAAAAAAAACCTTTGCAGGAATTCCCTGGCTGTCCAGTGGTTAGGACTCCGTGCCTTCATTGCCGTGGCCCAGGTTCAATCCCTGGTCAGGGAACTAAAATCCCACAAGCTGTGTGGCATGGCCAAAAAAAAAAAATCTTTGCCAGTTGACATCTACCGTGTCAAAGCTGCTGTCTCTGTACGCTTTTTAAAAGCAACGTGTTTTTTTTTTTTCCCCAGTGAACACTGTTTCCTTACCAAAATTCCCTGGTGGGTTACATGGAAATTTAAGCTTCTCTGTATCTTGTTATCTAGCTCCTGGGAAATCATTTGGAATTCTTGCTGCAAGAAGTACAATCAGAAATATTTTGGAAGATAGCATTCAATACATTTGATGCAGAAATCTGACAGGATCACTAGGTGGGGAAAATGTGCGTTTGGTTTAGAACTTTCTCAGCTCTTCTCTCCATTCTGTAAACCCACAGAGGACCAGAGAGGAATCCCCTCTTCTGCCATTAGGCCCTTCACGACTTAATAGCGCCAGGTCACCAGTGCCCCGCAAGGGGCCTGGGATGGGCTATACCCAGGTAATCAATCAGGAGAGCGAGGCCAGGTGACGCTGGTCACTGCTGGACCGTCCTCTGAATGCCGGCCTGGTGCTGCCCTCTGCTGGCCGGATGGGCTGAATTGCTCTCCTGAGACCCGGGAATTGTAGCTTCATCCCATCAACTGGTTTTAGAGGATAAACCTAGTAAGCATTGTATCCTTAACTTTTCTATCCTGGTCCACAGTCTTTGCCTTACTGCAAAAAGCGAATCCGGAGTGTGTTTTTTCTGCATCAAACGAATTAAATGCTATCTTCAAAAATGGTGTTGGAAGAGTCTGTCTCATTTTCAGAATGCTTGAGACTGTTCCATCTGCCATCAGTAAGAGAAAGTGGGAGACATCGAAGTGTACCGCAGAGTCCTTCAGAAAGACTGCGGCTCAAACCCTACCACCAGGCATGTGACTCCGAGCAACTTATTTCTTCCAGCTTCAATTTTCTAATTTTCAAAACAGAATGAACATATTCACCTTGCCAGACTTTGAGAGGATTCAACAAGTTCATGTTAAAAAAAACCCCAACCTGGTAAACATTTGAAATTTACAGTTTGTAAGGGAGGTTATGGAATGTCTACTAGTAGATTTCAGTATTTGAATTTTTTCAAGATTACATTAAAAGGACCAACAAAGAGATTTCGTTTTTATCACATTGAATCTATTTAAAAATGAAACTAATTCAGCATTATACATATGTATTAAAAATTAATCAAAGATAATTTGAAAGTAGCCAAAGGCCTAAATATATAAAATGATTTCAATAGTCGTAACCAATGAGCAAAGGTCTGGTCTGTAGAGATTATTGACTTTATCTACATGGTACACTGGTCACTGTCAAGAGCACTGCTGTCCACTTGAATCACGTGAGACAAAAATGAGATCGCATATATAAGGTGGTATCCCTATAACCATGTTTTCAATGTGGAAAATTAACTCATTTGTCAGTTACTTAAGATTGTGTTGTCTTTCGTCTTACTTGCTGAAAGAAAGCATTCTGGCCTCAGAGCCTGAAGCCCTAACTTTGAATCTGAGTCTGGCCACTGGGCAAACCCCTCCCAGATGCTGGAGAGCATCTCTGAGATGGACACATCTTAACTCAGTGACCACAGAGACCTACCCCAGCAAACCATTGCTCCCTGGGATACAGTCAAACTGGCCTCTCTCCTCCAACCCCAGAACTTCTCATCTGCTTCCTCTTTTCCTGGCCATGACTCTTGGCCTTTCCTTTGACTCTTTGTTAACTTGGACTTGGTGTCTTCCGTGCTAATACATGGGGTCGAAAATACATGCCCACATTGAATTTTCACTTTTCTAATTACAAAGTGAATACATGCTTAGTAAAATTTTGAACTTTGATGAAATATAAGCAGACCAGAATAGCATTGAAAGGGCCCTGAAAACTACATTGTCACTGGAATTACAGGTCTCAGAAGCAGGCTAGGCCTTACACATGAAACATAACCAGAAGCACTGCCTGATAAAATAGGAGACTTGAATAGGATCAAGATAAGATACTGATGAAAGAAATCAAAGACAAGGAGCTTCCCTGGTGACACAGTGGTTAAGAATCCACCTGCCAGTGCAGGGGACACGGGTTTGAGCCCTGGTTAGAAAGATCCCACATGCCGTGGAGCAACTAAGCCCGTGCATCACAACTACTGAGCCTGCACTCTAGAGCCCATGAGCCACAACTACTGAAGCCCATGTGCCACAATTACTGAAGCCTGCTCACCACAACTACTGAAACCCATGCACCTAGATCCCGTGCTCCGCAACAAGAGAAGCCACCGCAATGAAAAGCCCTCGCACATCAATGAAGAACCAACGCAGCCAAAAATAAATAAATAAAATTTATTTAAAAATTTTTAAAAAAGAATATTAGGTGATAAAATGTATTTTAAAAAAGAAATCAAAGATGACACAAACAGATGGAGAGATATACCATGTTCTTGGACTGGAAGAACAAATATTGTGAAAATGACTATACTACCCAAAGTAATCTACAGATTCACTGCAATCCCTATCAAACTACCAATAGTATTCTTCACAGAATTAGAACAAAAAATTTTACAATTCATATGGAAACACAAAAGATCCCAAATAGCCAAAGCAATCTAGAGAAAGAAAAACGGAGCTGGAGGAATCAGGCTCCCTGACTTCAGACTATACTACAAAGCTATAGTAATCAAGACAATATGGTACTGGCACAAAAACAGAAATATAGATCAATGGTACAAGAGAGAAAACCCAGAGATAAACCCACACACATATAGTCACCTAATTTATGACAGAGGAGGCAAGAACATACAATGGAGAACAGACAGCCTCTTCAATAAGTGGTGCTGGGAAAACTAGACAGCTACATGTGAAAGAATGAAATTAGAACACTACCTAACACCAAACACAAAATAAACTCCAAATGGATTAAAGACCTATATGTAAGACCAGACACTATAAAACTCTTAGAAGAAAACATAGGAAAAACACTCTTTGACATAAACCACAGCAAGATCTTTTTTGAACCACCTCCTAGAGTAATGAAAATAAAGACAAATAAACAAATGAGACCTAACTAAACTTAAAAGCTTTTGCACAGCAAAGGAAACCATAAATAAGATGAAAAGAGAACCCTCAGAATGGGCGAAAATATTTGCAAATGAAACAACAGACAAAGGATTAATTTCCAAAATATACAAACAGCTCATTGGGCTCAATATCAAAAACATAAACAACCCAATTAAAAAATGGGCAGAAGACCTAAAGAGACATTTCACCAAAGAGGACATACAGATGGCCAAGAGGTACATGAAAAGATGCTCAACATCACTAATTATTAGAGAAATGCAAATCAAAACTACAATGAGGTACCACCTCACACTGGTCAGAATGGCCATTATCAAAAAATCTAGAAACAATAAATGCTGGAGAGGGTGTGGAGAAAAGGGAACCATCCTGCATGTAAATGATACAGTCACTATGGAGAACAGTATGGAAGTTCCTTAAAAAACTAAAAATAGAACTACCATATGACCCAGCAATCCCACTACTGGGCATATACCCTGAGAAAACCATAATTCAAAAAGAGTCATGTACCAAAATGTTCACTGCAGCTCTATTTACAATAGCCAGGTCATGGAAGCAACCTAAGTGTCCATCGACAGATGAATGGATAAAGAAGATGTGGCACATATATACAATGGAATATTACTCAGCCATAAAAGGAAATGAAATTGAGATATTTGTAGTGAGGTGGATGGACCTAGAGTCTGTCATACAGAGTGAAGTAAGTCAGAAAGAGGAAAAAAAATACCACATGCTAACACATATATGTGGAATCTAAAAAAAATGGCTCTGATGAACCTAGGGGCAGGACAGGAATAAAGATGCAGACGTAGAGAATGGACTTGAGGACACGGGGAGGGGGAAGGGTAAGCTAGGACGAAGTGAGAGAGTGGCATGGACACATATACACTACCAAATGTAAAATAGATAGCTAGTGGGAAGCAGCTGCATAGCACAGGGAGATCAGCTCGGTGCTCTGTGATGACCTAGAGGGGTGGGATAGGGAGGGTGGGAGGGAGGCTCAAGAGGGAGGGGCTATGGGGATATATGTATACATATGGCTGATTCACTTTGTTGTACAATATAAACTAGCACAGCATTGTGAAGCAATTATACTCCAGTAAAGATGTATTTTAAATAAATAAATAAAAATAAAAGTCAGCTGAAATATTAAAAAAAATAAAATTATAGTTAGAGACTTCATTCAACACCATATTCTGTGATATAAATAGAATTTCTAGACAGGAAATCAGTGAGGATATAGAAAAACTAAATACATTCAACCAACAGAATCTAACATTTTTAGAACACTGCACCCAATAATAGCAGAATACACGGTTTTTCAAGGACCAAGATAAACAATAACCTTAACCTAAGTCACAAATTTAAAAGTATTGAAATCATACAGAGTGTGCTCTCTGACCAAATGGATTCAAACCAGAAATCAATAACAGAAAGACAACAGGAAAATCTCCAACATGTGGAAGCTAAACAACACACTTATACATCACCTTTGGACCAAAAAGGAAGTCTCCAAAGAAATGTCGAAAATATGTAAACTCTAGGGAGATGAACCTACAGCACATCAAAATGTGTGGAATGCGGCGAAAGCAGTGCTGACATCTAAGCGCTTAATCAGAAAAGAAGAAAAGTTTCAAATCAATAACGTAAGTTCTCAACTCAAGAAATTAGGAAAAGAAGGCCGAAATATATCCAAAGAAAGAAAAATGAAAAATAATGATAAAGGCAGTAATCAATACAATTAAGAACATAAAAACATCAAGAAAGTCGATGAAACACAGAGTCAGTTTTTCCCCCAAAAAATCAACAAAATTGATGAACCTCTAGAAAGTCTGAGAAAGATAAATAGAATACACAAATCAGCAATATCAGGTATAAAACGATAAATATGACTACAGATCCTGGGGTTATTAAAGGATAAAAAGGGAATTCTATGAACAACATACACTCATACATATGACAACTCAGAAGAGACGGACCAATTCCTCGAAAACCACAAACTACCAAAATTCAGCCAAGATGAAATAGATAAGGTGAATAGGTATATAACCTTCTATTAAAAATTGAAAAAAAATGAAATTTAATTTAATTTAAAAAAACAAGAAAAAAGGGCTTCCCTGGTGGCGCAGTGGTTGGGAGTCCGCCTGCCGATGCGGGGGGCGCGGGTTCGTGCCCCGGTCCGGGAGGATCCCACATGCCGCGGAGCGGCTGGGCCCGTGAGCCATGGCCGCTGAGCCTGCGCGTCCGGAGCCTGTGCTCCGCAACGGGAGAGGCCACGACAGTGAGAGGCCCGCATACCGCAAAATAAAAAAAAAAAAACAAGAAAAAATTGACCTTGCACTAAAAGTTCTGAAAAAGTAATATTCAGATCCAGATGGTTTCACTAGAAAATTTCACCAAACATTTAAAAAATGGCTGCACAACTGCGTCTAGCAAACGGCAGAGAAGGGCATGTTTTGTGAACCCAGTACAACCAAATGTCATCCAGAATATATAAGGAGCTCCTACAACTCAATAGCAAAAACACACAAAACTGATTTTAACGTGGGCAAAGGACCTGAATAGATGTTTTTCCAAAGAAGACATGCAAATGGCCAACAAATACAAGAAAAGTTGCTCACTAGTCATCAGGGAGATGCAAGTCAACACCACGATGAGAGACCACCTCATGCCTGTCAGAATGGCCGTCATCAGAAAGACAAGAAATAACCAGTGTTGCCAGGTATGTAGAAGAAAAGGGAACCCTTGTGCACTGTCGGTGGGAATGCAAATTGGTACAGTCACTATGGAAAACAGTATGGAGGTTCCTTAAACAATTAGAAACAGAGCTACCATGTGATCCAGCGATCCCACTTCTGGGTATATATCCGAAGGATCTAAAGGATATAAATCAGGATCTCAAAGAGATACTGCACCCCGTGTTCAATGCAGCCTTATTCACAATAACCAAGACATGGAAACGACCAAGTCTGCATCAACGAATGAGTGGACAAACGATGCTTTTCAGACAAGAGAAAGAAGGAAATCCTGCCATTTCTAACAACATAGACGGAGCTTGAGGGCATTGGGCTAAGTGAAATACGTCAGACAGAGAAAGACATATATTGTATAATCTCACTTACTTGTGGAACCTAAAAAAGTGCAGCTCATGGAAACAGAGAGAAGAATGGTAGTTGCCCAGGACAGGGGGACAGGGGAAGCGGGGTGGGGAGGTGGTGGTGCTCAAAGGATACAAGCTTTCGGTTGTAAGAGGAATAAGTTCTGCGGATCTGATGTACGGCATGGGGACTGAAGTTAACGATACTGTGTTGGATATTTGGAACTTGCTAACACAGTAGATCTTCATTGTTCTTGCCACACATACACACAAAAAAGGTAACTGTGTGGCGTGATGGACGTGTTAACTAACCCTGATGTGGTAATCATTTATATACATATGTATGTATCTCATCACGCTGTACACCCTAAACTTACACAGTGTTATTGATCATTGTAGCTCAATAAAACTGGAAAAAATGAAGGATACGCAAAATGAGGCAAAAATATGTCCTTCTGATTTATTTTTATCATTTAGAATCCTGCTGTCTCAACACACAGCTAAACTCCTTTCTATATATATAAAAAAAAATGCGACAAGATATTTCAAAGGCAGGAAAAAAGATGTCTTTTATTTTAAGTTAATGAGCATTACCTTACTCAGGAAGTGTCCTTTCTATCCACCTCAAGTTCCTTTTAGCATCTGGTAGAGATGAAGAGAAAATGGTACTCTGATATTAAATCAATATCAAAGCAGGATAGAAGGGGTGTTTTGTATCAGGTTTCCATTCGCCAGCGTCGGCCGTGTGATAATTCTCAGAAATGGTGCTGCGGTCCCTGCCAACAACAGACTCAAAAGTGCAATTTTGGCAAAATAAATAAAATGATGGTTAAAAATGATTTTCTTCTGCAGTGATCTCATAGGTCACACCATTGTAATCAAGGACGCGTTTCTTGCAAGTCTTGTAGAATATGTGGGAGATGGTTGAAAAGAAAAGCCGTTGTCATATTTTTCAATGATGTAGAAAGAGGTGAAAGAGACAAGAGGAAACCGGAATTCACCGTGTGCCTACCAAGTGCAGGTGCTTTACGTAGATGTAAATCACCTTCCCAGAAATGCCCGAGAACGCACTAGCCAACACGGTCTGTGGTTCCCAATCCCAGCTGCGCAATTGCGTGAAGAATTCTCTGAAACCCCGTCAGGATCTCTGGGGCCTGGGCCCAGGATGGGTGTTCTGTGTGCAGCCACGGCCTCCCCGCTGGGACAGCACAGAGATGAGCCCATCCTCCACGGAGGCCCAGCGCCACCTGCTTCTCCTTCTTCGCAGGGCTTTGCTCTTAACCGCCTCCGGGTCTCAATTCTTCTTTTTAATCTGTGACTCCTGTTTCACTAAAGAAGAGCCTGCCTGCCTCTGGTCTGTGCACCTGCTGTGCGGTCCCCCTAGATGCCAGCCCTGACCCCGAGTCCTGAGCCCTGACACCACAGCTATCAGAGGCCCACAGCTCCCCAGGATGGCTGAAGCCAGCCTCTAACGTCACACCCCCTTCACCTCACCCTGCCGTGTCTGGGCACATGGTTGATACTTCACCGGGAAAGCAAATGCCAAATGCAACTGAAATGATAGCAATTTTCTAAAACTCAGCACTCTTTTGCACTGTGGACACTTCTGTGGAGCTGGGGAGAAGAACAGCTGCCTGGTCTACCTCACGGGGTTGTGAGGAGTAGTCCGTACAATCACCGCAAAACGCTTTCCAGGTGCTAAGACGCTGAATCACTGAGTAGCAGCCACCGCTCCCGCGGACAGACCTCAGGGCGGCTTGTCACGGGCGGGTCCGCACGTGCGATGCTTCCCCAGAGCTCCTCCTGTCCTCTGGCACCCTGGTCCGGGTCCCGCATCACCTCCTAGTCGCCCAGGTCACCAGCCGTGTTCAGTTCTCGCCCAGTGGGACTAGTCCCTTTCCCTGGAGTCAGGACAACTGTCCTCCCACCCCAGTCTGTGGAGCTCACGCCTCCCTGCTCTCGCCTCCTGCAGTGGTTCCTGCCCCGTCAACCACCCCTTAAGGAGTAGATTGCCCAGGTTTTCACCCTCTGTCCTTGTTTAGCTTTTACGACCTATGTATACAGAGTATGTTCATTCCCCCATCCGCCAGCTCCGGGGTGGAGTTGTGCTTCTGGGCGTCAGAGGAGCCCTCGGGAAGGGGTCTCCGGTGCCGGGAATGGTCCGCGCAGGGCTGAGGGAGCGGGGGCTGAGTCCGCCCTCTGCACAGCACCCTCACCTCCCAACGTGTGGCTCATCCATCGGACCGGGAGCTCCTGGAGGGCAGAGGCCACGCTTTATTAATACCTGTGTCCCAATACCGACGTATTGCCTTTCAATAAGTATTTACTATGAATAAATAAATGAACGCTGATTCAAAAGGCACTTAGGGGAAAGACCGTTCGTGAATCATAAATATTTAGAGGGAGGGCCAAGTAGGAAGCATATGTAAGCGCTTCAGGAGCCTGAGAAAAGGCAGCTTTTCCCCTCATTTTGTCCTCGTGAGATGACAGAAGTGATGTCTGATATTCATTACTTTGGCAAATAACCAATAACTTGAAAATTGTATTTCTTCAAATCAACAAGGCCTTCAATCTGCCTCAAACGCATGCAGTTTCCTTGGAGAAGCAGGCAGCCTCTCCCCACGAGGTCCCTTAAAAGTCGTCGTCACAGCACCCCAGGGTCCACCCGCCCAGGGCGCCGTGCCCTCGCAGTCATGGCACAAGGGCTACGTCGTGGGCCACGCCAGCGTTCTCACAGCTGCCAGCAGATGGTGGAAACCCCGCTTTCCTCCGTGGAACTGTGTGTCTCGATCGCCAATTCATCTCTTTGAGCTTTCTAAGCCTTCCTAGTGTTAACCATAGGGTCGGGAGTTCCATGAATTTACTTATTGTGAAAAATTAATGCCTTCTTTGAAAAGTAGTAAATTTGTCTCTTCCAAGTTAAAGGAGGCTTCCCCCATCCATGTTCTGGGCTCTGGGTTTAGCAGTCAGTCTTTTCCCTCTGCCTCTGGCCCTCACAGTTTTACAGAATTCAGCCTTGCCCTTGAAGGCCTCCTATTTCTGTCCTTCCAGCTTACTTTTCCCCAAGAGGTGACTACTGATATTGGTCTTCTCTCAGTATTTCTCATGCTTCCTCTGTGCCTCGGGCTGTAGTGTCTGAGCTTTTCCCGGCATTTCTAGAGTGGAGTTAACGTGCTTTGTCCTAGAGGATGCTGGAGTCGTACATCTACCTCTAGTACCTGTGTGGATGACCTACAGAGTTTGGCTGTTCTCATAAACCGGTGTCTAGAAGAGACCAGACAGAGCATTTTCCTTCATCTGAATCACCTCCGCACGTGCAAACAGATCACATACGAGCTCTGGCAAAGCCCGCCCAGACTTTTCAGTTTTCCAAATGCATTCGGAGTTGTACCTTCCTTACCTCAAGCGGCGGCGAGACTGCGGAACACGGAGCTAGGAAGGACCTTGACCATCACTCTGATCCATTTCCTGTCTCTCGGAAGGACCGATTTCACCTGCCCCAGACGGGGGAAACGAATCCTCCCTTTAAAGTGCTTCAGCGAAGGTGACCCCACATACTCGCCCAGAGATGGGTTCTTGCCGGTACAGCTCCTGCCTGGGACCTGGACTCATCAAGCCCGTCCCGAAGAATCGTTCCTTCCAGGACACCTCCCATCTGCAACCTGAATCCAGGCATTTATTCCCCTCCTCCTCTGCCAGGTCAGGGCACCGAGCTGCTGCCTCCTACTCAAGCCCAGCCGCTGGGGGCTGCTGGCCACCCGCGTCCCACCCGCCCCGTCTGCCTTTGTTGGAAGTTACCCAGGGCTGAACGACCTCCACCACCCCCCCTTCAGGTGTGAGCTCCTCTCTCAGGCCCCCAGATTTGGGGAGATGCAGAGGGACCTGCACCTCCCTGCGGGACCATCTGTCTCCTTCTGAAAGCGGAAACAGACTAGAGAAGAAGCCACGAGGAGCAGACCCAGCCCCGCTGGGGGAGAGCCAGACTCCGCTCCTGCAGAGACGCGCCAGAGCCTTGCCTGCTGGGAGCCGGGGCAGGTGCCGGTAAATACGGGATGAATGGATGAATGCGTAAATTCCCTTGACTCAGGAATATAAGTTTCAAGAGTCTCATGGAGAATTAAGATCTCTAGTTACTCTGAATGGAGGAAGGGACAGAACCTATTTCTAAAATAAGTTGTACAGATGATACATTTTCAGAACTTTCAACATAATAAGATGGTAATTTGTTATTTGTTGATTTAAGTGTATCACCTTTTATGGGGCCCAAGGAACTTTTCGACAAATAACTAGAACAGAGCCAAAGGCAGTAAAGAAGAGGAACGGCACTGTTATCCGCTCTCTGCCCACGTTTAGTGGACATGTGTCTGTTTCCACACGCACTGCTCAGGAACAGGAACAAGCCCATTTACAGCCACTGAAAGGACCCTGCACGTCGGGCACCGGCTTCCCCCCGCAGTCGTCCTGCCCGGTGCCCAAAGTATTAGGCGTTTGTCCCACTGGTTTCTGATCTAATCCGCTCAGCAAGTCACTTATAAGATTATGAAAGACCTCAGAGAAGACTGAGCCACGGAAACGAGGCGTCCCCGTAGACCGCGTCCCCTCCCTAGTTCACGTTGAACCTCTCCATCCGAAGCTTTAGTCCCTTTCCTGTCCCGCCCCTGTTCCCCTCAGGGTTGAGGAGTGTCACAGAAGAGGGCGGATTGGAACCAAGCAGGTGCAAAATCCCCTCCGTGTCCCCTGTTACTTGTTTGTAGAAAAAAAGGCTTTAGTCCCCTAGGCCTTCCCCGAGTTCCAAAGAGAGGATTCAGCATTTAATAGGACAATAGATTCACAGGCCTCCTGGGTCCTTCTGAAGGGACAGAGATAAGACACTGATGCGTATCTCTCAGTTGTGCTCTAGAAACTGAGAGCCCCACCCAGGTGGAGGATGGTAACCACGTGCTGACCACACGCGCGTGGACCCCGGAGCGGTTGGGACCAGAAGGTTGAGATTCCCGAAACGTTACCTGCTGCCTCACCACCAACCGACCTGAAGAAGGTCCATGAGCTGATCACACACCCTGCGACCCTCTCCCCCTAGACTGTCTTTTAAATCCCTTCCCTGAAAGACTCAGGGATTCGGGCTTTTGGAACATGAGCCGCCGTCCGTCTTGCTTGGCGCCTGACTTTGCCGCAAATTCCCGCGGTCAGAGTTTGGCTTTTTGTGTTGCGGGCACGTGGACCCTTGCTCAGCTACAGCCTCACACATCGGAGGGACGTATGTCATGTTCCTCGTCCATCCATTTAAACGCCGACCTTCTCAAACTAGCTCCGCAAATGAAACAGAATCGTGGAAAACCACGCCTTCGTCCCACAGTAAATGATACGGAAGGAAAAAGTGAGATAGAAAATGCCGTGTGTGTGTGTGTGTGTGTGTGTGTGTGTGTGTGTGTGTCAGAGAGACGGTCCTCAGAGAGATATTAAAGTTCAGTCCAGAGATTCTAAACGACTTTATTTGGGAAACCTGCAAGCTTACAGATTTGCAGAATCAGCGCAAAGAATGTCCAAAAAGCCTTTGTCCAGATCCACTTATTGTGAACGTTTTGCCCCAGTTGCTTTGGCATTTGCGTCCGCTCTCTCCCTGGCACGTACGATCGCGTATAAACACGCGTCCCTTCCCCTGAGCTGTGTGACTGTGGGCTGCGTACGTCGCCGGCCCTCTGACTGCTTCAGCGCGGGTTTCCTTAGACTAAGGACCTTGTCTAACGTAACCACAGAGCAGCTGCCACGGTCAGTAAATTCAACATCAACACGATGTTTTTATCTAATCTGCTGCCTGTATTCCAGTTGTGTCACTGACCACATAACGTCCTTCATCCTATTTTCCCTCCAAGACAGGATCTCTTCCAGGGTCACACGTTGCTTTTGGATGGCTCATCTCCTGGTCTCCTGTCCCCAGTCTTCCTGTCTTTTAGGGTGCGGAAGCGGAGAGCTTTGGTCACAAAGCCGCAGACGGTTTGGGTGGGTAATGTACACGGCCCGGCGCCCCCCCCCCAGCAAGGCAGACCCACGGGCATCAGCAGCCCTCAGCTGGTCTCCCCCAACTTGTCCCTGGATTTCCACACGTTCTTTCCATTCCCCAAGCTGCTGGGCAATGCCTGCAGGCAGGGGCGGCTCATCCCAGGCCCTGGACAGCCTCCGTGTAGCCTTCCTTTTCTGCCCTGGGAGGACAGGGGTCTGGAGGAAGAGAAAGAGGACTTCAGGGACCCCATAACTCCCACCCCAGACCCAGGGAGGCAGCACTGACGATGCCATTCCCAGTGGCCAAGGGTCCGGAGAAAGCCGAAGGGCTGTGCAGTGGTCCCACGTCACTGCCCTGTGGTCTCCGCGTCCGGGGGTCACTGACTGAGCGGCGGAAAATGCACACCTTGCTTTGGGCTTGTCTGAAAGGCTAGGTAGAACCGTGGGGCCTCTGATAGGTGAAAACCTCCAAAACCTGTTTTTAGGTAACATGTAAGCACTTTCAGGCTATCTGAATGCTGGGCTAAATCCAGATATTTCAGAATTTGGAAATCTTCAAAGGAAAAATGAAAACCCTGGAAGTGTTTTGGATTACGACAACAGAACATGAGTGCCTTTTTTAAAGTAAAAAGAAATGCTTAAGGATCACATGTTTGGAAGGAGAATTGATCTAGCTGATTTCGCTCCAGGGGGATTCCAAATACACTCTATCCTTAAGTTTTTCTGATAGAAAAAAAATCAACACCTGTTTCAAAGATCAGATCCTGTTTTCCTTAATTTAGCATTTAAATTCCCATCCTTTCAAGTGGGTCCCTTTCTGTCTGCAGCGTTTGTTTCTCATCCGTGCACCCCGCTAGCTGTCTCTGTCAAGCCTGTGCTCACAGTTTGTCAACCAGTTACGCAAATTGACTAAGTCGCCAATCCAGAATTAGCAGAACTGGGTTTCCCTTTTTATTTTAAGACTGTGATGGCGCAAAGACACAGCAGCTGTACCGTCAGGATGCTTTCAGCCGCGGTGAAGAGAAAAACCCGCTAAAGTGAGGGCGCTGCATCACGGGCAGGTCCGAGGCCAACTGGGTGTGCGGCGCCCACTCTTCCCAGCTCTGGGATCCCGGCTCCCCGCAGCGGGGACGGCGGCTGGACCTGTCCACTCCCGGGCTGGGGGCTGCCCGTTCCCTCCCGGAGGGAAGGTGGCGCTTAGCACTTGCAGGAGCCCGTCCAAGGCAGGGTTCTCACGAACTACTACAATTCCCGTGTCACAGGCGAGGAAACCGGGAACGCGGAGACGTCCAGCGACGTCAGGGTAGAGCCGGGGTGCGAACCCCCCGCGGCCTGGTTCCCCCACCGCTGACCACGATCTGCCCCTCCTGAGTCCATGCGTGCACAGGGGCGATGCACTCATGTCATCCCCACGTGGCACAGGCCAGCACACGATGCGGTCATACTGCCCCCGCCAGCCTTCTGAGCTCCCCGGAGTCTGCCTGTGGCCCCAGCTTGCTCCCAGGGCACCAGGAAGCCGGGGCCAAGTGCTCTGGGGTCTGTCGATGACAACGGCCCATGTGGGACCTCCAGCCTCATGCGGCCACTCCCTCCTTGAGACCCATATCTCAGGGGCCCAGAGCCCTGTGAGTCTTCCGGGGGAGGCCTGGGAGGCTTCAAGCAGCCTTACAGCCAGCCTGAAACCCTTCACCAAACTCAGCCTAAGGGTGCTTCTCTCAGTTAGCACGCTCGGTTCCAGCGAGAAGCACCGCCTCTCAAGAAATATGGGAAACATGGGAAAGGCCCCAAAGGAGAAGCCGAAACAATTCAACGCCGCTTCTGCCACCAGCACAGCCAGGCTCTGTCACGTAGCAACAGACGAGGGCTGTTGCAGGCCGGCTGCAGAGACCCGGCCTTTCCCCTCCCCGCCCTGGAATCAGAGAAACCCCAGACAGAGGAGCCTCAAGGCCCCGAAGGAGTTGGCTAGATCCCAGTTCCCCTAGCACGGCTCACACTTGACAAGTCGTCAGCCGCCTCTGCTTCAGGAAGCTTCTGCCGCTAATTAACCCCCCAAAATCTCATGGAGAAACCGGGTGGAGTCCTGTAGGAGCTCTTGAAACACTTCATTCAATTACAGGGAAGAGCGGCAAGCCCTCGGCTAAGTCCCTGACCCGGTCACTTCCTGGAGAAGGAGGCTCCCCCGTGCCCCTGACCTGCGCTGTGTCCGTGTGATGACCCGGGGCTGACCCTGAGCAGACGGCAAGTACAGGCCGAGCCTTCGTTCCTTCCCCTGAGGCCATCTGAGCCTGCGCACTGGAGCCCGTGAGCCACAACTACTGAGGGAGCCTTCCAGACCAGCCTGGGCCGGGGCTCCACCACCAGGCTTCTGAGTCCATTCCGGTGACTCCGCTGGGAACGCGGGTGAAAAGCCACGCTCTGAATCTTTGTCTTGCAGGTTGGGTAGGAGCATCTGCTCAGTTCAAGGAAGCACCGATGCAGCGAACCCCTAATTTGTATCCAGGTCTGTATGAGGTCCGAGCTGCCGCGGGATTCTGCAGCACTTGGTGTGGCCGCAGCCTGGCACGGGCTTTGTTACCTGTCCCCAGGTAACCCCAGGTGGGGCCGAGCCCAAGAGCCGCTGTGCCCGGCAGGTGAACATTCAGACTCCTCCTATGGGGTGTTCCTGGTACGTCCACTGCTTCAGCCGCTCCAGAAACCACTTGTGCTGCGAAGGGGCTGGAGTTTCGGGAGGGGCTGCCTCCCGAAAAGGCAGAGTCGCCCTAGCTTGATGTCAGCACCTCCATGCACTGTGCTGCACCCCAAGCTCACTCTTCCCTAGAACCAGCTTCCCTCTCGTCCATCCTGACTTTGTTGCTGAATCAGCACAGCATGAAAACGCAATCACATCAATTAATTGCTACTTGATGTTATGGCCTTGCAGGCAGGCGGCATCCATCCCATCAGACACGTGGCCGCGGTCGCTTCGGATAAAATTACCCCAGAGGCAAGAATCAGGTGCGGCAGCCCATCCTCCCATTAGCAGCCGCTACTCTCCATCCATCTCCCACAACCTGGGGACCCCAAATGCTCCCCCTCCCCGTTCTCTACTTTGAAGCTTAGCTCATTTACCTCCAAAAGTGGTAAAAAGCAGATACATTCATTTTCCTTAAGATATAAATGGATGCGTAAGGCTTAGGACGTTCGCTTTCTTAGAGATGTCTCTATTCCACTAGCAACAGGACCTTAAAGTGTGAAAGTTAATTCCCCACCATCTCTCACATTCTGCACATCCTGCAAGCAAGGCAGCAGCTGCCCTTGTCGCCACTAGTTCTCCCAGAACGTCCCTGCGGCTGACAGCCTCGGAGGAGAGCAATGGCCGGGCGCCCTGGAGTGGAGGGCAGGCGTGCTGACTGCCTGCAGCAAAAGATGCACGTTCCCTGAGCCCAGGGACCCACTGTGTGTGCAGGCCCCCGTGTCCCCCGTGGGGCTTGGACAAGGGGACCACACAGCCACGCCGATGCCCCTGCTGCCTGCAGGGCCAGGCATCACCCAGTCCTCTGTCCTCGACGGGGGTCTCCTGCCTCCTGTCAGATCTGTGGACCTGACGGGCTAACATGAAAGCTCGCATGTAGGGTAACACCTGGTCATGTCACGGTTCTGGGCGCTGTATTCCTATGATGGCAAAAGAACTACAGCAAGGCGTGGTGACACAGGGAAACAGCAATTTAATAAGTGAAAAAGTAATTCCAGAAACACTACGGAAAGGGCAAGACCCTTTTTACAAAGTTAAAAACAATCACACTCACACACATACTTTTTAGAAACACATACGAATGCAAAACCACAGAAAAATGAAAGCAAGGCAACAACGAACATGAGATTTAAGACGGTGGTTGCCTGGGATAGGAAGCGAAGGGGCCGGCATGGGGCAGGGTTGAGGTGGAATTACACAGTTCAAGGTAGGTTATGGTACAAGTTCTAGCTTTGTTTGGGGTGTGGGTTTATAGATGCTTATTACATTATCAAAGGTATCTAACGAGTAACTCACCCACCATCCATTGGCCAATGATGAAACGTGCTAATCCGGCTTGTACACCTGAGTCTGGTTAGATAGGGATAGACGATACATTAATTAAATTAATAAATGGATGGGTGGATGGATGGATGGATGGATAATAAATAATGGAATAAAGCTTGAGCCCCCCAAAATCTTCCTCACTGAGGTGGTATCTGGAAGATGAAATGAGAAAATATTATGGGGGACATTGAAAAGAACTGAGAACTGGTACCACTGCAGAACTGTTTTTACACAAACACCAATGGTATCAACCTCTTATACTGTGGAGGCCAAAGACATCCTTCAAGTTCCCACCCTAGGCCTCCCTGAACTTTGCTAGGTGTCCACATCGACCCATCTGCAGCATTAATTGAGCTCCTAGAAAAGTATTCCAGGGCTTCCTCGTGGTGCAATGGTTAAGAATCCTCCTGCCCATGCAGGGGACACGGGTTCGAGCCCAGGTCTGGGAAGATCCCACATGCCGCGAAGCAGCTAAGCCCGTGCACTACAACTACTGAGCCTGTGCTCTAGAGCCTGTGAGCCACAACTACTGAGCCCGTGCGCCACAACTACTGAGCCCGTGTGTCACAACTACTGAAGCCCGCATGCCTAGAGGCCATGCTCCACAACAACAGAAGCCACCGCAATGAGAAGCCCGTGCACCGCAACGAAGAGTAGCCCCCGCTCGCCACAACTAGAGAAAGCCCGCGCACAGCAACGAAAATCCAACACAGCCAAAAATAATAAATAAAAATAAAATAAATTAATTTAAAAAAGAAAAAAAAGAAAAGGATTCCATTTGGGGAGTGGCCCCCTAGAACCCCAAATATGCTGAGGGAGCCCAGAAACAACACAGAACTGTGGTTACTGGTTCCTGTGGAGCATTCACTGGGCCATGGGCGGGACGTAGAGGAGAACCCAGGTGCCTCGCACGGGACACTCAGGCCGAGACATGAAGCATCCTGGCGGCAGCTCTGAGCCCGGCCCAAACCCACTGGCGCCGCCCTGCTGAGCTGCCTGGTCCAGGCGGCCCTGAGCGCGCTCTGCATGTCAATGCCTTTCTTAGGACCTGACCCTTCGCCCGGGATCCCCCAGCGTGGCTGGCTTCCTCCCCCAGAGGGGCACTGCCTGTGCTAACACACTTGGAGAAAGGATGCAAATGTACAGACTTGTCTAGGTCTCCGGGCTTGAGGGCAAACTTCCAAGGGGATTTTCCTGAAAGACAGAATTGTCCTGGGCTGAGAAAGGCTTGCATGGTCCCCTAGCAAGGAATTGCGTGTGTGGCTTAATATTACTTTGTAGGAAATAAAAGAATAACCATCCGAAAGTGGAATTCCGAGACCCAGGCGACCCAGGACCTTGCGAGAGGCTTCGCCGTCAAGGAGGTTTGCGTCCTCATACGAGCCTCCACTTTTCTAATCTCCCCATCAGTAAAGGGCAGACGCGGTCCCTCCGTGCGCTGAAATGCTGCGCGTCTGCGCTCGGACATCACCCCTGCGCCAGACAGGCGTCGCTTCCCGGCCCCTGGAAGAGGAAGACCGCCTGCAGCAGGGGCGCCAGCTCCTCTCCTGCTCTTGCACCTGCGAGCTTGGAAGAGTCACTGAAGCTCCGGAGGTCGTTGTTTTCCTTCTGTGGCCTCCGGTCAGCAATACCCGCCCCACCAGTCGGGGAAGGTTCAAGACGTAATGTCTGTGAAGCTCCTGACCTCATCGGAGAAGAGTGCTCTATGAATGCAAGGAATTAAAAATAGAAGTGAGACCAGCAGACGTTTAATCGAGAGGGCAGAATTTCCCGTGCAGCTCAATACGCTGGACGCTCACGACTGAAGGTGAAGGACAGCGCTCTGACGCGGGGCAGTGGATGGGGTGACGGCGAACGAGGCGTCAGGAGCCGGCAGCGCAGCAGGCAGGGCGCGGCTGCCCGTGAGAAGGCCTGTTCTGTGGCCAAACACGCAGCTCCCAGGAAGGGGCATGGCTGCCCGGAAGGGTGGTTGCACTGAGCACCGGGGGGTCGGGGACACGGTCCCAACCCTTCCCCAGACCCCGAGCAAGCCTCCCCCTCCCTGAGCCTCATCCCTCGGGGGAGGGGGGAGCAGAAACTTCTCAGCCTCCACCCAGGCCTGCGATGCTTCTGCAGCAAGGATTTGGTCAAATCCCTTAAGCATCTGGGGTCCAAATCCTCCTGCCTGGGAGGCAGCGGCGCACGGACGCCAAGAACCTCGACCCTGGAGCACGGCTGCCTTGGCCTGAAATTCAGTTCTGCCACTTTTAAATGTTTTCCCCAAATTTTCTTATGAAACATTTTAAACTCGGCAAATCTGAATGAATCGTCCAGTGAACGGCCCACCGCCTAGACGCTGTGCAGCCACCGTTTGATCCATTTGTCCTTCTCCCCACGCCTTCTTGCTATTTGTGTATTTCAAGTCAAAGCTCCCTGACGGGACAGCAGCCCCTCGTCAGCCCAGCTCTGCCGCACCTTGGCCGTGTGATCTCGGGCCAGGCTCAGCTGCTAATACTGGGCTTTGTCAGATTATTTTCATCGTAAATGGTTTCAAATATAGAGGACATTTGAAAAAAGTAACCCATTGCCCTTAACTATTGCTTTTTTTTTCCGATCCATTTCATGCAGACGTGGTGGCCATTCACCCCCAGTCACCTCGCCCTGTGTCTCTCACACAAGCAAAGCCTTCCTGTCATACAGGGAACTCCATCCATCCTGTCAAGAACCCGGTCAAGATTCACGCCTTGTGTTTTGTTTCAAATGTCTCTTTTGTCTATTTCAACCTAGAACGGCCTCCCAAAATGTTCTTCCTCCTTTATTTACATAATATTCTCCCACAAAACATTCATTTCTCTTCCATTAAGAAGCACACAGGGGCTTTCCTGGTGGCGCAGTGGTTGAGAGTCCGCCTGCCGATGCAGGGGACGCGGGTTCATGCCCCGGTCCGGGAAGATCCCACATGCCGCGGAGCGGCTGGGCCCATGAGCCATGGCCGCTGAGCCTGCGCGTCCGGAGCCTGTGCTCCGCAACGGGAGAGGCCACAGCAGTGAGAGGCCCGCGTACCGCAAAAAAAAAAAAAAAAAAAGAGAAGCAGCACACAGACCCCTCACCCCTTCATACCGTTTAGGAACTCAGAGCCAGTTTTACCTTCAGGTGGAGAAGGATGTTCCTCAGACACGTCTACCTTCTCTAAAAGTCACGTGGCTTCCTTCTTTTACAATGAAGATTCTGCTTTCTCGTCATTTCTTTACCTCTAGACCCTCAGAACAATTAGAAAAGGAACAACAACTCGTGTGTGAATTCACAGGTTGGGTCTTCTCCACAGGGTCTCCGTTGCTGCTAAAAATAACTGACTCTTGAAATTGGATTGGATTTTATCAAAAGTATCTTGACGCCTCTGTAATGCATCCTGTTTAAGAAGCAGGTCGGGAAACTCTGGAGTCAGTTGTGTGAATGCTACTATGCACTTTATTGAAAGTTGGAATTTGCCTTCCATTACCACGTGCAAGTCTTGCACAAAAGCTAAAATATAAACACGTTCTTCACCTGAAGGGAAGGAATCCTGTTTAAAATCGGTACAAAGTGGCCCGATTGAGGCTGTGCCGCCTGGCGGTGGCCCAGCTGCTCCAGAAGAAGGTGCAGACCCGGCCCCCCTGACCCTGGCTGGGGCAGTAACATCCTCAGCCCCCTACCCGGCCCGGTCGGCGTGGGGTGCAGGGCTGGGGCACGGCGGTGCGGGAGGCGTCTACAAAGCGTCACCCAAGACAGAAGTGAGGTGGGCGATGCTTCTCTGGGCTCCTGCCTCCCTGTCATCCTCTCCTGAACGCTGGACCCCCGGCCACCCTTCCCCCACACACAGAAGGCCTCGGCCGTCCTGCTCTACCGTAAGCGGCGTCCAGGCCCCGACCTCACAGCCTGCCTCAGGAATCCCATCACGGTCCTTGGCGGTCAGACCGGAGGACAGTGGCAGGTGCTCAGGGACGGACAGTGTGCCCCCAAAGTCACGCCCAACAGGAGCCTGTGAATGTGGCCTCACTGGAAACAGGGTCTTTGCACACGTCATCGAGTTAGCTGAGGTCACCCTATAGTCCTATAGTCCAACAGGACTGGAGTCCTTATAGGAGGAGGGAAACTTGGACACAGACACACAGAAGCCACGTGAAGACGGAGGCCGAGACTGGAGAGCTGCACCCGCAAGCCAAGCACTGCCGGCCAGCCGCCGTCACCGGGAGCTGGGCGAGCCCGGCCCCCGACACCCGGCTTCCCGACTCCGGCCTCCAGACTTTCTGTTGTGCTAGCTGCCGGCCGTGGTGCTTTGCTGGCCCTGGCAGCCACCACGGGAGGTGTTCACGGCCGGTAAAACTGCCCTTCTGACGGCGGGATCATGGCTCAGCCCCGAAGGGGACATCCCAAATGGTGACAGCGTAGAATCAGCCACACGCCAGGGAGGGGAGGGTGGGGTAGGATGGCCTCCGGGGGCCCCGGCCTCACCTGGCCTTCAACAGGAGTCGGAGGAAGCTGCCTTACGTCATTCTTCTAAGCAACTGTGTCAGGACAGCCAGGTCAACCCGAGGAGTCACACATCTTTCTTTCCAGGTGAAGTTTAGGCAGACGTGCCTGACGTGCCCCACCTCCCCGCCGAGGAGACGCGCGGCCTGGGAGGGGGCAGCTCACCCCACCATCCAGCGGAATAATTCAGTCACTTTTCAAAGGTGAAAGGTGCTGTGTGGGGTTTCTGGCTGGTTGTTTTTCCAGGTCAAATAGGAAACGCAGCCAAGCCCGGTCACGCGCCCTGGGCGGGATCCTTCACATCCTCGATAACACCAAAAACACAAAAGCTTTCCCGCCACTCTGATCTCATTGTTTACACACTATAAGGAGAAGCACAGGACACAGCACTTCGGCATAACCACACTGCTTCTTCCTCTTTTCAACAAAGACCCCACCGATGCCAAACTCTTTGGCAACTCGTTGATTCAAGAACTGGCAAATGAAGTAACCCCACCCGTGTTTTTAAATATGAAGACCACTTATATGTGGAATCTAAAAAAAGTGATACGAATGAACTTACATCCCAAACACAAATAGGCCCACAGACATAGAAAACCAACTCATGGTTACCAAAGGGGATAGAGAGGAGATAAATGAGGAGTTTGGGATCAACAGGTACACACATAGCCAGCAAGGACCTACTGCACAGCACAGGGAACTCTACTCATTGCTTTGTTATAACCCACAAGGGGAAAGAATCTGAAAAGGAATGGTTACGTGTATATGTATAACTGAATCACTTTGCTGCACACCTGAATCTAACACAACATTGTAAATCAAGTATATTTCAATTTTTAAAAATTATTTTTTTAAAAAGGCAGAGAAGAAAAGAGCCTGGAGAATGTCTCCTGACTTTCCCTTTAAGGGGGAGGGGGTCTCGAAAACCAGACCCAAGACCTGCCTCCAGCATTCCAGGCCTCCTGCGGGGTGACCGCAGGACACGAGCTGTGCCCTGTGGAAGCCGGGAGCACACATTTTCTAACGACCTACAGTTTGGGGTTGAATTAAATATTGAAGCAAACTCCAGAAATATCGACAAGGAAACACAGCAGCAATAGTGCATCGATTGTGCTGGACTGCTTAATAATTAATCCACTCACCTTGGGGTTTGAATGTCTTTCTGTTTGTACCTCAGCATCACAGACAAGATACCGGGCGAGGGGCTGCAGCTCAGAGCCTCACCTGGTGTCTCAAGTTCTGAGCAGAGTGTCCCTACATCCTCCTCATGTCCCTACATCCTGCTGACCCAGGCGAGGGCTCGTCAGCTCGGCCCTTCTAAGTTCAAGCCTCGTAGGAACCTGGCAGGAGCGTTGGATGAACCCCTGAAGGGACCCGAGTGGATTTTTGGTGATGCTGCTTCTGTGCCCTTGCAGCAACCTGATCAGTGTTCTGAACACAGTTAGAAGTAAGTGAGCTCAGCTCCGAGCCGTTTCTGTTGTAAAGCTGGGCCCCCTCGGCTTGTTTACACGGCCCCGTGGGAGATAAGAACCAGAAATACCGGTCTCGCGTCTGTGTCTCTGCCTCCTCGCAGGAGAGACCTGTGTTTGGCAGCATCACACCGGGCGCTCTGAATTTGGGGTCAAACCCAGCACGTGTGCGTATCCCTGCTGGTCCTCAGCGCTGAGCTTCCGAACGGGGCTCTGGGAAGCTCCGGTTCCGGGAGTCTCACCTAATTCTTAAAAATCCTGATCAAGTTATGAATTTAACAGCTGAATAGGTGAAAAGAATCTTGCTCCGAGGACTTGCCAACAGGAAGTTCCCTAGATTATCGGTCAGTGTTTTTGTGTTTCTTTTCTCAACAAGGACAATGAGATGGTGGACTTCTTCATTCCGGGAGAGCGATGGGTGTCAGGTCTCGGTGCGGACACAGAACCCCCCACCCCCCTGCCAGGGCCAACTCGCCTGGAGGGGAGAGGGGCCGGCACCCAGCTCAGATCCCACGGGGATTCAGAGCTTCCAACAAAGGTTCTGGGGCCTGGGTGGAGCTGAGGGTGCTGGCCTCCAAGCTTATGTCAGATGATTTAGACAATCCAGTGGTGTGGGAAAGGGCGATGGATCCGGGCCCACGAGGTGAGGGGTGACAGTGGGTGGGCGTGACCATCAGGGCCTGAAAGGAGCATAGGCAAGGCATGCGGGCGCTGACAGGGGCCCAGTCAGGCGAGGAGAAGGACCACAGGCCCTCTGCCCTTGGGCCTTGATCTGATTCTCTAAATGTGTGAGTTTCAGGACTTAAGAAGCATAGATATTCAATTGCGTCTTCACTGCATCGCCTGGGACTTTGGAGTTTAAGCAAGTGGAACACAGAATGTGGTAAACGTCGGGCCAGCAGGCCGGGGAAAGCACACTTCACACCTTCATTCACTCATCCATTCACACCTTCATTCTTTCATTCATTCCTCTGCTCCACAAATATTTCTCAAGCATCGACCAAAGCAAGAGCTGCCTCCTACTCTGAGCCAGGCCAGTCCGTGCTCCTTCTAGACGCACTGGACCCTCAGTTTTGTGGTGGGAGGGGACGAGTGGGGCGGTCCCACCGTTTGCCGGTGAAGGATAACACGGCGCTCGCTGTCAGCACTGTGTGGTCTAAAATTAGGGAAACATCACGAAGCCTCAGGGTTTCTACATCTGTTGCAAATGTGAGGGGTCCACATGGACGAGGGTGTAGGGGGCTCCCTGAGTAGGCAGCCTCCTCTCCATCCATCAGGGTCTGGAAACGCGCACTTCCCTCGGGATGGGACGTCATGGCCACGGTGGTCTCACCCCCACTGCCGCTTCTTGGGCACCTCCTGAGCCTCCCGAGCAAGAGCCAGCAGCGGGGCTGCATGGCCCTCCCCCGCTGCTGAACAGAGCCCCGGCTCTCATCCTGCCGCCACCCTGAGGCCACTCCCAGCCCCCTCCACACCCCTCCCCCACGGACAGACCCAATATCCAGCTCATTAACGAGAAACCTTTTTACGGAAAATTTGACGGGTGAGAATTCACACTTCTCGCCATGAAGCAGACATGTCACACAACTCCTCTTGGCCAGCCATCGTCCTTCCTAAGCTCCCCTCTGCCTTTGCTCATCCCGGGCAAAGTCTCACCTGAAGTCCCCACCTCTCTGTTCACCCTGTGAATCATCCACCTCGGACCTTCTCCAGGCCAGGCAGAGCCTTAAAAATCAGAGGGTGGGGCAAATAGATCAGAGGGTGTTTCTTCAAACGCTTTGAAATTCAAAGAGCAATTCAAGGTAGAACTCCAAGATAATAACAATAACACCCAAAGGCACCATTGCTAAGCATGTAAAGCAGCTCAGAGTGACCACACGGACCCTGTAAGCACGAGGAAGGAACAAGTTTCCCTTAAAGGAGACGTGGTGCAAAATTTCCCATTTTAGAGCAAGAAAAGTGGGAACCCAGTAAGATGTGACCGAGATCTGGGAGATGGCGGGTTGGATCACCACCCAGCTGTGTTAGAAACCCTGTGGGACTTCCCTGGTGGTGCAGTGGATAAGAATCTGCCTGCCATGCAGGGGACACGGGTTCAAGCCCTGGTCTGGGAAGATCCCACATGCCGCGGGGCAACTAAGCCCGAGAGCCACAACTACTGAGCCTGCATGCCACAACTACTGAAGCGCACATGCCTTGAGCCCGTGCTCCACAACAAGAGATGCCGCCACAATGAGAAGCCCGTGCACCGCAACGAAGAGTAGCCCCTGCTCACTGCAACTAGAGAAAGTCCACATGCAGCGACGAAGACCCAATGCAGCCAAAAATAAAAATTAATAAATAAATAAAAAAACAAACAAAGAAAAAAGAAACCCTGTGCTCCATCCACTGTGAGGCCCTGGGTCCTGAAATGTTCCTGAACTTTCCAGGGTCCCATGTCACCTGCCACACAGCACTCTGGCCAATCTTGATTTTAACGCTTGTCACGCAGATAAGGCCTGGAGAGCATTTAGAACAATGATTGGCATTTTGCCATTCAAAACCTCACATGACCTCCAATTTTAAGACACCAGCCTTTGAAGTTTATTATCATGCAGCCTCCTTGATTGTAAAGCTTCCCCGTCCTACTGAAATCTTGGGCTGTACCTAGTGCACAGGAAAAGCACAGCTATTGTAAAAGGAAAGTCAGAAAAGCAAAAAGGAATATAAAACGGTTGCAAAATGCCCTCCTCGATATTCATGTTTTATTCATGAATGGACTTCATCAACACTTAGACCACAAACTTTGTGCTATAAGTAGAATTTCTCAGGAAAGTGGCTAACTTAAATTTCCTCACTTCAAGCAGCTCTCTATGAATAATGTATCATGTATTATCCAAGATGCTTGTCAAGTTGACTTAGAAAATGGGAAAGTAAATTTCGTGAAGTAAAAAGGAAAGGAAAAACTCCAAATCATTCAAGCAACAACAAAATATGACAAACACTTAAAAAAAACCAACCAAGTGAAATTCCTCTCCTTAGTCACCAGGTAGATGCAGAAAAACAGATCATCACTGATGTAGAACTTCATTTAATGGCGTTGGTTTGCTGCATACAGAATGTCCTCTGTCCTTGGCCCCTGCCTGGTACCAACTGTCTGTAAGTCCCCTGTAAGAAATGGTCAGGGGACTTAAGTCTGAGGCTCAAGAAGTCCTGCTTCAGACACCACCATGTCATGTGCGGGGTAGCGCCCACCTCGCGCCATCAGGGGAGAGGGCGGACCTGTCCCAGCATCCTTCCAGTGGAACGGGAGCTGGGCCTGGACGTGCTCCCTGCAGGGAGGGAGAGAGAGAAAGAGGAAACCCCCGGATGAGGGAGGGAGTTTTGTAGGTTTCAAACAAAGATTTTTAATTAAATTCATTTTCATTTTCTTTGGTGGAAACTAATTCAAATTTTTTATGTTGAACCAAATGCAGCTGCAATTTTTCTAGGTAAAGTGGGTCATACAGGGGTGAGATCACATAGTTCAACCTCGTATGTCGTTCGTGGGGGTCATTCTGGCTCAGGCCCACACATGCTACACCTTCCCGGTCAGGGGCCGGGAGTCCAGCTTACCTCTTGGCAGGATGGGGTTTGCTACCCAATGTCATTTTTGCTGGAAGCTCGATGGCGGAAAGAGGGGGAGGCACCCAGGAGCGAAGTCTCCAACCTGACGCAGAGCAGTGAGTGAGGGGTTGCCAGGGTGAGCGTCCACTTCCAGAGCCCACCCGGCACATGGACGCTGCTGCAGTGCATTCATTCGACAAGTATTGTTTGGGAACCTACCGTGTGCACTGCGAAGTCTGGGGATAGTGAACAAGCTAGACATCATCCCTGCCCTCTGACCTTTCGTGACCTAAAATGTAAAATGAGGCCACGGTTTCTCAGATATGACACCAAAAGCGAACCCATGAAAAATAAACTGCACTTCATCGGAATTTAAAACTTTGTATTAAAAATACCGTTAAGAAAGCAGAGAGCCCCTAGAGTGGGAGTATTTTCAAATCATGTATCTGATGAGAAAATTGCATCTGGAATATATAAAGAGGCCTCATAATTCAACAATAAAAACACAATCCCTATCTTAAAAGGAAATGGACTTGCACAGACATTTCTCCCAAGGAGACATACAAGGATCCCATAAGCACATGCAAAGAGGCTCAACATCTTTAGTCATTGGGAAATGCACATCCAAACCACAATGAGAAACCACTTCATACCCACCAGGATGGCGAGAATAAAAAGACACATAATGACAAACGCTAGGAGGGACGTAGGGACACGAGCCCCATACGTTACTGGCTGGATGTGAAATGGTGCAGCCTCTTTGGAAAACAGTCTGGCGGTTCCTCAAAAGTTTACACACAGAGTTGCAATGTGACCCAGCAATTCCACTTGCAGGTATAGGCCCCAGAGCAATGGAAGCATATGTCCACACAAAGACTTGTATATTAATGTTTGTAAAAGCATCATTCACAATAGCCAACAAGTGGAAAGAACACAAATCTCCAACCACTGACCAATGGACAAATAAAGTGTGGTGCATTCAGACCATGGAACGTTATTCAGCCATCAGAAGGAAGGAAGCAGTGACACATGCCACACCGTGGATGAACTGTGAAAACACATGAGAGAGCCGGTCGCAAAAGACCACGCATTGCATGATCCCATTGACATGAAATGTCCAGAATTGGCAAATCCCAGAGACAGGAAGTAGATGAGTGGCTGCCTGGGTCTGGCGGAGGTGGGGGGATAGTGAGGGCTAATGGGGAGAAATTTTCACTGGGGGTGATGGAAAGTTCTAAACTTCGTGGTGACAGTTGCATAACTCTGTGAATATATTAAAACCATGGAACTGTATACTTTAAAGGAGTGAATCTTGTGGTATGTGAATTATATCTCAATAAAAATGTTTTCTATAAAGATACACAATACGAAAGTTTATATTTGGGGAAAGAAAAAAGTACCCATCATTTCATCAAGTAAAGCAGAGAAAATAAAGTTCAACTAGATCATCTCACTGGTAGTTTCTGTTAAATCACTAGGAAGGTGATCCTGAGCCACTGATCAGAACTGTGCCTGGCTTATAACTGTTGAGAAACGCGGTATAGACAGACCTCCTGATTATACGCAGCCTATAAGATAAGGAACATACCACTTAGAAGGGAGGCTATACGTGTGATAAAGTGGTTTATGGTTTTACAGGACCATTTGGCTGAATTAAGAAGTCCTCCTGGGCTTCCCTGTTGGTGCAGTGGTTGAGAGTCCGCCTGCCAATGCAGGGGACACGGGTTCGTGCCCCGGTCCGGGAAGATCCCACATGCCGCGGAGCGGCTGGGCCCGTGAGCCACGGCCGCTGAGCCTGCGCGTCCGGAGCCTGTGCTCTGCAACGGGAGAGGCCACAGCAGTGAGAGGCCCGCGTACCACAAAAAAAAAAAGAAGTCCCCCTTGGTAAGCAGTGCTGGGAAAACTGGACCGCTACATGTAGAAGAATGAAATTAGAACACTCCCTAACACTATACACAAAAATAAACTCAAAATGGATTAGAGACCTAAATGTAAGACCAGACACTATAAAACTTTTAGAGGAAAACATAGGAAGAGCACTCTTTGACATAAATCACAGCAAGATCTTTTTTGATCCACCTCCTAGAGTAATGGAAATAAAACCAAAAATAAACAAATGGGACCTAATGAAACTTAAAAGCTTTTGCAAAGCAAAGGAAACTACAAACAAGATGAAAAGACAGCCCTCAGAATGGGAGAAAATATTTGCAAACGAATCAACAGACAAAGGATTAATCTCCAAAATATAGAAACAGCTCATGCAGCTCAATATTAAAAAAAAAACAACCCAATCCAAAAATGGGCAGAAGACCTAAATAGACATTTCTCCAAAGAAGACATACAGACGGCCAAGAGGCACCTGAAAAGCTGCTCAGCATCACTAACTATTAGAGAAATGCAAATCAAAACTACAGTGAGGTATCACCTCACACCAGTCAGAATGGGCATCATCAGAAAATCTACAAACAACAAATGCTGGAGAGGATGTGGAGAAAAGGGAACCCTCTTGCACTGTTGGTGGGAATGTAAATCGATACAGTCACTATGGAGAACAGTATGGAGGTTCCTTAAAAAACTAAAAACAGAATTACCATATGACCCAGCAATCCCATTACTGGGCATATACCCAGAGAAAATGATAATTCAAAAAGACACATGCACCCCAATGTTCATTGCAGCACTATTTACAATAGCCAGGTCATGAAAGCAACCTAAATGTCCATCAACAGACAAATGGATAAAGAAGATGTGGTACATATATACAATGGAATATTACTCAGCCATAAGAAGGAACGAAATTGGGTCATCTGTAGAAACGTGGATGGATCTAGAGACTGTCGTACAGAGTGAAGTAAGTCAGAAAGAGAAAACAAATATCGTGTATTAACGCATGTATGTGGAACCTAGAAAAATGGTACAGATGAACCGGTCTGCAGGACAGAAATAGAGACAGAGATGTAGAGAACAAACATATGGACACCAAGGGGGGAAAGTGGTGGGGGGGGATGGTGGTGGATGAATTGGGAGATTGGGGTTGACAGTATACACTAACATGTATGAAATAGATAACTAAAAGAACCTGCTGCATAAAAAATAAATAAAATTAAATTTTTTTTAAAAAGTGGAAAACAAAGAAGTCCCCCTTGGGCTCTGCTTTGAGGTGCAGAGCAGGAATAACTTAGTTTGAGGGAAATATTATATGCTTCCATCTCAGCCCCAGAATTCTTTTGTCCAAGAGATTTGGGTCATAAAAAAGGCAATTGCTTTGCTTTTATACCAGCTATCTACAAGATGTATTAAGCAAGTACTTGGGCACAATTCACCTGGGAAGGAGGGAGACGGAGCCTTCACACACACAACCAGTCATCAGAGTTGTGGTGACAACCCCGCGTCCAGAGCAGCCCGGCTGCCGGCGAGGCCTGGGGGGACTGTGGACTCTGCGGGCTGCGGGGAAGGGGGGCCAGGGAAGGGCAGCGGCTCCAGCTCCCTGGGCTGTCGTCCCACTGGACCCCGCTGGCCATGGACCCCTGGGCAGTCGTCCTCCAGGGACATTATCACTAGGTGGTTGGAGAAATAAATATGATAGAGCCACGGAAAAACATTCAATTCAGCGATTTAGGCCAGAATGAGGGAGAGCTACACATGCTGGCAGAAAATTGTCCGGTTCCTTAAGTGAGAAAACCATTGCAGAGTCTTATGGAGGCAACAGGACACACACGCATGCACGTACACACACCCGGGGGGAAGATCCGGGCTTTGGAAGCAAGCTTTCGAGTTTTACCTTATACCTTCCTGTATTATTTTCATTAAAAACCAACCAACCAACCAAGAAACATGAACGTGTCTTATAATGAAAAGCAGTTAATAAATATTTTTCAGTCTCTTTCCCATGACAACAAGCGCGCCCGCACATCACATCCTGCTTCCGGGCCCCGTTTGCCAAGATGAGGACGTTGAGGGAGTGACTCCGGGGAGGACGGAGCTGGTGGCGGGGCTGAGTCTGAGGCTGCCGCGTCCCCGCAGAGGCGTGGCGGGTCCCTGCCCATCCCGGCTGGCACGCCCGGGGGAGGGGCACTGGGCCGGCTGTCCTGGGGGCCTGAGCCACCTGCTTCAGCAGGTGCCTGAAGCGGAGGGACCCGGGCTGCCTGGAGCCGCAGAATCGACTCCCTTCTCGACCTTTAATCACCTCAGTCTCGGTTTCAGTGCATTCAGTCCCGCGAACACTGTTCTCTGGGCCCCTTGAAAGGGACGCGGCACGGCCCTCCCCCGGGCTCTCGGGGGCGCAGAGCATCACTGCTCCGTGGGAAGGGCATCCAGCCTGCTGGTCTCCACCACCAGCTGCCCCGAGGCAGGTCCCCGTACCTCTACGGCTCTGCAGCCTCAGGCGGGAGAGCACAGGGCAGACAGGAGCCTGACTGCCAAATTCAGTGTTGGGTAGGCTTTCTGGAAGGGGTTCCCATTTGTTTTATTTATTTCCAAGGCCTCCGTCTTGGTCTCTGTCCAAACCAAGAGATGCTGAGTGTGAGTCCACGGGGGCAGAGTCCGTCTCAGGAGGACCCGAGATCGGTACCTGGCACTCGGCGGGTGCACAGAAAATGCACGTAGAGTGACGGGGTGGGGGGCGTCCTGCTATTTCCCGGGGCAGATCCTGAAGCCGGTGTGGCCTCGGGACCCCACGGGAGAACTGGAAGATCACTCTGCAGTGAGTCTCTCTGAGGACCCAGGACCTCTTGGGAACTGGCCCGGCCCTCGTGCACCTTAGGCTGTCCCCCCCGACCAGCAAGACGACAGCAGTGAACCGGCACACGGAGACACGCAAAGCAGCGAGCTGATGCTTCATCACAACGCTGGCCACTGGGGCGCGTCCCGATGAGGACGTCCGTCCCTCTGCCTCCGTGGCGCTCCCGGGCCTTTAGGATGGAAGGCGCAGCTCAGGCCTCCGCCTGGCCCCACGTCTTAAATACCACGAATGCGTTTTTGGTGGCGTCTTTCCTTTTACCTGACGGGATAAATTGTTTTATTGTTTCCTATCTTCCTGCTCTTTAATGATTGTAGTCTCACGGAAATGTACACTATTTCTATAAGAGGAAGGGGAAAAAATAAGAGCCCTAAAGGCCTAAAAATAAACTGCCTCTGCTAAGGCACGGACCTGAGTCCCCTCCAGGGGCGTCGCCAGTTTGGTCTGTCCGCCACGTCGAGTTGTGCTCTGAACAAGTCGGCTCAGGACTTCACGCTATATGTTTTACTTCCGAGCTTCCCAGGATGAAAAGGATCTTTTCATTAATATCAAGAAGAATACAGCCAAACTGAATCAGGTGTTTTATAAGTGGTGACCAAATGCAACGGAATAGTTTCCCATCTTGAATTTCTGTGAGAAAATATTTTAAACTTGGATAGCCAATTAGTGAAAACAGGAGACTCTGAGGGCAGAATGGGAATGTGTGATGCCTATTTCTCTCCTTTTCATTTTCGAAGCGTTATTTGTGGATTGCTAGCCACTTAGACTTGAAGTGATCCCAGCGTGCTATTGACTAGAATGGCTTACAGAGATTTATTACCTTTCTCTGTGCCCAGAACAAACTTCTATTCTCAGATACCATGTTTAAGCCCTTCATGCGTGTCAGGTAAATATTTTCTAATCTATCTCCTTAGACATTCCTCACAGTAATCAATATCCTCATATTGATGTGGAAAAACTCAAGATTGTAAGTAGTTTTGCCAAAATCAGTTCAGCCGTCTAGGAGAAGATGTGAACCTTTCAGACCCGTCCTTCAGCGGCTGCTGTCTGCCCGGCCTCGCACGGCAGAGAAGATTCCTCCAGATCCTTCTCGGGCGACCGTGGGAAGCTGCGCGCCATCCCACGTTGGGGGGAGGGGGAGACGGAGGGGACACAGCCAGACTCGGCCAGGCTCCGCCCCGACTGGGTGGGCCCTGGCCTGTCCCATGACCTCTCTGAGGCTCCTTTCTCCCAGAGAGGAATGGAGAGCCCCGCAGAGTGTTTGAGGTCATTCACACGAAAGAACTTAGCAATAATAAACTTAGCATGAAAGAACGTAAGCATCTTGTAAACACAAGGCACATTTTACTGCTCTCCAGGTTTGACCTTGAAAATGCAGGGTAATATCCCTGTGCTGTTTCAACTCCTGGAAAAAGAAAGTGTCACAGATTTATTTAATCACTCTCCTGAAATCAGAGGTTTTCTACAGTAGTAATAGTGAATTATCCTCAAAAAGACCCAAGTATTAATGTCTGGGCCGAGCGTTAGGGTGGGAAGCAGATAGCATCTTCGCTGTCCCACAGAGCCCTGTATTCGGGACAACGCTGTATTTGTGAACCCTTCTACTTGTTCATTCATTAGAGAACAGTGGTCGGCTTTGATTTACTGGAGCTGAAGTGATGCAGAGACTTAGGCTTTCCGCTTCTATCAGCTCAGTCCCGAGGAGAGACGACAGCTGGGGGGCGGTCTGCTGTTCAGTCGTGATCGGTGGGGAGCACAGCGAGAAGGGACCCTCTCCAGGCCCTGGACCGGGGCATGGGGCCCCTCCCTGAAGCTCTGGGTTCCCCCAGGGGAAGACGCTCTCTTCCCTCTGATGGTTTACGTCAAGGTCGGGACAGCACATGTGTTTCCACTGACCGAGGGGCATGAGGCCCCTCCTGGGCTCGGCTGTGAGGTTTGGGGGCAGCGTTTGTTGACTAATTTTTTTTTATTGTCTATTTATTTTTGGCTGCATTATATATTTTGGGTCTTTGTGGATGCACGCGGGCTTTTCTCTAGTTGCGGCGAGTGGGAGCTACTCCTCCTTGCGGTACACGGGCTTCTCATTGCGGTGGCTTCTCTTGTTGCGGAGCATGGGCTCTAGGCGCGCGGGCTCAGTAGTGGTGGCTCGTTGGCTCTGTAGTGGTGGCTCACGGGCTCTAGAGCACAGGCTCAGTAGTTGTGGCGCACAGGCTTAGTTGCTCCACGGCATGTGGGATCCTCCCGGACCAGGGCTCGAACCGTGTCCCCTGCATTGGCAGGCAGATTCTTAACCACCGCGCCACCAGGGAAGTCCCCTCACATTATATATTATGTGTATATACCTATATATTTCCCTAGCACATAACAGAAATATGGAGATATTGGGACCCCACGTGGGACTAGATTCACTAGTTTGAGATAATATATTTTATACTTGGAAATAAGAGAGAACATGATATTGTATTTACCTGATATTTTGTCTAAAAGTGACCACACACATGTGACAGGGATAGAAGGAAAAACTGGAGAGATGTGCTGTAATCTGCCTCTTCACTTTTACCCCTGCCCCCTCCCTCTCCTGGACCTCCTGCCCCATCCTGGTCACCCAGGGAGGCTGCAGGCCCCAGAGCAAACAGAAGGGGCAGAGCCTGGATCAGCAGACTTCAGCCCTTCAGACCAACACCTTCACCAGCCTGAGACGAAGTGAATTCACGCGTGGTGTGAACACCCTCAAACACTTTAGAAAAATCTCCGTAGCGCCCAAATTCCTACTCAGAGAAATATATTAATATAAATTAATATAATATTAATTTATGATAAAATAATGCATATCTAAGAATGTAAGTTCTCAGGTAGGGTCACAGGGCAAAACAGAAGGTACTCAGGTAACGTACTCAGAGGCTCGCTCACTTTAATGTACTCAGGTAACGTAACCAGAGGCTCGCTCACTTTAACGTATCAATCTTTCGTTTTTCTTTTCTTTCTTTTTTCTTCTGCCCAGGGCACGCAGCTTGTGGGATCTTAGTTCCCCCACCAGGGATTAAACCCAGGCCCTCGTCAGTGAGAGCACGGAGCCCTAACCGCTGGACCACAAGGGAATTCCCTAACGTATCAGTCTTGATGCTTAAAAAGTATGTTAAGAAGTGATACCGTTCAAAAAGTAGAGAACGTGGCAAAGCAGTGGCACAGGTGAACATGAGAATGTAAACCATAAGTGTACAATCTGCGTGTTAAAACCACACACAAGTTCTTTAGGTTCCTGTGTAACATGAGTGTCCAGGATGGCTTTAAGGATGCCTCAAGGACCACTTCAGTCATGGTGACGACCAAGAGCGCCCCACAGAGTCCCAGAACACACCCGGGAGGCACCACCGCTTCTGTGGGATGGAAACAGTCAGATGAACTAATAGTAACCATCTTGCAAAAAAAAAAAATTAAACCCTGTTGGTTTTCTTAAAATTGGTTCCACATAATTCTAGACTTAAACATGGAAACACCCCAAGTGATAAGGGTCACCAGTGTCCATAAACCTGGGGGATGTCCCATCCGCCACCTTGACCTTTGATGCTGCTGTTTGACCTTGAAAACGGGCTACCAGAGAGAAAAGCTCTTTAGGATGATGAGTCAATTCTTGCCCAGGAGGTCAGCGTGAGACAGGGATTCGCAGCCTCAACGCTGTCGCTTCAGACCGAATAAGGGTTGGCTGTGAGGGCCGCTGGGTGCCTTGCAGGGTGCTCAGAGCACCCCAGCCTCCACCCACTGGGTGCCAGCAGCGAGGTCACGAGGCTCAAAACTGTCTGCAGGTCTTGTCAAATGTCCCCGGGCGATGGAGTCTGTCTGCAGGCTGAGGAGACCTGGTGGGGGCCGTGTAACATCCTCCTTTGGTCTCTGTTTAGTGCAGTTAGTGACTTTTTTTTTTAAAAAAGAGAGTATGTAACACAGAAGCTTAACTCACCCGCTTAGAGCAGGGTCAGATATTATTATATCAAGACCATGAATGGATGGAGCTAGAGTCTGTCATGCAGAGTGAAGTAAGTCAGAAAGAGAAAGACAAATACCGTATGCTAACACATATATATGGAATCTAAAAAAAAAAAAAGGATATGAAGAACCTAGGGGCAGGACAGGAATAAACACGCAGACGTAGACAATGGACGTGAGTACACGGGGAGGGGGAAGGGTGAGCTGTGACAAAGCGAGAGAGTGGCATGGACATATATACACTCCCAAACGTAAAATAGATAGCTAGTGGGAAGCAGCTGCATAGCACAGGGAGATCAGCTCAGTGCTTTGTGACCACCTAGAGGGGTGGGATAGGGAGGGTGGGAGGGAGGGAGACGCAAGAGGGAAGAGATATGGGAACATATGTATATGTACAACTGATTCACTTTGCTATACAGCAGCAACTAACACACCATTGTAAAGCAATTATACTCCAATACAGATGTTTAAAAACAAAACAAAACATGAAAAACTCACGCTTCCCTGTTCTGCGTTTTCAGCTATCAGTTTTGGCTTCAGGTTTTGTTATCTGCGGTCCCAGTGACAATCACTGCTTTCGACTGTCTCCACAGGAAGGCCCCACTTCTTTGCTCCTGCCCCCTTACTTCTCAAAGGTCTTCTTCACATGGGAGTCCAAGAACCAGGAGCCCTGGTTCCCACCCTAGTCCCTGCACAGTGGAGGAGGGTTAGGGCAGGTGGGTGTGAGCCTGTGCATGGGTGTGGGTGGGCGTGCAGCTACTGCAGAACCACAATCTGGCTTCAGTTTGGGGTTTGCCTCCTGCCTGTCCCTCCTACTTGCTCATACCACCCTCCACCGGGAAGCAGCCATGCTGTGTGTGGGTCAGGGGAAGGCCCTGATGGTCCCAAGCTCATTGGGATCCTTCCATCCCCCATGGACACCAACTAGCCAGGGGTCGGCACTTAACCCAGGCCTAAGCCAATCATCTGATGGCATTCCACCATCCTAGTAACTGATTGGCCAGGAATGGGCAGAGGATGTGGCCGGTCCAATCAGAGTGGAGACTCTCTTTCCGCTTGGATGGCAATGAAGAAACACACAGGCCCTGGAGTTCCCACAGCCTTTTCACTGTGACCTTCCTGTGATACTGTCAACATACTCAGTCGTCGTTTGATGTGTAAGGTGGGTTATTTCTGAAGATGACTGTTCATAGGTTCTCTCATCCTTTATGTACAAGGCTCTGCCCCTCCCCCTTGAATCCAGGATGGTCTTGGGCTTACTTTCCCCAATAGAATGAGAGGAAGGTGATGATCCGGAACTTCCAAGCCCAGACCTTCAGGGGCCGGGCAGTGTCCACTTTGACCCTCTTGGGATCCAGCTGCGTGTAAAGAAGCTCAGGCTGACCACCAAGTACGGAGAGAGAGGCCACCTGCTCCCAGCTCTCCATTGACCCAGCTGAGGCTAGTACTAGACATGTGACTAAAGCCATCAGAAACCCCCAGGGCCCAGCTAAGCCCCCAAAAGAATGCAGATGCATGAACCATCCCAGCCACGACCAGGTGGAACAGAGGAACCTTCCCCCAAAACACTGTCCTGAGAAATAATAGCTCACTGGTGTTTAAGCGCCCAAGTTTGTGTGGTCTGTTACCAGAAATAAATAACCCACTCACAGCGTGAGCTGAACTTAATGTTACTTTAATAGACACCTAACTGGTTTGGTTCCATAGGTTTATTTTTTTATTATTATTATTTTCATACAGCAGGTTCTTATTAGTTATCTATTTGATACATATTAGTGTATATATATCAATCCCATGTTTCCATAGGTTTAGAATTAGGATGCTGTGAGCCGCTAGCAACAGAAAATCCAACTCAATAAGGATATTTATTATCTCTCAAAACATGAAATCCAAGTTAGGGTAGTGGCCCAGTGGTGTCACCAAGGACCCATGCTCTTCCCATCTCTCCACGCTGCCATCCCCACTGTGACGCTGTTTCTGTCACATCACGGACGCAAGAAGGCTGCGAAACGCCAGACATCACATCCAGACACACAACATCCGGCAGGAAACGAGGAGCATGTCCTCTTTATGCGCTTTTTACAAGTGAGGAGACCTTTCCCAACAGCAGGATTCACTGGTTTAAAACTTGTTTCAAAACCAGTCACAAGAAGAGGCATGGAGTTACCGAGATTAGCTCACATGGACCAGTTTACCCCTAGCCACGCAGAGGGTGGCTACCCGCACCAAGGTGGGCTTCTGCCAGCAAGGACGGAGGGCATGGCTGTGGCCACCACAGTGTTTACAAGATGAAATTAGCATTGACCACTGAACAAAACAGGTGTCCCTGAAAGGCACACAGCCTTTATCCTGTGGCCTTGTGTGGCCTCTGTCTGTGTCCTTCCACCCGCCCCCTGCAAATGTCACCGTTCGCAAGGTGCTAGGCCGGTCAATATCTGTCTCAAGCAGCCAGGGTCCCGGCAGAAAGCAGAAGGCGTTCCTGGGAGGAGATGTGGAAGACCGCATGGCAACAGGACCACCTGCTGCAGTGTGAACGTGGCTCCACGACCCACCAGAGGTGCTGCTCCCCAGGGCCCAGCTGACCCCGCTGCCTGGCTGTAGGAAGCATGGGGTGACAACTGTCACCCACTCATTCGGCGCCTGACACGAATTGATCCAACAGAAAAGAAAGCTGGGCAAGCACTGTGGTCACCGAAGGACACAGACACTGCCAGGCCAGGGTGCAGACGAGGGAAGAAAGGCCCCAGCCTCTCTGCTTGGTCTCAGCTCGCAACTGGCGCCCCGTCGGTGGAGATCCCCTGACGCTGGCCATTGGCCTCCTGGACGCCACGCAGGAGAGAGCAGATTCGGTTGGAAAGTGGAGAATCGATGAGTTAGGTGACCAAAAACGAGCATTTTACTGAAGAAAAGCAGTTCAGAATCCAGATAGTTTAGCCATGAGCACCATTCACTCCCACCCAATCCCAGGCTTCTATATCTAATCCCCAAAGGGTCCACGTGGAAGCTTCTCCTCACAGCCAGCCAGGGGGACACTCAGTGGCGTTCCTCCAGGGGCCCTGTCAGGCCCCTCTGGTTTCACAAGCGGCGGCCCGTGGCAGCGAGAACAGATGCTGGAAACAAAGTGCATCCTTTAATTCAAGGCTGACTGTGATTGAGAAGAGATAGTCCGTTTCCCCTTGGGGAAACAGAAGCATTCCCTGGGATTGAAATCGAGGTGTCTGAGAGACGCAAGGGTTCTCCGTCTGGTGACCAGATAACGCACGAGCGCGCGCCCCCCGGGGCCTGGAGGCCCGGAGCCCAGAGCTCCTTCCCGCGGGCCCAGCTCAGCCTCCGGGTGACCGCCTGGCGCAGCCAGGGACGGAGGCAGGAGCCGGACCGGCAGGACCGAAGGGGTCGGCCAGCCGGGCCGGGCGGGCCGAACAGGTTCAAGGCTGATTCCAACGCCTCAGCCCCGCCGGATTACAAGTGCCTGTGAGTGTCGCAGCTCTGGAGTCCTTGGGCCAGGGGCCCCGGGCGAGGGAGCCGGCGGGGTTTCAGAAGGAAGCGGGGATCCTAGGTGGGAGACGCTGAGCTTACCTTCGCCTCGGCGCAGAGGAGCTGCGCGACTCTGGGCAGCCCCGCGGGGCCCGCCTCGGCGCCCCCTCACCTGCCAAGCAGGCGGGCCGCGCGTGGGGCCGTGGAGCACGAGGGAGACACAGGCCGGGTTTAGCCGGTCTCCGGCCCAACCTGATCCCGCCCCCTCCCCGACTCCCCGCGATCTCGCCCCTGCCCTCGGGCCTTCGCGGGGAGATACACGTTTCAGGCCGGACCCAGGGCTGGACGCCCAGGGCCCGCCGTCCAGGCCCCGGCTGCGCGGCCCGCACCCCCGCCCCGGAGGCGGAAGCAACAGGGAACCGCGCCCCGCCCTCCGCCCCCGGGTCCCCTCGGCGGCCCTGCGCCAGGGGGCAGGCCGGGAGGGGGCAGGGCCGGGGCGGGGCTGGCACCAGAGCGCCAGGGCGCGGGAGCGGGGCGGGGGCGCGGCCCGCGGGGCGCATGCTCACACGCGCTCGTGACGTGCGCGCGGGGACCGGCCTGCCGGAGGCCGGGCTGAGACGGCGGCGGGCGGAGACCGGGAGCAGAGCAGAGCAGGGCAGAGCCGCGGAGCGGAGAGGAGGAGCCGAGCAGCAGAGCAGCGGCGGGAGCGCCGGCCGCCGCGCCCCCGAGCCCGCAGCCCCACCGCCTGGGCCTCGGCACGCGGGCTCCGGTCGCCGAGCGGCCACCCCCGAGCCGGCCGCCGCGGGCCGGGCCGGGCATGAGCGCGGAGGGGCCGCGGCCGCCCCCCGCACCGCCCGGCGCGCCCAGGCCGTGACCGGGGCGGGGCGCGCGGCCGCACTCGGGCCCGGGCCCATGGGCGCGCCGAGCCGGGCTCGGGGGCGCTGAGCGGGCGGGCGCGGCCGGAGGAGCCATGGACTGCACCCTCGTGCGGACGCTCGTGCACAGATACGTGAGTGCGGCCGGCGCGGGACCGGGGCCGGGACCGGGGGGGACGGGCCCTTCGCCCCCGATCGTGCCGCGGCCGCCGGCCCTGGGTCGCTGGGGGCTTGGGCGGCCTCGTGCGGCCGACCGCGCCCCGGGGGACGGCAGGACGCGGGGTACCTGCGGAGCTGGCACCTGGACCCCGACGGCGGAGGAGCCGGGCGGAGCTGCCGGGGCAGAGACTGCTTAGATCGGCGCGGGCCGGGCTGGGGAGGGATGCTCGGGCTTAGCCTCGCCTGCTGGCGCTACCCCAGGGTTAAGGGACAGGGAGAGGGGCACCCACAGGGAAAAAGGCGGTGGCTTTGCTCGTTAGTTTGGTAACAGCACCGGGGGGTTCGGAAGTGAAGTTTGGGACCTTTGTCCCGAAAGTAACCAGTCAGACCCGAGGCTGGCGGTTCGGGGTTCCCCCGTAGTCTTCGCTCCGGGAGGCGCGTGGCGACGCCGGGCTTGGGCAGGGGGACACGGAGGGTCAAGTTGGGTTTGTTTCCCATCCGCCCGAGGGGAGCCGCGTGCGGCGCTGTCGCCGGCCCCGGGGGTAGAGGGGGTGCGCGCAGGAGAAGGAAACTGGTCGCGTCTCTGACAAAGGCCCCCCTGTCCCCCGCGCGCACCGCCGCCAGTCGCAGGTTGCAAAAGTTGTGCGCACTGAGGTTTCCGCTAGGAGAGGGAACGGTGGTGGGAACTTGTTTTCTTCTGGCTGAGGAATTCCCTTCGTCAGTCATTCATATTTACGTGTTTTCTTCGAGGAGACCTCGGCCGCATACGAGGGTGTTTCTGTTCATCCAAGGGGAACGTTGAATCAGTGCCTTCCCCCGAATCCACTCACCAGAGGACTCAAGGGTCAGGGGAGCTCGTGGCACCTTCCAGTAGCTCCCCTGGGGAGGGCAGTCTGCCTTCCGGTTAGTGGGACGAACCCCTCTGGGATTCTGGTTAGGGCCGGGAAGGCTTCCCGTGGGAAGGGCCCTGTCCCCTCAGGGATTCTTGAGTCCATCTTATAACGTGAGTGTAAACATCAGGGTCACCTTGGTGTCTCTACAGTAGTAAGTTCTGGAAAATCAGGTAACAGTGGCAGTAGGTAATCAGATGTCTTAGAGAAACGCTTGACGGGTCCCAGACATTCTGTTCTCAGGCTTATGGCCCACGAGCTCGGAGCCAGCGTTTGCCTAGGATGTGCTCACTAGTTTTCCAGTTAATTTCTGTTCTCTTCCAACTCTGAGACTCTGTGATAGGAAGGAGAGTTGAATTGTGAGCGGTAACGCGCAGTCTCTATCCACGGGTCTCCTGGTCCGAGGCCCCCCGCCTGGTGGGTCTTCCCCTCCGTCCTGCTCCTGTGACCCCTTCGTCCTCGGAGTCCGGCAGACAGGTGTCCGAGTTTTGTGCTTTCACTCCCTTACGTCCTCCAGGCCTTCAGCTGTTTCATGGCATATCAATCTCTATAAATGTTGGTGTACCTGATACATTTTAATTCCCCTTTGCTGTGTTATTAGACTTATTTTTCTCAGACCTAACTGGGAAATATTCTTCAGTGAACTTTCCCAGCATATATGTTTGGTAATGTCCCTGGGATCCAGTTACAGGGTGCTGTTATTATTTCTTTGTTTCTCATTCCACATCTTTTTTTTTTTTTAACAGTCTGATCATTTGTCTACTTCACCATATTCACATACAAAACCATTCATTTCTATGATGTGAAACTCATGTCTACGTTATTAAACTAATTTGACTTTTTCCAGAAACAGTCAATTTGTTTGCTTATAATTGGATTATCTTTCAATATTTAGGAATTAATTATACTTCCTTTTGCTAGAGGGCGAAGAAAGACTCTGGGATTAAATATTCATATTTCCTTGTGGTTTCCATATATGACGTATTTCATAAGCATGAATAAAGTCATACCGTGTTCCCATCTGGTGTTCACACAGTCAGAATTTCCAGGACAAAGAAACCTTTTCATGATGACGCCTGAGGGCTGCCAAAGATAAAGGAGTCCTTGGAAACCATTGCTGTGGGTATTCCATTCTGGGTTAATTCCAGAGAGGTAGAATAGGCAAATGAATGAGAGGATTCCCTTCCGGGTTAGGCCAGGTATATGCCAAAGCTGGCATTACTGGTCGTTTGTGAGCCTCGATGCATGTCAGCCGCGTAGAGATGCGCTGTACGCGCTGTACTTGTAAATGGCAAAGCGCTTCTGTACCTTGAGCTTTTAAAAGAAATGTTTAACGAAGTGGGTGGAGAACTAGTGTTATCCTCCTAGAAGAGATGTGAGGTGGGAAACCCAGAGTCGGGTAGTTTAAGTTCTGAGAGGCACCTGCAGAGTCTCTGGGAGCCCACCTGGATGTGGACCTGGCCTGCCCACTTTGAGGCCGTGTCACCCTGGGCAGGTGGCTTCGCTTTTTCTCTGCCTCGGTTCTCTCATCTGAGGATGAATAGCGGTACCCGTTGCAGAGGGTTATCGTGAGAATTAAGTGAGTTAGTACAGGCCAGGAGCTAAGAGTGGTGCCCGGCTCTGCGGAAGTGCTCAGCACACGCGTCACGACTAGCCGTTAGCATAAGTTTGCCCCCGGTCACTGGCCGGGGGAGGGCAGGCATCTCTGTCGGTTGCCGGCCAGGCCAGTCAGTACGGCCACCAGGGGCCCTGGGTGCCCTGCTCTGGAGCAGCTTCGGGAAATTTTGAAACGAGGGGCGCCAAAATGCCGCAGGCCCCACGGAAAGCCTGCAGGCCACCTCTGAGCACAACAGTTACTTCCAGGCCAGGAGGCCCACCTTGTCGGGACACTTCTCTCCTTTCCATCCACGCCTCACATTCGGGAGATGTGACTGTAAAGCTTAAGTTTGTTATGTTTCTGGCGTTTGTGTTTAGTAAACATCACTGATCCCTGGAGAACCTCAAGCGTGGCTGTGTTAGAATGCTTTACGCCTTTAAAATTCACCATTTGAATGCATGCTCATGGGTCTGCGGTGGTTTGTTTTTTTATCACCAAATGCTGTGTGCCCTGGACGTCAGTGCCCACTGGTGCTGCCCTACAGGCGGACCCATCCATCCGAGGCAGATTTAGTTTTAACAGCTTTCAGTGCCGCCTGCTTCGGGGCTGCCTCTTCATGGCGCTTCCGACGTGGGGCCTCCGGATCTGCCTGGAGTCTGCACCCCAGGACACTAAGTTAAGTCGCTGGAACCCCCGAGGCCGTCAGGTATTTGAAGTAGGTGACCCCCTAGGCTGGCCCGAGGGCTGTGCTGCAGTGTTTGCACAGGCCTTTCAAAGCAGTCTGCCAGGTGTGTAATTTAACCTTTGTGTCCTGGCTGTTAAGTTCAGTTCCTTCCATTGTCCTTTCAAACCTTGTTTAATGTCCTTTGCCGCAAGGGACCTTCACATGCTTTTCTTTCACGCCTGAGGGTAGGTTTAATAACCCGAGGGGAAGAGGGAGTTTAGGTGTTTGGGTTTGGCTGCAGTCAGTTGCATTTCTAGGGATGAGCACGCTGTCCGCAGTTTACAGTTAGCTAAAACCACCTGGAATGCACTGAGCTGCCGCTCAGTACGCAGGAAGGCCTCTGTTTACAGCTGTGCTGGGCCTTGAAACCTAGAGACGCACTGTTCCTCGGTGCTGGGACCACATGTTCCACTGGCAACAGGGTAATCAGAGCTGCTTAGATCCCCAAGTCCCAGACTTACAGATGCTTTTTTAACCAAGTTAAACGCCGGCAGAAATGCTATTTATTTGCAAGGAAAATCAATAAAAAGTCATTTTTACAGCAATATAAACTCAACAAGATTGAACAAGGGATTGTTTTTGCTTTTACTTGACTCCTGGTATCTGAGAAACAAGACAGTTGTTTGTGGAGGTCAAAAGTTCAGCGTCAGAGCCTAACAGGCAGCTTGAGACCTGGGCCGGCCTCTGACTGCGAGGCCTTGGGCGTCTTCCTGCTTGAAACGAGGCACCGACTGCGGCTCCCTGGGGGCGCTGCCAGGATGGGGCCCTGTGGCATGGGGAGGTGCTCTGTCAGGGGGCCTCTTATCTGAAAGGTGAGCCCGGTGCTGCTGGCAGCCCCAGCTCCTCGGAGGGACAGCGTCTGCTGCTTCCTGGAGAGCCTCTGGCCCCCCTCCCCCTGCGGAAGGTGTGGAGGGCCGGCTTGCCCTGCACTTGGTGGAGAGCACAGCGGTCCTCAGACGGGACGCCCCTCTGCCACCGGCCCACGCCTGTCGGTGCTCTTGCCGCCCTTCTGGTTCGGGGCAGGGGAGCCCGCTCTTTAAAGATCTGTCCTGCAGCTTGGGGTCCCCCGCCCCTCACCCCTCCTTATCCTCAATCAGCAGCGTCTCCCTTTTAGGGTGACGTCACCCAGTCCCTGTGGCCCTCAGCCATGCCTTGAAATCGCCTTTTTTTTTTGAAAAGCAGACTTTGTTTGTTTGTTTGCGGTACGCGGGCCTCTCACTGCTGTGGCCTCTCCCGTTGCGGAGCACAGGCTCCGGACGCGCAGGCTCAGCGGCCATGGCTCACGGGCCCAGCCGCTCCGCGGCACGTGGGATCTTCTCGGACCGGGGCACGAACCCGTGTCCCCTGCATCGGCAGGCGGACTCTGAATCACTGCGCCACCAGGGAAGCCCGAAAAGCAGACTTTCTTGACCCCACATTCCCTTCCCACGATCTCCCCGCTTCCCTTTCCTTTACAGCCTCGTTTCTGTAATGTGGCATCTCGGTGTCCCTCCGGTGGGCGTGTCCGTCCCCACCTCCATCGTGTCCGAGGTGGCCCCACCAGGGGTCACCTTTCTGCCCTCACAGCTGACCCCGGCGTACCTGGTGCAGGTGTTACCAAGCGCAAGTTCATGTGCCCGACGCACCGCAGCGTCGGAGTTCGGAGCAGAGAAAGGTTTATTGCAGGCAGGGCCGAGCACGGAGAATGGGCGGCTCGTGCTCAAAAACCCTGAACCCCCTGACGGTTTTCGGGGAGACGTGTTTAATGGCAAAATTGGGGGTGAGGGCGTCAGGGCGCGTGACTGTCTTCTGATTGGCTGGCGGCGAGGTAGCAGGGCGGGGCTCCAGGAATCTGTGCTCAGCCTGAAGCGACTGGGTGGGGTCTTGGTTCCTGCGGAAGAGCTCTGAGATGTGGTGATGTACGTGCCTCCAGGGGGGCCAGGCCCCAGGCTGCACTGTCGCCCCTCCCGTGTCTCTGCGTCCCCCGCTTCCCTGATAGCAGCTGTTGGAGTCTGCCCTTTGGAACCCAGGGAAGGTCACGGACACTGAAACTTTTTCCTATGAACGAGAGACGGGGGACCCGGAAAGGATTTGTAGCCAGAGGGCCTCACAGGGTCCTGCTGGGTTTCTTAGGCGCGGCACACGTTTGGTGTGTGTTCACCGACGCAGCCTGAGCCAGACAAGGGGCAGACAGCCGGACCCCCGCCCCTGTGGCCCCAGAAGTGCTGTCCCAGGGCGCTGGGCAGTGCTGGGTGCTGGAGCCGGGACCGCGAGGCTCGCTGGGCAGTGGTGGGTGCTGGAGCCGGGACCGCGAGGCTCGCTGGCCAGTGGTGGGTGCTGGAGCCGGGACCGCGAGGCTCGCTGAGCTGCAGCGTCTGGCGGGCGCGTCCAGGCAGAGAGGAGGGCCCAGCGGGTCAGCCGCCCCTTCACCGGGGTCACCCCTGGGGCCTCTCCCTTCCCATCGACACCTTGCCTGGGGGAGACCTGGAATTCCTCCCCTGTGTCCGCAGATCCCACGTTACCTTCTGGAGCCCAGCCTTCCCCCCGCCCCCCACTCCCCCGTAGGCCCGGGACCGCTCCTGGCACAGAGTCAGCGCTCCGTGAACATCTGCCCCAAGACTGATTGCGCCTCTTATCACTGCTGTTAACAAGAGTCTTGAAGAAGCTGCCCTTGCCTGCTTCCGAAGGAAAGCGTGGCTCTTCCAAGGACTTGAGTGACTGATGATACGTCAAGCTTTTGGATTCTCTTTCCCTGGTACATTTCACAGAGTCTTAACAATGTGGGAAAAGACGGGGAAGGCGTCCGGTCCCACCCCCTCACTTAATAAACACTAAGTCCCCAGGGTCACAGCCGCGGTCCCCGCACCTCTGGTGCGGACGCCTGACTCGGTGGTAGCTTCCGCCGTGCTCTGTCTGTGGCTCGAGGGCAGGTCCTCTGAACACTGGGCTCCCGGGATGTGTCTCCTCTTTTCTTGCATCCGTCCTGTGGACCCCGGGCCTGGAAAGGACCCTCTCCCGGAGCCTCGTCACGAACGAGCATTCTTAGCTGGTCCCCTGCGAGGCCTGGACCCCCGTCGCGCAGAGCGCAGAACTTTTTGCGTGGATGCCTTTTGTTTTCTGGGCAGGGGGTTCCCAGACTTGCTAGGTTCGCAAAGGAGTGCCTGCCCGGGTGAAGGCCGAGAACCCTGTCTGCAGGCGCAGGTAGGGAAGCGGCCCTCTTGTCCCTCTGATGTGGTTGTGTCAGAGCTACCTGAGCGTCTGGCCGACATTTAAACATGGTGAGTGTGAGCACGTGTCCAGGTTTCCTCGCCTCTTCATAAATGGTGTGATCGGGCAGTGCTGCGTTGGGTGGCTTCCCGGGACCATGGCTGCCCCTCACGGAGGGTTCAGCGCCCTGTCCTGTGGCTGCCCTGTCATCACCACCCCAGGATACAGGCTCCTCCAGTTCGGGTGTACCTTTGAGCCCAAAGCAAGCTGCGTCTGTAGGGAGTTTAGAAGACACCCCAGTGACCGGCCACCGAGAGCAGAGGGGTGGGCTCCGTGTCCCCCGGTGTGTGTGCTGGGTGCTGGGGGGTGGTGCCGGGGCGGCGATCCAGCAGTATCTGCCGGGGTGGGAGGCTCGCTCATGCTGCGTGTGGACCTGGAAAAAACCCGCCACTGGGTCGAGAGTCAGGAGAGGATTTTAGGCCCCCTCTGTTAATGTTACCTCTGTCACCTGGGCAAAGGCCAGACCAGGTGAGCTCTGTGGGTGAGTTAATCATTAGCTGCCTCTTCAAACCAAACCTTTACATATTTCCCCCATTTTTTTTTTTTTTTTTTTTTTTTTTTTTTGCGGTACGCGGGCCTCTCACTGTCGTGGCCTCTCCCGTTGCGGAGCACAGGCTCCGGACGCGCAGGCTCAGCGGCCATGGCTCACGGGCCCAGCCGCTCTGCGGCATGTGGGATCTTCCCGGACCGGGGCACGAACCCGCGTCCCCTGCATCAGCAGGCGGACTCTCAACCACTGTGCCACCAGGGAAGCCCTATTTCCCCCATTTTTAAGTGGAGCGGGAGGAAAGTCATTTCCCCCGAGTCCTCCTTTCCCCACGCTCTCAGCGAGGAGTTTGTTGGTAACATATTTACACACATTTGCAGGTGTCCTTCCCGTCTATGTTTCCGTCACTCCTGACTTGAGGGGTTAGTCATCCTCTGAGGAGAAGAGTCACTCGGATGGATTTCCAAATTCCTGGTCCAGAAATGTTTAACCACCTCTCACCCTCCTGGTTTATGTGGGCAAAATGTTTCCCATTTTTCTGGGGTTTTGATTTTGTCTTTGGTGGGTTTCAGTATCAGAGCACCTCCTGGGAGTGGTGTAGGCAGTAGAAGAAGTCAGTTTTCCTGGGAGGCAGCAGCGTGCCCCGCGTCACCCGGCATCAAAATCTGCCCCCACTCGACACGGACTTGAGCCCACATTCGTTGGCTGCCCCTGTCAGGGTTGGTGACCCTTGAGAAATTTGCCCCGTCCATTGTGTGTGATTTGCGGATAAAACATTTTCGCAAAGGTGGGCTGCCAGTGGCAAAAAGGCTTTTAACTTCCACTCACTTTGTTTCTGCTGTGCTCACACCAGTGCCTGTTTCACGGGTTCCGTGATAGGTAGAGGCCAGAGTTACCGTCTTCTGCACCGTTTCCTCCACATGTTACCTGCTGGGGGACCTGCATCCGTTCCAGGAGCCCCTCCCGCCGCCGGGCACGCGGGTGGATGGGATGCTGCGCATGTGGGCGTGGTGTTCCGCTGGAGCCCGTGAGTGCATATGCGCCTGAGAAGATGCGAACGCTCTTTGCGAGTTTCCTTGGGGCTCACGAATCTTTCTGTGAACACAGTGGACGGGGGCCTGGCTCGTCCAGTCTGCTCTTCCCGGCTGTGTTCCCCGGGGGCAGCTCACCACCCCTCCGTCCCCTCGTCTGCGTTGGGCCAGGGGCTTCCCAGCGAGTGTGGACGTTGTGCCCTTTGCCATGACCTTTCAGCGCCCTTCTTCACGGCTCTTTCCTGGGTCTTAGGTCAGAGACCAGCCAGCACGACTCTGAGATGCCGATCATGTCAACACACCCGTTTGATTATCGAGGACGTTGATGCTAAGAATGTGGCTGAGGAAGGAGTGGTCTCGATGGCGAAAAGCTGACATTGTTTCTGGGGTTGTTCTCTGAGATGCTCATGGCGGGTCTGTGAACTTTAATGTTGTGTTTAAGCGCCGGCATCTAAAATACAAAGCTGTGACAGGCCTGGGCGTGTCCTGGTCTGCTCACCGCAGGCAGGGCTGGTGCCCACTGCAGAGCTCAGATTCTCAGCCTCGGGGCTGCAAGTGCAAGACCTGGGGCCTGCAGGTGGGTTCCTGTGAGGGGCCTCCTCTTGGCTTGCAGGTGGCAGCCTTCCCTCCCCTCAGCTGCCTCCTCTGGTGCCCAGAGAGGGAGGGAAGGAGGGAGGGGAGCAGAGCAAGTGATCTCTTCTCCCTCCTCTTGTAAGGACACCAATCCTATCAGATTACGAGTCCACCCTTATGACCTCATTTCATCTTAATTCCCTCCCCAAATCCCTATCTCCAACTCTAATCACATCGGGGGTTAGGGGTTCGACATGTGAATTCAGGGGGACACAGTTCAGTTCAAGGCTGTATACTGTTAAAGGAGGCGCTGTTTGGGTGGTAAACGTTCACACAGGTGAAGAACCTCAAAGGAGGCGGTTTGAAACAGCGCATCGTTTGCTGACTGTTTTATCAAACAAATACAAAAAAAAATGTTCCACAGAATCTGGGAAGACTAAAATAAAATAAACGTGTAGTGGGAATGGGTTACTTTTTAAACTGTGGGGCAGATTTAGGCCGGTGTGACCTCTGACAGACCACAGTTTGCATTATTTGATCAGATCTAAGGTTGTGTGTATTTATCTTTTTCTTCTCTTTCTGTTGCTTCATTTTTCCCCCGTAGGAGGATTGGTAGGAGAATGGTGGTTGGTATTAAGACTAGACTATAAAGTGTTGTTTTGGGTTTTGTGTTATAACCTAAATCCACAGCGTCTGGCTTGTTGACAGGACAGATGTCACGGTATCTGCCACGTAACTGGACTGGGCGCACGTGTCTGCTTCGGAAGCTGGGAGGCCGCTGCGTAACGAGCCGATTCTCCTAGTCAGTGGGGTTGGGTTTTAGGGACTCCACGCCGTCGATCTGCTCTGTACAGGGTGACCTCTTACCTTTGGCAAAATCGGAAAGTGATGGTTGGAAGGTGACCCCGAGCTGTCATTAGGGTGACAGGGACGTGATTTCTCTGCACATCCAGAGCATGGTGTCACCCTGTCGCCCACACGTCGTGGGCTTTCGCGGCAGTGCGTATAAGTTCCCAAGCCAGCTGCTGTGGACCTTTCCCTCTTAGCTTTCTCTGTAATCACGGCCTCGTTGTCTTTTATTAAAAATTTGCTTACGCTGTTGTAAGCCCGCGTCGGAAGTGACCCTAAAGCATTATTCATCATGTGATTAGGACCCTGGATGGCCTCTGCTGTTGCTGTGAGGCTCGTCGCTCGCCCCGTCTGATGCTGTGACACTAGTTAGAGCCACAGGACCCTGAGGGGCTCTCCCACCCCCCGTACTGTCCCGTCTGAACTGTCTGTGCAGAATGACGGGCTCTGCCTCCTGAAGGTCAAGTTTGTGCCTGGGCCGTGTGCGTCTGACTCTGGCCTGGCATGTTGGCCTCCCTCCCTTGAACCTGCTCCCGGACAGGGGGGCCGACTGCCCCTCCCTCCTCTCCGGACAGACCCCTGGCTGCCGGGAAGGAGTCAGCCATCCTAGCCGTTACCTAATCTCCCTCCTTCAGAGAAAAGAGGATCTCCTCCACCCCGTTTGCAGCAAAGGATTAGGGACAGTGAAGGGCGGCCATTGGAACGCCATCCGGATTTCTTTGTGATTTTCAGGACGGCCTCGGGGACTGCCCACAAAACATGAGATTTTAAATCATGGAATTAATTTAAAGTCATTCCATGGAACAAAATCATGGGGTGATCGTTGGTGTGGAAGAGATGTGGTATGAGGGTAAAGCAGACCTAGATTTATCTGTCACTTTCAGGTGAAATATCTGAAAGTGACGGATATATGCGTGTGGAATAATTTACGTTACCTTTTCTGTTTAGAAAGTGTACGGAAACAGTTGTTTTGACTCGGATCAATTTAGGCAGAGCATTAAAATAGTAGATATAACCGTGAGGCGTGTGCGTGCATTTTTTTCAGTTGGATATAAACCTGAAAGCCACGCGTGTTAGAAAGTTGGGGTGACCATCTTGTGGTTAGGGTCTGAGTCCTCGCTTCTGATGTTCAACTCACTTCACCGTTTTTCTGTGGTAAAATGGGAATAAGCTATTCTTGACGCTGAAGAACACGTGTGGGCAAACCTAGTGAGATTCCAGCAGAGGAAGGCGTGCGCTGCGCTCGGGACATGCCAGGTGCTCAGCATCGGCTGTTACCACATGTTTACTGACACTTGCTGAAGGGATTCGGCGGCAGGGCAGCATACACAGACACCCCGGGCGCCCCCGGAGACTGCATTTGGGTGGTGTAGGACAAAATAAATAAGCACACAGTAGGCCAGGTGTTGGGAAGGGCCGCGGACAGACGTGAGCCGAGGAGGGGTCAGGGGGAGGGGGTGTGACAGGAGCCAGGTCTGGGAGGGGGAGACAGGATGGTTCTGGGCAGGATGGAGGCCAGAGGCCAGCCCAGGGCGGCAGGCCCGAGGGCGGTGGCGGGGGCGGGGGGGGGGGGGGATGTGACAGGGATGATGTGTCACCAACGTTTTGTTTGTTTGTTTGTTTTTTGCGGTACGCGGGCCTCTCACTGTTGTGGCCTCTCCCGTTGTGGAGCACAGGCTCCAGACGCGCAGGCTCAGCGGCCATGGCTCACGGGCCCAGCCGCTCCACGGCATGTGGGATCTTCCCGGACCGGGGCACGAACCCGCGTCCCCTGCATCGGCAGGCGGACCCTCAACCACTGCGCCACCAGGGAAGCCTGTCACCAACGTTTTAATAGGAGCACGTGGCCGCCCCGCAAATTTCACTGCTTAAAATATGGAATGTGTTATATATGTTGCCTTTGATAAAGGTTTCAGTTTGTTTTAAAGTTATATGGGCCTCCTGTAGAGCACAAGGAACTCTACTCAATACTCTGTGATGACCTATATGGGAAAAGAGTCTAAAAAGAGAGCGGACGTATGTATCTGTATAACTGATTCACTGTGCTGTCCTTCTGAAACTAACATGACGTTGCAAATCAACTATATACTCTAATAAAACTTTAAAAAATTATATGGCCAAATGAGGAAAACGTGACATAATAGCTAAATTAAGATGGTTTAACATTATAAAGATGCATTGACTTATTGAGTGAATATACGGTAGGTTGGTTTATGGGCAGTTCTTTTGTTATTGTCGTAAAATATCCCTAAAATCTACCATTTTGACCGTTTCGAAGTACGTGTATAGTCCAGTGGCTTTAAGTACCTTCACATCACCTCCATCCATTTCTAGAACTTTTTCATCTTCCCAAACAGAAACTGATTTAAGAGCAATTTTAAGTAGTTTATTCCACATTCGATATTGTATATCTTGCTTTTTTGGGAACATGTTTTTTTTAAATCAATGATAAGGACCTTATCAGGGTCATGGGAAGACTTATTGAAACCTAAGTGCTGATTAAATTTTAATGGAAAATGTACCTTTGGCAGGAGGGTTTTTTCTCTTATAAATAATTGGCAATGGTAAGTTTTATTAAAATTTAAGTACTTGAACGTGAGGATTCATTTGGGCTTTAGTTTTGCTTAGTGTGTGCTTGTCGAGAGCGGCCGGAGTGGTGATTACCGCTCCAGACAAGAAAATCTGATATTTGTCTTAGAACAAGTAATTCTGTAATGAAACAGAATATCATAAAAGTTATGTCTAGGGCTTCCCTGGTGGTGCAGTGGTTGAGGGTCCGCCTGCCGATGCAGGGGACGCGGGTTCGTGCCCTGGTCTGGGAAGATCCCACATGCCGTGGAGCGGCTGGGCCCGTGAGCCATGGCCGCTGAGCCTGCGCGTCCGGAGCCTGTGCCCCGCAGCGGGAGAGGCCACAACAGTGAGAGGCCCGCGTACCTCCAAAAAAAAAGTTATGTCTAGTTGGCAATACTTTCAAATAATATAGTTCATAATGGTGTTTGTTTAACGACATGATAAAGCCATGTGGCTTTCTCCTAAGTGCGTTAACAAGGAATAGCAATTAAAGCATTTTATGTGAAATTTTCCTCCAGAAACTGCATTCCGCTGATTCACTGGTTCAGATCAGTTTTCTGTTTTGAGTTAATCTATAACATGTGTTCTTTTACTGTCTAAAAAATTATTAAGAATAGATTAAACTTAAATTTTTTCTATAAAATTATTGGGTCTGTGAGAAGCAGTTTCCTGTTATTTCTTCTCCAAAGGGGATATGAGATTTTTTTGTTCTTAAATTGAAATAATCCCTTGATTTCATAAATTGCCCTGTCGCTTTTTAGAGAACAGCATGGTTTCAAAAGCAATAAGTCCCATTCTTATCAAGTACTTAATTTATTAACGAGAAACTTAGTTGAAAAGTTGAATAATTTTGGCTCGTAAAACGCTGCAGCTGTAACAGGGAGTTGGCGAGATGCCCAGCTTGCCAGGCGCTCTTTGGAGCTGACGGAAAAGTAAAAACTAAAGGGCGTGGATGACACCTCCTTAGCCCCCTCACAATGGAAGTTTCTTGAAAGGTGGGTTGATGCTGGTTTCTATCAATCCATTACCCTTGCAGATTCAGAAAGGTCTTAGGTCTGAGGGAGGACGTCTCATCCACACGGAGGCCTCTGCCCCTCACTGGAATGAGGACGGGTCACTGTGGTCGCCGTGCCCGGGGCTGAGTTTTTTCCCTTTTTTGTCCCAAGCCTGGCAGACAGTTCACCCACCTTCGGTCATTTTCTCAGTGAATGACTGACTTCCTGCCTGTGCTCTGAACTCACCGAGGGTGGGATTTGTGTCCCGATTGGGGATCATGTGTATCCGATTCTCCTCGATTTTGTTAGTTTAATGGCCCCGTCGAGGAAGAGAGCGACTTGGTTCAGGTCTTGACCCAAAGGCCGTGGGCCGGGCCCGAAGAGCAGACCCTAAGGGGGATTCAGGGAGCCGGTGTGTATCAGGGATCCTGCATGGCAGGCGGCCCGCCCGGCGCCCCACGTGGGCCCATGAGCTGCCCGCTCCCGCCCCGGGCTCGCTGGCCCTGCTGGGGATGGGGCCGAGGGGGGACCTGGGCGGTGGGAGCCTGGACTCGGGCCTGCCGCTTGCTCGGACTGACCAGCGTTAGGTCTGTAGCCGGCGACAGTGTCACGAAGATTTTCCAGGCTTTCTCTTCGCAGACAGGCAGGCCTGCGACCTGAAGTCCCATTGCCGGCCTTGTGGGCCCTTCTGGAAAGGCGCCTCCTCAGTGGGTTTTGGATTGTGTCTTAAAGGCCAGGACAAGGCCTCCAGCGTGTAAAATCCACATGTGGCTCTGCAGCCGAGGATGCGGTCCACACGCGGCACGTGCCCTGTGGAGTCCGTGTCCCCGCCAGTGAGTGTGGTTCACACACACGCACACGTTTGCTTCTCCGCTTTGGTCCTGACGGCTTGACGACCACCCGCTGATGCAGCGCGGCCCCCGTGGCTCTCCAGCGGGTGGAGTAGCAGGGGGAGGTGGGCCCAGCGCCCCCAGAGGACAGCCCGTTGTGACGGGCGGGGCGGGTGGACACAGCTCCGCAGCAGGGGGCCTGGCCCTGCGTCTGGGGTGGGGTGGCGGCCTCCCTGGGCCCGTGGGCAGTTCTGACACCTGGTACCTACGGTCGGTGTTCTTGCTGCGGGTAGGGGGACCAGATGTTCAGTATTTAACGAAAGGGGTGATGGAGGGAGGTCATTCAGAGGTGGCCAGCAGGGCCGCGGGGAGACGGATAGTAATAAAGATCGACTGTCAAACCAGGACAGGCCCGGGCGGAGTCCACTCTTTCCTGCTGTCACCGCTGCTCCCCGAGGGGCTCGGGCGCCCTGGGCCCCGTTCCTGCGGACCCGGGCAGTGGTTAGAGATTAGCGACGGCGAGTGGCAGAGCTCGGAGGCACTGATTGTGGGGCTCAGGGGGACGCGAGGGGCACAGGGGGGGCGCCGACCGCTGCTGCCCCTCACGAGGGCGCGGAGGCACCTTGTTGTTGTAAACAAAGTGCTGAGGTCAGAGGTCGCTGAGGTCGATGAAAGAGGGGCGGGGGCTCTGCACCGCACGTTCCGTTCGGGGCGTCCATCCGGGGACTGGCCCCGCGCGCCCCTTCTGCCCGAGCGCGTGATGGGTAACCCAGAGCGGCCGTGCTGTTGACTCGGTGCCCAGCGCGGGACTGATGCTCGGCCACCGTCCATTCCCTCCGGGGCCCCAGCCAGGAGGCGGCGGGGGGGAGGCAGGTTTACAGCCGGCCGGGACTGACATTCCTCCTAACGCAGAGCCAGCTTCTCTTCCAGTCCTGTTGTAATTTAGAATTTGGGGTTCACTATAAAGTTTTGTGGTTTTAAAAATTGACTTGAAGTAGTCAAGGGGAGAATTGTCCGAAGTTACTTCTTTGTTCAAACTAGAAACTCAGAGGGAAGGAGCGGAGCTAACTTAGGTCCGATCTCAGCTCTGCTTGCGGGGACACCGGGGAGGAAGGAAGGGCCACCGGACTTGCTGACACGTGACTGTCCCCGGGTCCCGGGTGTGTTTCCATCTTGGGGCAGCTTTTCAGAATTCCAGGCTTGATTTTACTAGAGAGTGGTTTTCCGGGGGCTGGGAGGCTGCGCCAATGTGTGAGGTCGGGTTGAACTTTCACGCTGATGGGGACAGACAGAAAGGAGGCTGCGTGGTCGCCACCGTCTTTCTGAACGCGCCCCGGGAGCCTCGGTGCGGACTCGGTTCTGGAGTGCAAGGAGGAAGAGAGGGCGGGGAGAAGCCTTGCTTACCATCCCGAGGCTGAGGTTCCTCACCCCAGCCCGGCCAGCTGTAGGGCACACAGTGCTAGACGGAGCTTCGTGATAAGAGCTGCCACGTGCCTCTTCTCCGTGTTTGCTTCCGAATGCCTAGCGCTACATATGCCTCAAACATACTGCAGTCGGTTCCTGCTTCCCAGTGGCTCCCGGGAGAAGCAACGCAGTGTCCCTGCAGGCAAACAGCAACCTGATTAAGTCCCCCCACCCCGCCCCCAGACACGGGTGAGATGCTCTGTTCATGGTTCGGTTTACCTGGGGATCAGGGCATGAGGGCTGGTTTCCTGCAGCCCTCCTGTGTAGGTGGTGTCATTTGGGCCCCCAATTTATAGACAGGGATTGGAGGCCGCCAGCCCAGGTCACACAGGGGCTGGGGGCAGAGGCTGGCCTGTCTCCAGGGCGGGTCCTTCGGTAGGCAGCCCGCTGGGTCCCACAGCTTGACCGCTAAGAGTGGCTGGGGAGAGCGCCACACCCTTGGACGGGCCCGGGGCAGAGGCCCTTTCTTATGGTTGGAAGTGCTGCTACTGATTAGCTGGTGGTCACAGCCCCCAACTCCTTTCCTGTGGAGCCCCCTCCATGGACCAGCCTGGTGCCCCCGTGAGGCTGAGACCTCCAACGTGCAGCTCTACGGCTGCAGCGAAATCAGCCAGACCGCGCCCGCCCCTGCCCGCTCTCAAATCCCTTGGACAGAACCATGAAGAGGCGAATATTCCGGAGCCACGTCCCGGGACCCAGTGCCGAACACGCCCGGGCGGGGCCATGCATTTAGTGTCGGGACGCGTTCGAAGGTGGGTGGTTTTCTGGCAGCCGCCCGGAGCTCAGGGCCCGATAGACCTACAGGTGGTGTTTGTTAGGATCTGCGGACGAGACACGTTTGGTTATCGGAGTAGAGCATGAACGTCGAAAGCAAGTTCCGTTGGATTTCCGTGGCCGTGGACTCGTTGCAAATTCGTCCGCACGGTATCACCTAACAGTTCACAAAGCCCTGTGGATCTTTCTGAAATTATTTTTTATGAATTTCATGATCCTCGTGGGTGTAAGAATTCGTATTATTGAACATGTTGGAACAGAAAGGAGTCATGTCCTGTGTAAATGGCAGTATTGAAATTGTATTACCTGTCCTCGTGCCTGCCTTTTAGAAGAGCTCGTGGGCTTTTAATTGTTGTTTAAGCTGGGGCTTCTAAGGCCGCAGGTGTTCCAGGCAGGATGGAAATTTTGTTCCCATTTTGTTTGTGGGCCATTTAATCTTTTGCTGGTAGCTAAGTGTTGATAAGGATGAATTGAAACCAGGTATCAGTTTGGGCGTACCTGATTGAGGACCAGCAAGCCATACCCAGGCAGGTGGCGTAGGACACAGCGGGGTCAGACGAGCCCTGTGGCTTAATTACCTCTTGTCCCACCGGCCCCGGGCTTCTCCGCTCTCCCGTTCCCTCTCCGTCACCTGCCTTTCTTCCTCCGTGACAAGCCCGGATCCCCTTACCTTACCCTCCGTCATCCCCCATCCTTAGGGAGCATCTTCTGAGTTCGACTGGAAACGTTCCCCTCTCAACCAGAGGAAACGCTGTGGTTTTCCTGCCCTTCGGAGGATCCCCACCCCAGCTCTAAGCCACCACGGGGCGGGGCGACAGGAAGGAAGGAGCAGAGCTGGGGGCCGCCCTGGCTGCTCATCCGGGCCGCTCCGTGTTCCGGCCCCACACCCGGGGCTTACTGTGTGTGTTCCTGTGCCGTGACAGGTGCTCTGTGTGGGGAAGCCTTGACAGAGACACATGAAGGTGAAACACCCCTGACCACAGGACGGCTGCAAACACCCAAGGCTGTTCGTCCTGTAGTTTCCAAAGGATTCATGAGATACTTATGCGGCACTTTTTTTATTGTAGTAATTTACCACTGTAACCATTTCATGCTATAAAATCAGAGGCACTAAGTACATTCACACGCTTGTCAATCATCCCACCGTCCATCCCTGGACTCTTCGTCTGAGATGGAAACTCCGTCCCCATGTCACACTAGCTGCCCCTCCCCGCCGCCCTGGTGATCACAGTTGTGCTTTCTGTTTCCGTGACTTTGACCTGTCGAGACGAGTCCCTCCTCTAAGTGGAGTCACACAGGATTCCCCTCAGCAGAGTGTCCGGAGGGCTCATCCACGTTGTACGTGTGTAGAAATCCCCCTCCTTTTTTCAAGCTCAATAGTTGCATGTATATCACTCATTTTGTTTATCCATCATTGTTGGTGGACACATGGGTTGCTTCCTGCAGCATTTTTTTATGGACCCAAAGCCTCAGGTTGCCCCAGCCTCCACCGGAGAAGGCCGTGTCACCTGTCTCTAAAGCTCGTCGCTTCGCACAGGCCTGCAGCTGGGCGGCTCCCTCCTGGCCGCTGTGCCCCAGCTGCTCTCCTGCCTTTGCCTGAAACCCCCTTTCCCCGGGAATTCTTTACAGCTGGTCTTTCCCGACACTGACCCTCATCTCTGCCCTTCCAGCACACGTGTGGCTGCTTTGTTGCCAGCTTGCCTTCACCCCTCCTGCAGCTCAGGGGACTCAGAGGGAGCCGCCTTGGCGCAGCTGGCCCAGCCCAGCCTTCCGGGGCCAGAGCAGGGGCGGGACCGAGGCCCCCTCAGGCGCGGGCAGGCTCTCACCCCTCCATCCAGGGCCGAAGCCTGGCTGGCTCCGTGGACTTGGACTTGCCATGCATCCCCCCACTCACGGCTGGGGTCCGTGTGTGTGCGTGAAGTGGGCTCGGCTGGGGGCGGCCCGGCTCCCCTCCCAGAACCCCCTCTCTGTCTGCTTTGGAAGAAGCCGCACGGGCGATGGCAGGTGAAACTGCAGAAACCCCGGCAGTTCCGGGGCCCGCCCAAGCCCTGTGCTTTCTGGGTCTGTGGACACGCAAGCCCCGGGGGTCGGGAGCCCCGCACGGGGGTAAGGCGGGGGCTCAGGCGTGTTCTGAAAACAAGGAAGTGCAAGCTTGCTGCTGGGGTTTCTACCGGGATGAGGCTCTAGACCTGTGAGCAGAGATTGTCCTACTTGGGGAAGAGGTCATTTTCCAGTTACAAAGAGCTGAACGAGCGGGACAGAATGTCAGATGCACAATAGGGCCTCATGTATTTGGAATAAAAGCTGGTGAAATGGGTACATGAAGAGTTCACAGCCAGAAGAATAATTTTGCTCCTGAGTCACATCCAACTTTATTTCAGAATGTACGGCCGCACCCCAGAGCAGACGGGGCGGGCTCTCTCATCACAGCGTCAGGTCGGTCGTTGATCAGGAGGGGACGTGGGGTTCTTTGGAAAACACAGTTTTAGAAAACATTTTAACAGCCAAACATACTTGGATTGAGAATAAATATCCCCAAGTTCTCCTGTGGTAAATGTTTGTGATTTTGGCTGTACGGCCTTTATGCTACTGCGTATTCCAGACACTGCTGCGTATTCCAGACACTGCTGCGTATTCCAGACACTGCTGCGTATTACAGACACATGCAGTCCATACAATTCCAATTTTTATAAAAGACACAACTCTGCCCCGGGCCCAGTGGAAGTGGGGCCTGGGGTCAGGGCGGGGCTGAGGCTTCCTGCCCTGTCCCGGGGAATCGGGGCGTCTCTCCCGGCACCTGAGGTGCCCGCCCACCGCAAAGCTCCCCAGGCTGCTCCCTGGGGTCTCAGCACATCACCGGCCACGTGGCTGAGCCCAGTCTTCAGCCCCCTGCCCTCCCCAGAGGTCAGCAGCAGGTTGGGAGTTCCAACCCTGTCATCAGTGTGTGGCCAGCTCCTCCCCTGAAACCATCCACGTACCCACCTGAGCCACCTGGGGAGGTGTGGCCGAAAGAGGCCCGTTTTGAAATACAAGGACACTCCGGCCTCACAGGAAATTCCAAGGGCTTGAGAAGCTCTGTGCCGGGAACCACATCCGCAGTTTGTTTCAGGAATCATTTGCTCTCCTTTTCCCACCCACCGTCTGGCGCCCAGCCCTCCTGTTTCCCGCCTCCTCTCCAGGCCGCACTGGCGGCTTCTGTCCCCGGGCCTTGCGTCCTGGGCAGTGTCTTGGTTCCCAGCTGACAGTCACTGCCCCTTCCTATTGCCACTGCCCCTTCTGCGGTCACTGCCCCTTCCTACGGTCACTGCCGCTTCCTAAGGCCACTGCCCCTTCCTATGGCAGGCAGGCCGCGCTGTTCCTGGTGGGTAATTTGGACCCCACCCCTGCTTCAACCCAGGGGCCATCACAGAGGCCTCGCCACCCCCCTGCCCCGGGAAACTGGCCCTCGGACAGACAGGTACCTCCATGGTTCCAAGACGTGTGGCCTTGTGTGTCAGGGCGTGTCCGCGGAGGAGGGGACCTGGGGCTGGCGAGGGGCGCTCGTGCTGAAGGCCGATCGTCTCCCTCCTCACCAGCCTCTTCCCTCCCTGCTGAGCCCAGCCGGCCCTGACCGCCCCGCCCCGCCATCTGCTGCCTCTGCCTTTCTGTTTGTGCTTCTCACGCGCTGCCCGTCACGTGCCCCCCGGCACCAGCCTGGTGGACCAAGTGCACCCACACAAGCCTAGGCCCCCCAGGTGCCTCAGCAGAGTCTGCGTGGGGTTGACGCTGAGTCTGTGTTTCATGACCCCGGACGCACACAGTGGGTAGTTTTCCCCTCTGCATAAAGTTAGCCTGTGTTGCTGTAGTAACGAAGGAGCTTAGACACACGGGAAATTAGCTTTTGCACCCAGTTCCATGGGGGCGGCCGGGGGGCATGTCCCCTCACTCAGTCAAGCAGTACTCCAGCACCACAGGGCGCTCCAGACTTCAACTCCATTATGACCGTCGACAGCGTCAGATCCCGCGAGACCACCCTCTGCTCCAGACGCGGGTCACAGGTCCAGGTTGCCCCCTGTGCTTCTGACCCACCGGCTACAGTCAGAGGCTCCCACGGCCCCTCCTCGGGTTCGGTTAAATTGCTGGAGCGCTCACAGAGCTCAGAGAAGCACTTTACACACTAACTCACCAGCTTATTATAAAAGTACACAATTCAGTGTAACCGAGCGAGGGCTGTGCGCCTGCAGCACGGAGAGCCAGACTCCGAGAACAGGTGTTCGCGGCAAAATAACGGCTTATTTCAGGTGCCAAGCAAGGGGGTGGGGGACAAGCCTCAGGTCGCTCTCTCTTGGACACTGAGTTGGGGTTTTGTTTTGTTTTGTTTTGTTTTTCCTTGCGGCACGCGGGCCTCTCACTGTTGCGGCCTCTCCCGTTGCGGAGCACAGGCTCCGGACGCGCAGGCTCAGCGGCCATGGCTCACGGGCCCAGCCGCTCCGCGGCATGTGGGATCTTCCCGGACCGGGGCACGAACCCGTGTCCCCTGCATCGGCAGGCGGACTCGCAACCACTGCGCCGCCAGGGAAGCCCCAAGTTGGGGGATTTTTAGGGGAAGAAAAAGAGACTGGGATTCACCATCATCTAGTGACATTTCGGGAGCCAGGATGTCCCTGGGTTTACGATTCTCAGGCCAGGTGGTCCCTGGCTCAGGGGTCTGTTCACTCATCTCGCCCTGGAGAGACAACCTGAGTTTGTAGGTAATGATGACGTCTGTGAGAGCGGTTTTAGTCTGTTAACAATGTTATCGACAGCAGCGATCTTAGCATCTGACCCTGTTGATTAGTGTTCTGTGAGCACAGGATTGAGGTCAGAGGGCACGAGACAGGGAGTAAAGTTTTGCATGGAGGGATGAATCATAAACTCAGTTAGGGAACAAAGTTTCATCAGGAACAGCCAGATGGAAGAGGTGCACAGGACAAGCAGTGGGGAGGTGGTGTGGAGGGTCCAGGCCACCACAGTCCCCATCTGCACGTGCTCGCCAGCCACCAACTGGGAAGGTCTCCAGACCCGTCCTTTGGGTTTTTATGGGGACTTGGTGTCGGGAAATCTTATGGAAAACTTCAGGGACGTTGCAAGTTTTCATTAGTTTACATCTTTAAGGCTCTTTCATACTGTCTGTGAATTCTTTAAAGTAACTCAGTTTTATAGGTGTTGGTGAGGCTGAATGCTGTTTCTGGCAATAGCTTGCTGCTCTATTTTCAGCAAGTTTCCCTGTTTTTTTCATTTTATTCAACCAGTAGTTAAGGAGCGCCCACTGTGGACCAGGTATTGTGCTAGCTGCTGGGAATACAGAAAAAACCAGACAACAGAAATAAGAATTGCTCTCTTCCCCGAAGGAACTTAAAATCCAGTGGGAGAAACCGGCAAGGGGCACAGTTTCGTTCTTGCACGTGAAGGAATCTCGCAGGGTGAGGTGCAGGGATTTTCTTTGGGAGGGTCCTGCCCAGCCCCTGGCGTGGGTGCAGATGTCCTGAGTCAGCTTCCTCGAGGGCAGCTGGCTGGGGGACCTTCCTCTCACCCAACTCGTGTTTCCGGTAGGAAGCTCTAGACCAAGCAGCCCACCCAGGGGCCAGCCTCAGGGCTGGGAGTGTTTGTTAGGGGTGAGGCCACACTTGTACTTGGCACTAGCGACCTCCGACCTGCCTCCTTGACTCATAACTGGGAATGAATGAGTTATGGTTACTCATAGGGCTCTAGTGACGGCCCTTCTCTGATGAGCAAAGGAAGAAAGTCCTTTTTCCCTTACCTTTTCCCTAGGCCAGCAGGTAGCAAACTTGTTTTGAAAAGGGCAAATCTTTTGGGTTTATGGGGGTCTAAGTATTTACAATATAGTAACTGTCTTAGGCTCTCAGAGCTTCGAGCTCTGTGGCAATGCCTCAGCTCTGCCGTCTGGCAGGAAGGTGGCCGTGGACCGTTCATGGTGCTGGCCTGGCTGTGCGCCAGTGAGGCTGCGTTTACCAGTCTCCTGCTTTGTCCTGGACTGAAGGGGTGGCTGTTGGCCCATGAACTTGGTGACTACCCCTCCCCCTGACACTTGGCGCCTGTATCACTTTGTCAGTTTCCAGGTAGCTTTAACTAAAAATACTACTTATCGCTTGCCTCCGGTGTTGCGGAGCACAGGCTCCGGACGTGCAGGCTCAGCGGCCATGGCTCACGGGCCCAGCCGCTCCGCGGCATGTGGAATCTTCCCGGACTGGGGCACGAACCCGTGTCCCCTGCATCGGCAGGCGGACTCTCAACCACTGCGCCACCAGGGAGGCCCATGTCCTCCATCTTTTTATCTTGATGACTTCGTTCATGGATGGATAGACGTACATGTGGCTCGAGGTGCAAACGTAAAAGAAGAGCATGGGGTGAAAGCCCCTCTTGCCTGCCCCCCCCCAGGGCCCCCCACCTTCCCGCCGCGCATGGGGCTGGCGAGTGGGCACACATGCGGGGAATGACAGGGAGGGTGGGTAAAGCAGGCTTCCGCACTGGCAGCGTTTGGGTGCTGTCTTGTTTCATGGAAATGATGCAAGGGCTTTCTTCCCTCATAAAGTCCAGGATAGGGCCCAGCTGTCCCAAGAACCTGAGCGACAGAACCTTGAGGACTGGGGGACCGCCTTGCTGGGCCCAGGATGCTCGGGCTACGGGGACGTCCTGTCTCTGGCCGAGCCGACTTTCCTGGGGCTGCTGCTCCGTCACAGCTCAGAAACCACTTTGCCCAGTTCCCACTTCGTCCCCGCAGCCTCTGGGCTCTGCTCGCATGAGCCTGCTTGCCGTCTGGTACCGGCCCTGGCGTCTGCGGTGAACAGAGCAGAAGGGCCTCCAGGGCGCCCAGCTATTCTTAGCCTCCTGCTATCTTTAGCTGATGCCGTCAGGCCACCTCCTCACGGGAGGGTTTAGGAAACGGCGAGGCTGCCTCGCCGCCTCTTTGAAAGGCAGTAAAGGAGACTGGGAAGCTGCTCTTGTGGTCAATAATGAATCTGATTTGAAGCAGACTGGGAAAAATAATCGCTCTTAAATAGCTCATAAGTATGATTTGTTGAATTCTTTAGGTAGAACGGTAGAGTCCACACCACTCCATTGGCCAGAATTTATACTTAAGAAAATTCAGTGCTGATTCTTAGTTACACATTTGGTCTCCGGGGGGAGGGGTGCCCATGCCACCTCCTTCCCCGTTTTCTGTTTCCGGGTTAAGTGTGTTCCTGACCCGTGGACGTGAGCGTTTCTTCATGGGAAGTACGGTCATCTTTGGGAAACCTCAGCAGCCTAAGCGTAGACAGTGGACTGAGCGGCTGCATCGCGGGGCCGAGTGGAAGATGCCACCTCAGGGCCCATCAGCCGCGGTTCCTTTCCGGGGCTCTGTCTGTCCTCTTTGTTTGCGGCCCACCAGAGCCTCGTGGGAGGAGAGGTGTGATGGGGGCGGACGAGGATAGCACATTCCTGATGGGTGAGAGCGTCCGTGGAGCAGGGTCACACCTCACAGCGGTCAGTAGCTTCCACGCCTGTCCCTCGATTCCCGTGTGACGTCGCCTCTCTCATCCTCAAGGGATATAGGCGTTAACTCCTCACACATCACTGTGTCTGTGATAAAGTAATGGAGGGGCACGCAGAAAACAGACACAGTGAAGGCGCGGGACCCCCGTGCCAGTTTGGGTTGGGGCTGCGGGGGTGGATTCACATGGGGGGATTACAGAGGTGGGCTCGGGTGGGGGGGAGATCACGGAGGTGGGCTTGGGCGGGGGGATCACGGAGGTGGTCTCGGGCTGGGGGGGAGATCACGGAGGTGGGCTCGGGCGGGGGGATCACGGAGGTGGGCTCGGGTGAGGGGGTGGGGAGATCACGGAGGTGGGCTCAGGCGGTTGGGGAGAGATCACGGAGGTGGGCTCGGGCTGGGGGGGAGATCACGGAGGTGGGCTCGGGCGGGGGGGGTGTAGATCACGGAGGTGGGCTCGGGCGCGGGGGGGGGAGATCACGGAGGTGGGCTCGGGCTGGGGGGGAGATCACGGAGGTGGGCTCAGGCGCGGGGGTGGAGATCACGGGGGTGGGCTTGGGCGGGGGGGGAGATCACGGAGGTGGGCTCAGGCGCGGGGGGGGAGATCACGGAGGTGGGCTCACACCCCCACTGCAGAGCTGGGCTCCCGGGGAGAAAGCAGCGAGGCCCCCGCCTGGGCATGGCCCTCCCTGACCTGCAGAGCTGGCCACTGGACCGAGCAGATGAACCCAGGCTTGGCACAGATCATGGATCTGTAAATAATTTCATAAGGGAGAAGCTTTTCGGGGGCTTTCAGGTGTTTGGAGGGGAATTGCTGTAACGTTTCCAACTTCCCAGTAGAAGCCGATCAGTATTTCCTGGCTGGTTTTGTCTGCACAGACCTTCATCAGGGCGATTATCTGCTCACCACACACGTCACATCAGCCGTTTATCCGTTACCGGAGGCAACTGGAGTTTCAGTGCGTCACCCAGAGAGCAGGGTTCTTGGGGGAGAAGATCTAACATGTCAAAGGCGAGGGTTGAGTAGGACGGGAGCTCGTGAAGGGTGGGAATGAGCTGAGCCCCGCCGGCTGGCAGCTCGTGAAGGGGGGGAATGAGCTGAGCCCCGCCGGCGGGCGGGCCTGAGGGGCACTTGTCTGAATCGGGTTGCTATTGTGGTGAAGTAAGTGGGCTTTTCAACAGAACTTCCTCGTGGGAAGATACTTCCGTTCATTATACATTCTTTCTTAAATAAATCAAATAAAATATTAAAGAGTAAAATTAGCTTTCTTACTAAATGAAGAGGAAATGCCAGCAGAGCAACGGCAGAGGCTGCGCTCAGAGCTCTTCTGATGACAGCACAGTTCCTGACTCGACATGCCTGTCCCGTTTTCCCTGCAGACGCCCAGCCTACACCTCATCCAGCCCCCGCCAGCCCCCATTCCCCAGGGCTCTCCTCTGTGCTGATGGATTTCTGTTTTGTATTAGGTCCGTGGTAACGTGACGATGTAGGTGGGAATTGGCCCTGCGTGTTAGAACCTGATTTGTCCCCATTCAGTGACCGCCTGGCCCGGGTTGTGTGTCCCCTTAAGGGGTGAGGGGTGGGGGACATAGGGGAGGCCACCCTGCCAGACCGTGGATCCAGGGGAGGGCAGGTGGGCTGAGCCGGGTCGGAGGAAGCAACCAGCCCTCAGGCGCCTGGTGTCCAGGGAAGCCTGTCGGACAAGTGTCAGGTACAGCAGGGAGGAGAGTGGGTCCCCAGTGCCTAGAGGGAGGGTGGCCTGCACGGCGTGGGCCCGGGGCGCACCGGTGTTTGCCCGTCACGAGTGCTGATAGGTCATTAAAGCTCAGGCAGAGCCTTCCTCCTGTTGGGAGGGTGGGCCTGGAGTGTCCGTCCTTAACCTGTCAGCAGGGGCGCGTCTGCCGTACGTACCCTTACCCAGGGTTCTGCAGGTGCTGTGGTGGGCGGTGGGGGGGGCGTGGCCGGGACCACAGGACCATCTTACCTGTCTGCTGGTGCATCGACTCTATTTGGAGGAATGTTAACTTCAACATCTTTTAAGTTCAAACAAATTCTGGGGACTTCCCTGGTGGTACAGTGGTTGAGAGTCCGCCTGCCGATGCAGGGGACGCGGGTTCGTGCCCGGTCCGGGAGGATCCCGCATGCCGCGGAGCGGCTGGGCCCGTGAGCCGTGGCCGCTGAGCCTGCGCGTCCGGAGCCTGTGCTCCGCAACGGGAGAGGCCACAACAGTGAGAGGCCCGCGTACCGCAAAAAAAAAAAAAAAAAAGTGTTAGTCCGTGCACATGGAGCACACTTTTGACCATCAAACTTTGCAGGTCCACCCTCAGGCTGTTTGAACAGCCGAACCCCGGCTGTATTGGACTAAAAGTAAATTTATTAGTCTGGTAAATATTAGCGACCAGTGCGACCCAATGCTAAAGTGTCATTTCCCTTCCGTAGCTGTGCAGAGTTCACAGTGGACAGCGATACAAACCGGCCTCTTAGTCAGCGATGCTTTGTTTTTATTGACGTAACAAACGCTCTCCTGTTTCCCGCCACTGGTGCCCACTGCTCACGTTGCTTGTGGGAGCGTCATCCCAGTGTCGATGGGATGGCAACTCCAACAGCTGAGTGTTGTTTTAAATGTCCCTCAACTCCCAGAATGTAGTAGAGGTGCTGTGAGCCACCGCTGTTGAGATCTGGTCTTCCTCCTTCAGGAAGGGTTCGCAGTAGCTTATGCAATTAAATGCAACAAAAAGCAGGACATTTAAGAAGAAAAGCGTCAGCAGACAGCTGCTCACATTAGCTCTTTGTTTTCTTGCAGTTAAAGTAGAAAACGGAGACGTCCATCTGGGTTTGGATTCTTTACCTGTATTGGGCAAAGCAGACTCTTCCATTCAAGGGAGAATTTATTATAAAAGGACACGGGGAAATCGATCATCTTAAACTGTGATTTTGCTAATGTTTCCAGAATGTTCAGATTAAGGTGTTCTTCTTTAAATAAAAGTTGATCCCTCTGAGAATCGCACAGGCCTGGTATCCTCTCTGTGACTGCTGGACTTTGCTTTCCGAATTCCTACAAGGCTCAAGTTAGAGAACCCACAGCAGTCATTTTTAAGGTTTTCGGCAGCAGAGCCTCCTCTCAAAATAATTTCATCTGTATAAATGTATAAGTTCCAAGTTTTACCATTTACTTACTATAAATTCAGAGAAAGTGAGACTTTAATGAGCAGGAAATTTGCAGTCAGAGGTTAGGCTGCCCGCTGGGGTCCGTCTCTCCCGCCGGGCTCTCTTTTGCTTGCGTCGTGTAGGGAAAATCTTGCTGACATGTGAGTAGTGAAGGTGGCAGGTTTTGGAACCCTTCCCTTTGCAGTGCAAACAGTCCCAGAACCTCCAGAGAGGCATACGTGGAGCTCCATTCTCTAGCAGCTGCTTGAAATCACCTAATATAGTTGCCTGCGTTTCTGAACGTGTGCAGCTCCATTCTCTAGCAGCTGCTTGAAATCACCTAATATAGTTGCCTGCGTTTCTGAACGTGTGCAGCTCCATTCTCTAGCAGCTGCTTGAAATCACCTAATATAGTTGCCTGCGTTTCTGAACGTGTGCAGCTCCATTCTCTAGCAGCTGCTTGAAATCACCTAATATAGTTGCCTGCGTTTCTGAACGTGTGCAGCTCCATTCTCTAGCAGCTGCTTGAAATCACCTAATGTAGTTGCCTGCGTTTCTGAACGTGTGCAGCTCCATTCTCTAGCAGCTGCTTGAAATCACCTAATGTAGTTGCCTGCGTTTCTGAACGTGTGCAGCTCCATTCTCTAGCAGCTGCTTGAAATCACCTAATATAGTTGCCTGCGTTTCTGAACGTGTGCAGCTCCATTCTCTAGCAGCTGCTTGAAATCACCTAATATAGTTGCCTGCGTTTCTGAACGTGTGCAGCTCCATTCTCTAGCAGCTGCTTGAAATCACCTAATATAGTTGCCTGCGTTTCTGAACGTGTGCAGCTCCATTCTCTAGCAGCTGCTTGAAATCACCTAATATAGTTGCCTGCATTTCTGAACGTGTGCAGCTCCATTCTCTAGCAGCTGCTTGAAATCACCTAATGTAGTTGCCTGCGTTTCTGAACGTGTGCAGCTCCATTCTCTAGCAGCTGCTTGAAATCACCTAATATAGTTGCCTGCATTTCTGAACGTGTGCAGCTCCATTCTCTAGCAGCTGCTTGAAATCACCTAATATAGTTGCCTGCGTTTCTGAACGTGTGCAGCTCCATTCTCTAGCAGCTGCTTGAAATCACCTAATATAGTTGCCTGCGTTTCTGAACGTGTGCAGCTCCATTCTCTAGCAGCTGCTTGAAATCACCTAATATAGTTGCCTGCGTTTCTGAACGTGTGCAGCTCCATTCTCTAGCAGCTGCTTGAAATCACCTAATGTAGTTGCCTGCGTTTCTGAACGTGTGCAGCTCCATTCTCTAGCAGCTGCTTGAAATCACCTAATATAGTTGCCTGCGTTTCTGAACGTGTGCAGCTCCATTCTCTAGCAGCTGCTTGAAATCACCTAATATAGTTGCCTGCATTTCTGACCGTGTGCGCACATCTTAAAATGGTTGCTAGCTGGATATAGGGCAGGTGAAGCCCCCAAGCTTGCCCCTTGGCGTGAGCGAGCATAGAGGTCTCTCCCTCCATCCACACCTTGCACTGTATGTGGACCACGGTACCAGGATGCTGGTTGTGAGGGCAGCGTGGATGGAGGGTGAGACCGGGGCCAACCAACTGCCCTGGGTTTGGATATGACTCTGTCACTTAGCAGTTGTTTGACCTTTGGCAAGTTATTTAGTTTTTCTTAGCCTCGGTTTTCTGGTCTGTAAAGTGGGAATTGTAACAATGCCTTCTTCCTGGGAATCTTATGATGATTAAATGAGAAAATATATGGAAAGCGATTAAGTAATATCTGACATAGTAAGGGCACAAAAGGTATTAGCTAATTTTATAGGAAAAAATGTGATTGTGGGACAGCGCAGCTACCTCCTAAGGTTAGCAGCTCTGACAGTCGAGCATTATTTTGGCTTCGCCTCAGTTTCTAGAAAATAATATATGTAAGCCACTCATGGCACTCAGCAAAGAAGGCCAGGCTGATGAAAGAGAGAAGAACTGCTAATTACGAGTTGTAGTATCCCTCTTCCAGGAAGGACTTGAAGTAGCTTACTGGAATTTAAAAAAAAGAAAAAAAAAGTCAATGTGGAGCTACAAACAATAGAAAAAGTTGTGTTCTGAGGTGTGCACGCAAAAAGGGAGTTAACCTGGCAACACGAATTAAATTTAAATGTGGGTAGTTTCTAGCGTGTTAATGTTTACAGCACACTTGAGTGTGCGGGTTTTCCGTCAGTATTTTGAGAATCGTGCCCTGGTGGTGTCCACGTAGTTGAGTGTCCATGGTGGAGGGAGAGGCTGACAGCAAGCAGATCACCTGTTAAATTACATAGTAGACAACCCGGATGTTGGCAAGGATGTGGAACTGTTAGAACTCACATATATGTATACCGCTCGTGGGAACGTAAACTAAGGAGCACTTCAGACAGCTGTTCGGCCATGTCCGGTCAAGTTACATATATACACCTGGAAGCAACCCAGACATTGGTCAGCGGTAGGAAAAAGCCAAAATAATTCATGGTATGTTTATATAGTGGGACAGCACACGTGATATAAAATGAGTGAACAACACACGTGACTCTCACAGACCTAGGGTTAAGCCCAAAGAAGCCAGACGGAAAGAGTACCTTTTACAGAGTTCCATTTAGTGAAGTTCAAGCCAGGCACAGAGGTCGCGGTGCCAGGTGCCCTGGCGGGAGTGGCTGGGAATAGTGGGAGAGGCTTCAGGGCAGAAGAGATGTTCCGTTTCTTGATCCTGGTCTGGGTACCCAGGTGAAGGCTGGGCGACACACCTGGATGGGCACTTTTTGTTTGTAGGTTGCTTTTCAAGGGAAGGTTCATCGAAATATAAAGTGATATGGTGGTGAGTATCATGGGGAAGCCTCCAGTGGGACCAGGAGCTACGGAGCGGTGGGCTTGGTTGGGGGGGGGTTTACAGGCCCTGAGGTGAGAGCAGGGAGGAGGGGCGAGTGACCCGGGGAGCCTTGGGCAGTGAGGTCAGGGAGGGCCCGGGGGCGGAGACACTTTCTCCTCTTAACTCTGGATGGATGGGAGCCTTGGAGGATTTGGGAAGAGGTGGGAAGGAGGCAACCTTGTTTCTAAAAGCCCCTCTGGCTGTGCTGAGAATCACTGCGGGCTCAGGTGCTGAACTGATAACCGTAGGGGGTGGTCCCAGTGACCAGGTCCTCCCAAGTACATTCCCCACAGCGGGCTCCCCGTGGTTCCGGGAGACGCTGCTCCAGTACGCCCTCCGGAGCCCTCTGAGCCCTGGAGCAAGCATGCAGGTGCTGTCGCCTTCTTCCCAGGACCACACTGGTCAGAGCTCCCGGCTTTCCGCGCCCTGAGCTCCAGAGGGCGATGGTGCCCATCCGACAGTCCGTCTGTGTCTGAAGCTGCTGGCGGTTCGGAAAGGCCTCTGTCCCCTGTTCCCTGAGCCTGGAACAGTCGTGGGTGACATTTACGACGTGTATGGACAGCGGGTGATGCACGGGCGGGGCAGGGCTGTTGGTAAGAGGTCTGGACAGCGACGAGGGAGGGCGGCCCGGTCCCGGGCAGCTTCAGGTGGAGGTGGGCAGGAAACGCGGTGGCCTCTGGCCGCGCCCGGCTGCAGCCACCTGCCGAGGCCCTGGGCGAGGACGACGCCCTGTGAGTCGCCCGGGCGAGGAGGGCTCGGGGGCGGGCCACTGGAGGAAGGCCCCCCACACCTGCCGAGCTCCTCCATGGCCGTCTCTTTAAGGCCCCTCTCCCCCGCAACACACATCCCATGGGGAGAACTGTAAGGTGTGCATCTCAAGTAAAAAGAACTGTGTCCCTTGGAAATTTCCCGTGGGGTGTGTGGTTTATACTTAACTTCCTTTAAATTTAACGGTACTTAACTTTAGACCTTTTTGCTAGATAATACTTCATTTTGGAGAATTCAAAGGAGGGGGATTTTTAGAATTAAAATCACATCACATTCACCACGGGTGGTTTCAGAATTCTTAGGGTTTATTCCATTGCCACCGTTTTTTTTTTTTTTTTTAAGTTTATTTATTTATTTATTGGCTGCGTCGGGTCTCAGTTGTGGCACGCGGGATCTTTCGTGGCACCCCATGGGCTCTTCGCTTCGTTGCGGTGCATGCCCGGGCTTCTCTCTAGTGCTGGTGCTCCAGCTCAGTCACCCCACGGCATGTGGGTTCTTAGTTCCCTGGCCAGGGATCGAACTGGCATCCTCGGAATTGCAGACAGATCCTTAACCACTGGACCACCAGGGAAGTCCCAGTGCCACTGGGTTTTAGCATTTACAAATCCAAGTCTTTGCTGTTGTTTGAGCTGTAAGGACCCAGTTTGGCAGGTAAGCGCGTGCATCTGTGAATCTGCAGCTGTGGGACTGAGGTGACAGTGGAGGTGGGGACTGAAGCTGTAAAACCTGCTGAAAAGCCACGCATTTCAACGTACAGCCACTGAATGTGGTATGAAGGTGATTTGCTGTTAATAGCTACGAAAGGCTGTTATTTCCCAATTTGCTATTAAGTTTATTCTGAAACAGTAGCAGTAAAACACTGGCGTGCAAAATTGCCTTAAATTATGTATGAATATGGCCAAAGACAAAGGGGGTGTGCAAAGAAGAAAATAGATACTAGTGTGTCGTTGTGGGCCATTTGCCTTTCTTGTCCAGACCGTCTGTAATTTTATCTTTATAAAAATAATTGGAACACCAAGTGGTAAAAGGGTACCATTGTTTGTGTTTCTGGCAGCATAATTGGCATAAGGGCTGTGGGGCAAGATTTTTGGACAAAATAAGCTATTAAAATTTTTAATATGCCTGAGTTTGTCTTTTAAGAATAGTAAGAAGAATTAATGACAACTTTATCACGTTTTTTTGAGAATTAAATGAACAATAAATTAAATCAACTGTAAGCCAGCGCCGGTGTCTGGCTTACAGTTGATGGGTATTAGGGTAAACTTGATATCAGCACTAATTTTAGATCCTAGAGAACCGAAAGCGAGACAAGGAAGAACTAAAAATTTGCTCAACTGTATAAAAATGACGCTAATTACAGTAATTTGTATGAAGCCTATTATCTGTGCATAGTAACAGCCTCCTTTCTCATGAACCACCGGACTCGCCTTGTTTTCGTTCATCCCGATGGCATATTCCACGTAAGGCGACCAGCCTTCACGACGTGCCCCACGTGTAGCTGTATCTCACGGGCTCCAGTGCGTGTTCTCAACCTGAAAATTCCAAAGAACATTCTCGGATTCTGACCTTGAGAATGTTGTGCTTTTCTATTTACAGAACATGCACTTTTCAAATCCTTTATTGCATGTACTGCAAGAGGGGAAAGCAACTCAAGAATTGCTGAGAAGTTCGATAAAGATAACTTCCTAAGCTAATGTGGTTTGGTTTTTAAGCTCAGGTAGCGTAGTTTATGACACAGGGGATGCTGACAGCCTTTCTAGATGCAGAGCGATTTTTGAAGCAGTCATTAGCCGGCTCTGGCTCCTGCAGAGATCTCAAGGATCGGAGCAGAGCTCGTGACGCCCTCATCCTAGCGGCGAAGGGCGCGGATTTTGCGGGGCGTCTGTCTCACCCTTCACAGCATCATAAGTACCGGGGGCTAGTGATGAGCGCATCGTCAGACAGAAAGTGGGAGGGCCGGGGGCGGCCCTGGGGCGTCTCCAGACCCTGACTCTGCGCAGATGCTACAGGTTCATCGAAGCTGAGGAGTCTGTGGAAATACGTTTACGCTGACTTATGTAGTTCAAGGGAAGAAAATGACCCATGGTTTATCTGCACTGGCCTCAGCATGTCCCGCTGTAGTTTAAAAATAGGGCCATCCAGTCGTCCAGGGGGCTTGCTGTGATCTGGGGGGTTTGCCAAGGACCCTGATTGTGCCTGGTTGTGACTGAACCAGCAGTGCAGGTTGTAGGGAAAGCCAGTTTTCACATTTTGAAACTATTTTGTGCTGGTGTGAAAAGTGGCCGTTTTAGTCATAATACTACTCGTAACAGGTAAGACTGAACCAGACCTCCACGGGGGGGAGTTTGGCTGCCTGCCTGTTTTGAGTAAGAAATGCCTTCCTCTTTGGCAAGAAGGTTCATCAAAGAACCGGAAGTGTCCCTGTTCTTTGACCTGATCTGGGCTGATCTAAAAGGGTGTGATTTCAGTGTTTTTCCTCTGTGTTGACTTATCCTGTTTTCCTCTGGTGATTTCAGGGGTAGTCCCTCTCAGTTTGCCAGCTGGTCCACCTCTGAATCTCCCGTTTGGTGACCCCCGGACACATCATATGAAAGTGATAGAGCTTCACCGTGGTTAACCGTTTACAGACGGCACCGCCCCCCGCCCTCTGCTCACCAGCCCTCCCTGTCCAGTGACCTCTACTTGGGATGTTCACTGAACCCCAGTTGACTCTCCTGGCTTTTGCCGGAAGGCACATTTCTCCACCCACCTCACCTGGCCGACCCGCAGTCATCCTGGTGCGTAGGGTGCGGTGTGGCGTGTCCCTTGTGTACTCAGCTGTAGTTCGAGATGTGCCTTTGCAGGAACCATTTTAATGTAAATCCTGCGAACTGTGACCACAGGACACACCGGGGCTGCCCTGTTCTTTTCCAAACACGCTTCCAGCTTTACAGGCACCTGAGTCACTTTCAGATGAGTTTCAGTGCAGAGTCAGCTGTGGCCTAAGGTAGGGCCCAAGTGAAGACTCTTCAGAATGAGGAAATCGTGTCTGAAAAGATGATCCTAAATTGCAGTATTTCAAACCAAGTGGAAGGAGAGGGATTTAAACTGTAGCTCTGGTGGTTTATCAGGTCAGAAAGAGGCAGAGCTAATCCGGAGGAAGGACCGTGGTTGGGGTGATGGAAGGGTGTCTCCCGACCCCCCAGCTCTTCCTTCTGTCCGTGTTCGTGGCGCGCGGTGGGTTACCGTGGTGATGAGAGTCAAGTTTTGATCTTTGCTGGGATGTGAGGCCGAGACTCCTCCCTGCAGAGGTGGGAGCTACCATTGCCTGGCCGTGGCCTCGCAGGTGGGTTTCCTGTCTGGCGTCCAGCGAGCTGTTTGTCAGAGGGGGCCTCGCCCTGGCGGCGGAGGTGCGGGCAGCACTGCCCGTGTCCCTCCAGCGCCCTGCGCCCCGCCTCCCTGGCCTGCCCGCTGCCCATCGGGAAGCAGCCACCCCGCATCTGGACACAGTGAACAGACTCTGTCCTCTTGGAGGTTCATGTTTTCCTCCTTAACTAAAAAAATAAAACAAAAACGAGCTTCTCCGTAGCACTGGCTTTGGCTATAACTTCTGTTACCGTTTTCTTTACCATGTGACACTGTCCCGTGACCCCTTGTTGACACTTGTGGTCCCCCAAGACGGGTGACTGCCGGTCCCCAGGCCCTGCTTCCTCAACTGGGAAGGATGCCCACGGGGGCGCCTGGTCAGTGCCCGGCACGTGGTCATGGACCCGCACTGCTAACTTCCCAGTGGAAATTGGCACTGGATCCAGACGAGACTTACGAGTCTTGAGGGAAATTGGCAACACAATTAAAACAGAATTTAGCTCTTACGATTTTAGCCCAGGGTTTAAAATGATTATTTAGAGTGTCGTCACTACCCAGCTAATTGTTCCTTCTTTTACTCAGTCCGCGGTCCTGGGAGTGTTTTGTAAGTGCTGAGCACCTACTGTGTACCCAGGATGTAGAAGATAAAAAGACACAAATAAACAAATAGCCTTAAATTGCCGTCTATGATTTATAGATGTCCCTAGTCATGGTTATATTAAAATCATAATAAGAAGCTTTAAAAAAGGAGATACCCAGCTCCCACCCCAAGAAATGAGAAGCTCTGAGAGGCAGGCCCCGGCATTGTTCTTCCTTTTACTGTGTATTTTGTAAATGTATTAATGAACACGTAGCCTAAGATATACCATCCTGACTGTTCTTCAGTGCACAGTGCAGTAGTGTCAACTGTGCTCACACTGGAGCACAACAGACCTCCAGAACGTTCTCCTTTTCCCAGCTGAAGCTCCATGCCATTAAATCCCCACCCTCGCCCCTCCCCTGTGTCCACCATGTACTTTCTGCCTCTGTGAGTCGAAGCGTCTCGTACGGATCGTGCATTATTTGTCCTTTTGTAAGTGGTTTGTGTCGCTGAGCACAGTGTCCTCGCGGTTCATCCAGGCCGTGGCAGGTGTCAGAATTCCTTTCCTTTTGAAGAGGCCGAGCAATATCCCATCGTATATGTGGACCGCCTTTTGCGTGTCCATCACCCTATCAGTAGACGTTCGGGCTTCAGATCCTGTGTTATGAATGGTGCTGCTGTGGACGTGGGCACGCAAATGGCTCTTTGACTCCCTGCTTTCAGCCCTTTTCGGTGCGTATCCAGAAGTGGGGTTGCTGGGTCACATGCTAATTCCATGTTTAATTTTGTGAGGAGCCTCCAAGCTGTTTTCCAGGGTGGCTGCACCGTTGTACCTCCACAGCGTACTCTCGGCACGTCCTCTCCCGCACCTGCTGTTTTCTGTTTTGACGGTGGCCGCCCTGTTGGGCAGTGTCTCATCGTGGCCCTGATTTGCATTGCCCTGGTGCTCAGTGATGCTGACCATCTTCTCACGTGCCTGTGGACCACGGGTATATCTTCTTTGTAGAAATATAGATTCAAGGCCTTTGCCCGTGTTGTGATCGGTTGTTTATTTTTGTGTTATTGAGCGGCATTGGTATTGCTTTTCCAAAGCTTCCTAAGTGGTACTGATGTGCTAACGGGGCTGGGAACCAGTGATCAGACGTAAAACCAGCCCATAAGCAACGGATCTGAGATTCTGGTTTTGTGCCGTTAGATCTGCTGTGTGTTCGGGAGGGTGGGAGAGGGGCCGGAGCCTCTGGAAAGCTGGCCGTAGGAGGTGGGTCCCTGCTGTGTGTGTCGACAGTGGGCGCGACAGTTCAGAGTCAGGGCCTGGCTGTGGACGGGGGATGTTTCACCTCAGGTGCTGCTTAAACGTTTCTTCAGCACAAATGGGTCCTTGAGGGAGACCAGTCGGGGAGCCAGGGAAGAGCTCGTGATGCCCAGTCCCGATGGGGGGCTGGGCAGGGAGCGGACAGCGAGAGTGACGGTGCACAGGCCGTCCCCGCAGGCTGGCCGACCCCCGGGCCGCCTCCTGGTCCCTGGAGCCCTGACTGGCGAGGATTCGCTCCACTCAGCACGGGGCCGATGGTGCAAGATACTGCAAAGGCAAAATAGTTTTTCTGGCAGTGTTTCAAAGAAGCTATGCTTTTCTTAGAGAGTGCCTCATGTGCACATCTCACAGATCCTTTGTAGCTTTTTGCAAAAAAAAAAAAAAAAAATGTAGGACTGTGTGCAAAAAGAAAGGATAAGACGAAGTCGAAAGGATGGGATGAATTCATAAAACATTTATGGGCAGCGGCTGGAAGCCATTACACAGACCAAGATGGGCCTTTGTTACCTTTTAATTTTGATGAGCACGCAGTGGATGTATTTATTCTGAGAAGTAATCCTAAGTATGAATGCAACTTTAAAATTATGGGAATTTACGCCTATTTCTTGTTAATCTGAATAAGCAATTGTGTTGTCAGCCAGCCAGCTGCAGATATAATGTACAAAATATTGTAAAGCCCTGTTACCAGGCAGAAAATGCTGCTTGTAGGTCCGTATCTTCAGTATTTGCACCATTAAAATTTTAGCCTGTGGTCAGCTCTGATTGCTACAAGGGCTTCAAGATCTTGCTGGCGTCTCTGTAACACCTTAAATTTGTTAATTCAGCCACCGCTGCCCGCTTTTGCAGTGCCTTCCACCCTTTTCCAGCTCACAGAGCGCGCACAGTCGTAATATTTGCACAAGGCTCTGGGTGGGCGGATGCGGCCCGGTGACACCTGAGTCCCCAGCCCCGAGGTAGCCGGTAGCTGGCCCCCTCCTGGGTCTGGCCTTCATCCCAGCAGGATGAGTTGAGAGCCAGCTGGAATCTGTCACCCTGGCCCCAGCCTTCTATTTCTGATGCCACACTTCCCTAAGAAATGGAAACTTTTTTAGCATTTTGGAAGGAAGGGATTGTAAACAGTTTATGAAATATATCAAGCATGCAAAAGAGTGTGTGTAATGTATACGAACAGTTTAAGAGTAATAATAACACAAACGCGCAGCTAAATAAATCGATTATCACCAGTATCTGCACACTTCCTGGGGGGGGGGGTCCATCCTGATCACGTGCCCTTCCCTTGTCCTTCTGTAGCATTTTTAAAAACACTTATTTAAGAAGTCTTGGACTTCCCTGGTGGCGCAGTGGTTAAGAATCCACCTGCCGATGCAGGGGACACGGGTTCGATCCCTGGTCCAGGAAGATCCCACATGCCGCGGAGCAACTAAGCCCGTGTGCCACAACTACTGAGCCTGCACTCTGGAGCCCGCGAGCCACAACTACTGAGCCCACGAGCCACAACTACTGAAGTCCACGTGCCTAGAGCCCGTGCTCCGCAACAAGAGAAGCCACCGCAATAAGAAGCCCGTGCACCGCGACGAAGAGTAGCCCCCGCTCACCACAACTAGAGAAAGCCCGCGTGCAGCAACGAAGACCCAACGCAGCCAAAAATAAATAAATAAAATAAATTTATTAAAAAAAAGAATTGCAAGCCATTGAGAATCTATTATGGCCACTAGGTAAGAACAGGCAAAGGAGACGCACGAAGTCAGAAAGAAAGAGGGAAATACAGACGTGCTTTGGGGGAAATACTGAACCTAGATAGTAATCAAAGAAAGCGGGAACGTTGGCTTCTGGGAAGGTGGGCGCTTTGCTTGGAAGGGAGAAGGGAGAAGGGACACTGAGGCTGGCGGGGGTCAGGGGAGGCAGCGCAGGTGGCACCGGCCCCCAGCCGTGCTGTTGGGAGCGGTCCGGCCTCTGTCAGCCCCTCGCGAACGTCTCAGTGCTGCCTCTCCTCTGCCCGCTGACATCCTGTGGACCAGGCTCTCTCGGGGGGGATGCTGAGAGGCTTGGAGCTTGGACTGGCATGGAGACGGAGGCTGGCTGTCTGGCAGGGCCGACCCCTGACCTCTTCATGGTTACGTGTGAGCAGTTCTCCCCTTTGTAACCAAGAGGACTGTTGTCACAGTTATTTATCAGCGGCAGCCAGCACTTGTAGAGCAGTGGAGTCTGTGTTAAGGCATTTCTGGGTCTTACTCTCCACAACAGTCCACAAGGTGGAGCGGCGTTGTGTTCCATTTGCTGATGGGAATCGAGGTGCAGAAAGAAGAAGGTTGCCCTTGTGACGCGGCTGGTGAGTTTCAGAGAAGGCCTGGGGCTGGGGTCCAGCCCTTTACTGTGACGGACACTTCTTGTGTGTTTGGTCGTGTACACATGGACGTGCATAGGTGTGCAGATCTTAAAAATAATCATGTGGCCAGTTTGTCAGTCTTTTTATGCCCGCTGGGGGCCACATGCTTTAAGGGACCATTTCTCTTCCCACAGCACAGTCATTCTTACCTGAGGAACTTGAGGTGTGTTACCTTTCCTGGGGCATTGAACTTGGAGCCTGGTGTCTGTTGATGTCATGCAGGGTCTGTCTCCTTCCAAAGGAATTCTGTGCTCGTGGAATGGATGGCAGCTGGGGGTCAGGGCCCCCTGCACGTTGGCAGCGTGGCTGGTACGGGCCTTTCTCTGCCAGGATAGTCAGGTGTAGGGTGGGCTGTGAAGGGGAGTTTTGTTGGTTTCTATGCCACCTCGCCATAAAAATGCACAGCATTTGCACTGTGTTACGGGAGAGTTTGGGATTGATTTCTCTGGGGTCCCTGCAGACCCTTGACTGTCTGTGATGTTGTGGAAGAGCCAGTGCCCCGCACCCTGGCCTCAGACTGCACGGGTTTCCTGGGGAAGAGGTCCGGAAGAGGGTTATGTGTGGACCTAGAGTCCAGATGTGCAGGGGCTGTTTGCCCTGCGGGCGGTCTTGGTTTCTCTTTCAGCTTCGTTCGGTCCACGGCGTTGCCCGAGTGCCTGCCCTGCCTGGAGAGTGCCGCTCCGTGGCGGTCACGGGGGCCCTCGTGCCTCCGTTCCGGCGAGTCAGGCGGTCCATGTGTAAAAACAGGGGCGGCTTTGTCGGATGTGAGGGCGCAGAGAGAGGCGGGGGGAGGGTGCCGGTGGGCGTGATGGGCTGTTTGTGCGGCGCCCGCGGGGAAAGGGCGTCTCTGAGCACAGACCTGGGTCGTTGGAGTGTGAGAACATCCCAGGCCGGGCCCACGGTCCAGGGCCTGGGTGGCCGCACCGTGCCGTTTGCAAAGCTGGGCAAGGGGGGTTGGGGGCGGAGCCCCTGTGCGTCGGGGGCAGAGCTGCAGCCCAGAACGTGGACGGTCCCTGCTGACTGGTTGTGCGTTTCTGTGTGAGAAAACTAATGAGGACTTTCAGTCAGAGACGTTCTGATCCTCCGAGCTTAACTGCCTTCTAAGTGGAGTACACCCCACGTTTCTACCAAACAAAGCGCGTACTGTAGTCTGACACCCGGAGGAGCTGCAGATGCCAGCAGTTACTTTGCATCGCAGACAACCGCGCTGGGCTCTCGCCATCCTGAAACTGCGGAAGAGAAGACGTGGGGTCGCCAGGTGACACCAGGGTTTCCGGGAACGCCTGGCGCAGCGCTCCCGGGACGGGGCTCCTCCTGGCTCCAGCGGCTGCACGCGGGGGCTCTCTGGGGCGAGTCCTCCGGAGTGAATGGAGGAGGTGGAGAGACTGGGTGTTATTTACACCTGCTGCTGTAAGGGGATGGAGCGCGCGGGCGACCTACGCGTCCTGCTCGCGCACACGCGAAAAGCCCAGGCGCTGTCTGTTCGTTTTTCACCCGAGTCTTCTGACCGCAATAGATCAGAACATCAGGACGAGGTGACTTCCCACGGCAGTCGTGGGAAGTCCGTTCTGGGCCTCAGATGGTCTATAAGATTCGGCAAAAACTGGTACTTGAACACCATCACCATTTTATCTTTTTCAAAATCACCTCGCTTTGTAGACACTTGTTTGGAGAAAGGAGATGAGAAGGAGCTGGCCTTGCAGTCAGCACAGTAAAGCCACAGCTTCACGCCGTCCACAGCTGGCGAGCAGTATTGCGTATCAGGGAGCAGATCCCTTATTTGCAGCAGGACGCTCAGGAAGCTAGATTATTAGTGTAGGAGCAAAGGGAACCATAATCAGCGAATGGAATTTCCACGCATCCTGCCTGGATTCAGAGGCAAAAATGCTTTAGGAAAAATGGCTGATGTATTTGTGTGGCTGAAAGTTTTGAACCAAAGTTTGGAAAGTAAGTGGAGGATTGTGATTATGTGATCGTGCGAACACGTAGATTACGTGGTCCATCATCTAAAAGTCCTCAGAATATTTGTATATTTAATGCAGCAGTTCTCAGTGAGGGCGGGGGTGACTTTGCCACCCGAGGGGCACTTGGCGATGTCAGGAAGCAGTTTTGGTTGTCAGAGTTGGGGATGCTCCTGGCATCGAGTGGGCAGGGACGCTGCTGGCACCGCACAGGATGGACCCCCACGACAGAGTCTCCTGCCCAAGGTTGACAATACCTGATTCAACGCTATGCTCTTAGCAGGAAAGTATCGTAGATTTTGAACTCATTTCTGATGTTTGTGGGGTCCTTTCTTTTACCGCTTTTGAATTAAAATGTGAATTGTACCAGTAGGATATGCGAGAGTATCCTACAGCAGTGAAAACAGAGATAAAAGTGTCAATGTGAAGAAACTGAATATCACGTTGAGCAAAGGACCACAGTGGTCACCTCCGGGCACGCGGAGAAGGAATGACACGGCGAGGGTCCAGCGGAGAGAGGAGGTGTGTTCTTCCTGGAGCGGCCAGAAAAAACTACACTGCGCGGGGGCCGAAGACACAGGGCTCTGTCCTGTTACGCCCTGGAGGTTTCCATCCCAAATCCAGGTGTCACGGGGCCGCACTCCCCCCGCGGGCTTCAGGGGAGGGTCCTTCTGGAGCGTCCTCTTCCTGCCTCTGGGGTTGCGGGGATCCTCTTTGTTCCTGGACTTGGAGGTGCACCACCCCTCTCTGTCTCCATCTCGCCCGCGTGTCTGTGTTCCTCCGAGAAGGACACCGGGCACTGCACTTAGGGCCCCTCATAATGCAGTGTGAGACCCCGTTCCCACATAAGGTCACACCCTAAAGCCCCGGGAGTAAGGGCTTGAATATGTCTTTCTGGGGGACACAGTCCAGCCCATGACAGATTGCAGGGTTTCAGTTTTCTTACGTTAGATGGCGGTTCATGGACGTTTATCGTATCCTCTGTGTTTTAACCTTCTATCGTACACGTTTTCAAACATATACACCATTAGAAATAACAGCGTAATGAACCCCATCTCACTCAGCTTCAACCATAACTGAGTTACGATCCATCTTGTTTCCTCCTTACCCTGCAACAGCTCCTTTTTCCCCTGCTAGTGTCCAAACCCAGCACTTGAGCCAGGTCACTTCACCCTACATACTTCACACAGTCTGTAACTGACGAGAACATCTTTTAAACGTAGGTGTTGCCTCGTCATCACACCGCATCAAACCAATAGCAGTTCTTGACTAGTATCTACTCTTCGGTCCACGTTCAGATTTCCCGATTGCCCCCAAATGTATGTCCGTATTTCTTGTTTCTCACAAACGACAGCAAACCATAAACACTGTCACGTCCTCGATCTCTCGGTACGTCCAGAGGTCCTTCCTCACCAGCCTGTTGCATGGACACGGCTGGGTGATATTCCCTTGTGAGTCAACCAGCCCGTTCATGGACACTGGTTGCTAGTCTCCTATTACAGTGACGCCGCAGTTACTAGCCTTGTGAATCGATAGTATTTTTGCAAGGATGTCTTTGGGATAGATTTTTAGAAGTGGGATTCCTGAGGCAGAAGGAAATGCCTCTTTTATTCACAGTTTTGCATTTTCACCTGCAGTGACAATGATACTTGTTCTCCACCCACCTCACCTGCGCAGTGTTGTCAGACTGGGGTTTTCTCCGTGGGGATCTCGTGTGTATCTCCAGCTTTTGGGGTGGTGGTGGAGAGGTACGGGGATCACCAAGATGCACGGGCCTGGGGGGGATTCAGAATGGACCAGCTGCAATCATTTTAGCTTCAAGAAGCATTGATCAAGCCCCAGGCTTCCTACACTTCTGTCCTGTCGGCAGGGCTGGCAACCCTCTGTTAAGGCCTTGATGGTAATTATTTCGGGCTGCAAGGCCACGTGGTCTGTCCACGCCAATCTGTCCTGCGGTGCGAGTGCAGCTGTGACAGCCATAACGAACGAGGGCCGCTGCCTGACAGTAAGACTTTATTACAGATGGCGGTGTTCTGCTTTCCTCCAGTTGTCACGTCGTGAGGAATTATTTTTCTTTTGATTTTTTCAACCGTTTGAAAATGCAAACCCTGTGCCACAGCTGGGGCCGTAGTTTGCCAACCCCGGAGGTCGCTGCATCCCGGCTCCCTCTGCCCAGCCTGGCCTCAGACCTTCCAGACTCTTCCCCAGCTTGGACCAGCCTCATCTTCATCACGAGGGACGGGTTTTCTCCTTTTCCTCCGAGTCCTACACGGGTTGTCCCCGCCGGTACTGACAGGTCGGCAGCTCCCTAGCGGCCCGTGGGGTATCTCCTCGTCCCTCTGGCCTCGGGCTCCCGTGTGTAATAGGGACACGAGGCCCCTGCCCTTCGGGACTGTTGCAAAAGCTAGAATTTAAAGTTTCTGGAAGCTGCTCTTTGTGTTCTAGATTTCGGTCTGAGCTTTTCAAGGTGGGCTGCCAGTGGACATGTTGATCCCACAGCGGACACGCAGCCCTTCACCAAGCGTCGGCGGGTGACCGGGACGTTCCTTGCTTTACATTAGTTTATGGTGACAGAGGCGCTGGCTCGTCTTCCTGGCCTGTTTCTCAGTGTCTTTGTCAGCAAGGGAGATGGCATCTTTCAGCGTTGTCATAAAGTTCAGGTGTGACAATGCACGTGACTGAGCTGGTGGCTGGGATGCGTGTTGCAAACGTGTGGTGTGGTCGTTACAATTCATGCCTGTGAATACCCCGCGTGGAACTCGTGAGACCCCAGCACTCTCTCCGAGTCTCCATTTCCACCGTGGGGGGTCGTCCAGTAGAGTGGAAGCCCCAGTTTGACTATACTGAGGTGGAATGCTCGTATTTATTCACTCGGAAAATAGTTGCTGGGCGCCCACCGTGCGCCAGGCTCCCTGCCTCTCAGCTCCTCTGTGCTCTGTGCCTTTTTTATTTTAAGTGCAAGGGATTGAAAACGTGCAGACACTAGAAAAGCTGCAGCTCCCACCTTCCAGGTGGCCGAGCTGCCTACCGTCACAGAAGGTGCTGGTCGTCAGTAATAGCACCCCGGGAATGATTTCCCGTCAGGGACGCGTGGTTAGAGCGGTGTACACGTCTCTGAGAACCCTAGCCTTGACTTAGCTTTATTATGATAATACTTATACCTTGACGTCACGTTACGCTTACGCCGTAGAACCCAACCCAAATGCAGATTAAATACAATGTAGCCCATGAAACAGGAGGGGGGGCGACCCTCTGCCGTGGCCGCAGCCTGAGCCACCAGCACGTTGTGGGGTAGCAGACACGCTGTCTGCGTTCTCTGCTGGGCCCCTCATTCGGGGCCTGTGCCAGCGGCGCACAGAGGCGATTTGGGTCAGGCCAGCAGCGCTGCAGCTGCGGGAGGTGCTTCCCTGGAGGTGGCGGTGAGGGAGCTCTGGAGTCCGCCTGGGAACCCCGGGTGTTCTGGGCCGAGCCTTTGACCTCTGTGGCTCTTAGCACCTCAGGACTTGTCCACCAGGGGCACATGGAGGGTGCTCTCACCGGAGTCCTGCTCGTCCCTCCTCCTCTGAGGGACGGACCTCGTGCCCTTCTCACATGTGTGTGTGTGTCAGTGACCTGGTTCAGCAATCTGTGACCTGCCATGTATCTGTCATCTTTGCTGAGTAACAAATTACCCCAACCTTAAAACAGGTCTGGTTATCACCTCAGTTTCTGGACCAGGAATCCTGGTGCAGGTGAGCTGGGCCCTGTGACTCCAGGCCTCTCCTCCTGGCCTCACTGAGGGCGGTCACCTCCAGGTCACCCAGGTGCCCGTGCTGGCCTGGGTCCTCACAGCTGCTGCCCCCTGGCTTCTCCCTGGGGCGGCTCACACGGGACACCCGCAAATCGACTCTTGTCAAGTACTGAGTTTTTCGAGAGCTCATCCAGAAGTTTCTGTCATGGAACAGGGGAAGGGGTGACAGTCTGAGGACCTCTGCCGGACTGTGGCCCATTCCTGGGTCTAGTTGTTGGAAGACGGGGATTTTCAAGCATGTGGAGGACACGGGCCAAGGATAAGAACCGGGTATTTCTGGACTCTGACTCCTCGGTTATGTTAACAGTTCATTGAACTCGCACGCCAGTAAAATTTCCCCGACATCGAGCTCAGCTCAGCCAGTTGACCTTCATTTACTGATGGAAAAATCAGAGGTGGACATTCTTTATCTTCTGTTTGCTTGTCAAAGATGCTTCCAAGATTATCTGGAGCATTTTGGAGCCTGTCTTGGAAGCTTTTCTTTTGTTTTATCTGTTTTTTTATAGAGTGATTTCATTTTTTTAAAAATAAATTTATTTATTTATTTTTGGCTGCATTGGGTCTTCGTTGCTGCTCACGGGCTTTCTCTAGCTGCGGTGAGCGGGGGCTACTCTTCGTTGCGGTGCATGGGCTTCTCATTGTGGTGGCTTCTCTTGTTGCAGAGCATGGGCTCTAGGCATGCAGGCTTCAGTAGTTGTGGCACGTGGGTTTCAGTAGTTGTGGCACACAGGCTCAGTTGTTCCATGGCATGTGGGATCTTCCTGGATCAGGGATCAAACCCGTGTCCCCTGCATTGGCAGACAGATTCTCAACCACTCTGCCACCAAGGAAGCCCTAGAGCGACTTCATTTTGTTCTGGTTTTGCCAAGCAGGCAGAATGACATCGATTCTGAAATCTCGAATTCTTACTCAAATTAACGACGTGTCAATTGAAAAAAGACCTTGTGTAGTTTTTCTCCTAGAAAACCATAGTAACCGACTTGGTAACAAGTTATGCGTTTTTCACGTGAGTTGCTTTTTGCTTAAAAAAAATGCACACGGTGGAAAACAGAACCTTGTAGATGGATCTGCGCCACTAATTCCCGTCCCCTCGTCTGGTAGGAGGCCCTCTGCCCACATGCCTCAGGACAGCTCCGCTTGGGATTAGGGGAGAGGAACAGGAAGGTTTTGCGGTGTTGGCAGCAGCGCGTGGGCTGCGCTTCCTGTCCCTCAGCCTCTGCGCACGCCGTCCAGAGATGGGAACAAAAGTCGCCTCTCTTATTTTTTTCTCATTATCTGGAACTCACGAGAGTGCGATCATGCTGGTTGCCCTGTGCAGGTCCTGGGTTTCCTGGGGTCGAGGCCCACGAGGCCAGCAGGCTCAGAACCACACAGACAGTTCACACGGGCACTAAGGGCACGTTCGCAGCTGGACGGGCGCCTCCTTCCACTCAGACTGGAGTTCCCGGACGCCGAGCCGTGTCTGTCTAAGATGGTAACGACGGCCACAGCGCTGCCCATAATACTATTGCTTTGATAGGAATTGGACAAAACAAGCCGAGTTTTAAAGTACTGTGGCTGAGAAAGGATGGTAGTTTTTTCTGTAGTACGTGCTTTATTTGTCGAGTCCACAGCCTTTTCAGCAGTTACTGGTGCTGGGATGGCGCCACGCATTGTACACATTGGACAAATACCGCCTCATCCGCGGGCCGTGGCCCCCAGGCCGGATGTCGTGGCGTGTCCTGCCTGTGCTCTTACAAAGCCTTGAAACTCCTTGGCTCAGCCAGTGGTCCCGAGCTGTCCCTGCCGCCCCACGGCTGCCCGAGGAGGGGCTGCCCAGCCACGGGACACGCCCATCTCGCCCCCTTGGTTACCTGCCCAGCCCTGCGGGTGCTCGTGTTTCCTGTTTATTTGTTTATTGATTTGGTTGCGCGTCTTAGTCGCAGCGGGAGGCATCTTGTTCCCCGACCAGGGGTCGACACTGGGCCCCCTGCACTGGGAGCGCGGAGGCTTAACCACTGCACTGCCAGGGCAGTCCCCAGCTGCCTGTGCTTCTGACCCTGACAGAAGGTAGAAAACAACATTAAATATGATCCTTGCTGTCGCGGGGCTTTCATCTACTCAAGATCATGATAGCCAACACTTATGAAAGGTTTTTACTCTCCCCTAATTATTTACCCAGCCAAGCTTGACTACTTGGAATCTTATTTCAGCTCCTGGCCCTGACAGGTGGGACAGCACACCTGGTCCTGACAGCGCAGCCTGGGGACACGGGTGGGGAATCAGACTCCTGGGTTTTGCCCTGGACCTGCTGCTTTGGGCTAATCAGTTCCTCTTACTGGAACTTTATCGTTCCTTCGTCTGTCAGATTATGTGGTGGGGTCTTCAGATTAGTAAATCAATCAGCCATCACATTTGTATCACCTAGGAACGGAAGTCAGGTAACATCTCCTTTAAAAATATCAACGTGTACAAAGTTTTGCAGAAAGATGGGTAAGTCTGACTGCATCACAGTGTAAAACTCTACGCGAAAGACTATAAAAGTTAAAAGAGAAGTGACCGCAGGGAGGAGGTGTGCAGCGCTTCAGTGTCTGTCACCTGTAACAGGCTTCTGTGAATCTGTGAGAAAAAGAAAACCCAGGAGAGAAAAGTGGATAAATGACGCAGAGCTCACAGCTCACGAGGGTCCCAGCGCGGCAGCCGGGAAGGCAGCGAGCTCTTTCCTCAGACAGTCAGCTCGGCCGCGTGGATACGCCCGTGACAGCTGGCGGGGGGGGGACCTGGGGGTCAGACCTGCTGGGGTGTACGTTCAGAACGCGTCGGCTCCCCCAAAATGTGCCTGCCCGTGGTTTACTGTCCGGCCTCCTCTTCCAGAGTGACCCCCAGAGAGGCTCACGCCCACACGAGGATGTCTGTCTCGGCGTGAAACATCTGGGGGAAAACCTCTCGGGTGCATGGGTCACTTGTAAGTTCCTTCTCTGGGGTTTGCAGTGGGTTAAAAGGATGGGCCCAGTCTGTGTCTATCCCTATAGGTAAGCCGTTGTCTCAGAGTCACCGTTACAGCCCCGTTCCCACGACCCTGGGTGAAACAGCGGGTTGGAGGGGATTAGCACGCATGCTGCCGTTGTGAGACACATCTGGGGACTCACGACTGCAGCAGGTCGTGTGCGTGGCTCGTGGCTGGATTAACGTGGACCCTGCATGTGACCTCACCTTTGGGACGCCCCCAGAGTTCACCATCCATCAGATGTGCCTCGTGGGGAGGGGGCGGGGCTGAAGGGGGAAATTGGGGGCTGCAGCTCTGTCCATGAGGTGTTAGCTCTCAAAGGTCCAGAGTCAGACATCACAAGTGTTCATATCTGCCAGCTCTGGATGGTGGAGGCCTGGGCGTTCCCATCACGCTCCTGCTGCTTCTCTTTATTAAAGACAAAAGGTGTTTGACCCCAGAAATCAAATGCGGGGAAAGCCCCGGAGCCTTTTCCTGTTTCCGTCTCTGTGGATTTGAAGGTCCCGGCAGAGGGGGTGGTCACCGCGCCCCTCCTCCTTGGGACTTGCCTCTTGCGTTGAGGTTTCTCACTTCCTGCCCCTCCCGCTCTAGTTTCTAATAATGAATGAGTCGTGTGTGGGGAACAGGGCAGCACCTCTGAGGCTCTGTGCAGCCCAGCTGTGGGGCACCAGCCTTGCTGTGTTTCCCTCCATCCCCCTCCCCCCTGCAGCCACCCCATGTGGCCCTGCCCGCCTGGCCTGCTCCTGTTTCCGGGGATCTGTGATGTAACAGCTCCCTCCGCCAGGACAGTCGTTTCTGGTTCTGTGTGACTCACCAGATCTGATTAAAACAAATCCCAGTACATTTCAAAACATCAGCTGTGGGCTTCCCTGGTGGCACAGTGGTTAAGAATCCGCCTGCCAATGCAGGGGACACGGGTTTGAGCCCTGGTCCGGGAAGATCCCACATGCCGCGGAGCAACTAAGCCTGTGTGCCGCAACTACTGAGCCCACGTGCCACAACTACTGAGCCCACATGCCACAACTACTGAAGCCCACGCACCTAGAGCCCGTGCTCTGCAGCAACAAGCCACTGCAATTAGAAGCCCCCGCACCACAATGAAGAGTAGCCCCCACTTGCTGCAACTGGAGAAAGCCTGCGTGCAGCAACGAAGACCCAACGCAGCCAAAAATAAATAAATAAATATTTTTTTTAAAAAAACAAACAGAAACGTCAGCTGTTACGTAAATTGTGGGGAGAGTTTATGTTATTTTCATCAGAACCTTACCAGGACTGGTTCATTGTGGAAAGTCACGTAGCCTGTGGTATCTCTGCTCATGGTGTCAGAGCCCAGTAAAGCAAGAGTGTTGTTTGTGTCTGGTTGTGCCTGACACAGACCCAGGGTGTCTGTCTGGTTGAGGCCGTGCAGCCCTGGTGACATCACTCCTGAAGTTTCAGGTGGAGCCGTGTCTGTGTCGTACGGGCTGAGATGCGTGTGTGGTTTTCCTAACTTGTGTTCCTTCCATCTTCCCTTTAGAATCAGAGCCTCCCGGTGCTTTGTACGAGTTATTGGGGTTAGTTGGGGCTGTTCCTAGGAATTTCATAGCAAGGGGACGGTAAGAGGGGTTTACTAACAGGAGGGGACCCTGGGTCTGACGGGGTGAGAAGCGCTCCAGGGATGGGCAGGGCGGGACGCAGGGAGACTCTGCCCCGGATGGTGCCGGACCCCGGTGGGCTTGCTCTCAGCCCCTCCTGCCACCTGGCTGGCTCAGACGGGGTCTCCGGGCAGCTTGTTGACGGGGATGCTGGCTGCGAAGTCCAGCACAGGGATAGGCAGTGAAGGAGGGGCCCCAGAAGCTCTGGGACACCCGGTGCTCCCCTAGGCTGTATAATCTGTCATTCTTATTCTGGGGGTGGGGCTGTCTGTATTTCATTTTCAATGAAAAGAATAATAAACAGTCTATAATAGGAATAGAAAAGTTTTGTTGGAGCCGAATTGAGCCCAGGAGACACCGATTCAAGAACTGACTTGAGGCTCAGAAAGGCAGAACCGGCAAAGTTACCCAAGTTGTTTGCCAAGAAGCAGGATTGGAGCTGCAAGAAGCGGGACGGGCTGGGGTCTGGAATGGTTGCTTAGTTACACGGGGAGACCCTGGGACCCTAAGGTGCAGCTGGCCGGTGTCGCCTGTCCTCCCTGCTACCAGTTGCCTGGCGCACCTTGGGCCTGTGGTGCAGGTGGTGTGAAGGCCCTCACCTCCGGCCCGTCCTGGTCTTCGGCTCCCTGTTCTGGAAGCTTCTTCCTCAGGCCCTCCACCTTGTGCTGCAGGCCTTGGGCCCACCCCGCCCCTGGAAGAGGCCTTCCTGGCTGGTGCCCAGCCTCCATCTAACTATTCCTTCCTCTGAGAGTGTTTGGTGACACAGTGAAGATGAAGGAATGGCCTCAAGAGTGGACAAGGAAATACCGGCATTTCTTGAGTGGGCTTCACACACAGGGAGAGACACTCAGTTATGTTTTCACGTCTGGGGAGTGAGTCACGATGGTGAGACCATTCATGTTGAGCACCTGTCGGGAAGTGGGCGGGAGCGGTGCAGGTGTGACGAGTCATGCAGAGGCCTGCGCCTTGAGCCAGGGGAGGGGCCAGACCTTTTGACCCCCTTGGAGGAGGGTCACAGTGGGCTTCCCTGGGGAGGGGCGGAACGGTGGGCGAGCTGGGCCGTCAGGAGGGGGGCTCCCGGTCACGGGGGGGCGCCATGTGCAGACAACACGGCAGCCGCCCTGCTCTCCCCTCCCACTTCTGCCCCCGCCAGCCCGGCCCAGGTCTCGGGACTTGTTGGTGGCCCCCGGTGGTCACCTTCCCGGGCCTGACACACAGACCACTGCGGGGTTGGCCTCAGCCTCGGGCTCCCAGGCCGGTATCTCCCCCAAAATAGACTCTTCGCTTCGGGGTTTCGGAGATTCGCGCGGGTTTCAGGCAGCCCGTTTCCAGGCCGAGGCCAGCCAGCTGAGCCACGTTTCTGAAGCGGCTCTGTGGATGTCGTTATCCAATTAGTCGGTATTTTCACCACGCAGTTTGCCGTAATTCCTGACTCAGCCCTGCGGGTCCTTCATTAGATATATATTCAATATTTAGAAAATATGCCTCCAGTGCGGCGGAAGGTACATAATTTCGGCTGTGAAAAGCCCCATGTACACCAACACGTTTCTGTGTGGGAAGTGGGTGAGTTTGCTTAGTTTTCTGGCTAATTCGTCTCTGGAAGGGGACAGTCTTTCCTGGGAAGTAAATATAGAAATCACGTGGTCCTCCTGCCGGCCTCCTGGTGACAGCTTTTCTAGTGCCGTATGAAGCACTGCGGTTGGATCCTTGATCATTTGAGCATCTCTCTCAGGCTAACTGATTCCCACCCGCCATCCTCGTGCTGTAGTTTCTGCTGGCCCGCGTGCGTGGCTAATTCTTCTTCGCATTGTCCGTGTTCTGGCGTCTTTATCCATGTTTCTTTCTGCGGAGGCTACTGCAGTTGCACTGTAACGTGAACAGCGGGGGACGCACCAGGATGTACACCTGTTGTAAAGAGGGGCTGTTTCGTGGGGGGGATGTCGGGGGAGGAACCAACAGCCTCAGTGAGGTTAGCAGGTTGGGGGCAGATGCAGAAATTGGACGGGTCCCTGACAGGTGCCCAGCCCGCCCCTCTGCCTCCTCGGAACCTGGGCCTCTGTTCCCTTTTCTGTCCCTTCTTCATAAATGCCCCCTGCCGGCACCAACACCCCCCCAGCACGGGGACCGTCTGGCCTGTGACCCCGTCACCCTCCTGACGCTCCAGGGGACACGGGGTCGCTGTGCTGTGCTCTGGACCGTGGGAGCCCTCGCCGCTGGCTCACAGGGCAGTACTTATCTGGTCAGGGACTCAGGACTCCCTGCCCTTCTCTCTGGGGGAGGAGCTGACAGGCTGGGTCCCCTCTGGCCCGGGCCGGGGAACTGGGCTCACATCTAAGACCTGCGGGTGAGGTTCTTTCTCCGACGCTGTAAACCTCGTCTCCCTTCCCTGGGCTCTCTCGTTTCACCGCCTGGTCACTCACTTGGCCCAGCTCGCCCGCACCTCCGCACTGACTGCATCAGCTCAGCCTGGAGTCGTTGCTTCTCGTCGATAGGCTGGTTCCCTGACTTCTACGTGGGGGAGCTGTGCCCCCAGCACGGAGACTGCCCCCTGAACAGGCAGGGACATGATCCGTCCTCCCTGTGTCCTCCCAGCCCCTCCCCAGGCAGCATGCGGGGGACCCACCCGGGCCTGCTTTCCAGGGGAGCCGGGCCTCTGTGGCCTCCATGGGACAGGTGGTGGCAGGTAACCCGCCTGCGCGAGCTGAGCTGCAACCTGCTCCCCCGTAGGGAGGTCTGAGCCCCTGCACCCTCCCCCAACCCACGACCAGAGACGAGGCTGCATCTCTGCACAGGCCCTGATGATGTGCGTCGTGAGGGGGTCACGGCGGGAAACTGGACGGAAACCCACCTTTGATCGCTGCTGCCTTTTTTCACGTTGAAGTCGCAGGAATGATTGTATCTGCTTCATCTGCAGCCTCGTCTGGAAACTTATTTTTGTCAAAAACGTCACTGTTGTTTTTGCTCCCGTGCGTTTCATGAGGGGGTCAGTGGCGGCCAGTGCTCTGTCCTGTCCAGCCCAGTCCCAGCCTCCCGCCCGGGCGCCCCAAGCACAGGACTCTTTATCTGCTGCTGTGAGCTATCGAATTAGGAGAGCCCAGAGCGGGCCAAAAGTCATCTGTGGTTAGAGTTTTTATTTTTAGTTTGGTTCTGGACCCAGTAAATTACGGTTTAGGTCAGCCGACGTCTTCATTTTCCAGATGGTCAGTGTTTCCCAGTGAAGTGGACCATCGCTGGTGCTTCTGTGATCCAAACAATTTTGTGTTGGGAAATATGTCCACGGCAGGAAAATGCCACTGGGAGCCGTGCCGAGGCCCGGATCTGTCTGGGAAGGAAGGGCCTGTTGTTCCCATCGAGTGAGGTCCGTGGAGAGGGGCTCCGGCAGAAGCCAAGGGCACTGGTCCAGTGACAGGAGAAAGGGTGCACACCTGGGCTCCTGCCTCACTGTGGGAAGTCCAGACTCTGCTTACTGGCCCTGCGAGGGCCGGTGATTCACGCAGAGAACTCTGATCTGATCAGCAGTTAAACTCATGGGTTCCACTTACGGAGCATCACTTTAACCATTGCTCCCGAGTAAGGCTTGCAGAAGCAGGAGTGAGTGAAGGCTCCCTGGGTGCAGACAGACACCCGTGGGTGTGGGCAGGGGTGACAGAAGGGGCCACATCACATACTCCGCATCACGGGGAAGCTGAAGTGCTGGGGAAACTGAGCCAGAGAAACGTCTCAAGTTTAGAAACACCCTCAGTGCTGTATCATCTTCTTACCCGTCAAACAAGAAATGCTGCCTTTTAAAGCAATAAACAGACACCAGAACAAGGAATTGCTTTGTCATTGGATCCCTGTAAATTTGAAAAATGGTCGTTAGGGGACTTCCCTGGGGGCGCAGTGGTTGAGAATCCGACTGCCGATGCAGGGGACACGGTTCGAGCCCTGGTCCGGGAAGATCCCACATGCCGCGGAGCAACCAAGCCCATGTGCCACAACTACTGAGCCTGCACTCTAGAGCCCACGAGCCACAACTACTGAACCCACGTGCCACAACTACTGAAGCCCGTGTGCCCAGAACCCATACTCTGCAATAAGAGAAGCCACCGCAGTGAGAAGCCCACGCACCGCAACGAAGAGTAGCCCCCGCTCGCCACAACTAGAGAAAGCCCGCGCACAGCCACGAAGACCCAACGCAGCCAAAAATAAATAAATACAAAAAAAAAGAAAGAAAGAGATGGTCGTTAGGTGGAACCACCTCTACAAAAATTGATCTGGTAATTCGAGGCTAGATTACATGTTTACGTTCCAGTCGGACATGTAACTCAGCTAATAGGTTCTGTTTGTTTCAGCTGAAATTCAAAACTCCCATTAGGTGACTAACGCTGGGTGAAATTGATTTCCGGCGTATTTTAGACTCTCTTCTGTCCTTGTGTGCTTTCTGACGTTAACGCTCAGGCTACTGTGCCCCACATCCTAACAAGGCTGATGGCGAACTTGTTGAAGGCGCGGCCACTGCGTCTGACATGCCTGATGGCCCCGCGAGGCCCCTAGAAGTGGGGTGTTTCCTTGGCTCAGGCCCAGAGAGCGAGGGTGCACTGCTTGCCGTGTTCCTCCCATTTTACCCCAGATGTAATCTCTTCTTTTCCAGCTCCTCAGCTGTTGGGCGTTCTCCTTCGGAAACGCACCCAGCTCAGTTTTATCCATCAGGAAATGCTATCTGTTAAAAACCAAACCTTAAAGATGTTATTCGTTTTCCCTAAAATGGAGAGGATCCCTCATTCTGGTAAAACCCAAGCTTCACTGTGGTAAGAGGAGGGGGTGGATTTGTCTGGGAAGGAAGGGCCCATCTCAGCTTCAGAGACGTGAGGTTTGCTGCACTGATGCAGGGTGGGGTCTCAGCACGGACGCAGAAGCAAGTGACGGGCAATGCTCGGGACCCAGGAATTCATGGCGAGACCTAACCGACAGCTTTACTGAGGCAAAATTCATAGATCCTAAACCCCACCTGTTCAAGGAGTACAGTTCAGTGGAATTTAGTACCGAACCAAGTGATGGAACATCGCCGTAATCTAATCGGATTGATTGACTGATTTGTGGCCACACCGTGCGGCAGGCAGGATCTTAGTTCCCCGACCAGGGATTGAACCCGTGCCCCCCGTATTGGGAGTGCAGAGTCTTAACCACTGGACGCCAGGGAAGTCCCCATCACAATCTAATTTTAAAACATTTTCATCGCCCCGAAGAAACCCGGTACCCAGGCAGCGGCTCCCGCAGCCCCTGGCGGCCACCACCACGCTCTCCGTCTCCGTGGATTTGGCTGTGCTGGACGCTTCACACAAACGCCATCCAGCGTTTGCTCCTTTGAGTCTGGCGCCTTCCGCCTGTGCAGGGTTTGATTTGCATCTCCTTGAGGGCCGTTGGTTTTGAGCATCTTCCCATGTGATGTTGGCCATTGTAAATCTTTGGAGAAAGTCTAGTCAAATCTCCTTATTTGTCTTTTCATTATTGGTTGCGATGGCCTCTGTCTATCCCAGATACCGATCCCTCATTAGATATGATTTGCGAGTATTTTCTAGGGCAACCCTGGGGACCTTTCACGCATCCTCAGGGGCCACGCAGGCAAAGCCTTGACGTCTGGTTCACCTGCGTTTTGGTGGAACGTCTTGTGATTCCCCAGGAACGTGGAAATCTGTGGGGCCGGGTCTCACCCACCTTCCTGCCACCCCCGGGAGGGTGTCCGGCACAGTTTCTTGTGGCCGCCCGGGGTTCTGATGCAGGGGAGCTGCCTCCTGCCCGCCACCCCCAGGATCGGGCCGCTGGTCTCTAGCAGTTTCCCAGGACGTCGTGCCTGCGGCCCTTGTTCACGCACACACTGCTTAGTCTGCAGCCAAGGAAACCCTTCCTGCTGCCCCTCGGTCGAGCCCTTCTGAGCCCCAAGTCTGTCTCGGAAGCCCCGTGGGCCTGCTGGCTGCGTGCCCTCTGAGCAGACGAGCAGCGGTGCCCTTCCAGCTCCCGGTAAGCTGGATGCTTCGTCTGTGGTCGACGTGGGGCCCAGGGAGGGGCGGGCGGCACTTTGGGTTACCTCATCCTTCTTCTGCGTTACAACCTGCGGGTGCTCCTCTGCACTGAGCCCGAGCTGGGGAACTTTCCCTTCATGTCCACAGAGCCCTGGGGGTGCAGCTGCCAACCTCAGGTGTACCTGCGACCTCAGGTGTACCGGGGGCCTAGGGTGTACCCGGGGCCTTAGGTGTACCTGCAGTCTAAGGTGTACCCATGACCTTAGATGTACCCGGAGCCATAGGTGTACCGGGGGCCTCAGGTGTACCTGGGACCTTAGGTGTACCTGCAGTCTAAGGTGTACCCATGACCTTAGATGTACCCGGGGCCTTAGATGTACCCGGAGCCATAGGTGTACCCGGAGCCATAGGTGTACCGGGGGCCTCAGGTGTACCTGGGACCTTAGGTGTACCTGCAGTCTAAGGTGTACCCATGACCTTAGATGTACCCGGGGCCTTAGATGTACCCGGAGCCATAGGTATACCCGGAGCCATAGGTGTACCCGGGGCCTCAGGTGTACCCGGGGCCTCAGGTGTAGCCGGGGCCTCAGGTGTACCCGGGGCCTCAGGTGTACCTGCAAAGCCGCCTTCCACAGGTGACACGTGTTGGGGGCTGAGCCGTGTCGCCTTAGGGGCACATGCAGGCTCTGAAGCCCTGTCCCTGCTCCAGGGGGGCCTGGAAGTGCAGCCGAAGGCATCACAGCAGGGAGGGTGGGTTTCAGAGTCGAGGGGGCCGGTGTGGAGCGAAGGGGTGCAGGATGCTTAGGAGGTTCACCCTCCCCAGGTCACCCCGCTCCTGTCCTGACTCAGCTCCTCCCCCGCCCCAGAGGAGAGGCCCGGGCAGCACAGGAACAACGGCCCCTCCCTGCCCCGCAGCTCTTAGTGAAGTGTCTCCTGTGCCCCCCGGGCCTTCCTGAAGCTGGAGGAAAGCTGGCCTCGCAGGTTCAGGCCTCTTTCCATCCGAGGTTCAGCCTCTGTGCCCTGACGGTGGTCTCTTCTCGCCTGTGTGTGTGTGTCGGATGGAACAGGGCAGAAAGTCTGCTGAGGTCGCTGCCCGGTTTAGGACACGCTGGTGGAGAGATGGGGAGTGGGTTTATTTCTGTTGGCAGTTTGTAAACAGCTCTGCCTTTGTAATTTGGACACGTTACCTGCCGTCTGGCTCAGCAGCAGGATGTAAACACCCCTGAAGTCCCAAGACCTGCGAGGAGAGTTGACGGTGTCTCTGGGGAAGGTGGGACTCATTTTCCTCTTGCACGTCCGGGCGGAGGACCAGCTCTGGGGCAGCGTTTGCCTGGCCGCTTCTTGCTGCTGTCGTCTGCAGGGGACCCGACACCCCGCGCGGCTGGAGGGATGGAGCCCCGCCCCTGCGCTGTCACGCAGGGCTGAGTAGGACGAGGTTCATCCCCAAAGGAGCTGGTGTTGCGATGACGTGGCGAGTCCCTCGGAATATGTCGCGTTGGGTTTGTTTTCTGACCTCGTCCCACAGGCAGGTGTTGTACCCCGACATGTACAGTTAGAACAGCGCTGAGCGGGCGAGCGGTATTTGAGGTGTTGAATGATTACGGTAAAGCCGGCCTGTGCCCAGGGTATGAACTGGCCCTAATGAGCCTCCTCTGCCGTGCCTCCCTGGGGACGGGGTCCTGTGCCTGTGCCCGGCCGCCGCGGAGCCGCTGTCTTCAGAGTTTAGGCGGAAGGTTTCCAGGATTTTCATGTTTGTGTTAAAGTTGGTGGCGCAGTGGTTGAGAGTCCGCCTGCCGATGCAGGGGACACGGGTTCGTGTCCCGGTCCGGGAAGATCCCACATGCCGCGGAGCGGCTGGGCCCATGAGCCATGGCCGCTGAGCCTGCGCGTCCGGAGCCTGTGCTCTGCAACGGGAGAGGCCACAGCAGTGAGAGGCCCACGTACCGCAAAAAAAAAAAAAAAAGTGAAGGTTCCCTGAAGCCACAAAGGCTGGACACGGTGCTGGATGGGACGGGCTGGGCCCCCGGAGCGTGGCCGTGTGTTTCCTTTCGTTGTCTCTGTTTGTTCTTGACAACGCTGAGCAAGGGGCTAGGGCCCTGTGCCGGGGCTGCCTGTCTGTGGGGGGAGATCCAGGGCCCCGTGCTGGGGCCGCCTGTCTGTGGGGGGAGGTCCAGGGCCCTGTGCTGGGGCTGCGTGTCTGTGGGGGGAGGTCCAGGGCCCCGTGCTGGGGCCGCTATGCGAGGCTTCATTTAGTCTCTCGTCAGCAGCCATCATGTCTCAGGCACTGCAATGCTGACTGCGTACAGTTGGTGGAGCGTCACTAGAAGGTTCTTCGGGTCGGAGGTGTTTCCTTAACGTCCGGTGCACAGCACTGTGAATAATGCAAAGATGAGTCAGACCCAGGTCTTCTCGGTTTCCAGGGAGGCTATGGGTGAGCTGCTGCAGTGTGTGAACCGTCCTTCTGCTCTGAACTCATAGCTTTACTTTCTTCTTGCGTTAAAGACCTTTCCCAAAAGTTCTGGGATTGTCGTCTTTTTTTCTGAAGGCTTAGGGTTTTGCTGTCACTTTCTGGCTTTGAATGGACCCGCGCTGTGGCCTTTCCACCGCCCACCAGCTTTGAAGCCCCCCTCGACTCCTGCTGGGGGTGCCGGTGGGCGCTCAGACCGCTCCCCTGAAGAGCTGGGCGGGGGTTTGAGCACTTACCCCGTGAGGGCCCAGCGGGTGGGCAGGGGTGGGGGGCCCGGCCTTGCAGGGGCGCCCAGCCCTCCCCAGGGCCCAGCACAGACCTGCATCCAAGCCCGCCCCAAGGCCCGCTCTGACCGCTCTTCCCCCCGCAGTGTGCTGGGGAGGAAGACTGTGTGGACAGCCGGACCGTGTACGTGGGCCACCGCGAGCCCCCACCGGGAGCTGAGGCCTACATCCCGCACAGGTGCCCGGACAACAGAATCGTCTCCTCCAAGGTAAGCATCAGCCTGCGAGCTCGCCGCACGGCCCTCGGCGCGTGGGCTCAGCACCCCTCCGGTTGCCCCCCGAACACTGTTGAGACGTGACGTCACAGCACATTCTCTTCACGTCCCTCTTACCTGTGTCACGTTTAAGCATCAGGTTTGAAGTCTAGGACGTTCGGGTCCTGCCGGCACCACGTATTAGCTGTTGGCCGCGTGCCACCATTGAGCCCCCCAGGCCAGGGTCTCCTCCTGCAAAACAGACGACGCAGGGGCCCCGGCGCCACCAGCTGGCGAGCGCGCACTGGGCGCGCGTCCAAGGCCGTCAGGGAGGAGCGGTGACGCGAAGAGGAGGACGCGCGTGTCACCGTTTACGGGGGCTTTGACCGTCTCTTGGCCTGGAGGTGGGGTGGCAGGACTGTCTTCACACCTCAGGTTAACCGGTAGCTGGGTCTTGGGAATGGGGTCGCTGACTCTGGAAAGCAGCAAACGGTGGCTTTGCAGGCTGCGGAGAACTTTCCACACGCCTGGGTGTCCTGGACACCCAGACCCACGTCACAGACCTGCGTAATTCACACATCAATGTGCTGCGTGTCCAGATGCCTGCGGTGGACCCGCTTAATTCTGTCATGAGTTATCAAGAGTGTCCCGTGCTTGTTACAAATACTTGACAACTGAGGTTTTCTAAAGCAGTTTTTTTTTAATTTTTCTTTTAGTAGAAGTACAGTTGATTTGCAATGTTGTGTTAATTTCTGCTGTACAGCAAAGTGGCTCAGTTCCACATATACATACATTCTTTTCCGTTATGGTTTATCCCGGGGTATTGAATAGAGTTCCCTGTGCTCTACAGTAGGACCTTGTTGTTCATCCACTCTATATGTAATAGTTTGCATCTACTAACCCCGAACTCCCACTCCATCCCTCCCCCATCCCCCTTCCCCTTGGCAACCACAAGTCTGTTCTCTGTGTCAGTGAATCTGTTTCTGTTTCATAGATAGGTTCATTTGTGTAAGGCAGTTTTCTTAATGGAATTATTTTATTTTAAAACCGCAATGTAAAATAATAACTTTAATCTCCAGAAATACAGCATGGGTAAGTCAGTTGCTCATAAACAAAATCACAGCCAAACAAAAGTAGTCCGTGGTTGCCCAGACATGACCAATGAAAGGAGAAATAAACAGGAGGACCTCATATCCGGAAATAGGTCTTTCCAGTAGTGACATTTATAAGTTAGACAGTCTCGAATAGAGCTCACTGAAGATGCACTCTGTCAACCACTAGTGCCCCCAAAGGAACAAAATCTCAGACGTATTTCTTAGAAATCTGCTCGTGTGCAGTGCAGGCGCATCGAGGGATGGGGAAGTGCACTGAAGACACTCAGATACTGTGCACGTGTGAACTTGCAGGAGCGACTTCGAGTCCCCACTCGACTAGGCCTCGAGTCCCCACGCTGCCCCGCGTCTAGTCTGGGCAGGATGTTTGACAAAGCCGCCTCGGCTTCTGAGTCACATCCCGCACAGCTGGCTTCTCCCCCAGGGACGAAGCTTGGGCCCTGCTGTCCCAGCCCCGGTTCCTCCCAGGGACCTGGAAGGTTCTGTGCAGCCGCTCAAAGGAAACTTCAGAAACTCAGGGATCGGAGCAGCAAAGCCCTTCTTGACGCATCCGGTGGACTAGAGCCCGGGGCTGCGGGGCACTGCGTTTGTTATGAAGCCCCGTCCACGCTCTGGGGGAGATAATCGAGAGCAGTGATTCCTAAATCCCACTTAGGACCCCTTGCTATGATTCAAGTTTCGAGCCAATTTATCATTTTCAGGTTTTCCCTTCTAATATTCCCGCAGCCAGTGGCCAGCAAGACGTTGAGGGGCCCCGTGTCACCTCCCAGGGTCTGCAAGAGGCGCTGCCTTGCCTGGGGTGGCTTCTTCCTATGTGCCCCGAGGCTCCTTGGGTTCTAACAGAGGAAACCCACCTCCGGGGCGAGGGCGCCGTAAGGATGGGTTTCCATACACGTGCAGGTCCTGGGCGCCTTTTGAAAACTGTTTCTTTTCGGGAAAGTTCCTTCACCCCCCGCCCTGACAGAATGAAGTCAGCATCTGCCCCCGGAGCCAGATCAGGCTGTCACACAGGAGGCGTGGGTTTTGGTGAAAAGGCGACACGTCTCAGCTCTGAGGAGAGAGGGCACTCGCAGTATTAGTGGCTTAAAGTCAGTTCCAGGTAGATGATGGTGTGTCATTTCAAGAACAATTACAACGTAACCTCAGTTGCTAATTGATCTCAGTACAGAGGAGACCCTCAGATGAGGACCTAGAATCCAAGTCAGTAGCAGGGTGGACAGGCCGTGGACTTAGACCAGATGACGTGGACATCTGGACACAGGATCATTTTCATTTAAAAACAGCTCAGGATGTGGAAAATACAACTTAATTTGTAAAGCGTTAAGTTTACAGACAGGTTCAGAGAATATGTTTCTGGTGACGTATATATGTTTTCTTGGGAAGAGAACATTCGTTTCTACCTTAAAAGAAAAGATGGTCAACAAAGATTTCGTAAGTGCACAGACGCACTTTAGTAATAAGTTTTATGACTTATTACTTAAGGAGCAGTAATACTACGACCAGCAGTAAAGTCGTAAGTCTGATTTTATTAAATCCAAGGTCGTGAAAGCACTTAGCATGTGAAAAGTTACACGAGGACTGAAAATGCTCATCTGGCCTGATCTGAAGAAGTGCTGTTATTGGTGATCAGTGAGTTCTGTTTCCTTTTGGGGCAGAGCCTGGTAGAAATGACCCCAGCACAACCCCTTGGCTTCTGACCTCACGCCGAGCCCCCAACCCAAGGCCTGCTCTAGCACCAGATCCTGGACTCAGGGACAGTGGGGCTTCATCAAGTTACAAAATTGTACCTTTGGGCACAAGACGCGTGTGGCTCCCATCTCTGCCCTCAGCATGCTATGGAATTAAATGTTCAGCTCAGGCTGTGCTGTCCCTCCACCCTGTACAGAAAGCTGAACTACTTGTGACCTTCCGGGTTGCCTTCCCTGGAGATCAGTGACCGTGCCCGGTGCGTTTTTAGGGCGCCGCGTGCGCACCTGTGCGGGATTCCCCCTCCAGGCACACAGTAGCCGCAGCCTCAGCGGTTTCCAGGTGCTCTGGTTTCACTCTCCGGGGCTGGCGAAGCAGGGTGGCGCCAGGCTGTCCTTGTCTCCCCGTCTCCATGTGACTAAAGGTCGACCAGGCGGGACGGCTTCTCTGCGTCTGAGCCGCCCTCCCAGTGAGTACAGGACACAGGTGACTCTCACGGAAGGAAGAGAGTGGCCAAATCCAGCTCAGCGCTGACGACACGCGACCCCCAGGGCAGATGCACACTTTGGGTGTGAAGTCTTTCATGGCGTGAAAGAAACACAAGGCTAGTAATTGTCCTGTGGATTCAATGCTCCTCAAGTTGTCTGGTGGGAAAGAGATGCTCCGCCGACCTCAGACTCCTTAGCTCCCTCATGGCCAAAAAAACCCCCTTTGTTCCCTGCTTGTGGCTCAATATCAAGGATTCCAGTATTAAGTTCTATTCTACTGATCCGGGACTTGACAGATGTAGGTCAGAGTGTTGCATCGTACATTGTAATACAAAGTGTTACATTATATTGTGGCCCAAGTGTCTAAGCAGATATTTAGATCTTTAGAATTTAGCAGAGATCAAAAATGTGCAATTGGAGGACTTCCCTGGTGGCACAGTGGATAAGACTCCATGCTCCCAATGCAGGGGCCTGGGTTTGATTCCTGGTCGGGGAACTAGATCCCACACTCATGTCTCAACTAAAGATTCGCACACGACAGCTAAAGATTCGCACGCCGCAACTAAATATTCGCACGCCACAACTAAGGAGCCAGGCAAGCCGCAAGTAAGGAGCCCGCTTGCCACAACTAAGACCTGGTGCAACCACATAAATAAGCAAATAAATAAATATTTTTAAAAATGTGGTAATGGAATATTTTATAAATGTACAATTGGCACACCATTATCCAATTGCCAACCCTTACATGTGTAATAAAATGCTCATTTTATTTTATTTTATCCATACAGTACTGATGTATCAGTGCAGTCATGAATGTTTCGACTGTCTCATTGGGTTTTCACTCTTCTTACCATACATCATCAGGGATTTTGACCGTATTACTAATAATCAGCAGTAATAACTTATGACAGTCATTTATTCTGTAAAATATGGAGATCACAAAACATAATGTCTGAGCTGCAGCGTGGGTCTCCTGCACCTGATAGGAATAAAGTCATCATTTAAGTGGCTTTAAAGGTGCCTGTGGGTCTAGATGCAGGGAGATAACCAAGGTGCGTACCGGTCCAGATGAGAGAGATGGCGTGCAGAGCAGGCTCTCCCCCTTCAGGGGGCGATCTTCGTTAAAAGGCAAAACTGTCAAATGGAATTTTAAAAACAGTGTCCAAGCTCAGTGTTTACTGTAGGTTAATGACATACGGGACATTGTTGTTTTCAACACAAAGGTTAGGGAAGGTCTCCTTCTGAGGCAAAAATGAGACATTTGGCGAGTAAGTGGCCTGACTACCCTCCCTGTGTCCCTCTCCAGCCCCCTGGGTAAGGGGGAGGGGCTGGCCCAGGACACCTCCTCAGTGCAGGAACCGTAGCCAAGCTGGGTTAAGACCACCTGAAAATGGTGACTTCTGTTTCACGTTCTGTCCCTTCATAGCCACGCTGTAACAAAACAGCTTACCAAAAATTACAATCAAAGGAGAATGCTAACCATGTGTGTTTTGAGTTAACAATCAGAGGTTTACATTTTACGAGAGACATTTTAATAGTAAAACTATTCTTAAGCTACTTTGCCTTACCTTGAGTTGTTGGAATTAGGTAGTTGACATATGCTCCTCTTGGAGCACATGTTCTGTGTTAGCGGTTGTTTTTACAGTCAACAAGTTGATAACATGTCTACAAACACTCTCAATTTTGTATCTAAAGCTAGACATTTTGTACTTTGAAATTCAGGACAGCTTATCACGTGGTAGAGTTATGCTACACAACGTAAAATGGGATCAAAATGACTCCTTTCTGTTTTTCTTTTACACAGTACACATTCTGGAACTTCATACCCAAGAACTTATTTGAACAATTCAGAAGAATAGCCAACTTTTATTTTCTTATCATATTTCTGGTGCAGGTAAGTCTGGTCATCTTCTTCTGTCACCTCAAGTGTAAATATAAGTAAGTGGCATTTATTCTCAGGTGACTGGTTTGCTCCTCAGAAGGAGGAAGCACTCAATGCCCCTTTATCTGCAGCTGCTTCACTTGTTTTCTTCAAGGACTAGCATGTTGGGTCAGAGAGACCTGTTCACTAAAACATAGGCGTGAGCGCTGTGCATGTGAACTGGTCCTGGCCACTTTCCGTCCTCGTTCTCCAGTACTGACGGGAGAGCAGGATCTTCCTAATCTTTAGGGGGGATTCTCCTAAACAAAAACATTAAGAGAAAGAGAGTTAAAAAAAAGAGAGTGAAAACCACAGCGAGGTATGGATTAGGGAACAGGTCAGATGTGCTTTAAGAACAGCAACCTAACTTGTCTCATCATACAAAATACCGTTGAAGGACTTTTAAAATTTCCCCGACAGTGATTTATGCAACTAATGTAATTAAAGTGTGGCACCAGGAGCAGAGGGGTGAATTGAAATAAAACGTGCACTGGAGTCAGCTGGTGTCTTTGCCACTGCCGACGTGGCTTCCTAAGCACAGCCCGTAATTAAGGAGAACTGCCCTCAGTTTTATAGTAAAAATTCATATCTAATTTATCTCCAGGGGTGGGATGAAGTGGGGTAATAGTAAAGCGAGTTAAAACGAGTCAAAGCAAACGTCGGCAGGTGTTACAGGGCCAGCCAGTCCGTCTAAAGCCCCTAAGAAGTGTTTCTGAAAATGACTCAACGGTTCTCTTCTCACTGCAGCTGATTATTGATACGCCCACGAGTCCAGTGACGAGCGGCCTGCCGCTGTTCTTCGTCATCACTGTCACAGCTATCAAGCAGGTGAGCCTTACAGGCAGAAAGGACGAAGGTCCTACAGAATCTCTGCTATAGGACATCCCCTTTCATCCAAAGCAGAGTTCCCCACCTTGTTTCAGCTGGCTCGTAGGAAACTTAGCTGACTTCTCGAAATTCACTTTCGTGACTGGTTTAGATAGAGTCTTGAGTCAAGAGATGCTTGAGTTAAAAGAAGAGAGATTGTGTAATTTAGTGCTAGCTTGTCGCCCCGAGCGTTTGAAGAGGACACGGTCGTTCTCACGTGGAATCACCCGGAGACAGCACCTGAGTTGCCTCGCCCGCCGTGTCCCCGGCTGCCCGAACCCCGAGGACCTGCTCGTGCAGAGGGTCTGGGGTGCGGCTCCATGAGTAGAACAGCCCGGTGACCCCTGACTCGCTCCGTGTGGATTGCGCTGCTCTTTGCAATCCTGATAGATAAAGCCGGTGACTAACAGGAAGGACAGGTCGTCTGTTAGTCCCACCATCCACTCAGCCAGCTTAATGCTCAACCATCACCTCTGCTTAGTTCCAGAAAATTCCCGACATCTTGAAAGAAACCCCCGTACCCGTGAGCGTCACTCGCCACCCCCCTCCGCAGCTCCTGGCAGCCACCAGCCTACTTCCTGTTGCTATAATTTGCCTATTGGGGACATTTCCCATTAACAGAACCATACAGTAGTGATCTTTTGTGTCTGGCTTATTTCACCGAGCGTGTTCTCAGGGTTTATCCACGTTGTAGCCTGTGTCAGCGCTTCATCCACAGATGAATAATATTCCATCATGTGGACAGACAGACCACATTTTATTTATCCGTCATCCACGGATGGACATTTGGGGTGCTTCTACTTTTTTTTTTTTTAATGTGGCTTTATTTATTTATTTGCTTACTTCTTGCCACATCGCGTGGCTTGCGGAATCTTAGTTCCCCGACCAGGGGTCGAACCCAGAGAAAGCGCAGAGTCCTAACCACCGGGTCGCCAGGGCATTCCCGGGAGGCTTCTACTTTTTGTCTCTTATGGAGAACACCGTTGTGAACATTCACATGTAAGCTTTGTGTGGACATACGTTTTCATTTCTCCTGGGTACATACAAAGGAATCGAGTTGCGCTACTGTTGTAAAGAACTGCCAAAGTATTCTCCAAAGTGACTGCCCCATTTTACGCTCCAACCCGCCGTGCGTGAGGTTTCAGTTTCCCACATTCCTGCTAAGGCTTGTTGTCCATCTTTTTTATTACACTCGCCCGAGCGGGTGTGGGGTGGTACCCCACTGTGGCTTGATTTTACGTTTCCTTGGTAACCAATGATGCTGAGCATCTTTGCATGAGCTGATTGGCCTTTTGTAAATCTTCTTTAGAGACATAGCTTCAGGTCATTGGCCTGTTTTTAAATTGCGTTGTCTTTTCCTCCACGAGTCGTGAAAATTCTTTATATGTTGTAGATACAAGTCCCTTATCTGCTGCAGACTTTTTTTTTTTAGTGATTTATTTATTTACTTATTCATTTGTTTTGGCTGCGCCGGGTCTTAGTTGCGGCATGCGGGATCTTTTAGTTGCGGCATGCAAACTCTTAGTTGCAGCACGCATGCGGGATCTAGTTCCCCGACTAAGGATGGAACCCTAGCCCCCTGCATTGGGAACGCAGAGTCTTACCCACTGGACCACCAGGGAAGTAAGTCCCTGCTGCAAACTTTTGAACAGGATGACATTTGCATTTGAAATAATTTACAGAAAGGTAGCATCTAGTTAAATTCTTGATGGTCACATTGTTGCTGACAAAGCCATGCTTTCTGTGTTAGTTTCTAAATAAAAAATTAAGAAACTGAACACACATGTCACATGAGACATGGTTCAAGTGACAGTGGGTGGCAGTGGGAATGAGGTGACGCATGGCGGAGTGATTGACTCCAGACCGAGAAAACATGAAGAACGGAGTCTCAAGGTGACCTTTGTGAGTGTAAGGGCGGTGCCTGTATGTCTCCCAGCCAGTCTTCAGTGTGAACGTCTGGGCTGGCCTGTGTTTAATACAGAACCGTGAGAAGCATTTACGGATTCCTTTGTGATACCTTGGGTTTTATTTTCCGCTCACCAGTCATCTGGAAATACAGATTTGAACAACGATATGATTTTACTTTATACCCATTAAATTGGCTTTTAAATGTAAAAGTCTGAAGAGCAGATGGGATTAAGACGTGGTCGAACAGGCATCCACACACACTGATGGGAGCATGTCGGGACCGTCCTGGGGAACAGTTTGGAATATCTGGCAAAGCTGAGGATGTGATACAGGGACCCACAGGTGGACCCTGGTCTATGTACTTAGCACATACTGTGTGAGCCTCTTAGAACAGACCAGTCACCTGGGCTGGCGACCCCAGGCCCGATCTTAGAGGGTTCTGCCCCGAGACAGAGATGTAGGCAGAGCCGAAAGAGCCCCGAGCCAGCCCCAAGAGCATCCTGACCACAGCCAGGGGCCTCTGGATACAGCAAGTGTCCCTGTACCTAAGTGTGTGCCCTCGAAGTCCCCGCCCTGTGGCTACGGAGTGAGGGCGGTGGTAGCAGCTGCTGGTGGGTGAGACCCGCCCATGGGCACAGAAAGCGCCTGCCTGCCACCTTGGCCGGGACACGGTGCCCTGCGCAGCCCGGGTCCATCCCGGCTCGACCCTCAGACATAGGCCAGCAGACCCAAAGGGCCTGAGGAGAGGACGAAGGAGGTCCCTTGTCAGAGCTGTGACCTTCCAGGGCCACCCGTCCCCAAGCTAACCTCCAGCTCTGCCAGCCCCCCGCTTCCTCCTCAGCCCCCTCCCCCCTCTGCACGCAAAGCCCCTCCCACGGAGCCCACCGCCCGGCCAGCCCCCGAGCTCCCGCCCTCCTCTGGGTGCTGAACAGCCGACATCGGGCGCCTCTGCGTGACCCTTGCAGCGCTCACCTGGGTGGGCGCAGCCCCTGGGTGCCGCCCGCTCCCCTGCCCACCTGCCCGCGGCCCTCACCCCTTCCTCGGCGCTCCTGAGACCCAGGAGGCTCGAGCGGCCCTCGGCCCCCCAGGGACCCCAGGCACAGCCCCACTGACCCGAGGGCGGCCATGCGCCTGCGCGGGTCCCGGCGGGGAGCCTTTGGAGCTGTGTCGGGTGGGGCGGAGTCGGGTTGGTACTGTCCTTGCGGGCCGGAGGCCGCGGCACGGGGCAGCCGGGACGCGAGCAGGAAGGGGTCGGTTCAGGACGCGTGTCCCTGTGCAGGACGTGCCAGGAGTTGCCCGGGTGGGGGCTGGGTGCGAGGGAAGGGCGCACAAAACGTGACGTGGCTTCGTGCACGGCGGTGGCGGGAGCCCAGGGACGCGGCTCCCCCCGCTCGTGTACACACGCACTTGACCGTGGCCACGGCCGCCCCCACCAAGTCCAGGAGGGGCTCACGGCGTTTCTCCCCCACCGCAGGGCTACGAGGACTGGCTGCGCCACAAAGCCGACAGCGCCGTGAACCAGTGCCCCGTGCACTTCGTCCAGCACGGCCGGCTGGTGCGGAAGCAGAGCCGGAAGCTCAGGGTGAGTCCCCGCCCGCCGACCCCAGACGGCCCCCAGACGGCCGCAGACCTGTTACGATGAGGAAACAGCGCCACGGGGCTGTTTTCTTTGGCCAAACCTCCGTCTGAAATGGTTTCATTTATTGGATGCAGGCCCACCCTCTTCCCCAAGTACTGCTCACTTCAGGCAAGCTCCTACCACTATCCTTCTTTAACGTCTTATTTCTATGTATTTATTTTTAAAGCTTTAATCGACTTTATTTTTAGAGCAGGTTTAGGGTCACAGCAAATTGAGTGGAAGGTCCAAAGCCTCCCCGTGTCTCCGCCGCGCCCGGTCCCCCATGCACAGCCTCTCGGCCGTCAGGCTCCCCCCAGGCCTGTTGTCTGAAGCGTATGACGTGATAGTAACCAGTCCAGACAGGGAGAGCTCTAAACACCTGTAGAGAAGTTATTTTACAGTAAGGCAGAATCATATTAGTGTGATCAGCTCTACTAGCTGGAAATTTATGAAAATGGGGACAGAAAGCTCCCTGAAAGCTGCATGTTAATTTCTTCTTTTTCAATATATTATTGGTGTAATAATGCATCATTATGTTTAAATTCAAGTTTAAATTATTTAAGTGGATTATTTTCAGGCCTGTGCTAGCCGTTTAGAAGCGCTTACACGTGTGCAGGTGATAAGTATGATTTTTACGGTTTGTCCCCGAGTCATGTCTCGCTGTGAGCCTGGGGGTGGAGCCTGGCCACCCTCCCCTGGATCCTCCTTGGGCTTGTCCTCCCCCTAGTCGCCGCCTCCCTCGTCCTCCCCTGCAGCCCCACCATCCCTCTGTCCGCCCCGGGGCTGCTTTCCTGGCCAGAAGTCCTGGCAGGGCCATCGGGAAGCTGCTGTGGGAGAGAGTCGCCAGCGCTCGTGCACAGGGACAGAAAGGTGGGCCTCCGCGTCTTTGAACCCGAGCCTCTGCTTCCGGGCACATCCCCAAGCCCTGGGAAGGGCAGCGGGTCAGCCTGGGGGTCAGTGGGTATCTCGGGCGGAGGACAGGGTTCGGGATGCCGGGACACTCCTGTTTCAGGTGTCATCGGCACGTGGTCCATCTTCGTTAACCTCATAATAGTTATTATATGTGTTCTATATTGGGGGTATTTTTAAGTTTCTAAACCACATTTTCTTTGTTTTATAAATTTCACCGTCCAGGTGTTTCAGTAATTCCCCTCCGTTAGCCTAGGTTGGCGACATTTTCCTAGTGGTCAAGGAGTCAGGAGGTGGGGAGCTGGGAGGACAGCCTCTCAGTGTGGGAACAGCAGTGGGGACCCCCATGTATATATTAACAGGCTCTTTCGGACCCTAGGCTCCAAATACCGTTTCCTTTAACAACTACATTTCCTTTGCAAAGTCTTCTATACTTTTAATAAACATCTCTTCAAAAACAGACCGAAACAGTACCTGTCAGCAGAAAATTGAATTTTTAATGTATCGATCTCCTATGGGGAATGTCTGCCCTGTATCCAGCCTGTTTTACCCGAGAGGATTTTAATGGAGTCTGTGAGACAAGGAGGGAAGCAAAGGCTGCTTGTGGCGAGAAAAGGAACCTTCAATTTGTCCACCTCCAGGATTTGTCCTCGCCTGGATGGTGTCACACAGTCTGTAACTTTCATGCAGCTGAATTCCCTTGGGACTCAGCCAGGTTGGGCATCTGGACGCCTTCCTTTCGTTGCAGAGTCTGGGGGGGGTGTGGCCCAGGTGAAGGATGTTGATGTTTCTCCAGTTTGGGGCCGTTCAGATAAAGCTGCTGTGAACTTTTGTGTACAGGTTTTTGTATGAGTATAGTTTCCGTTTCTCTGGCATAAAAATTCAAAGAGTTCAGTTGCTGGGTTGTCATGAAATTACGGTAGAAGGAACGGCCAAACCATTTCCAGAGCGTCTGCACTGTTGTACCAGCAACGTGTGAGGGGCCCGTTTCTCGGCCTCCCCGGCGGCGTTGGGTGTTCTCGCCGTTTCTTCTCTCGGTCGTTCTGATTGTCGGTGCGGTTTAAGTGTGTGCTTCCCTAGAGGCTGGTGAGCATCTTACCGTGTGCTTATTTGCCATCAGGGCATCCTCTTCATGAAACATGTGTTCATGGCCCTTACCCATTTCCTACTTGGATTATTGAGGGCTTTTACTGTTGAGCTCTGGGAGTTCCTCTATTCTCGAACCTGGTCCTCTGTCAGAAGTACCTTCGTGGGGTATTCCGCAAAGCAGAAGTTGTTCATTTTGATGGAGTCCCATTTACTGATCTTTCCTTTTATGGCTGCTGCCTTTCGTGTCAAGGTCAAGAACTCTTTGCCAAGCCCTGGAGCCCAAAGGTTGTCTCCTGTTTTTTTTTCCCTGAAAGTTTTATAGTTTTATGTTTCAGATTTAACTTCCTGATCCATTTTGTGTTACTTTTTACGTCAGGTGTGAGGTTTAGGTGAAAGTCCCTGTTTTGCCCAGGACTGACCAGGTGCTCGTCTGTTGGAAGGGCTGTCCCCCCTCCATCGAGGGGCTTTCGTACCTTTGTCCAAAGTCAGTTAAGCGTATTTTCGTGGGTCTGTTTCTGGGCTCTGGGCTGCGTCGCGATGGCCTGTGCCCGTCTTCTGTGGGGACCACCGGGGACCATTCAGTGCTGATCACTGCGGCCGCGTCACAGGCTTCATGCCCGCAGGATGACCGCCCACCTCATCTGCCTGCTGGAATACAAATGGTGCAAATATTTCTATCATTGCAAAATAGAATATCGCAAACTATTCTGTCATAGTGCACTGTGAAGATCCCAGGTCTAAGGCTGGGGCATTGACTCACAGGTCTCTCCTGGGTTTGGGCCAGATGTCCGGGCAGCGATGTTTCTCAGTCATATTAGCATCCACATGCCTTCCTGCAGGTAACACCGTGATGGTGTCTGTGGGAGCCACTGCCTGGAGCCCGGCTTTCGGTTCACGGTGCTGCTGTCTGTCTGTCCCGCAGGTCGGGGACATCGTCATGGTCAAGGAGGACGAGACCTTCCCCTGTGACCTGATCTTCCTGTCCAGCAGCCGCGCGGATGGGACCTGCCACGTGACCACCGCCAGCCTGGACGGAGAGTCCAGCCACAAGGTAACGTGCCTGTCGTTTGTGCCCCGTCGGGACCCGTCGGGACCTCCGCATCCTCCCCCAGCTGTGCTCTTGTGGGCAGAAGCTGCACCGGGCATGAGGCTCTGTGTTCGGGGGAAAGCCAGGGACTGTTTTCCTCTCGTTTGCTTCTCCCTGTTTCCCACTTTCTTCCTTCCCCCCTCAGCCCCCCTAACGACCAGCCTCTCAGGTTAACAGAAGCAGCTCCACGTTCCTTATTTAGCTGCGTCGTTTAGCGGCGGTACCTAGTTAAGGATGGAAGGAAGAGATTGTTGGAATTTTGAAGTTTCCATTCTACTGGTCAAAGTTAGTGACTTGACTGGACTGGAATTGTGTGAAAAGTAAGTCGTGAGTCTAGATTTTTCTGGCACCTAATAGGTACTGTTACATCAATGAGTGTCTTTTTTTTTTTTTTTTTTTAATTTTTGGTTGCATTGGGCCTTTGTTGCTGCGCGCGGGCTTTCTCTAGTTGCGGCGAGTGGGGGCTACTCTTCGTTGCGGTGCGCAGGCTTCTCATTGTGGTGGCTTCTCTTGTTGCAGAGCACGGGCTCTAGGCGCGCAGGCTTCAGTAGTTGTGGTGCACGGGCTTAGTTGCTCTGCAGCATGTGGGATCTTGCCGGACCACGGCTCTAACCCGTGTCTCCTGCATTGGCAGGTGGATTCTTAACCACTGTGCCACTAGGGAAGCCCTATGAGTGTCTTTTTGTTAAAATATCTTAGTAAGGATTTTCTGAAATTATGATTCATTTCTTACGCTCAATATGGAATTCTGTACCAGCAGCTAGTGCTACAAAATTTTAATTAACAATCACAAAAGAAGAAACACATCGCTATTAATTTTAAGGATTTCATTGTTTTAAAAACCTGGAAGCTTCCAAGGAGTTTATGAAAGTGAGCCTTGCTCTGAGGCTCTGGCTCCGGAAGTGCAGCTCTAACAGTGCCTGAATGCCGCCCGTGGACACAGGCGATTCTATGCCGGAAAGCACCAAAGGATGCCCTAATCCTTTGTGGGTGACTTGGGGTGTCATCGTATGAAGCCCTATGGGGTTTCCCACGTTTACTCTCACATTTTCTATGTAACGAATCCCAGGAGGGGGGACCCTTCTGGCACAGTCAACTGTCAGGGAAAGCAGTTCTGGGCTGGAAAGCGCTGGGTGTCCAATGGCCGTTGGAGCTTGGGGTATCGTGTCCCGTCCTCCCCAGCCCCGGCGAGCCGTGCACACCCGGCTGCGGGCAGTGGGCTGCCCTCTGCACCCCGACCCACAAAGGGACATCACTGCCTAGACGCGTCCCTGGAGCAGATGCCATGAGCCTCCGGGTACCTCACTGCTGTCAGGGTGAAGTTTAACAGCAGTCACCCTGGTCCAGACGTGGCCCATGTCTGCACCGGGGCTGCGCTTGGACCTCTCTGTGTTTGTGCTTGGGGGGGCCGGAGTCACCTGAGCCCTTTCCTTAAAAGCAGAGGTCACGCCTGCAGTTTTCACATCTGTAAGATGGGGGCAAACCTGTGTTCCAGGGGCTCTTGTGAGGCTATAACTAGGAAATGTCCCAAAGTGCCGGACGCACAAGTGCCTCCACAACGTTGCAGGGATGCTGTGGTCACACCCCCTGTTGCTCTGAATCCTTTCACGCTTTGCCCGACACTCATGGGAGACACGGAGGAGACTGCATCCCCTCCCCCCGCCCCTCCTTCCTGTCTCTTCCCAAGGCTGGTCCACCCATCCACGCTCCCTGGTGCCGTCTGGGTCCATCTTCTCAAAATGGGGTCCCAGACCCCAGCACGAGCATCACCTGGGATCAGGTTAGAAATGCGGTTCTCGGGCGCCACCCCAGACTCACGGCCTCAGAAACTCTGGGCGCGGGGCCTGGGGTCCGTGGCCCCCTTAGTTTGAGGAGCCCTGGGGTCAAGGCCAGGTGAGGATCCGTGCAGAAAGCTGTGCTCCCCGGACAGTGACAGGTGAGGGCCGCTTGCCATGCCTGCGACAGCTGTCTGTGAACCACATAAACAAAAAAGAATATTTTAGGTCCCCAATTTGTTTCCTCATTCAGAGCCACCACTCTGACAGATGAATCCAAGTGTCCAGTTTTGAAGAAGAATTCTGTTAGTTGAGGACACTGGGTAAGAATGGAAGAATTTTCTGGCACCTAATAGGTACAGGAATCCCGGTGGTACCTACAGTTCTGTAACCTTGTTACATTTGCAAACTCTTTATTATACACCCTGTCTCGTATGGTAACCAGGCTTTGTAACCAGGCTTATTTATATGCCTAAAAAATTAAACATTGGTGCTGCCCTAGGACGGGAGGCCCCCGCCGCTGGGTTTGTCTTGATCATTTTGGCTGTGAATTCCCATTTCTTGTCAATCTGCAGACCCATTACGCAGTTCAAGACACAAAGGGGTTTCATACGGAGGAAGATATAGATTCTCTCCACGCCACCATCGAGTGTGAGCGACCGCAGCCCGACCTCTACAAGTGAGCCGGCCTTCTCCCCGGGGTCCTCGCTGCTGTCCGTGCCCATGGCCCAGTCGCGCGGGGGTTTGGAATGAGATTGCAAATCACTGCTGAAAAATTAGGACCTGGTCAAACTTATATTACTTCTGTATTTTCATAGTCCAGCAACATTCCAATCCATAAATCTTAATACAAATATTTGAAAAGGCTTAATGGAACTACCTTTGTCAAAGAAAAATGAATTTTCTGTATGTTGAGGAAGTGACTCTAAGGGAAATCATTTAAGTCGTGAGCTAAACAGAACAATTAAAAAGTGGGAGGAGGGGGGAGGAGTGGTTTAGCCTCACACCCCTGTGTTACCAGTACAGAATCCCAGTCCTTCTTAGAAACGGGTCAGGGGTGAGGAGGGGGGTTCCCCAGAGCCGGGGTCTCGGGTCCTGCCCGCCTCCCCGGTCCCCTGTTGCCCTGGCAGTGACCTGACTCTCCTGTCCCCAGGTTCGTCGGCCGCATAAATGTTTACAGCGATCTGAATGACCCCGTGGTGAGGTGAGGATTCCTGCTTCTTCTAAACACTTGGCGATTTCCTCTCTATCGTTCAATTAAACGTGGATTCTTTTCCTGATGAGAGTTTTTCATCGTTGCTGTCCTGCTGGGTTTGAGGGGGGAATGCTGCGTGACCAGAGGTCCGGGTTCCGCTCCACTTGCTGGTTTCTCTTGTGTACACGCGTCTGGACGCGTTAACAGACGAACGCCCCCGTGGAGCATGTTCTCCCATGACTCTGCCGAGGGTCTTCTCACAGCCGGGAAGGGTGGGAGCTGGTCCAGCAGGCGAAGGCGAAGGCGCGTTTCCCCAATAGAGACGCTTTCATAGCTGAGCAGACCGTGCGTCTTCGGCCAGGACGTTGAAAGGTTTCTGACTTGGGGGCCACTTCACTGGGCTGCGTGAATCTGCCCAGACTCACCACTGGGACACAGCCTCAGTCTTAGACGTTGGGGGATGTGTCTCCCAAGGGCTTGTGCGGGCTCACGTCCCCCGGGGACGGGGGAGTCTGCTTCAGGGATGGGCAGTGGCCAGCGCGGTCACAGGTGGGTGTCCACACCTGCTTCATCAGTGGCCTCACCCCGGGCCGCTGGCGGCAGGGAGCTGACTCAGCCCTGAGGTCGTGGCGCCCAGACGAGCCGGCCCTGCTCGCTGCAGCTGTGGCCTGTGCTGCCTCACTTCCCGGGCCTTGGGCGTTTTACCTGCACGTGGCCTCAGGTCTGCGCTGAGGGAACTTGGCTTTCAGTAGGTTTTGACAGCGCTCTCCTTCTTCACAAATCCCGCTGGTTAGAGAAATTATTTTTCTTCCAAGTTCAGCAGTCACTAGATTCTCTGTGTCCTGGCATTGCCTCGTGTATTAAGGAAGATACTGGGCCAGAAGTAGGAAAAAACACTCAGTGGGAAATTACTGCAAAGTAAATCGTCATGGGGTTTATGTCCTTGAAAGGCTCCAGAAATTACTCGCTTTAAGGAGACAGTTGGCACCCCTCCTAGCACATTTTTATCACCATTCTTCATCAGCAGGTTAGCAGTTGCTTTCCAGAATCTGTGGAGGCATTCCTGCTCGTTCTTAAATACCTGTTGTTCTAAAGGTAAACGCCTGGTTACCTTGGAGAAATAATGTGGATTTCTGTGTCTCGCGAGGGTTAGTTTGAGTCTGAACAAGAGTGAATATATTTAGGCGGATCCGTATTGCCAGCGGGTGAGGCTGGAAAAGTGAGCGCCGCAGGCTTTCCTCGTTTGGTATTTGGACGGAGCTGAAGGCTGAGCCCTTTGGGAAGATAATTACCAATATATTTTGTGTTTTGATACGAGTTTTACTTTAGCTTTTTAAGTATCCATGTGATTCAGCAGACTTTTAATATTTGGGTATTTAGAGACGTTTATAAACTCGTGGTGTGGACAGCTGTGAGTTATATATCTAAGCTCTCAGTCTTTTTGTAGTGATATTTCTTCATCCTCCTGTCCAAACTAGAAGTGAAGTACTTTTTGAAGTAAATTATTTTTAGACTCCCCAGAGACACTTCATAAAAGGGCCATTTATTTCCATAAACACCTTGGACAGGAGCTGTCCTAAGTGTTAGCTAACAGGCTGACAGTACTTGTAACACAAGCAGACAGCACGTGTGCAGCCGGGCGCCTGTCCCGCGTGGCTGTGAGGCTGGGGGACGCACCCTGAGGCCATGGGACAGCCCTGGGTAGGCCCGTCGGTCGGGGCGGGGGGGGCCCTGCCCACGCACCCTGCTGGGCAGCCCTCCTTTCTCATCTCCAGCCTGATGTGGTCCTGAGCTGGGTCAGCTCAGTATACTGAACACATTTAAGCTTACCACGTTCAGTGGACTCTCAGCCTTCCGCGGTAGAGGGAAATTAAATGCCGGCAAAGTGAAAAGCAGGCGTTAGCAAACCGTTCCCTTCACCCCAAATCAACGCTTTCCCTTTACCCTCCGGAGAAAATCGGGAGAATATTGTGAATGGCAAAATTAGTGCATCTGGATTCTGCCTATTTCCCTTCTATTCTTGGGAAACGGGAAGAAATTCTCTCTCGGTCAACAAAGGGGACCACGTGTCCACGAGCCCCTGCAGGCAGAGCGTCCGTCTGCGGCTCCCCGTTGCGTCCAGAGGGCTTGTTTTTGCGCGAATGGTTCTCAGTGCCTCGGTCGCTGCGTGGGCCCCGGGATCGCCCCAGGCTCCCCGGCCACCCGCACTCAGGGGCCCTCGGGGCTCGGCTGCAGTGCCCGTAATGCCACGCGGGGCCTCACCGCCTTCTCCCCTGGAGGTGCGACTGTGTTGTGCGCGTGACACCCCCGAGGGTGCGGTAGAAACAGCTGAGTGAGGCGCCGGCACCGCGTGGGGTCCCCGGTGCCTCAGGCCTCAGACCTGAAGCCTGTTAGGAGCGGGTTTCCGGGTTGGTCCCTCGAGCGGCGCTTCTGACGAGTGCCCAGGGGCTGCCCCAGCACCCTCGCTGTCGCCAGTGGAGCGTGTTTACAGCCTTGGGGTGCGGCCCCGCGGGGCTGGGGCAGGGCCGGGGCCCTGGAGGGGCTGACTCTTCCGGGATCTCCCAGCAGACAGGTTCTTCCCGCCCCCCAGGGAAAGAGCAGGCGCTTTACATGGGCCCGGCTAGCTTTCCTAGTCCGAGCGCAAGCAGATCTTCACTGAGCCGGTCTCCTCTCAGAGCGAAGCGTGTGCTCACTGCGTCCTGTCGTGCCGACCTGCTTTCTCCATTGCCCTGTTTCTGGTCGTCCTTGTCTTTGCAGGCCGTTAGGATCGGAAAACTTGCTTCTTAGAGGAGCCGCGCTAAAGAACACCGAGAAAATCTTCGGTAAGTGTTTTAATTAGTGAATTATTAATAATAGCTTCTGAAACCAAGGACCCGTTAAGCAGTTGAAATCCGTAGATTTAACCGTGGATGAAAGCGGACCATAAAAGCGTCTCTGTGTGCTTTGAGGGGCTGTGGATTTACGGCCGCGGCAATTTTCCTCACTAAGAAAACCAGTCGCCGCGTATAACCGCAGTCCACAGAGCCGTGACACCCGAGAGTGTTGCTTGCAAATTAAGTGCCTGTAGTTTTTGACTCAGACGTGAACTTATATCTATGAAAGAATTCACACAGTGTAGTTCTGCAAGAAATTTCCTCTAATGGCTGTATTTCTTTGCTAGTATTTCCCACTTCTGGTGGGTTACTTTTTATGTTTTAACTGAAACAACTTATAAATATACAAATGCGTCCCGTTGTTGGAAAACTCAATACATTAAAATCTGAACCTAAAAAAAAAAGGGCAGATTGCTCTTTATGCAGGAAAAGAAAAGCATTCCTTTGGTCTGAAGAATCCTGTGTGACTTTTTATGAACAGCTAGCTTGCCTAGAAGAATTTAAAATATGACCCGTTTTGTCCAGAATTTCATTTTTATCGTAGCTGTGCATACTTCACGACGTAGAGCAGGACACCGTTGTGGTGTTGTTCTAACATCCGCTCTGTACTTTACAGGTGTTGCTGTTTACACGGGCATGGAAACCAAGATGGCGCTGAATTATCAGTCAAAATCCCAGAAGCGATCTGCCGTCGAAAAGTAAGCTGATTGCCCCGTGGTTCGAAACGTGTAAAAACTCATCCGTGGCTTCCCACTGTGGCAAACCCCGCAGATGGGGAACCATTTTCCTCTTAGTCTTACTAGCAGCTCCTTCATGGGATCTGAGGGACAGTCAAGCGGGTTATTTAGACCTTAGATTGACAGCGTTACTTTGTGGGGACGTAAATGGCCACGCACCCTCAGCCACGTCTGCAGGCTCCCGCCCGCGCGTGGACACCTGGAGTTCTGGGTCAAGGTCCGTTGTGGGTGCCCAGCATCTCCTCCCACCATTTCATGAAAAAGTGAAAGTTCAGTCACTTTTCTGATACGGGTTCAGTGAGGAAAGCATTAGCAGAGGGAACAGTCTTCTTTTCATTAAATGGTAAAATCCTGTTAATGTCAAGGACACAGTTGAATTTGTAAGAAAACATGGCCCAGAATGATGTCTTCTTTGCCTCTCGCTAAAGTGTGTCCTTAACTTGAAGTGTACAACCGAGTGTCCTCGTGTAGCGTAATGAAGCGCTCCGGGCTCCTGGGTGATCTGTGGGGAGACTGTTGAGGCATCGTCTGTCTGCTCCTGGCAAGTCGACCTTGAAATGTGATCCTGGGTCTCTGTCCATCTGTGGCTGCATCAGATATGAACTTGGACAGTTGGTTCTTACTAAAGAAGAATGCTTAGTTTCCAGATGTCTGCACTGACAAATTGGTTTCAGAAATAGATATTGGAAAACCAAACCTTCTTCATAAGCTCCTAAGATACCGGCTAAGGATTCAGCACTTTTCCCATGCGGAGGGCATTCGCTCCCTCCCTCCCTCCCCCCTTCCTTCGTGGTGATAATCTCCAAGTTTGGAATTCACTGGCTGATGGTAGAAGAAATTGATTTCTGGGTGTTCTTTGAATTAAGAGTCCTAGACCATGCAGAAGCCCTGTGAGCCAGGCTGTGCCCTCCTGTCTATAGGAGTTCCCTGCCCTCAGCACTTTCCCAGGTGGCCGCAGGACACACACCAGTGCCCACGGCGTGTACTCAGATGTAGACGAGTTCGCATTTTCACTTTTACCCTGACAGTTCGTCGGGGCGGGGGAGTCCTGTTGTGCTGTTCCTGTCTGTTCACAACATGTTCTTGCTGACGTTTGTGAGAAAGGCGACGCCCAGCTCAGGTTTCCTCGGGGAGCGGGAGCTCAGTCACCCCCACTGTCTTGTGTTTCAGATCAATGAATGTATTCCTCATCGTGTACCTCTGCATCCTCATCAGCAAAGCGCTGATTAATACCGTCATGAAGTACGTGTGGCAGAGCGAGCCGTTCCGAGATGAGCCATGGTACAACCAGAAGACAGAGGCAGAACGACAGAGGAACCTGGTATGGAAAGGGACTCCGCAGGCTGTCGCTATGGAATCGTGGGCAGACCGGATGAGGTCTAGGTTGATGAAGTCTTTGTAGCAGACGCCGCGCTCATCGATAGTGAAGGTTGTCAGCTGCCTGCCCCCGCCCCGGCCCTGCGGCTGTAGACCCTGGTTGAGCCTCCTTCTTTGGGTATTTGAATAGTCGAGTCTGAAAAGTTATCGGCTTCCATCCCAGATTCATAAGGACACACCTTAAACACCTAACGCTCAGCACGGTGACCTGTATTATAAGGGGGGCTGAGTAACTGCTTATTGGTGAGATACACGGCCCCTAATTAGGTAATAGATGGATGAAAGGAGCGTCTCGATGACGATGGGAAATTACAATAAGAATTGGCTTCATTTTTACGTACTCCTATTTATCAAAAATGTTTTCCCCCAAACCAGTGAGTTAATTTGATGACATGTCCTCTGCTTAAAGCAGTACAGTCTCCTGCTGGGCCTACTGCGTCCACCTGAGCGGTGTGCAAATCCAGACCTGGACCCGCTCAGCTCAGAGCAGGGCCGTGTGCAGGTCCCAGCCTGGCCCCCACTTCCTTCCTGTGTTCAGTCCGGCCTCCCATGAGACAAATGGCTCAGAATAAGGATAAAACTATACAGAAGCACCCTTTGTACAGACCCCTAAATGCGGTCGTTTATCAGACTCTCGAGGGAACTTGCAGTAATCACAGTATACAGCGTCCTGCGGGCTCTCAGCTGGAGACCCACCCCTGCTCCCCGCGGCCTCTGAGTGTGACTCACACCCCCCGCCACGCCCCCCGCCCCCAGCAGCGCAGATGTCGGGCAGCTCCTGTCCCAGGCCTGCCACGGTGCTCAAGTCGGGTGCGGGAGACAAAGCTGACGGCCCCCGCTGCCCCAGTGGCCTTTACCTTTGGGTTTGAAGCACTTGGTTTAGAAACGGCACTTGTTAAGCTGTGCCTGACTGACTGAGGTTTGAGCCGTTGTGATGCTGGCGGGCGGCGGGGGTCACACGCCTTCTCTAGCTCCTCAGAGCCTTCACGGACTGACTCTGAGGTTTGCGCCATCGTGATGCTGGCGGGCGGCGGGGGGATCACACTTTGAGCCGTCGTGATGCTGGCGGGCGGCGGGGGTCACACGCCTTCTCTTAGCTCCTCAGAGCCTTCACGGACTTCCTCGCCTTCATGGTCCTCTTCAACTACATCATCCCCGTGTCCATGTACGTCACCGTGGAGATGCAGAAGTTCCTCGGCTCCTACTTCATCACCTGGGACGAAGAAATGTTTGACGAGGAAACGGGTGAAGGGCCTCTGGTTAACACCTCGGATTTAAACGAAGAGCTAGGACAGGTCAGGTCTCCTGAGTTGTCTTCTCTCACTGGCTGGCCATTGAGCCCCTCTCTTTTATGTCCCCAGGTTTCTAGAAGCTACGTGATTCTTATCACGCAGGCAGGTCATCAGGATGGTCAGATGGGAACGTTTCCATTTCAGCTCGTGCACAGCGGTGTAACCTATACCTAGTGAAAGAGGGCGGCAAAGTGGCTTTTTAACTTTATGTGACAGTGCGGGGTGCTCTGGGTTTACGAGTTGTGCAGATTCATCACATTAACTCACTGCCATGAGCTCATCGTGGCCTTTCTAAGTGGTGCTGATTCTGGGTTTCAAGGGAGAGTTAGCAGCGAGCCTGCTCACAGGGCCTGCCCTCGGCTGTCCCGTCCCATCTCCTCGGTCCTCACGGCCCCGGTCATCATCGTCAGGGTGGGCAGAGTGAGACCTGAGTTTCAGTCTCGCGATATAAAGAGTTCAGAGCCCCTCCACTGCACCCCTGCTCCAGGCTGACGGCTCGCGGCCTGGGCCCTGCACTGGGAGCTCTTGACCTGTAAAGTGAGCGTAGTAACAGGTACCCGCCCTGCAGCGTGTCCCGCGGACGGAACGTGCGGGTGGGAGCCCCCGAGCGGGAGCCCAGCGGGATGGGTGGAGCGGGGACTCGCCGGGACCCTCCACCCCCTCCCGGGCCCGCGGGTCTCTGATAGCCGGCGGCGGGGGCTCAGGGGGGACCCATGTTCCCCACAGCTCATGAGGTTCCCCACAGCCCACAGGGTCCGGGATCCCCACCTTCTTTCAGTTCATCGAGATCCAGGGTTTAAAACTCCGTGTAGTTTTCACACGTGCCACAGTTTTCCATCAGAGACTTTTGTCCCTTGTTTGAATTCTGTCATCTTCCAACCCTTAAGTGATGCTGCAGGCTTGGACCTCCCAGGCCTTATGGGATAAGCTCATCCCACCCGTACCCTTGATTTTTTGGTCAGATCAGATCCAGGACCAAGCCCCCAACCCCTGCCGCGTCTCTGTCTTTCTATGAGATGGAAGGAGAAGAGTGTAGAAAGTCCCCCCTCGGCCCCCGGAGCCAGGCTGTGTCCAGACGCTCGCATGCACAGAGCTTCGGGCGGGGACGGCCAGTGTGCTCACCGTCCGGCCGGGGAGGCAGCGTGGTTGGGTGAAAGCCTTGGAAATCGCTTCGTTCGGACGAGGCTGCCTTGGGGGGTCCGAGGGCCCTCGAGGGGCAGCAGCTCCCAGCCGAGTCATGTCCGCAGGTGGAGTACGTGTTCACGGACAAGACGGGCACCCTCACCGAGAACAACATGGAGTTCAAGGAGTGCTGTGTGGAGGGCCATGTGTACGTGCCGCACGCCGCCTGCAACGGACAGGTGCTCCCCGCCGCCGCTGCCATCGACATGATCGACACCTCCCCGGGCGCCGGCGGGCGGGTAGGTGGCCGTGCTCCTGGCCGTGCGTCCTGCTGCCACCTGGCCACAGGCGGGTCATGTGAGGGACCAGGGGCACCTCCTGTCCTGGGGTCCAGGACAGATGCTGCCCTCCGGCGACTCGGGGGGGCAGGAGCTGTGAGTGTCCCCATCTGCACAGGCGTCCCCAGGTGCATCTGGCCGTCACATCAGGGTTGGGGCAGCTATCTTCACGTGGCCAGGTGGGGAAACCGTGGGCTGAGACTAGAGGGCCCTGCAGACCATGAGTGCTCACACACGGACACACAGACACACACTCGCACACAGACACGGGCGCACACACAGACACGGGCACACGTGCTCACAGACATGGGCACACACACACAGACACGGGCGCACACACAGACACGGGCACATGTGCTCACAGGCACGGGCACACACACACACAGACACGGGCACACACGTGCTCACAGACACACATGCGTGCTCACAGACACAGACACAGGCACACACGTGCTCACAGACACACACATCTGCACACACACACATGGACACACACCTGCACACACACACAGACACACACAGACATGGACACACACCACACACACACACACACACACACACACACACACACACTGGCTCTGTGGCTGCAGGAGGGCCGTGACCCTCGGTGGCAGTCGCCCAGGAGACCGTTCCGGAAGCTTTGGTGGCCTGCATGGAGCCCCAGGGGACTGAGGGGGCCTGAGTCAGCCCTGCTTCAGCGGCCTCTTGGGAGCCGGTGTGCGTGTGCCTCTGGTGGTGCAGAAACGGCCTCTTCACCCCCGAGCCTCGGGGGAGGGCCCGGTGGTCTGTGGCCTTGCGGGGCGTCGCACCTGCCTCAGCTGCCCACCTGGCCTGCGCGAGGCCAGCCCAGCCCTTCTTGGCCCCCTCAGTCTCGGTCACACCCCAGGGCGCGGGACGGCTTCCGGGAACCCGGGGATCGCAGGCCCGTCTCTTCTTGTGGCCTTGAACCCACGGCCTCCCTGAGGGCCGTGTCCGTTTTCGTCTGGACCGCGAGAGCGGAGGAAAGGCAGCCGGACTCCGCTGCCACCGCCAGAGGTGGAACTAAGACTCGCTGACCCCCAGGGCTGCAGGCCCGGCGGCGTTGTTTACCGTCCTCTGTTTGGTCTCCTTGTTTTGAGTGGGTGCGCCATAGAGTTGTGGGTTTGTGCTGCATTCGTAGGAGAGGGAAGAGCTGTTTTTCCGGGCCGTCTGTCTGTGCCACACCATCCAGGTGAAGGACGACGACGAGGTGGACGGGCCCAGGAAGTCGCCGGATTCAGGGAAGCGCTGCGCGTACATCTCGTCCTCGCCTGACGAGGTGGCTCTGGTCGAAGGCATCCAGAGGTGCGTCTCTGGTCCCTGGTGCGAGGAGGGTGCGGGACCTCTCCACCCCGACATTCAGTCATAGAGATCACCCTCCAAGCAGCCTCTCCTTCAGCCTGCTAGCTCCTGCCGGGTCAGCGGGACCCTGTCCCCATAGTGTCTTCCTAATACGATTAGGGCTGTTGCCGTGTTAGTGTATGTCTCCACCTCCACGTCCTGGAAGCTCCTCGAGTCCAGAAGCCAGGCCCGTTTGCTCTTTCCCATCCCAGCCTGGGCCCACATGGGCAGAGCCCTCACACGTGCTGGTGCAGGAGGGGGCGTTACAGACGAAGTGGCCCGTGGCCCGTTGGTTGAACGGGGCTCTAGTTTCCTCATCAGTAAAGTGGAGCGTCTGTCTGGAGATGGATGGGCTCCCAGAGTCCTTCCAATTCTGACATGGTAACCAAGCTGTAAGCAGGCCCACTGATCAGTAGAGACAGGGACCAATCCTCAGACCTGCTGCCGTCCATACCCTCCAGTAAGAAGGCAGCTAATTGCGTGTGGTGCACCAGACGGTCGGGTAAGTCGACATTCCCTGGGCTCTTGGAGAACGTTCTGAGACAGTGCTATAATTTCCTGACTTTACAATGCAGTTTACAGCCTCTTTTTCTGGAAGCATTTCTTTTTCAAAAGGAGAGCTTTCCCAAAGTGTAAAATGGAAACATGCCATGAAAGAGGGCCATCCGGGTCCACATGAACTCCCAGGTGTGTCTTCTCCTCTGCAGGTTGGGCTTCACGTACCTGAGACTGAAGGAGAATTACATGGAGCTCCGGAACAGGGACAATGACATCGAGAGGTGAGAACTGCCTGGTTGGGACGGCAGACAGGGTCGTCTTTACAGAGCTCTCTCACTGGAGAAAATACCAAGTTCTCCGCACTCCTTCCATAACTCGTTCTCCCTCTTCTCAGTAACAACACCAAGAATGTCACTGAAACGCCTGGAGAAGTTGAGTCGGATGGTTAGAGGAGAAGTTGGGTGGTGGTGTGCCCTCAGACAGGCTGGGGTTAAGCCACACATTGTCAGTTTTACTGCAGGAGTTGACAAAGCTTCTAGTACGTTCTGACACCCCCAAGGCCGAGCTCTGACTCCCCACGAGAGGGCCAATGTAAGCCCTTCCCCCGGGAGTGGCCCTGGAATCCTGTGTTCTCAGAGCAGGTCCCCAGGCCGTGGAGCTCAGGGTCCTACAGAAACACTGAGCGGTAGCCTTGGAGGGACCAGATGGACGGGGGATGTTTCACTTTCCATATCGACTCTTAGGGACCATCTAGTCTAAAACTGCTGCTCCCAGAGACAAATGGCATGTTTTGATTTTGACTCAGAGGATGGGGCCATCCATCTCTCCTTGCTAAATAAACATCAATGGGCAGTTATGGTTACACGTGGCACACGTGGTAAAGAATGTAAGATTTGGTGGTGATGGTCTCAAAAGAGCTGGATTTTACATTTTTGCTCTTAAGAACAATAAACTCCCAGGCTGCGGAGGTGGTGAGCCCCTCGACTCCAGAACGGCTGCTGGGCCCCAGGCCCGCCAGGTCAGCTGCAGCTCCTCCCGCAAGCGCTCGGGGCCTCTGGGCGCCATGGGGTCACCCCTGGGAGGGCAGTGACATTGCTGTCCGGCTTCTGGTTTCCAGCTGGGAAGGCAAGTGAGCGCCCCTGAGACCGTAACCGCCGCTCGGTGCTCCAGGCCCCCCGGGAGCCAGCCTGTGGGCCATCGGGGCCGGCGCAGCCTCACAGCCCCCTAGGCTGACAACCCCCTTGCTCTTTTAGGGATCGTGAAGCACGCAGGGGCGGGCCGGTAGTCACCCCGATGTAGCGAGATGGGGAGCCGGATGACAGTAAAAGCAATGCTTCAACCTCTTTTTCAGGTTCGAATTGCTGGAGATTTTGAGCTTTGACTCAGTAAGAAGGAGAATGAGTGTAATTGTCAAATCTGCTACAGGTAGAGATTTCTTTCCCTTTGGTTTCTTAAATGATACAGTGTGACTGTGTTTCACTCTGATGCCTAGATTCTGTGGGAGCTTTAAGGATTTAACTGTCTATTCTCTTTGTTTAAAGCATGGATAAACCACCACTCACCCCTCAGCCTCAGGCCCCATTTGTCCCCGAGCATCTTTGGCTGAGGTTGTCACCTTTGGTTTTTCCCCCGAGGGAAAGTCCTGTGACTCATCCCCGGGGCTCTGAACCCCCCTCAGTTTACACACACTGCGCAGCCTGTCTCCTGGGTCCCCACCTGCAGGCCCCGCCCACCTGCAGGCCCCGCCCAGGCATCTGCGACCCCGTCCCTCTCGAGCCCTCGTGTGCTCGCTGTCTCTGCCGGGCCTCCTGGGCTCGGGTCCTTGATGGAAACAGGCAGCCGCCCCTCCAGCTCTTCTCGTGGAGGCCCTGAGCTGCCTCCCAGCTTTCCTTCCCAGGCCGCCCCCTAGGGTACACCACCCGGGCTTTTCCACCTGGAGGCCCTCTACCTGGCAGGGCTTTTCCACCTGGAGGCCTTCTACCTGGCAGGGTTTTTCCACCTGGAGGCCCTCTACCTGGTCTGGACTTTTCCACCTGGAGGCCCTCTGCCTGGCAGGGCTTTTCCGCCTGGAGGCCCTGTTACTCATGTGCAGCTCTCCCAGGACATCTCCACGGCCACCTGTAGGAAGCCTTCCTGGTTTCCTCCTGCCCTTGCGGGGCTGCAGATGTCCTGAATGCAGAGCCACACTTACTCAGCAGTGTCCCCAGCACAGCGCTGCCGGGCGTTCGGTGAGTGCTTCTGGGTTCAGTTTGCTAACGTGTTTGCAAGTGGCATCTTACCAAGAGACAAGGCATCTTACTCTTTCTTGTTTCTTAAAACGAGACCGCGCTAGCCTATGTTTTTCTCTTTGGAAACTTGCCTGGAGAGCAGTGAAACCAAGCTGCTGCCCTGAACCTACAGACTCGGCCTCAGGTATGACCTGGAGAGCTCTGCGTCAGCGGCGTCCTCACGCTCAGCTCAAGCGGATCTCCTTTCCACAAAGTGAGTTCCTGTAACAGGGCTGCTTGAGCCTCTTTCGATGGAACCGGAAATGCCTTATTTTGTCTCCCAAGCCGGTTGAGGACATGGGGCTGAAGGCCCATCTTTCAGCCAGGTCCTGTGAACTGTGCTCCGTGAGCTGCGGCGCTTGGGTGTCTCGGAGCTCGTGCTCAGACCGCGTGGCTCCCTCGCCCGCGAAGCAGGCCGTCAGACGTGGGGTCCCCACCGACGAGCCTTGCGCCAGTGAGCGCCATGGGCGCCAAGTCTTTATGTAAATGCTGCCCCGGACACGTGGCAACAGGGGCAGCAGGACACGGGAAGCACACGGCCCGTCGTGTTTGGAGACGAGTCCCCTGGGCGGGTGCCCCCTCTGCTGTGCGCTGGCCAGCGCTGGGGTCCATCCAGGACGAAGGCGTTCAACTGTGCAAGGTCCCACCATCCGTCTTTGTCTCTTGTGACTTTCCCCGATACAAACGTGGCTCATGCTCGAGACAGTCCGTGGGCCGGCAGTCGTGGCCACGGCCTCGGGAAGCAATGCGTCAGCTGGTCACACACCACCTTCTCCCCCTCTGCACATTCTCCTGACCCGCCCCGCACAGCGCAGGAGCCGAGGTGTGGACCGTGGAATCTTCACGAACAGCGACACTTCCCGTCAGGAGGAGCGTTGCTCGGCCTGGAGCAGCAGCTGGGTCACGTGAAGGACTTACATCCTCGGCGCTCGCGCCGCTAGAAACCCCTTCCTGGAGGGGAGAGGCCGGGCCATCAGAACCCCGCAAGGCAGCAGTGAGTTCTCAGAGACGTTGAATATTTAACTAAACAAGTTGTTCTCTAAGTAGTAATACCTGCCCGGAGATGACCCTAAAGGCACTGATTTCCAGCCTCGTGGGCGGGACGGAGACCGGAGCCCCTGCAGCCCTGAGCTTCTGAGGATTCTCCCCAAGAAGCCACTGCAGCCGTGGAGCCACCCGGGTCCCACGGCGCTTGGCGTGGGCCGCGGTCACCTCACCTGTGTGTTTGCACTGCTCTGGAGTTCCAACTTCTTATTCGTTTACAAAACTGGAAAAGCAGGTCTGCAGCTGGGGCCCAACAGTCTCTGCTCTTGTCCTTTGCAAGTTAAACGTCGCCTTCCACTCCAGATGTTTTCAGGTCAGAGGCTCCGCTCGACAGAGTCTTTAGGCTGAACACGGCCCACGTCTACGGCGGGTACAGGGGGATGACAGGTTGAGACAGGAGAAAATTTAAGTCATTCACAAGCCATTACTTGGAGTCACCTGTGATTTTTCTAGAAAAGGAATTACTGTTCAAGAAGGTATCACCACTCAGAATTGTCTGGACCACGAAACTTGTTTTATCCTATATCTGGTGCCGTACGTACAGCATTGCCTAGAAGTCACGGCTGGTGCCGGGCACGGATTCTGCCGTTAGGCTGGCGGGCGTGTGACCAGGACTCTCGGGTCACGGCCTGAGGGTGTGCGGGCTTCTCCTGGGGATTGGACTCACTGCTCAGATTCCCACTGGGGGCGGCGGCCGTGCTGCCGCTTCTTTGACAGCTCAGCCCCGCGTGTCCCTTCCGCACGCCTGCGACACACACTGCAGACACCGTCCTTCCTGGCCGTAGGTTGACGTTGCCCTGGGTTTAGCTCCAGGACTCCCGTGAGCGTGAGCCGGGCCATGTCTTAAGTGTTTCGCTCTGTATGTTGCAGAAGATAGTTCTTTCTGGGACCAAGGACAGAGCCACCCACAGTGGGCTCCGATGCTGCCCCTGAGTTCACGGGCCCTTGTCCAGATCCCCGTGTGGACCACCGGTTCTGGGCACCCCAGCCCTCACCCCAGCACTGTGCCCCCTCCTCCCGGCCCCTCCTGGTGCCCTGGGTTTGGCTCCCGGGTTTCCTTCCCGCGGGCCGTCAGCATCTTGGGTTTCCAGGGACCCACCCCAGGCCGGGGCTCGGTGTTCGTGATTTCTGTCTGATGACAAGTGCTGAACAGAACCCGGTTCCAGCGGCAGTGCCCCCTCTCCGGCCCTGCAGCCACTGTGACAAGCCCCTCAGTGCTTCCGCAGCAGAGAGCCACGTGGTTTGCAGGCCAGAAGAGTCCTCGAGAAAGAGGAGCCCCGGTGCCAGCGGCCTGTGGGTCAGCGCGGGCGCCCGCAGTTCTGTCTGAGCCGAGAGCTTCCCGACCCTTCTGGAAGGGAAAACCTTTCACCTCGAGGGGGGAGGAGCGTGCACCCCCAGCACTGAGACGTGTGAAGTGACCGGGGCAGTAGGTGTGGGGAGAATCGTTCGACAGATGCTTCTCGTCACTCTTGGTCACGCCCAGTGTCCCAGCAGCTTGTTACCCCATTTGGGGTCGGCCACGCCCTCTGCGTCCGTACCCCTCCCTGGTCCCGAGGGCATTCGTCCCTCACTCACATCCTTGCCAGGGAGCAGGCAGAAGTGACAGGACGAAGGACGCCCAGGAGCCAGTTTCGTTCCTGGTTCCTGACTTTCCTGAGATTCTGGGCTTGTCGGAATAAAACGAGGCTTTGTGGGGGGATCTGTGGCTTTGACGTTTTCCTGATCTTACAGGTTAACCGGTCAGTCGACATCTCCACGACAGTCTCAGCGCTGGTACCCCTGGTTTTGTTTTTAATAAAAGCGTCATTTGAAAAATAATTTAGTCTTCCCCATAGAGTGATTAAATGAAAATCTTCTTTTTTCGTCTTCTAGGGGAAATTTATCTGTTTTGCAAAGGAGCAGATTCCTCAATATTTCCCCGAGTGGTAGAAGGCAAGGTGGACCAGATCCGATCCAGAGTGGAGCGCAACGCAGTGGTGAGATGCGGGCGGCGGCCTCACGCCTCTTCTCCCTCGTGGGGGGCACGTTCCTGCTGGGTGCCACGTGCGCGCGCCGCAGGAAGCCTGGCCACGTGCCCTTGGGCGGGCACCACCCTCCGCAGCCCTCCGCTGGTGTTTGGGGGGGAGGGCGTCCAGAATGACAAGCACGTTGTGACGGTCTTGAAGAAAATAGATCTTTATCCTGAGGACTTCCAGTGATTGGCGGCTAATGCTTTCCCTTGTGACCTGTTTGGTTTTCTTCTCGCGTTTTGTTCTGAAGCGAGTGCTCAGTCTGTTCTAGGCTCATCCGAGTTCTTACATCATCAGAGCTTCGTTCCATCTTGTGGCTGAAAAATATTCCATCGTGTGGACGCGCTATATGTGCCCCACTGTTTATCCGTCGTCTGTTGGTGGGCACTTGGGTTGTTTCCACCTTTTGGCCACTGGGAACGATGCTGCTGTGAACATGGGTGCACTTGTATCTGTCTGAGTTCCTTTGATTGTGTACCTAGGACTGGGATGGCTGGGTCACCTGGTAATTCCAATATGTTTCACTTTTTAAGGAAATGCCAGACTGTTCCCCAGAGGCTGCACCGCGTCGCATCCCCACCAGCCATGCGTGAGGGCTTCAGTTCCTCCACCTGTTCGCCGACACTTGTTATTTTCCATTTTTGTTAACTAGTCACCCTGGTTAGGTGTGAAGTGGTAACTCATTATGGTTTTTGTTTGCATTTCCCTAATGACTGAAGGTGTTGAGCACCTTTTTAGGTGCTTATGGACCATTTGTATCTTCTTTGCAGAAATGCTTATTCGGGGTTTTTGCCCATTTTTTAATCAGGTTTTTTTTCTTGTTGAATTGTAGGAGTTCTTTATATATTCAGAATACTAACACCTTATCAGATGTATGAATTGCAAATATTTTCTCCCAGTCTGTAGGTTGTCTATCACTCTCTTGATAGTATCCTTTGATGCACAAAAGTTTTTAATTTTAATCAAGTCCAGTTTACTTTTTTGTTGTGGCCTGTGCTTTTAGTGTCGTATTTAAGAAACTGTTGTCAAACCCAAGGTCATAATTTGTCCCTATGTTTTTTTCTGAGAGTTTTATAAGGTAGCACTTATATTCAGGTCTTTGATCCATTTAGAGTTAATTTTGCGTGTGTGGGACAGGTAAGGGTCAGGACTGTTGGTTGAACAAGACTGTTCTTTCCTTGTTGGATGGTCTTGGCATCCTTGTCAAAAATCATTGGGCCACATGTGCAGCTGTTCATTTTTGAGCTCTCGGTTCTGTTGCGTTGGTCTATGTCTGTCTTTACGCTAGGACCACCCCGTTTTGGTTACTTGTCCCTTTCCGGTGAGTTTTGAAACCAGGAAACGTGAGTCCGTCCTCCAGCCTCGTTCTTTTACAAGATTGTGGTCTACTCTGTGTCGCTTGAGATTCCCCATGAATTTCAGGTGGGTTTTCCCATTCCCACGAGAATGCCATTGGAGTTGTGATGGGCGTTCTGAACCTGTAGATCACTTTGGGTGGTGTCGTCATCGTGGGATATTAAGTCTTGCAATCTGTGAACACAGGATGCCTGTCCATTTACTTAGATCTTCTGTGATTTCTTTCAGCAACGTATTGTAGTTTTCAGTCTATGAACCTTTCACCTCCATGGTTTAACTCATTCTCGGGTATTTTATTCTTTCTGATGCTACTGTAAATGGTCTTGTTTTCTTAATTTCCCTTTTGGATTGTTCATAGTTAGCGTGTAGAAATGCAGCCGCTTTTTGTGTGTTGACTTTGAATTCTGCACCTTTACTGAATTCGTCTTTTAGTTCCAACCATTTTTTTTTTTTTTTTTTTTTTTGGTGGTGGAATCCTTAGAGTTTTCTACATATAAGATCCTATCATCTAAGAACAGAACTAACTTTATTTCTTCCTTTCCAACTTGATACCTTTTTTTTTCTTGCCTGATTGCTCTGGTTAAGACCTCTGGCGCCATGTTGAATGGAAGTGGCAGAGGCAGCCATCCTTGTCTTCTGCCTGGTCTTAGGGAGAAAGTTTTCCACCTCCCCCCGTTGAGTATGATGCTGGCTGTGAGTTTGCATATATGGCTTTTATCAGGTTGAGGAGGTTCCCTTCTATCCTAGTTTACTGAGTGGTTTTATCATGAAAAGCTGTCGGGGTTTGTCAATGCTTTTTTGCACCTGTCGAGATGATGATGTGAGTTTTTCTCCTGTGTTCTGTTTATGTCATATATTACATCGATTGGTTCTCATTGAATCCCCCTTGCATCGCTGGGATAAATCCCTCTTGGTCATGTATGTAATCCTTCGGACATACTGTCAGATTCAGTTCACTGAAATTTGGTTGAGGATTTTTGCATATATGTTTGTAAGGGATAATGTTCTGTAATTTTCTTTCCCTGTGGTGTATTTGTCTGGCTTTGTATATCAGTATTGTTTTATATACAGTGTCCAGGGTTTTAGTAGTACTTTGCAGGAAGAATAGAGAAAAGTATTTCTACTCCATGTTTCCACAAGGGGAAGCCCCATAGCTGCTTTTAAAGGCAAGGTTCTGTTTATTTCTGAAGTTTCTGCTGCCCGTTCACACCAGCTCTATGTTCTGGGACAGCTCTGAATTACTATCCTCGTAAAACCTCTTTCTTACCGTGCAGTTTTTCTGGCGTAGAATGAAGTCATATACATACATCCTGTGCGTTCACCTCTTAGGAGAAGTCAGAGGATCCATTCAGTAGCCCGAGTTCATGTCTCCGATCTGTACCTTGATCACCGTGGATACTTCCGATCCAACTTCAACCACTCTTTTTAGCAGACACTGAGTTATTATTGTGTGCCAAGGAGTCGGGGGTGAAGTGAGACAGTGCCAGCGGCCTGAGAGCTCCCACCCCACAAAGGAGACAGACAGGAGGGCAGCGAAGTGGGCGGGGCGTGGACCCGGGAAGGATGCAGGGGAAGAACATCTCTGCGCTTTCACAGCTCGGGGGTGGAGGGGGACCTGCCTTCTCAGAGAGGCGAGCGGGCTGCTTGCTTGCTCCCCGGGGACGGGACTCGGCGTCTGGATGGTGGGCGGTCACAGAGGTCAGTGCCTTCCCAGAGCGTCGGACACACAGATGCTGCTTTTGTCCCGCTCCTTCCCGGGGGCTCTCTTCCCGCCTTCAGGCTTCCGAGAGCTCCGGGGGCAAGAGGAACTGTTAACCCGACCGTGATCGTGTCCCTCGGCTACATCTGGAGGTCGGAGAAAACATGGAAGATGTGAAGCGTTCCCTGAGAGCGATGGGACGTTAGAATTCATATAGTGGAAACCCTTCAAATCTTAGAAACCGGTGTTCTCCCAGAATTTGGACTGATTATGTAGGAGACTGGCTCATTTCAGGGGATCCGTAGAGTTGGGGCTGAAGGAACAAGGGAAGCAGAAGGGGGTCGTCCAGGGTCGCCAGTCGGGCCGCTGCGATGGTTGCTTCATCGTGACCAAAGGAAGCGTCTGTTGACGCGGTGAAAGTGCTCTGTGTGGCGCCTTTGAGAGCCCAGCTTCCTGGTGCCCTGCCGGCTGGTGTGCTTGCCCTGCGCGCCCTGACGTCCAGAATTAGTCTTAGGTTCTTGTTTTCCTCTCCTGTGGACCCGATAGGTTTGATCAATAACCGTGTGGTTTTCCTTCGGTGAGACCCAAATAAGATCAAAGCGTCACACAAACTCCCCACGTAAAGCGTCACTTTAGAAATATCACTTGATGGGGCTTCCCTGGCGGTCCAGTGGTTAAGACTTGGAGCTTCCACTGCAGGGGGCGTGGGTTCAATCCCTGGTCAGGGAACTAAGTTCCCACATGCCACGTGGTGTGGCCAAAAAAAACACAAAAAAAGAAATATCACTTGATATTTACTATAAATTGCAAATTGCTATCCTAAAGAAGGTTAACTCTTCATTTGTCAAAATAAAAGAACAAAGTCTTATCTTTCGACGGCCCCGGTTTATATTTTGTATTCCCACGCTTACTAGTTTGAAAACTTTATCATCGACCATGATTGTGTATATTTAAGGTGGATACGCTTCACTTGCAGATGACCAGCCCCTTGAGGGTGGGTTGGTTTCTCGTTCTCTGGTTAGTCACTCGAGCTGGAGGGGGGTGTCGGGAAGGCTTTGGGAAGTGATATTCAGCAAAGTGACCCCCGAGTTCACGTTAAGTGCCGCTTTGTGTCCTGCAGGAGGGGCTTCGGACCTTGTGCGTTGCCTACAAAAGGCTCATGCAGGAAGAATATGAAGGCATCTATAAGCTGCTGCAGGCCGCCAGAGTGGCGCTCCACGATCGGGAAAGGAAGTTAGCAGAAGCCTATGAGCAGATAGAGAAAGACCTTATCCTGCTCGGTGCTACGGCCGTGGAGGATCGGTAAAGGCTCGCCTCGCTTGTCTTAGAAATAATAGTGTTGCAGCGGGATCACAGGGGCTACAGGGGCGCTTCGGGGGGAGCCCCACAGCCGGTGTCGGCCGCACCCGGTGAACGCGTTCACGCGTCAGGACCGGGCAGGCCACTTGGTTGCCTGGGGTAATAGCGCGGGGGGTCAGGCTGCGCTATTGTGATGTTTGACTTTCCACGAGTAAAAGGCCCCCAGAAGAAACCAGAAATGGTCAGCATTTTCACACCATATTCTGAATAGTCAAGCCACAAGGCTATGCTGTTCAGTTATTCTTTAGAATGGAATCAATAACTAATCTGTTCCTCAGTTTGTCACTAGTTCTTCCCAAATACAAGTGTAAACATGTTGGATCTTAACATTCTCAGTGTTCTTGTCATCACTCATTGAAGGAATTTAAAATAATGAAGTAGAACATTGCAAAAACTGACAATAATAGCTGGTAGAATTCCTGGGTCCTTGGAGGAACTGGGGAGAAGGGAAGGCTCTTAAGGGTGGAGGGATCTTCGCCTGCACAGCCGAGGACCCTCATGGGGGTCCTGGGAGCTGATGCACCTGGGGGGAGCTGACACCTCAGGACACTGAGAGTAGATCCCCGGGGATGGGGCGGAGGCGGGGGGGTTGAAGTGATGATATTTGATTACAGATTATTTCTTTGAAATCTCTGGCCAACATCTTTACAGACCACTCTGGGCCTCGGTTTCCTTTTTGCAAAAAAGGATGAAATGAGAGATGTTTTTTTCTGCCTCTAGAATAGTACGATTATATCATCTCCAGACTTGACCTAGGAAGTTTATCCCAGAATCTAACCAGATGGTTCCAGTCAGAATCCGGATCCTTTCCTTGCCTTTCACTCAGCACTGGACAGAAACACATCACTGACACACATCTATCAAAAACTAAGACTCTAAAATCTAGAAAACACAGCAGGCCCCCAAGTGAGGCAGACGTGGTTTTGCTGCCAGACGTCCACGGATGGCAAGACAGCCTGACCAAGGTCAAGAGTGCCGTTTACCCTCAGACATGCGTTGTGGCCTCTGCAAGCTGTGGGCTTTCTACACGTAGACCAGGATCCTAACACCGTCCTCATCCTGTAAGGTTCTGGCAAAGACAAAACGTCGCAGGCAAGTGCTTCCCGCGGCATCTGACGCGGGGCGAGCCTGCGACGCCATCAGCCCGTCCCAGAGCCGCGCCTGGCATTTCACGTTCTTTAGGGGAACCTGGGCTCCGGTTTGATACGTGGCAAAATTAGAACAGTTTATGCACAATGAAAAGGTGGGGAGCGTCACCTCTTTTCCAGGTCCTGTTTTTCCCTGGTTAAGACTTTTTTGGTTGGTGGTTGTGACGGGCCGTCTTATAATAGCGTAAAGTCCTCTCTGAGTAGCAAGTCCCACCAGGCAGAAAGCTGTGTGCTCGGCCACTGTTACTCGTACAAGATGCTGTCTTGTTTCTTAGTATTTTATCCCTGTGGATTTTCTCGTATTAGGAAGTGTTCTGTTGTAAAAAGTTAATACACAGCTGTCGCCAGCCTCGGGTCCTTTGCGGGAAATCACGAGCCAGCACCGCGGTGCTTTTTAATTTGGGGGCAAAAAACTGAATCAGCTCCGTAGATCACAAGTTCTCGGAATTCTGCACTTGGTTTGCTGTGTTCACGCTGACGTGTGTGTTGTGTCCCCCGCCCCCCGCCCCCCAGGCTGCAGGAGAAGGCGGCCGACACCATCGAGGCCCTGCAGAAGGCGGGCATCAAGGTGTGGGTGCTCACGGGTGACAAGATGGAGACGGCAGCCGCCGCCTGCTACGCCTGCAGGCTCTTCCGCAGGAACACGCAGCTGCTTGAGGTGACCACCAAGAGGCTGGAGGAGCAGAGCCTGCACGACGTGCTCTGCGAGCTGAGCAAGACCGTCCTGCACCGCAGCGCCAGCCTGACCCGGGACAGCTTCTCAGGGTAGGCGGGACGTTTGCAGACGGACTGGGCAAGCTCCGCGGGCAGGGCCGTGGCCTCAGCTCCCTTTGTGCGGACGTGGTCCTGTCCTCTGGCCTCTAACAGCATCCCGTGGTCGGGACCATGACCAGAGCTATTTCTCTCTAGCAACTGTGACATATATGCCTTTTTGCATCAGAGCGGGTGTGTGTGTGTGTGTGCGCGTGTGTGTGTGTGTGCGCGTGTGTGTGTGTGTGTGCGTGTGTGTGTGTGCGCGTGTGTGTGTGTGTGCGTGTGTGTGTGTCTGTGTGTGTGCGTGTGTGTGTGTGTGTGCGCGTGCGCGTGTGCGCGCTCACTTGCAGACTGCTGGCTGAGGGTGCAAAGAGACTTCATTCATGGATTTACAAAATACCGTGCCTGGGGTGATTCCCATCTGCTTCTACGACACTGCGGGCTGCATCGTGGATTCCTCAGGGCTCCCGCCAGAGCAGGAGGGAGACGTGAATAATGCGTGGTCGTTTGTCGATTAAGACAGAACAGCGTATGCCCGACAGTTGTTTTTTCCAAGAATATTCGCCAGTTTATCCACATTTTATCAACGCTTTCCTTGCTGGTATTAGATGCATGATCTAAGGTTAGATTTCATTTGAATCGTTTCCAATTTTCATTAATTTAGATAAAGCAAAGGCAGCTCTCTAATCATATGTGGATCTAAAATTATTCATTTATAAATAATACAGCGATATTTCCCTTTGCCCTGTCTGCAGAATTCCTTTGGGGGATTAGAGATGTTCCTTGTAACTTTGAAACCCAGCAAAGAGAAATTACGACCGTGTTCTTTCCAAGTCAGGTCACCCGGGCAGAGTAGCACGGAGGTATTAGTGGTAACGATAAAGACTGTGGTTGGCCGAGGTGGCCAGGCAGTTCGGGAATGAAGGCCGATCTCTTCGATAGCGGGATAAACGCTCTCCTTCTGTTGTCAAGAAGTACCGGAACACGCCCAGGAGTCCACAGTTGCAACCGTTGTTTGCTTTGCCTCAGTGAAATGAGAAAGTTTAATTCACACACAATTTTAAAATGTAATCAAAGGGCTTACAGCCACTAATCTAGAGGCTGTGTTATTATTGACAAAACAAGAAAACCCAGTTTCTTATTCCTTGATCCTGACTGTGTAGCATCTATAGATATCCCCAAAAAGTACATCTTCTCAAATCTCTGGATTTAGTTACTGAGTAATTTCTCTGGTTTGTATGATCTAACAGACTCTCGGCCGATATGCAGGACTACGGTTTAATTATTGATGGTGCCGCGCTGTCCTTGATAATGAAGCCGTGTGAGGACGGGAGCTCCAGCCACTACCGAGAGCTCTTCCTGGACATCTGCCGGAACTGCAGCGCCGTGCTTTGCTGCCGGATGGCGCCCCTGCAGAAGGCCCAGGTCCGCCGCCCACCAGGAACCAGCTAGGGATCCCCGGGGGAAGGGGTTACGTAGTGAGAGCCATTCATGAGCCCTTACAGCCTCTGGGTTTTTTTTTTAAATCTAGCAAAGCACTTCCTTTTAAAAATGGAAGCAAAAATGATAGAAATTGAAACGTGAGACTTAACTTTGCTCGCTGTGGTTAGTAAGCGTTGATGGAATCAGATGGATGGCCCTTCCGGGTGCAGAGACCAAGGGAGATGCTCGTCCCATCTCTCACGTAAACAGAACTGTATCAAGGAGGTAGAGCCGTCTGTACGGAAGCCCGGGGGGAGGCAGCTGCAGTCGAGCACCTACTGTGTGTCGATTGCTGAGGCAGGTGCGAACCCACCGACCCTCACGGTAACCCTTGAGGCGAGGGAGGCTGTGCTAATTTTAGGAATGAAGTACCTAAGACACAGAAAATCGGGAGAACCTGCCTGGCGGGATGATCTGGAAAGTGGCGGTCCGAATCGGCTTCCACTCTGTCGGACTCTGAACTCACGTTCTGCCCATTGCACCACACTCTTGTGGAAACACCACCTGACGTGTGTTTTTTTCTTAATTTTTTTTTTTTTTTTGGCTGCGTTGGGTCTTCGTTGCTGCACGTGGGCTTTCTCTAGTTACGGTGAGCGGGGGCTACTCTTCGTTGCGGTGCGCGGGCTTCTCATTGCAGTGGCTTCTCGTTGCGGAGCACAAGCTCTAGGCGCGCGGACTTCAGTAGTTGTGGCTCTAGAGCACAGGCTCAGTAGTTGTGGCACATGGGCTCAGTAGTTGTGGCGCACGGGCTTAGTTGCTCTGCGGCGCGTGGGATCTTCCGGACCAGGGCTCGAACCCGTGTCCCCTGCATTGGCAGGCGGATTCTTAACCACTGCGCCACCAGGGAAGCCCCCCGTTGTGTGTTTCTAAATATTTTTTAAAGCATATGGGATACGAACGTGAGCATGTGTGCCTTTCTGGTGTTGGTAAACCTAAAACGGTCCGAATTCTGTAAACCACATTTTAGATAAGGGAGATCAGTTTCTCTTGAGTTGCTCATGAAGGAAACTGTCAGCTTCTCAGACTGACCTAGTGCTTAAGGTAAAATACTGAACACCACGTGCAAAGGGGTCATTTTTCGCGTCCTTGCATGCGTGCTACACTGACGTGCCACATGACAGTGTCACTAAGCATAAAACACATAAAGCATCGCCCTGGGGTGATTCTCAGTGAAGAGAAGCAGACTCAGGCATTCACGTACGTTCTATTTGGGATAAAAATGGTTTCATTCCCAACTGTCCCTCTTAAATGTGTGACTCTGCGTAAACCTTGTACAGTGACGTCCAGAACAGAGCTAAGGATGTCGTTTGGTCTTCACATGATACTTGGTATTTCTTTTAGGTTCTTAAGTGACTTTTGCAAACTTTGATGCCAATTAGTGTCTCAGTCTTGAAACAAGAAGGCAATCCACACATTCTTTCCTCATCTTTTCCATCATGGAACCTTATACTTGGCACATAAATAGGAAAAAAGACTGTCAAGAAACAGACTAAAACTTTGGAAATTATTCATTGCATTGAGTTGTCAGATTTGGTTTTGCACACATGACAAATTTGAAAAGTAAATGAGCAGCTTATTTTAAAAAATAGATGCTTGAAACCAGATAGCTTGGAAGAGCAGCATCTTCTAACGGAATGCAGCATTCACACTCCCCCCACCCCGTATATTTAAATCTGTTTCCCCCACGTTTACATAAGGAGTTGAGCCGCCCCTGCAAATGACTTCCTGGATTTCACTCTCCGTCCTGTCTGCCCACCAGCCTGCTCAGCTCATCTTACTACAGTCATTTCTCAGCTGCTTTTGCTGAAGTGTGTTTCGCTTTCGACGTCAAAAAGGTTTTATCCTAAGTGGATAAAATAGACTGCATATAAGCAATAATTCACTTTGAGTACATAGTTGTTTCATTTTTCCTTGACTAACTTGACATCGTTGTCGTTTCTGCCTAGTTAGAGAATGAGCTCTGCAAAAATAGAACAGAGACGGTAAAATCTGCCCTTGCTTCTTTTCCAGATTGTTAAATTAATCAAATTTTCAAAAGAGCACCCTATCACTTTAGCGATTGGTGACGGCGCAAATGACGTCAGCATGATCCTAGAGGCCCACGTGGGCATAGGTAAGCCCCTCGGTTCTGCTTCCCTGCGCCTCTTGGTAACCCGGGTTTATCACGCAGCTGGACGAGAAAGGACACAGCCAAGGCAGGGCCATAGAATGTAGACACACGTTCAGGACACTGTCTGTGACACAGAGCGTTCGTGCCTAGAAATCCGACAGTCACGGTTCAGCCTCACCCGTTTTGCCTGTGTCCGTGTCCACCTGCGTGGTGTTGAGAAAGGCTTTCCTCAGCGCGTTTGCTCCCTTCTCGTAGGCATCATTGGGAAAGAAGGTCGCCAGGCTGCAAGGAACAGCGACTATGCGATACCGAAATTTAAGCATTTGAAGAAGATGCTACTTGTTCATGGGCACTTTTACTATATTCGAATATCTGAGCTTGTGCAGTACTTCTTTTATAAGGTAGGAAGGCTTTCCTTTCCCCTCTCACCGTCTCAAAGCGTGTGAGCGATGGCTCGTCTGTCATGATGCCCCGAGGCTACAGGGGTGATTTGTCCATGGATAGAAGTGACTGTCAGAAAGGAGGGGGTAATCGTAGGACCACGGGAGCAAACGCCCAGCTCTCTTCGCAGTCTCAAAACTGAATGTGGAACCAGTGAGATGCGGGCTGTAAAACGCTTGAGGAAGGGGCATTCTTTGATAGTTCCTTGAAGTAGTTTCTTCTTCTTTAATGCGGTTGCGTTCTTTCCTGTCTGTCCTGACACCGACGTTGCCGCCTCATTTCTCTGCCACAAGTTTCCCTTGAGTCTGTCTGATCTCAGGGTGACCAGAATGGTCCGGTGTGCCTGTGGGAGCCCCTGAGATGAGCAAGGAGTTTTAGAGCTATTGCCCGTCTTGCTGGAGAATGTGGGGCACTTTGCCCGGGTAGAGTGTGTCACGTGGCCAAGCTCTGTGACGGGATAGAAAAGTGACGTCTCTTACAATGTGCCCTTGATTAACATGCGTGTGACTTCTCTTTCAGAATGTCTGCTTCATTTTCCCTCAGTTTTTATACCAGTTCTTCTGTGGGTTTTCGCAACAGGTGAGTCCTGATGCCTGAGGTCGAGCTCACCTGAGCCTTATCCCTCTTCCCCACATGTGTCTGTGGTGGGCGGAGGGTGGACGGCAGGGCATGCGGGCCAGATGACCCCCCCGTTCCGTCGCTGATCTTCTTTCATCTAAAGCAGCCAGGACCGGGGAAATCTAAGCTTGGAGGCGGCGATCAGAATTGCAAACTTTTGTGCAACTTTCTCTTGTTGCGGGTTTGGAATGGCAGGACCGGGTGGGTCCGCTGTGATTTTAATCCAGACTAGTCGACATCCTGACACTTTGAAAAATGTCCTTGTCCTTCTGTATCTGTAGAAAAATGGCTCTGTGTGCATTTTAGAATGCTCGTGCCTGTGGCCCTTTGTAAATGAAAACTACACATGCATATTGAAACGAATCATCCGAAAGTCTTGTCGAGATGCCCGGGTGCTGTTTTCACGTGGCTTTTCGGTCCCGCAGACCCTGTACGACACTGCCTACCTGACTCTCTACAACATCAGCTTCACCTCCCTCCCCATCCTGCTGCACAGCCTGACGGAGCAGCACGTCTCCATGGACACGCTCAAGAGGGACCCTGCCCTCTACAGGTACCTCAAGCAGACAGCCGCTGTAGGCAAGGAGAAGGACCGGGCAGCCCTGCCGCGAATCCGGATAATACTTGGTTGAAGTACTTAAAAGCCAGACGATTCAGTGTCAGCTGACACGCTCGCTTCCACAGGAGATTCTTCAAGCAGGAAGCCATGTGATTTAAGTGAATATACTCCAAATTCAGACAGAGGATTTGTGTGGCGTTTGAAATGTACACGTTAAGCCAGTTTGCATTTTACCGCGGTTTTCGATGGTTATGAAAGCACTTGGGGTGAGAGTTTCTATCCCCTTGTGACCCCAGCGGATTTATGGCCTAAATGATCCTCGCAGGTCCAAATAGGTTCCATTCAGTGAGAAAAGAGAAAAGTTAACATATCTGATCTCAGGGTGCTCTTTTCTGCTAAAAAGTATTTTTAATAACAAGGAAACGATTTTTCTGCTGTTTCAGAACTGCACCCCAGGATCTTTGGCCGATTCAATGTGTCACTGTTTATTGTGGCTTTGTAAATTAAACGTGTTATTTTCAGGACATTTTAGATGCACATGTGGTTGTAAGAAATAGGAGAGAAATTCTGTGAGGTTTTATCCAGTTTCCCCAGTGGTAGCATCTGACAGACCGTCCTGCAGAACCGCAGGACAAGGTCACAAGCAGGGCACCGACGCGACACGCCCAGCCGTCTTACTGGTCCTTGCTCGTGTGCACACGTGTGCTCACGTGTGTGTGCACTAAATTCTGTGCAGGCTTTTCACATGTGTGAGTCCTGTGCCCACACAGTCAAGACACCTCACCAGCCCCACGGCCTACATCAGAATCATTAGCCGTTAAATGGGGTCTTGAAGTGTTGGGGTCCAAAATAATCCCTGTAGGTGATAAAAAAAAAAAGCAAGCTCTGAGTTTGTCACGTGCATTTAATGATACAGGAGTAAGTCTAAGAAAATAGGGAACCCACACCATTTTAGACACACACCGGAGGGAACCCTGCAGCTTCTCTGTCTTATTGAACTAAACTGACAGGTGTCGGAAGCCCTGTCGTGAAATGCACAGCCTGGTCCCGGAAGCCCGCGGTCTTGGCATTCGGATGCCAGCGTGTCCCTGTGTCCTGTGTCCTTCCTTTCGGAAGCAGAGGTGTGAGCGCTGGCATCTTTCTTCCTCTAGTCATATCACAGTCCATTTTTGAGAAATAAAATATTCAAACAGAGATTGTTCAGGAATATCCGTATGTAGTAAAATGCAGTCTGGAGAGCATTTTGCTTTTGCTCCCAGGAAGCTCACTTAATGTCTGTGGGTCCTTCCCACTGTATCAGCTGGGGACGTCGCCCCTCACACCTCAGCATGTTTGCTCCCTTCTCACTGTGCTTTGACCGTGATGGTTTCGGTTACTACAGCTTTGTGCTACAAGCTGTCCCAGGGCCTTTCTGGGACCGGGTGTGGTGTTGGGTGAAGTGACAGGTGGTGTGGCCGGAGGAGCCGCAGAGCGTCAAGTGTGGCTCGGGGGCGTGGCCAGTCGTGAGGCCCCCCCGGCATCCCACGGGCTCCGTGCATTCAGAGCGTGTGCCGGCCAGTCGGCGGGTGGAGGTGGGGGTCTGGCCACGACGTGGACAGGCTGTGTGGGGTGACCCCAGGCGGGAGACCAGGAGCCCCGTGCTCGCGGCCGGGCTTCTCCAGGACCCGCTTTTCGGGGCTTGGCTAAGTGGGTGTCGGTAGGGGCCCCGCCCCCTCCGAGGGCCCTCCTTCTCCTGTCCCTGCTTGTCCCTGCAGCTCTGCCACCTCGGGGCTCTCCGCGAGTCAGGGGCCCCCGGACGGGGACGGCGGCCGCAGGGCCGGTGGACACGGTGGGGGCTGAGTGGGCGCGTGCGCCTGGACGCGCTCACAGGTTCCCACCCTTTGCCTCCCCCAGAGACATCGCCAAGAACGCTCTCCTCCGCTGGCGCGTGTTCATTTACTGGACGTTCTTAGGCGTGTTCGATGCTCTGGTGTTTTTCTTCGGTGCTTACTTCATGTTTGAAAACACAACCGTGACCAGCAACGGACAGGTTAGTACGGAACTGGGTCGTGTCAGCGTGGCTCCGGGATTCTTTGGGGATAGAGCTTGAATCCAGCACGATCCCGGGTCAGCGCAGTCTCAGCACAGCCCGTGGGGACCGTGTCTGGGTGTCTGCCCCCCAGCTGGATGGAAGGGACGTGATGGCAGAGTTCTGCCGACTGTAGGGACACCCTTCCTGAGGGGTTCCAGGCTTTAGTGCTGTAGCTGGCTCACCGGTAGCTATATACCTAGTGGTTCGATGTGATCGTTGAGACGTGGCTTATTAAATGTGGGAAATAATTTAGTATTTAACCCATTTTAGTGTTTGTTCACATCCTTAAGTATCTGTTTACTTCGCAACAAGTAGATTTACACTTGCCTGGTAGGCGTTCAGCGCTCTGGTTTTCTGCATAATTTCTAGGGGTTGTTTTATTCGTATCTTGCTTTTTTCTTTCTGCCATGGCTTCCTTCCCACTCTCAGATAGTGACCACCAACACACACATGGTAAGAAATCTGTGGGTGCGTCCTTTGTGTTTCTGGAGTGCGTTATAAATAAAATATTTCTTGAAAATATTTTCCAACGTGACTCCCTTTGTGTGCTTGTCGGTAGAAATGCTGTTAGTTGCTGCCCCACGTCTGTAGGACTGGGGTCGTCCCAGAAACCTGTGCGTCCACTTGGGTCCCTGTTGCTGAGGTTACTCCCTGTATTTCCATGTTGGGGACCACCAGCGGGGTCAGTGGTGTTTCTAAGTGGACTTGATCTGTTTGGACCTCCCTTGACCTAAGTAAGTAGGAAGACACACGAGCATGTGAGGCTGGAGGGGATGCTGCTTTGACCGTGGCCGACCTCCAGCCCCGCCTGGAGAATACGAGAGGCCCGGGGCCCGGCGCCCTGCTTCTGACCTGATGCCCCAGGGTCCACGTAAAGAAGGGGAGCTTGTGAACAGAGGTTTACTGCACGTCCTGTCTGATGGGACACCTCTCTGCCCGTTTGTCCCTCCGCGTGGCTGGCCTGAAGTTCAGAGTCTTGCTGTGTGTTTGCCCATCGGTTTGTCTGTTTCTTTTTTCTTGTGACTGCAAGGTACTGTCATCTCTCATTATAACTGAAACCAATTTTTCCTAAATTGATCTTGAGGATTTTTCAAAGTCTTTTTGCACTTTTCTAAAATCTTCCCATTTTTCAAGGATTTACACTTTGTCTTAGTTGTGGTAGAATAGCTCCCGGGTGCCACGAGGCCGTCATGTACCGGTGGTTGAGTCGAGCTGTCTTAGCGTTTGCTCTGATGCATCTTTAGTGAGAGTCCCTTGCGGGCCCAGTTTTAAGTGAGCACCTCACGTGTACCTTAAAGAGCTCAGACTTTGTGTCCCGGCATCCGTGGTCCCAGGATCCAGGCAGTGAGTCGCTTCTGCAGGCGTCACCTTCGCTCACCAGTCGCTCCTTCAGTCGGACAGTTTCACGGTGTTAGAGCCGAGCAAATGGAAGTTGACAGATGAGTACTGTACGAGGTCAGGGAATTAGAGCTCAGACCTAGGGTAGTGTTTTAGACCACGCAGCTGCTGCATTGCTTGACGCTCACATCACGTGGTGACATGGTTGGCCCTGCTCTGCAGGCCCACAAGAGGGCGGGTGTGAGCAGGGAGGGGACATGCACCCTGGACACAGGTGCTGGTCGCCCGAGGGGCCCCGGATGCAGGCCTGGGGGGCCTTCCCGGCACGAGGCTGGGCCGCATCTCCTCCTGCCGCTGCTGTGGTCAGAGCTGCAGGCCCGGGTGCCTTGAGGCCCTTCCCGTGAGCCAAGGGCTTCTGCCGTTTCCTGTTTCTCTGCTACTCGCTCCTGAGGGCGCCCTGAGCCACCATGGAACCCGGATCCCAGCGTCTAGAAGGGGTCTTTCCCGTACCATCCCTCCCCCACCTGCCACCTCTGTGCCTTTGCTCAACTGTTATGGGACAAAAGCGTTGGTTAGAATCTGGAACGATGACAGGAAGGGAGAGCGAGGTAGAAAGAACGCCTGTTGGCTGGGGCCCTGTGCTCACGGGCCAGGAGCTCTGAGGCCCCCGTGGGAACAGAGTCAGCACAGGCCACGCACATCCTGTCGCGTGAAAAGCTCCTGAGATGCACGGTGATGTCAGGAAGCAGCGTGCGCGACAGTCGTACCAAGCGAGGTGCTGGACCTGGGCGTTTGTCCACAGCTGTGCCTTGGGTCACTGGCGCCCGGGGGACGATAAACAACCTGCAGACGTAGAGGCGTGAGAGCAAGGCCAGCGCTAAGCGGAGGGACACCTGCGGGGACCCAGGGTAGACCTTTATCACCAGGAGGACAGGATCCCCAGGGCCACGCGTGGCGAGCGCGCTCCGTCGATGGTCTGACTCTAGACCCCTGCGGTACCTCGGGGCCTCCGCACAGAGCCTTCTCGCTCTGGATCACTGAGTCTTAAATTCTTGTTTTTTTGTCAGGTAAGGGGGTTGCGTCCCTTACAAAACCAAAAATGATATCGTAGGCTGGTTCTGTAGCAATTCAGACAAAGCAGCAAACAGAGCTGTAAGTCCAGGGCGGCCTCAGGGGGCTGCTGACGTCCTTGGTCTTGGGCAGCAGGTGGTTCGGTGAGGATAGCGGTCATCTCTGTCCTCTTCCAAGGAGGACGGACGTGTCTTCTTGGTGGGACATTTTAGCTGCCCTGTTCTAGTGATGGTCGGGAGGTGACCCCTAAATCATTCTGTAGGCGTGTTCGTGGATCCGTTGAGAACAGCTGAATCATTGATAACTTTCGAAAAAGAGAAATTCACTTGTGGAGCGTTTTCTGCACAGACATCAAGAGCTGTATTATTTCTCAAGTGAGAATATAAGACAATGATTATTTTATTGTTGAACTGCGGGATATTCCTAGGTGCACGCTTGAAAGTTTGGGGCGCGTTGTAATAGAAGCCAGTAAACATCTAGAGCGCGGGAACGTGAGCTGTCCTCAGCGGGCTGAGGACAAGAACACCAGCGCTCAGCAGAGGTTCCCAGTCAGCACGTGAAGCGAATGTAGTAGATGTGGCCGCGATCTTGAGAAAACATAAGACATGTTTGTCGTGGGATATTTTTACACACAAAAATTAAACTGCTCTAGGCTTTAGAGCTTCTGTGAGCAGTAAGATTTCCTACAAGATAGTCCTGAGGAAGAGGAGAGAGGGCGGAGTGGGAGAAGGAATTAAACTTGGACCTGGTTGCGGGGGAGGTGGGAGACCTCCTACTGAATCCTCTCCTCTGAGCGAGGCCCAGAAGTTCACGACGTTCTCCGCGGAGACGCGTGTTGCTTTAGGAAATCAGCCCCGGGGCTTCCTGGGGGCTGGGGAACTGATATCACTCGGGAGAAAGGCCGTCCCTCAGGACACCCCTTTGAGAAAGGGGATTGGAGCCCCAGTGAATCACCCCCAAAGTCCATAGAAATGATGGGTAACGAATTCAATAATGCGTTGACTATCAGCTCGACCTGAGGGCTCCCTTAACTAAGGAGCCCCAGAGGCGCTTACGGAGGTGTTACTGTGATCACCTCCCAGTGAGCTGCGATAGCTGGCGGAGGGCACAGGTGAATGTGGCCAGGTGTGCAGCCTTGCCCAGGTTCCAACCCAAAGGCCTGAATCTGATTCAAGGCACTTGTGCTTTACTGCTGTTCGCCTGTAAACAGCACACCCTGTGTTTTGCTGGGCTGGGCGTGGATCCCAGATCCACCAGAATCTACCGGATCCTAGGAATCTCGGCAGCGCCTTGGGAAGCACCGTCCTACCCCTCTCGGGAAGAGATGAGAAGCCATTTGAGTGATTGAAATGTTGTCCCCGATTGCGATGCTGCTGGAGCTGCCCTGTCACTCTGCCACTGGTGCTCCACAGCCACATTTGCTGCTGCCTAACAGTTTTGTAAAGGATCTCTGAATCCCTCCCAGGCAGGGGCGGCAAACACAAAGGCTGTGAGGGCTTCTGCCCGTGCAGCTGAGCTGATGGTGCCCGCGGGGTTCAGAGCCGCCCCCTCCCTGCACCTTCACCTCTTGCTTTTGGCTAAAAACGGTAACTTCCAATGAAAAGGAAGCGGGCGCTGCGTCCTCCTGCACCTGCTGGCCACTGCCGAGCTGCAGCCCACCTCAGAGGGAAAATTTCCTGCCCCCGACATTAAGCATTGAAGAGAGAGCCCTGTCTTTGAGGGTTTCCCAGCCTGGGCGCTGTTGCCGGTGAGGCCAGGAGTTCTTGGTTGTAGGGCTGCCCCGGTGCAGTTAGCAGACCCCTGGCCTCTGCCTCCTGGATGCCAGTAGCCCCCTCCCCCGAAATGTCCCCAGACACTGCAGGTGTCCCCCACCTCAGGGACAGAATCACCTCCAGGGACGGCCACCGTGGCTGTGGATCTGAGCCCAGTTTTGATCACACTGATGAAGCGACGAATGAAGTGATGAGGGTCCTTAAGTCTGTTCCCTGCAGAAGTCCTGGCGCTTTGGTTTTTCTCCTAGAATTCTGCAAGTAGGTTCTTGCCTCGGTAAACACCTCGCAAGGCCTGCAGCCCACATGCTCGCCTGAAGTGAGTCGCGTGTAGGGATGTTCCTTTGGTTGAAAACTAACCACACGGGAAAGCAGTTTTTATTCCGGCTGGTAATGCTTTGTTTTCTCTTAAAGAAGAACTAGGAGCGTTTTCTGAGGCCCAGCTCGCAGAATCCGACAAACCAGAAATGGGTCGGCTCTTAGGCGGTGTAGAAATCTCAAAGAAAATAACTCTTGTAAAGTAACAACAAGAGGCTGGTTTGTCCCCGGGAGGAAGACTCTGAAGTGGCTGGTGTTGCCTTTTGCTTGTGTCTGTGTCTGTGGGTGAGAAACGTGTTGTCCCCTGGTTGGACGTGTGTGCTCCCCGCTGGCCGAGCCCACATCCCGCCGGGGCCTCGTCCGGGGGCTGCTGCGTGTCCGAGGTCCTGGCCGCGGACCTGCGCCGGGCCCTTGTGCAGCTCTGTCGTGTCTCCCCTCCTCCGTTTCCATGGCTCCCACGGGGCCGCATCCTGGTGATGCCGCCCGCAGGGGACAAGGCTGTCGCTCTCACCGCTCCCAGGACGATGGCAGCCGTGGTTTGCCTTCCGAGCCGAAAGGTGTTTGAGCTGAAAAGAGACTAGACACGCGCTCTACCGAGCGTGGGCTGGGCCGCCGGGTAAAGGTCTCGTCCGCATGAAACACGAGCGGGGAGAGCGGGGTCGGCCCCTGCGGACCGTGACTATAGCGAGCGGGGAGAGCGGGGTCGGCCCCTGCGGACCGTGACTATAGCGAACGGGGGGAGCGGGGTCTGCCCCCTGCGGACCGTGACTCTAACGAGCGGGGGGAGCGGGGTCGGCCCCTGCGGACCGTGACTCTAACGAGCGGGAGAGCGGGGTCGGCCCCTGCGGACCGTGACTCTAACGAGCGGGAGAGCGGGGTCGGCCCCTGCGGACCGTGACTCTAGCTCGCAGACGTGTCCTGTCGTCCGCGTGAAACACGAGCGGGGAGGGCGGGGTCGGCCCCTGCGGAACGTGACTCTAGCGAGCGGGGGGAGCGGCGTCAGCCCCTGCGGACCGTGACTCTAACGAGCGGGGGGAGCGGGGTCGGCCCCTGCGGACCGTGACTCTAGCTCGCAGGCGTGTCCTGCTCTGGTTTGTAAGCAGGGCCGCCGTTTGTGGGAGCAGCGAGAGGGCAACACCGGGGGTGGCTGTGCAGGAAGGACGGGGCGCCCAGCGGGAACCACCACCCGCCCCAGCGATGCTGCGGGATCCGGGGCCTAGCGAGCCAGGCTCGGCCGGCCTCCCTCTCACGTTTTGGCGACATCGCAGGGTCTCCGTGTGTCTGGGGCTGGAAGTGTCAGGCGGGGCCGTGGGAGGTGCTCTCTGCCCCTCGTGCGAAGTGCGAAGGAGGAGAATCCGTATTAGTGGGAGACGACGTGGACTCTTGTCTCCACAGGTATTTGGGAACTGGACCTTCGGGACGCTGGTTTTCACGGTGATGGTGTTTACGGTCACCCTGAAGGTACATCCCCTGACCTGACGTGCTTCCTCCGGGCACAGTCAGCCCTCCTAGTGAGTCGTGACCCTGACCCTAACCCTGCCGGGGTCTTCTCCCCGCCACCAACTCGGCCCCGGCCCCAAGGGGCAAAGGTCAGAATTGCACAGAAGGTGGTGGAGGGAAGGAGCCTATTCTGTGGGAAGGGATGGATATTAGACTTCTTTTAAATGGCCATCTGCCCCACCCCTAGTAGAAGCAAAATCCGTCTTAATTGGAACAAATTAACGTACCGTGGAAAATTTAGCTCTTTTTCGAGTCAGGTTGGATTCTTCCTGGAATCTCATTATGAAGGTCCCAAATCCTACCAGCCCGAGTCTTGGAAACCCCAGAGCAGCGTCCCGGGGGGAGCTATGGCCAGCGCCTCGAGCCGCCGCCCGCGTCGCCCTGTGGGAGCATCTCCCTGGGATCCGGGCAGGCTTACTGGCGACGTTGAGACTCGGAGGCCGTAGGGAACCCTTTCTCTCCATTGGAACCTAAAGTGTGTTTTTCCCAAACAGGTTGATGTAGGCATTTGAGCTAAAATTAAGGCTGTTTCCGTTCTCTTCCCGCTTCCTTCCCCAGCTGTCAGGGCTCCCAGGGCCATGCCCAGGTAACACCACCATCAATCACCTTTTCCCTCTTTCAGCTGGCGCTGGACACACACTACTGGACTTGGATAAACCACTTTGTGATCTGGGGGTCACTGCTGTTCTACGTCGTCTTTTCCCTCCTCTGGGGAGGAATTATCTGGTATGGAGTTGATAATTCTAGAATCATCATTATGTTACTGGCCCCGCGGTGTCTTTCCTCGAGGGCTGACTGTGTGCAGGAGGGGCATGGCGCCAGGGCCGGGGGGGGGGGGCCCGCAGGGGACGAGGCGGGTGTGGTCCCTGCTCCTTTCCGCCAGGTTCTCAGTGGGGGAGACACGCTGCCTCATACATGTGACAGGAGGAGCAGACCGGACGCTACAGCAAGGGGCCTAGTTCAGATCAAAGGCTGGGGAAGGCGGAAACCTGGGAGGGAAGCACTGTCAGCACCGTGGTGGGTGCGCCCGGGGAGCTGGCCTGGGCCGAGGCAGTCGGACCCCAGCCAGGGCCCTTCCTAAGGAAGGGAGCCCCACGTGCAAACACCTTGGGGCGGGGCCTGGCAGGGGAAGGAAGGTCCAGCCTGCCTCCATCGGGGACTTTAAGCAGAGGAGCGTCAGAGTCCGACTGCACTCTTAGGAAGGTCACCGTGGCTGCTGTGTTGGAAGTGAACTTGGGAGTGGAACACAGACAAGGCAGCGGGTCTAGAGACCGTTGCAGTACAGTGGTCAGTCCTGACGGGGGCAGCAAGTGGCTGCCTTTGCCAGCGCTGTTCCGTCCGCCCAGACGTCCGTTCTCACTAGCCTGCCTGGGGAGCGCCTGTTCATCTTTCGAAACCCGGCGGCCCGTCAACCTCATCCACTCTTCCCTCGAGTCACCTCCCAGGCGGGCATTTCCACCTGGTCCCCCGAGCAGCTGTTCCTTCCCCTGTCACAGCGCATGCTGGATTTACCTGTAATTCTCCCGTTTACGTTTCCACCTCCCCCATAAGATGGAGAATTTCCTGAGCAGGGCTGGGACTGGGGGGAGGCGAGTGAGGCCCGGGACCACAGCCTGGCCGAACGGGAGGCCAGAAGCAGTGTCCCCTCCACCTGGCGTCCCCAGTGCTGACCTCGGCTCCCGGGAGGGGCAGGCGGCCCCCGAAATGGGGGAGAGGCTTCCCGGTCCATCAGGTCCCCACGTGGAGGTTGCTGAGCTGACATCCACCCAATGACCCGCTCTGTCGCTGACCCCCCAGTGGCCAGATCCATGCATTGCACATTCTTGGAGACCAGGAAATCCAGGAAGACCAGACCAGCTTTTGGTGGGTTTCCAGCAGCCCTGCCCCAGGCCACAGATCCCTGCGGTTCTAGCGAGCTCTCCAGAGCGGCTGTGCAAATGGGAGCCTCGCCTGAGAACTCCCAGGCCGGCTCCTGGGCCTTGGGGCTTCGGAGCCAAGAAGCGGTTGTGTTTAGCATCATCACTGCCCCTTTCCAGAGGCTTTTGTGAGTCACCTGGCAGGAGAGTCATTTCATTCTCTGTATTTTTATGGAAATTAAAAAAATATATTATGGCATAATTTTTTTTTTTTTTTTTTTTTTTTGTGGTACGCGGGCCTCTCACTGCTGTGGCCCCTCCCCTTGCGGAGCACAGGCTCCGGACGCGCAGGCCCAGTGGCCACGGCTCACGGGCCCAGCCACTCCGCAGCACATGGGATCTTCCCGGACCGGGGCACGAACCCGTGTCCCCTGCATCGGCAGGCGGACTCTCAACCACTGTGCCACCAGGGAAGCCCCTATGGCATAAATTTTTAAGTATTTAATCGTTCTGCTGACGCGTGCAGATATGATTCTAAGGTACAAAAAATATGACCTACTTCATCTTTTAAAATCTTTCCCGCTGTTCTGAAACTGAACTTCGGGGACTTGTTTTCCCCGTTGGGATGACTTCATAGAATTCCTCTCCTTTTCCCGTGGGTTAACACGCAGCGTTACAGGGAGAGGTCACAGCCCGGTGTTTCTGGGGTTAGTCCCCGCAGGCAGGCTAGGTGGCTTGTCCAGTGACTGTCGTGACAAAAGTGAAAACTTCCAGAACACATGGGCTCTTCGTGCAAGTAGAGAAAACAGACCAGGATGTCGGTGTTTCTCCTGCCATCGTGTTACGTTTCTCCTTTCCCTCGACGCTGCAGGCCGTTCCTCAGTTATCAAAGGATGTACTACGTGTTCATACGCATGCTGTCCAGCGGCCCCGCCTGGCTGGCCATCGTCCTGCTCGTCGCCGTCAGCCTCCTTCCCGACGTCCTCAAGAAAGTGCTGTGCAGGCAGCTGTGGCCCAGCGCCACCGAGAGAGTCCAGGTACCGCCCCGGGCGCCGTGGGGCAGCCCTTAGAAAGGGGAGCGGGAAAGGTTTGGGTTTGGAAATGCGGTCAGTCCGCCGTTACTAACGAGTTCCATGATGACACGTGGGTTTACGCCTGAACCTAGAAGACCAGTGGTTAGACTTGAGCGGCTAGTCCCTGAACTAAGAAAAAGATTAAGAGAAAAAGATGAAGCCAATACAAAAGGCAAATTGTTTTTTGTACATTTTTAAAAGTTTTTTCAACTAATCATCACCTTGAAGGTAAAATGGCATTACTTTTAGGGATGGTGGATTTGGCTCAAACTTTAGCATTTATTTTGGAAAATTCTGGTTATGAGTGGTTAGGGCTGTTGTTTTCCACCCTCCCAAATGGAAGCCAACAAGCTGAATTCCGGATCCAGGAAAGATGAGAGATATGAAGTATGCCGGGACTGGCATCAGACACAAGTGGTACCCAGAGCTTCCCAAGAGTGCTCTGGCCCTCCCCGGGGTTCCTGGGGAGGGGTGTCCCCCGTCCCCTTACCCCTGTGACCCCCCGCTACCCTCTCACCCCTGTGACTTGCCCTTGGAGGTGCAGGCCTCAGGAGGAGGAGGAAGGATGCTAGTGAGAGGGCAGAGGCCACAGCAGGGCCCGTTGCTGCAGGACGCTTGTCTCACCTGTAGCAAGATGCTTGTGCAGGTGAAGGGGGCGGGGCATGCAGGTGGGGAGGGACTGGAGGGAGGGTGACAACAGGAGAGGGTGAGTGGCACGTCCTGGGGCTGAGTCACTGGGAAGCTCAGGGGCCCCGTGGTCTCAGTCCCAAGTGCTGTTGGCCGGCTTTGGGGTGGAAAGCAGGTGGACTTGCCCCCACAAGTCCCCGCTCCCCTCCCAGCAGGTGACGGGTCGGGGGCAAAGCCTTCAGGTTCCTGGTGCTGGTTTAAAATGCTGAGCGCAGTGCCCCAGCCCTGGGGATTCTGCTGGGTTTGCAAAGTCGGTGCCCAGACGAACGCAGGAGGGGTTAGTGCAGGTCCATGTCTGACAACTTCATTACGAGTTGCACAGTCGTCCGGGGCTGTTCCCGGGTGGGACACAGGCGGGAGTGCGAGGGGAGGAATCCCGCCCGCCTGGGCTGGGCTGGGCCGCGGGGCCGGTGTGGCCTGGTTTCCAGTGGCTGCAGGGACGTCCGGAGGCTGCCGCTCGTCTCACCGGACTCACCGCCTTTTCTTGTCTCTTCCCTTCTTCGTTCCTTTCGTCTTCCGGCCTCTTTGCCCAAATAACCACCTTGTTTATCGATGTGCATGGCCTCCTGACCTCTGACCTCTGGCCTCTGGGACCGGCAGACTAGGAACCAGTGCCTTTCTGTCGAGCAGCCCACCGTCTTTATGCTTTCTCAGACTTCCAGCAGTCTGACTTTCTAACGGAACAAGGTGACGCTTTTCTGTCTTTTTGCATGCTTGGGACTCAGTCGCAGGACCGCACAGGGTTGACGGTTAAGCTCGGAGCCGCGCTCGCAGGCCCGCCCCAGGCAGCACCGGGCCGCTGGCGTCGGGAACGCAGGGTGCCGGGCTCCTGCCGTCCACGCCACTGACCGGTGCCTGCACGCGTGCCTGGGGAGCGTCAGAGCCCGCTCTGCAGGCGGGACTGAGGGCCTCCGGAGAGACCAGACTCAGGCCTTGGCACTGGGCTGCAGAGAAAGCCAGGACAGACGTGTCTGGGGTCAACATTTTTACCAAAAAACTTTTTTAAAAAGTCTGATCATTTTTAGAAAAAGGCGCTGACCTTGCCTTAAAGGGCCGTAGCGCCTCTCTCTCGGGCACATAGAGCCATTCACACGGCGTTCTGTGGCCGCCGCCCAGGGTCGAAGGCGTTTCTTCCGGAGGCAAGGCTTCGGGGACACGGCGTATCTGTTTTCAGTCGTTTGTGTGCCTGGTGCCTCGTTTCTGTGTGCTCCGAGCCAGGCACACTCTGAAGGTCTGTGTTTGGTGTTACTGCTTCACTGAGGCAGCCTGCTTAATGGGAAAATGCCTAAAGCAAAAAAAAACAAGAAGGCTTTTTCCTCTTTAATAACTGTTCGTATGCCACACAGGTTTAGCACTGCTTTTTAACTAGCAGGATGGTACATTTTTTAAGTTCAAGTAATTATTGGCGATCGAAATTTTTTTAATCTGATGCCCTCAGAATTTGTTAGAATAAGTTACATCATTTCATCTTGCTGTTCACACGCTTGAAAACATTCAGGATGAAATTCTTAGGAACATTTTAATAAGTCACAGGAGGTGCTTATGAGATTGGTTGAATCATGCCAACTCCAGGCTAAAACTAAATTCCTCTGACTGTTGATGGGGTTCATTTAGAGTTGATTTGCAGACGCCACACTCTGGCCGCTGGGAGAAGGGCCCTGAGCTCTGTGTGTCCGTAGCCGCGGCCGTGACCCCAGGGTGCCTGGAGCCTGCACTCCGGGCACACAGGGTCAACGTGTTGTTGCTGGAGAACCGTCCAATTTCTGCAAAACTTGGGAGGAACAAACACTTGACTAGCCGTTTCGTGGGACGTGCTGCGTGGGAGATGGATGGCTTTTTCTTTCCACCTGTCCTATTAAAGCGAAAACCATGGCAGGCACCGTGTGTGTACACACATAGGTCAGTTACATATACGTGTGCATTTCTGGTTTCTACATCCATTTGCACATACAGTCGTGTGCGTTTCCGCCCCTGCGAAGAGCAGCCCCCCCAGCGCTTGTCTGCTTCACCCCCTCCTCGCTGGAGAACGTTCTGCAGCTCGCGCTTGTGATCCTTCAACTCCTACAATTCTCTTCTTCCTTGTTACTGAGAGACTCATACAGTTTGACTAGAAAATCTCAGTGTTCAGATGCCCGGCCCCGCTGACCTGTGGCCCTGTGACTCCTTGCACCTCCCACATTCTGGTCTCAGTCCGGGACTCCTCTGTTTGACCAGAGACGGGGCCGAGGGACGGGGTCGGGCAGGCACACAGAGAGTGACAGGCAGGTGGACAGAGGACAGAGGGACAGGCACACAGAGAGGGACAGAGGGACAGGCAGGCACACAGAGCGGGCTAGAGGGACAGGCACAGAGCTCCTCCCTTGGGGCCGGGTGCCCGCTTGGGGAGCCCAGCCGTGCCGGGGTGGTCTCGGGGAGCGGGCAAGGCCGTTAGCCAACGCCCCAGTCTGGGCAGCAGCCTCCCCGGTGGCCCGGCCTCCCCTCCGCGGGCTCAGTGTCTGTCCTCGCCTTGCAGAGGAGCTCGAGCCGCCGAGCCCCGGCCGACGCTGCGCCGAGCCCTGACCGGCCTCTCCTGATGGACCCCGAGCCGCGGCCGCGGCGCGAGTAGCTGGTGGATAGGTAACGGCCGCCCGCGGGCAGCCCGGTGTGCTGTGCTCTTGCTGTGCGCGGTTTTCCTCCAAAGTTTTGCGTGCTGTGCTGTGTCTGTTAGGTTCGTGGTCACAGAGAAAGGCCTTTACACACGTGGGTTCCATCCCAGGTAAGTGGCCTGCCCAAGAGGCCGGCCGCGTGGGCTGCGTGCCGTGCACACACACGCACACGCCTGCACACCTGTGCAGCGCACACGCCGGGTGGACATCGCCCCACACGTGTCCGGTGTTCGGCGTCCAGAGCACAGTTCATTCATTCTCATCCGTGGTGGTGGGAATGGCTTCACCTGAAAGGTCCATCAGGAAAGACCACCTTTCGAAGTAAAAAAGGGGGTCTGGAGTGAGCGGCCCGAGCCTTGGCCGGGGCAGGTGTCCAGCAGCACCTTCAGTGTCCAGAGCAGGCGTCTCCCGCCCGGCTGCCCCTCCCCTCCCTGCCCGTTCGATCCGAACACACGCGTGGGCCGGGGAGGGGAGGTGCCTCTGGGGGCGCTGGGTAGGGCGAGGTCAGCATCCCCATTAGAGGAACCGCAGGCAGTCCGGGCCCAGGGAGGGGCTTCGTGTTTTCACGCGTCTTCTGCGGGACGGTGGGCCCGAGAAGGGGACGCGATCGCAGCCGGGATGGTCCACGTGCCTCCTCCGTGTCTGGTCCAGCTGTGTTCAGGGGAGCCCAGGCCGGGGCAGCGAGGGCGGTGGCCACGTCGGGGCGTCGGGTCAGACGACGGGTGCTCGATGGGATTCTCGCGGGGGTCCCGGCACTGACTCTGTCCTTTCTGTTCCCGACAGACCGCGTGCTTGGTGTCACGACCACCTCTCGGGAGTCACCCCCTTGCCTCTCTGTAGACCCCAGCCCTGGGCAGCGCCCTGGGAGGGCGGGGGCGCCAGGCCCCCTCCAGCTCAGCCTCTCCCACTCCCCGCGTCCCCACCCGGCTACAGACCCCGCTCCTGTGGCCCGAGGGGAGACCGGATGCACGGATCACGGGTCCAGCCTCTAAGAGCCGCACGGTGAAGGGGGCAGGACAGGCGTCTCCGGGCGGCGACCAGGCAGGACGCACGCGAGCCCTCGGTGCACTCTGTGGGAGCAGGATCTGGGGGGATCGCGGCCCCCCGCCCCCCGGGTGAGGCCGCACCTCGACCTCCTGGGAAGCGCAGCTGAGCCTTGCAGGCGGGGTCGGGTCTGGCCCCTCCTCCCGGGCCCCAAAACCTCTGCTTTCGGAGCCAGCCCAGGGACACCTCAGGACCGGCACCCCTCCCTCCCTCCCGTCCGTCCGCTGCTGGCACCGGGACCTGCGGTAGTGAGGCTGACCGCGGCCGTGTCTGGTCCCACGTCCCTTCCTCCGCGGTGCTGGGGCCTGTGTGCTTCGGCACCGCCTCCTGCCTCCCCCCAGCTGCCTACGCGAAGAGGGGAACCTATCCAGTAAAGCTTCCGGCACAGGTTCCGGGCAGTTCATCTTCCCGCTCCCGAGGATGCGGCTCACCGGGGCGCCCTTGCTGTGAAATGCCCGTTTCGGGGGTTGAGGGGAAGGGTGGGGTCTGGGTGCCGGAGGCCGGCCTCTGATGTGGTGCTTAGGCCCCCATTAAGAGTGGTCGGTCTCCCGGCGGTGTTGGCCCCCAGATCTGTGTCAGGCCCACAGGTCTGACAGGGTGGCCTGGGCGACCTGAAAAGCAATATCGCAGCCCTCGCCGCCACCGCGCTGCCTCTGACCTGACCCTGCTCTGCCGGGGGTCCTATCCGTGTCTCCTTGTGGGGGTGAACCGTCAGAAGGCAGCTGTGCTGTAAACTCCCTGTGACTTTCCTGTACCAGTATCTTATTTCTGGAAATAACCCGTTCGACATAGCCTTAATAGTCCGTAAAGAAGACATTTCAGTTTGAGATTCAGAGGGTAAAACCAATGGCTTTTTAGGAAAGGGTCACCCAAAAGCTAAACATTGCCCCTGCTGGATGCATGGGTGGGATTTAGGGATGTCGGTTGGGGAGTGAACACCGAGTCTACTTCCAAGATGCTCGACGTTAGGGGTTTCGGGAAGTTCAGATTTCAGTTTGATTGTATAATGTTCACCTATAAACTATTTGTTTAAACGAGGGGATGAGTTAACAGCAAGAACAAGCGTACACAGGTAGTCGGGGTGAAGCAGGTGAAGTATAAACATACCAAAGACTAGGATGATGGACGTGGGGCCTCCAGTGAGACGGGGATGGGAGGGCGTGTCCGTCTGAGGGTCCTCCAGCCTCCGCCCCGCCCCCGTCACTCACACTCCACGTCCAGTGTGTGGTCCACACGAGACCCTGCAAACAATGGTGTGTGCATTTTTACAGTCGTTTTTAAGAACCTAAAATGGGTATAAATGTAATACACGTGGGGGACAGATTCTCTGTACGTTTAGTTAACAAATTGTTTGTAATGTATTTTTTTAGAAATCTTAAAATTCCCTTTGCACTGAAGTATTTTCGTAGCTGTTTTGTTTGTTAATGTATCATATCTAATTTTTAAAGTATGTTTTTAAACCTTTTATTTTTTACGTTGATGGCATTTTGGCCACTTTATATTTGAATTCTGATGAACATTTTGGCTGAATGTCTCAATATCTGACGAATGTGAATTTTCAGATTTGGTTTTCTTCTCTACACCTGTTTATTTTTGGTGTTTCTGGCGGTAGTCAGTAGCTAAAAGGCATATTTAGAGTATGATAATTTGCTATGCTCTTTCTTCACAGTTCATTGCCATTTCATCTGCTTTTTATTTGGTTTTTAATTTCTATCCTTCAGCCTTAAAATAGCTTCTTGACGGTTCTGTGTCCTCTTTTTGCCTGTATTGAGATGGTTACCATTTACCTCGGATAAGTCAAGTCTCCTTATGAAAGTTACTGACCTTTCCATGCTCCAAAAAGTCTTCTTAAAATTGTTTGGGGAATTATTAAGTGACTGTGCCTGATAATTTGAAATAGGCGAGGGGCATGAGATCAAAAGTAAAGTCAAAGGAGGGACAGAAGAGCCCACTGAAGTGACATTTCGGACGAGACAGTGAGATTCCCACCTGACAGTGGGCAGCACGTACTTGCCTTACACTAACCTTAAAGCAAGTAACTTAGTTTTGAAAATCTTACAGCTGCACGTGCATCACTTATTAACATTTCCCCCGCTGGTCCAGATGTCTGGTTCCTGACCCACACGCCATCCCCCAAAGCAAGCTGTCTGTAGGCCGTGTTGCTCCGGCCACCTCCGTGGTCCTGCTTTCAGCTCCCGGCCACCCGAGGCCGCACACATCCCACGTCCTAAGGGGACCCTGCGGGGGCCTCTGAGCCCCACCCTCAGGACAGGTGGCTGCCAGCAGCCCTCGGACCCTCCCAGCTGCAGCGTCCCCGTGTCCGGAGCTGGGAGTAAAGACCCTCTCTTGGCAACTCCTGTTAGAACCCAAATCAGCCCATTCCTGTGCCCTTGATTCCATGGGGTGAACGCAGACCAAATGACCCGTGCCCCCCTCCCCCGGGGGGGGGGGCCGTGGCCCCGTGAGACCCACTGGTGGCAGTGCCGGGCCACGGCAGGAGCCCAGGAGCGCCGCCTTCTGCAGTAGCAGGTTTATAGAAGCATAGTTCGGCCTGGTGAGACTTTGCAGCTTTAACTAGAGAACTGCCTCGCACATGCTGTGTAACTATTCCTAAGTTCATGGGCGTCAACCAGAAGTTCAGGGCAAAACCTAAGGGAAGTTTCCGGCCTCTTTCTTTAAAACCACTGAGTTCATCTGTTTTGCACTGTTAATGACGTAATACAACCACTTCTGCTTTATCTTAAAATTAATGGTATTTATTTGACAACTCAGTGTAACAGCTTGCTATGCACTTTCTTTTGGAAGTTTCCCATTTGTAACTTTAAAAACAGGAAAAATGTCAGCAGGCAAACGCATTCTTTTTTCTTTTTTTTTTTTCAGTTAGAGGGCAGGTGAATGGGGCTGGGAATCATTCTGATTCGTCTATAAACAAAGCTTTAATGAAGCTGTGTCAGAGTATTATTAAAGTGTGATTCTACTTTTGCAGAAAAAAATCTAAAGATCAGTTTATATAGCTTTATTTTTTACCTTATCGAAATATACAGAATTTTAATATGCGTATATTGTCTCTGACTTAAAGTTATAATGTGTGTCTGCATTGCTGTTAAAATGTCCGTTCGTTATGTAATGTAATAAAAGAGAATCTTCAAAAATGTATTTAACACGAATGTTATCTCTAGGTGTCATCGTAAATACTGGAATTTATTTTTAAATTATTGAATATAGTAGGTGCGTTTAAGATAATAAATCAGCCTCCAAACAGTAATGTTTAATTGATAATTATTTATTAACCTGCTTTGAAAAATTAAATTGTGAATTAAACCGAATCTTAAATTTCTGCAGAATTTATTTTGTATGCTACTGTTTTTAACTTTTATTTCTGTAGATAAAGTGTATCTTCATAATACGAATTATGATTGGACTTTTCTGCAGATTATCTAAGCCGGAGACCTGAATCTGCTTGCAATAAAGAAGAAGAAAGGTCTGGATTAGTTTCTTTACAAATTAAAAAGATCATAGAAGTTGGTCTTAACTTTCTGCTAAGAGGAGCTGCCGGGTAAACACTCTCAAAGGGAGTGTCTCTGTTTGGGATGAAGTGGACGGCACTGTGGCAGCTGGTGCCCTGGGAACGTGTGGGACCGGGTGCCTCACCGAGGCCGAGGGGCGCAGAACAGGAAGCTCAGTGTGGGATTTCCTAGCGCTGGGATCCTGCCCATCCCCCTCCAGCTGCTCCCTGACCCTCCGCCTGAGACCCCTCTCCATCTGGATTCCTCCCCTTTCCCTCCAGGCTCTCCTCCCCACTCTTGTCCAGGCCCCGGGTCCCACAGGCTCGTGGGCAGTCGGACAGAGGGCGGGTTCTGTGCGCCCAGCACCGCCATGCTCGGGTTCCTGGCCCCCCAGCCCTGGCCTCCCCAGCCCCTGGCCGCTGCTCCCACCAGCACCAAGCTCCCTGTCTCCTCTGAAAGCTTCAACCTCAGAAAACTCCACACATCCTCGCACCAGGTCTCATTCCTGGGATTAGGGGACCAGGGTGGAGCCAGGTCGAGGGTCCTGAGAAAGGGCCTCCCTGGGCTGGGGCAGGACTGCCCCTTCAGGGCCGACTGGCTCCCTGGGAGGGACCGGCTCAGGCCTCTGGCTTCACCGGGCACAGTTCTAAACTGGGGGCTTTTTTCCCGGCTCCCAAACACCATGGAACAAGCACACAGCCGGGGCGAGTAACTCACCCTGAGTGGGTGACCTTGGCTGTCAGACCAAACGCCAGCAGCCAACACAGCCACAGACGCGACAGGAAGCAGATGCTGCAGGTGAGTCGGAGTCCCGGGGCTGCTGGTTGCTGTGGTCCGGTGTCCACACCTGCCTCAGGTGACCCAAACGTGTGACCACGCTAACCTCGGCAGCTGGGAGGAGCGAGCGAGGGCACCCTCGCCTGAGGCTCTGCGGTGTGAACAGCCAGCCTGCGCGCCTGTGTTCCCGTGAACACAGCCCTTTATTCTACTGGGTCGCATCCCAGCTTGATCAACACCCATGTTATTAAGCATCCTCTTTCATGGAAAAATCTTAGAAACACATAATTTCTCAATTCCTTTCTTGCACTAAGGGGATACCACTAAAACTGTATCATCCTATTAACTTCCCCACAGAAAATGCTCACCCCTTTGTACATTTTTATTATTCAGGCCGTTCGAATAATTCAGGAGCATTTAATTAGCCATCTTCTAATTCCTCATTGAGGTGCATCAGTCCTAATCGAGCCTGACGGAGGCCCAGCAGAAATCGAGAGATGCAGCATCTTTAATCGGATGAAGAATTTCTTACTCAAGACATCAAACCCCACAGCTAGTGGACAGGTGTCACGTCTAAAGGTGATCTTGAGTCAGCGCTTGACACCCAGAGAAATTTACCCTTAATGCCCCACACAGCACATTCTTCAAGGCCCCCGTGTCTTCGTTACATCGTGTTGTGTGCTCCACTGACCCATCTGCAAGGCATGAGAACTCATAACACCCCAGAAACCATGAGAAGGGCTGTGCCTTGTACCTGAGGGGCCTATGACAGACCCTGTCCCAATTTATTTGTTAAAACTTTAATGAGAAATATGGATTACTAGCTGTATTACTTATTAAGAGTATGTATTATCCTTTAAAATTAGTTATACAGGGACTTCCCTAGTGGCTCAGTTGTTAAGAATCCGCCTGCCAATGCAGGGGACACGGGTTCGAGCCCTGGTCCGGGAAGATCCCACATACCGCGGAGCCACTAAGCCCGTGCGCCACAACTACTGAGCCTGCGCACCGCAACGAAGAGTAGCCCCCGCTCGCCGCAACTAGAGAAAGACCGCACGCAGCAACGAAGACCCAATGCAGCCGAAAGTAAATAAATGAATTTCAAAGAATAGTTACACAACATCATAATTTGAAAAAGTTCACTCATCAGTGCTCTTATTCACTTGGTTTTTACAAGATCCAAAGAGAGAGAGGGGGTTGTAAAATAATCAAATTTCCTCTGAGACTCAGTTTCAGTACCTTTAGAATTTTAAAAAGACCTACTGTAAAGTCTCAAAATATAAGCCAAGTATCAAAATAAACATGTGCTTTAATTAGCTAAGACTTTGTCTTGTTTATGAATGACTACAGTTCCCAAATCCTTAGAAACTAGTTGAGCAGAAAATATATGTGTTGTTAGGGACATGAAGGCTAAAACACAGACCAGTGACGCTGAATGTGTGAGACCTGAAGACTGGCTATTGCTGCTGCACTTGTAGGTCGTCTTACAATAGTTAAGAGGAGGTCATTCCATGGGGACAGCACAGTGTGAAAGAATCACCGGGCAGCACAGTAAAGCCACTTGGAAGAAAATGTGTCTCCCGTTCCCTGGGGCTGTGGTGGCCCACGGCTCAAACACAGGAACTGACTGTCCCTCAGTCCCCAAAGCAGAAGTCTGAGATCAGGCTGGCTCCCTCGGGGCTGGGAGGGAGGGTCTGCCCCTGGGGCTCCTGGAGACCCTGTCCCTGCCTCCATCAGGCAGGCGTTCCCCTGTACCTGTCTGTATCCCAACGTCCCATCTTTATAAGGATGTCCGTCACATTGGGTTAGGGGCCCACGCTGATGACCTTATTTTACATTAGTTGTGTCTGTAAAGACCTTATTTCCAAATAAGGTCACATTCTAAAGTGCCAGGGGTTAGGATCTCAACATACCTTTCTGGGGAGACACAATTCAACCCATCAGTCTGTTTGGGGGATCCGTGGCAGGGCACTCGGGGCGACCATGGAGGCTGTACCCTTGGGATGCGCGTGGGGAGGGAGCAGCGGGGGGGGGGGGGGTTGAGGGCAGAGCTCAGCTGCCTCCCCTCACCCGGGGCTGCTAACTCACTGCGGCCTCCACGTCGTCCACCTTGGGGTGCAAGCCCGTGACCACCGTGGGCCCAGCGGGTCCTGGGGGTCCTGCCCACACCGCGCCGGTGTTCACAGCCCGACTGATTCGTCCCACGGGAGCCGCCCAGAGCAGCAGCCAGCACGGGGCCTGGGGCCTGCCCGCCCCGCCGGGCCGCAGCAGAGCCGGGGCCCCGGGCCTGAGGCGCCTCAGCTCAGGAGGAGCGGGGGGGAGGGAGGGTCGGGGCCAGGATGCTGTCGACTGGGGGCCCGCTGGTCCTCCCCGCGGTTGGGGCCCCGACGCCCTAGCGATGGGGTAGGCAGCCCCCCAGCCCCCAGAGGGATGGCCCCTCAGGGCTCCTCGGGACTGCAGAGGACCGGGTCCCATACCTGGCCTCCCGCGTGTCCCAGGGGACCCCAGGCTTCCGGAGAGCGGGGCGGTTCTCCCCGCTCGGGTGTTATTACCGCCTTTAACACAAACTTCTCTGTGGGAGCAACGCTTTCCACAAAGGATTTAATCTCAAGCGGCAAAGTTCCAAACTCCCCGAGCGGCCATCAGCAGTGACCGAGCGGGGACGCCGTCCCAGGACGGCCCTCACACCTGCCGGGCGCCCGCACGCCCGAGCTGCGCAGGGTCCAGGCCGCGAGCCCCGCCTCCGGGGAGCCCACGGGGCTGCCTGCCCGGAGGCCCTGCTCTGGCTCACCCTGGGGGCCGACACCGCGGGAGCGGAGGCTCCTCAGGCGAGCTGTTCCTTAAGCTCAGCTCCTCGGGGGCTCTTCCTAGAACTCCATTTGTGATGCTAATTTCCTTGTGCTTCCCCGGGGCCTCGGGGCCTGGAAAGCCGGGAGAGTCGGCACAAAGGGCTCACTAGGCCCCAAAGGCCGCCGCCAGCAGGGCGCCCGCCGGGCTTTTGTTCTGGGGCTTCGCTCCCCCTGAGTTACGGCGACTTTAATGAGCCCTGACTACTTCTAAGAGCACAGGGGTCTTGGGGCGTTGTCCTCCGTGTCCTGTGTCCTCCCCATGTCACTCACCACATCCCGAGGCAGAAAGCCTTCACGGGGAAGGAAAGGGGCCCCGGGCTCACTGGCCTGTTTCCGGGTGCGGGCGACTGAGAAGGGGACCCAGGACCCTTCGTGGGACGCCCGCCTTGGGGCAGCTGGGCTTCAGGTCGGAGTCCGTGCTGCCCGGCCGTGGGATCTGAGCCTGCAGATACCCTGACCGGGGTCGAGCGGGTCAGCGACTGCTTCCCCTCGTTTCCGCACCAGCGGTGCTGTCTGTTCGCACGTCTCTGTAGAGAACCCCTCCCGGGCGTGCTCGCCGCCAGGCTGCCTCTCTTTGGACTTTCACGCCTCCGGTAAGTGATACTCAAACAGCCTCTGGGAGGGCATCCCCGTGACCCAAGCCCTCGGTGTGTCATGGGAAAGAGGGACGTGGTCTTAGTTCAGGACCCCACGCTGGCACACCTGACTGGTCTCCAGGCCCTTTGAGAAGAGGCACCTGTTTCCAACCCTGGCAGGTTCTTAGGGGCGTTTCCAGTGGACCCCTCCACCCCACTTCTGTGGAGGAAACCATCCAGGTGGGGGAGTTCCCTGCCTTTACCGTCCTGTCCCCTCAGGCCACCCTCCTTCTGCAGCGGCCGCCGCTGCGCCCGTGAAGGAGCTGGTGTCCTGTTCACCCAGGAGCCCTGCCCTCCCCCGCACCCATCCCGTAGGGGGAGAGCCTGCCCGCCCAGCCCGGCGCCCCAGCCTCCGCCTGGGCTCCGGGACGCCGGGGAAGTGCACGCGGACTTGCAAGGCGATGCTGCGTGGCCGCGGGAACCGCACTTTGAGGGGAAAGCCCTTCAGAGGCGCCGCCCCGCCTCCCCAGGGGCGCCCTAGAGCCTTTGGGGTCCATGTTGGCCACCTTCGTGGCAGAAGCCCGCGCTCCTGTTACTCACATTTCCCACCGTGACCCACGAAATGCAGACGTTTTAAAGCCCCAACTAAAATAACGTTTATACCCAGGTCAACATTTGGGATGCTTCAGTCCTTCTGTGCACCTCGATTTTCTGAGTTCTACTCGGGCACTTGTGTGTGCCCTGAACTCTGGAAGACCCAAGAGAGAAGAGGCGGGCGCCTTCCTGTTCCTTGCAAACGCTGCCGCAGGGTCGGGGAACCCCGCGGCCGGCTCATCCAGAACCACTTCCTGCCCTGGGATCCGCAAACCCAGAGCCCGGTCCGAGCAGGTCGCGGGCGACGCCCATCTCGACCCATGGGCAGCGGCACCTGCCCCACGCAGGCCGACTGGGGCGCGTGGGGCGAGCGTGCGAACACGCGGGGGGCGGGGCGGGGCGGGGCTCGGAGGCTCCTCCCCCTCCTCCCCTCCCCGCGTCCTCCCGGCCCCGCCCACTCGGCTCCGCGCTGTCCCCTCCCCCACCGCTCCCTTTACTCCAGACCCTCCTCCTCCTCCTTCCCCTGCCCCCCGCCACTCTCGTGGCGCCGCCTGACCGGCCCTCTACCCCACCGCCCTCCTGCCCTCCCTCCCCTCCCCTCTCCCCTCTCCCCTCTCCCCTCCCCCAGGCCGAGGGGGAGCGGCCTCAGCGCGGGCACCTGCGGGTGGAGGCCTCGGACACGGCGAGGACGGGCCCACGGCCGCGCAGGTGTGTGGGGCTGGAGAAGGGGGGAGTGGGGCCGGGGAAGGGGAGGAGGGAGGGAGGGAGGGCGCTCGGTCAGCTCCCGGAGGCTCCGCTCGCCTCCCGCCCCCGCCCCCGCCCAGCGTGCGACCCCTGAGAGCCCTGGGGACTCCGGGCGGGGCCGGAGCGCGGGCTCTACGCGCACAGACGCCCCTCCCCACTGCCGGGGCCGGGGTCCCGCACGCCCAGGCAGGTGTCACTCCCAGGCCTTCTCCTGCAGGGTTCCCTCCGCGGAGGAGCCTACCTCCAGGCTCTGCAGACCCCCAGCAGGTGCCGGGACAGGTGTGCTAGGGGCGGCTGGGGCGTGGGTCCCCCCCTGACTCTGCCCTTCCTGGCCGGGCAGCGGGAGTGGCGTGGCCCCAGCCTGGCTGTTTTGTTTTTCAGCCGGGCCGCAGAAAAGTAGGCTCTGCAGTTTAGAAATAATGCCGTTTGCTCTTTCAACTCCAGAGACTATTGCTGCCAGTTTTTCAAAACCACACTTTGTTGCCTTTCTGTAGCGCTAGACATTTAAATAAGAGCCGCGCGGGAGCTGGTCCTGAAGGAGACTTTCTTCTGGAGCAGGTGCAGCCTCTTAACTTCACTGAAAGCGTCCCCATCCGGGGCCACGTGGCTCACCCTGCCCCTAATGGACCGCCTGCGAGCCCTGCACGGGGAAGGGGTTAAGGTGACCCTGAGGCACAGGCAGGATGTGTGGGGTGGCCGTGGGAGGCCCCAGGATGTGTGACCGCTGGGAGGGGCAGAGCCAAGCCACAGAAATAGAAGTGCGTCCCCCAGGGGCTGCTGGTGCTGGAGTGTCTGCCGAGGGCCCCAGGCCGGCAGGGGACCCCGCTGGGCAGGTAGGTGAGGGGCGCGGGCCCTGGGGAAGGAGCCCTTGCGCTGGAGGGTCTTCTAATATGCAAATCATCGGTGAAATGACTGGCCCAAAGCTGGTTTGGGGACCTGAGTTCTGAGCTCTGCTCCAGCCTCCTGGGACCCACTGCAGCAGGAGAGGCCACCACCACGGGGTCGGAGGGAGTCCTGCCCTGCGGTCCTGCGGGGGGCAGCCAGGCGGGCGCTCTCTCTGCGGTGAGTCAACCCGGGAGGGGTAGGAAGAGAGAGTTTTCAGCTCTATTTTAGGACCCCCGCCCCCTGGGGCAGGGGCACCCTCCCAGGTCCTGGCCTCACAGTCTGGGCAGGCGCTAGTGCAGCTGTGGTCGGGAACACCCAAGCCTCTGTGGCCTCAGCCCCGCCCCGTGTGATGCCTCCCCTGGCAGCCAGGACTGTTGTGTGAAAGGCTGTGACTGGAGAGCTGAAGGCCTTATGCGCCGGAAGCCTGGTTACAACCCTCCTGGCCACAGCTTCAGGCAGACCCTTTCCAGAGTGGTCTTCGCACAAGAGACCCTCGGAACAAGAGGAGGGCGGCAGCCTAACTTGTCAAGGTGATCGGATTTGCGGAGCTCGGCGACAGAGGACTTCTGGGCTTGAAATGCAGCTTGAAATCCCGTCTTTCTCCTGAATTTGAGTGTCTTCACGCCCCCCCGCACCCCGCTGTCACTGCTGGGCTTCTGTTGAACTCAGGTCCTCAGGTCAGCAGTCACTGTAATCAGCGGTCCAAGGTCAGCTTTCCACGAGACCCTCTTTCTGAGTTTGGGGCTCCGTTGTGAAAACTGGACATTTATCTGGGAGGCAGCATCCTGGTGACTAGAAGTAAAGTACAGCCACTTGGAAAGAAGAGCCTTCTGCCCATAGGCATTTAAGTACCTTTTGAAAACAGCGAAACCCTGAAGTTGAAAGGAAGGTTACTGGGGTACTTGTGTGACGGAAACAAACTGGCCTGGGATGTTACAGATTCAGATTCGTGGCATCTGGCCACCAGCTTAGTTGATGTGGTGCTATTTTAAGAGGCTCTGGGAGAAGAAGTTAGAAGTGTAACAGTAACAGTGACGGGAAGGTGACGTTCTGTTGTTCTGTTCTACGTAGTAAAGCTCAGCCTCTTGTTCTCAAGTTCACTCATTCCACCCTCATCTGAGCCCAGGAGGGCCTGGGTGAAGCTCTTACCTGACAGACGAGAGACGCTGGGCTGACCGCAAGCACACACCCTGAACCTGGCTGAGGGCGTGCAGGGCTGCGTGTGGAGTCTTCATGCTGGCGGAGCCGGCCCGTGGCACCCTCGCCTTGGGGACGGCTGCATCCTGTGTCCTCTGGGCCTCCCCATGTAGAAGGCTGGGGACTTCCAGCCCACGATGGGGTTCTGGACACTCCGTGTCTACCGAGAAACTCGTGGACATCTGGAGCCGGACACTTCACTTTGTGGTCAGGGGCCCCTCCAGAAGCACCTCCTCAAGCATCAGGACAGCCCCGGTCACAGCCCCAGGATCCCCAGGAAAGCTGGAGTCCCCGGAACCTCCCAGCATCTCTCTGGAGCCCACAGGACCAGTCCCTCCGCAGCTCCACGGAGTTGAGCAGGGAGCCGTCCAGGGTCCGTCTGCAGAGCCTGCGCCAGGGTGGGTAACGTTTGGGACGTGTCAGGTGAAGTGTGGGTGTCAGTCACCGCTGGGGGCATTCCGTCCAATCTGTTGAGAAAGTGAAGAACTTTATTCAAATTACCGAGTGGAAACAAAGACAAAATCTGAACAGATCAAATAGGAAGGTACTGGTGTGGACGCCAGAGTGGAGCTGGAAGGGCTGGACATCTTCACAGACTTCCTCCTCCTCCCTTGTCTGTGTCTCATTCCGAGTTCAGGGCTGGAGACGGGGCACAGTGGGCCCGACTCCCGCGGGGAAGGCTCTGCTCTTGTCCCACAAAACGGGCCTGGGGGGCAGGGAGGGTGCGGCAGGGCGGAGCGGAGATTTCCCCTCCCTGAGGGTTGCCCGTCCCAGGCACCGAGTTGGACAGCCCCTACCTCCCTTCCTGGTGCCCTAGACGGTGCGGTGGGTGTGAGCGCCGCGGAGCCCCACTGCTCCATGGCTGTGGTCCCTGAACAAACCCTCTTCCGGGCCACGAGCTCCCTGGGGTGGGGCTGCCCTGTGTCTGCGCCCTCAGCGCCCAGGGGGATGAAGCAGGGGAGCAGGGAAAGCCGGCTGAGCAGGTGGCAAGCCAGGGAAGCCCCTGGGGTGGATGCCCCACCGTGCTTGGCCGTGTCTAGCCTCCAGTGGCCGAGTTCTCGTCTGTGTGCAGGACACCTGGAGCTCGGAGGCCAAGACCAGGCGTGAGCCCTTGTCATCTCTGTCCTAACTGCTTGTCAGGGCTTTTTCGGTGGGAAACAGGACATCGAAAGGCACCGACAGGGTCTGGTGCTGTGGTTACGCAAGCCTTGAGATTTTTAAAGTGAACAGAGGAGAACGACAGCCCATGTGGGCCTAATGTCTGGGTTTGTCCTCTGCGCCCTTGGACCGTGGGAAGCACAGGGCTGGAGAAACCGCCCTGTCTCCTGGCCTGTCTCTGTTTCAGCACCTCTGTGATGCTGCTGTCCGTGCAGCTGGAGAAATAAATTCCCAGTGGAAGGCAGAAGCCCCACCCTTCCTGGGCCCCTGGCACCAGCAGCCTCGGGGCTGGAGGCTGACCGCAGGGAGGGGGGCAGCCCTGGACGGTGTCCTGTGGAAGCGGGATGCTCACCCGTCCTCTAGCTGGGTCAGGCGAAGGGCACGTTTCTTCTGTTTCTCAGAACAAGCTCATTAAAAGCAAACTTTGGGGGCTTCCCTAGTGGCGCAGTGGTTGAGAGTCCGCCTGCCGATGTAGGGGACACGGGTTCATGCCCCGGTCCGGGAAGATCCCACAGGCCGCGGAGCGGCTGGGCCCGTGAGCCGTGGCCGCTGAGCCTGTGCGTCCGGAGCCTGTGCTCCGCAACGGGAGAGGCCGCAGCAGCGAGAGGTCCGCGTACCGGAAAAAAAAAAAAGAAAAAAAGCAAACCTTGGCTCTTGCACTTGTGTCTTGAGCCTGAGCAGCCGCTGATACTTCCAGCAGCGCCTTGTTGGGTTGGGGAAGGGCTTTCCCGGAGTGGGCGGGGGGGGGGGGGACATCACGGCCACTGGCGGCAAACGTGAGGCAGACACACCGGCCTTTTCTGTTCCTTCTGGAGGCTTGAAATCACGATCGGTCTGCTCGTGTCGGAAATTCTCTGAGTAGAATTTAAAAAAAAAGAGGACAAAAGAGGGTTTGGGGTTTTGTTTTATTTTTAGCTAGGGAAATTTCTCTTCCTACTTTTAAGGTCAAAACTAGACTGAAGCCACCAGAAGCGTAGTCCCGGGTCTGACCGTGCTTGGCGTCTGGGTATGTGCGTGCGCTCGGCCCAGCGTCTCTCATCTGTCTTCACCCTCCCGAGCACCTGCCTGGCCTGGGTTTCTTGGGGAGACGCAGCAGGACCCAAGGACCAGGGCCGAGGGCTGAGGTCCTGCTGGAGGAGACGGTGTGGGTTGTGGCTCCCTTGTCTCTTGTCACCAGGAAGGTCCCTCATCATAGGGTCACGCAAATGGGTTTAATAAAACGTTACAGGGATCTGAAGACATGCCTGGAAAAGTGACACGAAGACTCGTGTGGGTAACGGATAAAACAGACAAGGTACTGACCGAAGGCAGTGTTGATAAAGACAAAGGGACGTGCCTTTGGGAGCCCAGTGGCATTGTAGGTTTTGGTGGGAAGAGGAGGGGACGGGAGGAAACGCCACCTGTCCTTGTTAGTATGGGGTTGGTGGAGCCCCAGAGGGTTTGGGACCTGAACTGTGTGTCCCCTGCCCCATGGCAGCCCCTTCCCCCCTGGAATGATGGTCGAGCTGTGGTTCTCATGTAGGCGGCCCATTGGAGCCCCTCCCTGGGACCGCTGGCAGTGGTGGGCTTGTGCACGGTGCTGGGCGTGGGCTGGCATCGCGCGGCCAGGTGGCCAGGGAGGGGCTTCAGGGAGGGGCACGAAGGGGGAGATGTGGGAACAGGAGGGTCATCCAGAGCAGCTGGGCGGCCTTTCCCGTGCGTCCAGGTGGCCTCCTCCCCGGGCTAACAAGGGTTTGCCCGTGGGGTGCGGCTGGAAGCAGGACAAGGCACCTGAGTGGAGAAAGCATCTGAGCAGCTGCCATGGGACCCCCAAGCAGAACGTATCCAGGCTGAATGATTTACATCTGTGTGCTTAAGGGAGGGGCCCAGCCAGGTACTAAGCCAATGAGCCATAAACATGCCAGAAACCTGAGTACAGAAAGCAGTCGTCTGTGATCACCTGCTGGCGGTGCCCATCTACCCAGCAGGTGATTTCACACGGCTTCTGTTTGAAATATAGTCACTAGCTGTCTCTTTAAATCCAAGATTGCCTCCCAAGACTTGGTCTGAGTTTCTTAACCACATTTTCACTGGAGGAGTAAGACTCGAATGTTTGTCCTGGCACTCGGATGGCATTCTTTACCTGGAGGGTTGGAGGTGTTTGCAGCGCAGGGGGCAGTGGCTCTGAACGTTTGCCAGTTCAGTGGATTCGACTGTGACATTGAAACCAGGAGAACCAGGGGCTTTTTTATCCTTGAAACGAGAGTCCAAATGCCAAGGGGAAAATCTAGGTTCTTCCTTTCCTTAAGCAGCGGAAGTAAGTAATGTTGCTGCTCGGGCCGCGCGTTACCCCATTTCTGCGTTATGAAAGCACGCTGCTGCTTCAGCTGCACGTTGGCACAGTAGAAATTCACTGGAGAAGAATGACTTGAATTCTAAGTAACCTGCATCCATTTCAGAATAAACACTGCTGCAGGCTGTGTCTGGTGATTTGGGTTTTGTTCAAAGAAACACGGCTGATGTCTTTGGCTGCGTGAGCTGCGTTTCCTTTTAAAACCGTTTTTCGCTCTGCAGACTCATGTTCGGCTGTTGGAGGTTCGTCCTGTGCAAGGAGACTGGAGGTGACAGTGGTCCTCCCGCGCGAGGGCCCAGTGAGGCCAAAGAGGAAGAAAGTGACCCTCGGGTCGATGTGTCTGACGTCATCAGGCTCGTTCAAAACCAGCCGGGGGGGACGCCCACACCCGCAGGTAGGGCCGCCTTACACCTTTGGGTCCTGATCGTGCCTCTGGTCCTCCCCGGGGGACCGACGTGTTTTAGATCTGGGGGAACAGTGCGGCGGGGGTGGGCCCAGGCTGGGTCCCGGGGCTGCCCCTGCCCTCGTGTGGGTGAGATGTCACCCTGCACGTTTGCCCGTTTGGCATCCTGGCGGTCGACCCGCCGAGGCTGGCTCCGGTGGGACCACGGGACGCACCTGTCTGGGCTCTAGACGGAGCACGGTGCTCCCCCAGGGCTCGGTTCCCCATCTTCGCTTCAGCTTAGGACCACGCACGCCGTTGTTTGGATTTGGGGTCTTGTCAGACTGAGGTGGTGCCGGGCTTGCACTGGTCACCACAGCCGTGGCCCAGGCCCGCGGGACACACTGGGCGGTGCCCACCCGCCCTCGTCGGAGCTCGGCCTGATCCCTGGTCCAGGCCCGGGCCACGTTTCTTCCTGTTCCTGGCCGTCCCGAGCCCTCTCCCCACACCTCTTAGTGGAGGGACGTCGCTCCTGTTCTTACTTTGGCCTGTGTTTAGTCATTTGTTGCCATTCCTTCCCAAACTGACTCCCAAAGTAGTTTTTGCTGGACGAGGGACGCGCGCGCACGGCCACCCGAGGCCCGGTGGTAACCTGCTGGTGAGCGCGCTGGCCTGGGCCGTACGTCCCCCTGGGGCTGGGCCAGGGCCAAAAGCCAGAGACTCATCCGGGGACTTGGGTAACGGTTCTTCCGGCTCTGCCGCTGGAGCTTCCTCGGCCCCGGGCTGGTCCCGTGGCGGCTTGGACGGCTGGGGCTCGGGGCAGTGCTGCCGTCCTGAGACTGCGCTGAGTCCCCGGGTCGCCGGCTGTGTCCTGGGCTCCGTCCTGCTGCGGGCGTATGGGGTATGAAGTCTGCTTGTGTCAGAACTTAAGTCTTTGAAATCACTTGTTAGATTTTTATTGTGGTAAAACGTGCATAACATGAAATTGGCCACTTCAACTACTTTTAAGTGTGGGGTTCAGTGGCATCAAGTACATTCACGCTGCTGTGCAACCGTCCGCTGTCCGTCTCTGAACTTTCTCATCTTCCCAAACTGAAGCTCTGTCCCCGTGAAACGCTCCCTGCCCTCCCCTCCCCCAGCGTGGGCCCCACTGTCCACTTTCTGTCTCCGTGAATCTGACTCCTTCAAAGACCTCGTGTCCATGGAGTCAGACAGCGTCTGTCTCCTTGTGGCTTATTGCAGCCAGCGCGGGGTCCTGGAGGCCCCTCTGTGCTGTGTCCCGGGTCGGGGCTTCACTCCTCAGAGCTGAGGCCTGTTCCCTCGTGGGGATGGGCCACACTGTTTATCCACTGTCTGCTGAGACACTCGGGTGGCTTCCATCTTTTGGCCGCTGTGAACAGCATTGCCGTGAACAAGGTACACGGATGTCTGCCTGAGGCCCTGCTTCCCCTTCTTTGGGTGCATCCCCAGAAGTGGGATTGCGGGTCATGAAAGCGTTCGCCGGTTTTGAAACCAGAAGGGAAGCTGGTTTCCTCCTGTCGAACTGGGTGACGGTGAGGTGAAGGGCTGATCTGTCTGGCCCAACTCCCAGACTCCACATCAGCAGACACTCGTCCTGGAGAAGGTCAGGGGGGCTGGGCCGGGCCAGACTCCGCATCAGCAGACACTCGTCCTGGAGAAGGTCGGGGGGGCTGGGCCGGGCTGCGTGAGCACCGGTGAGCTCGATGTGGCAAGGGGGCCTTCCCGCTCCCGCCTCCCCGTCCACACAAGGCCTTCGTGTCCACACGCAGGTCCCCGCGAGCTCCTGCTGCCTCCCGTGCCTCGGAACCGGTGGGTGATGGGTCTCCCTGGCTGCGCACGCGCCGCGTACAGAGGACGGTGGGCCCACAGCCGCAGCCGGCGTGGCCCCGTTCCTCACAGCAGGCTGCGGGGCACGAGGATGCATTTGTCTGGAAATGTTTGCTCGTGTTTCCAAATGCCTGCTGTCATCGTAGAGCCTGAGTTTCGGGGCAGGAAGGGGAGCTGAGAACGCGTAGCAGTTTCCCTGTCACAGCAGCGGCGAAGGGGCAGGACCCCACCACCATCGCCGCGCACGTTTCCTTTTTAGAAAGTTCTGTCTGTCCCGATTGGCTAATAGTGTCTTTAGTGATGCCAGATGCCACCTCCAATATTCGTTGAATTGTGAAGTTGCTGTTGTTTGGGTCAGAAACCTTAGCATGTCGGTAATTGCTGGCAGCTGAACCCAACACCTTAGTGAGTCTACGGTGTGAGATCCTTCAGGATTCTGGGGAGGGGGCTCCTGAGGAGGGGGTCGGAGGAGACTCGGGGAGGGGCCCTGGGCCATGCACATTTCTGGGGAGGGAGGTTTGCAGAAACAATTCGCTTGGGCTGAAAATGCATTTCAGAAAAGGGGAAAACGACCACAGGAAAGTGATGCTTGGAGAGAAATTGGCTTCCTGTCTGTCCCCAGTGTTTCTGGTCTGGGTGGTGGTTGCAGTTTAAGGAGAACGAGTGACTTTCCATGATCGCGGCCCTCTCGGGGGTCGAGCTGTGCAGAATTGGGTGGACGTCGCGCTCGCGGTTTCCTGGTTCGTGTCTCCCGAAGCTCATTCTGTCTCTCGGGACCGTCCGTCCTTTCCTGGGAGCCTCGTGGTGTTGCTGACCCTCCCGACCGAGCCAAGAGCACCGGCCCGGTCAGTCTGTTCTTCGTGGTTTTGTGTGTCTCGAGGGGGACGTTCTCAAAAGACATGCGCTGTTGGTGGAAACGGAGCTCCTGGTGTAACTTCTGGTGATTCACTTCTCATTTTTAACCTTTCCTGATCCCTTGGTCTTTATTTGGACTTTTTATATTAGCCAGGCAGCTAGAAGGAGTTCCTTTTTGTTTCAGGAGCTGTGTTTTAGAGAACACAGCACCATTCAGGAATTTATAAATACTTGGGACTAGCTGGTGTGTTGCAGGTTGACGCTGGGAGCAGATTGACCATCTTCTTACGGCAGCTGCCGGGGCGCCAGGGCCGGGTGAGGCAGCCGGGGGATGGGGCAGGTCTCAGAGTAGAAGAGCCCCGAGCAGCCCCGAGCTGATCAACCCCCCGGCCACCTTGCAAAGCTCTGGGGACTCCAGGGGAGTCCTCTGTCCCCCAGCGTCTCCTGCATGCTCTTCTCAGGGAACTGACGTGGTGTGTCTCATCTGCACTTAGCACGGACAGGCCGCATCACCTAGAACGAGGAGTGATGGCTGAGCGGCTGGAGGAGTTGCTCACAGGCCTGAGGATGCCTGGGGAGCCCTCAGCCCAGAGCCTGGCCCCCAGGACCCATCTCTGGCAGCCAGCGCAGCATGCCCAGTAGCAGCGGCGAGTCTGTTAATGTTTCATCAGAAACTTAGCGGGTTTTCTGTTTGACTGTGTGCTTTATAACACATGCCATATGACCGAGGTGACCAACGGGCCACACCCTCCTCTGAGTATGACCATGTCTGCTAGCCAGGAGGGTGTCTGAGGGGCCAGCCTTTGCGCCCTTTGACCAGGTCCCACCGCCCAGAAGTTCCTCCTCCCCTGGCCTCGCCCTGCCTGCCTGTCCAGGACTGGCAAACACCCCACCTGTTCCAAGAAGCAGTGCTCCCGGCGTCCCGCCCATCATCCTCCCCCTGGGGCTGCGCCTGCAACCCCATGACCCCATGACCCCGCAGAGCGAGCGCTGCTCCTGTCTGGGCTCTGCATCAAATCAACATGACGATTAACCGCGAAGAACTAGGAAAAAAAATTGCTGCAAATATACAGCCTTTCTCTACGTGGCTCTCCTACAAGGCAGGATCGGCAGGACAGACGTCTTAACAGAAACGACAGCTTTAGGGATGACACAGCAGCACGAGGACAAGAAACGCTGTCCTGGGAATAAACGGAAACGAGAAATGTCGATTTCCACCGGGGATCTCCTCTGTCTCTCTCGTTATGGACAAAAATTTGAAACCCACTGCTGGTAAGAATGCCTGTCCTTATAGCTGACCTGGAAATCAGGTTGATGGTGTGGATAAAGATCTTCAAGCGTTTTGTTTTCAATCAGCAATCTCCACTTCTAGAATGCAGACTAAGGAATGAATTAAAAATTGTCATGAAGATTCATAAACAAAGATGTTCACCAGAGTCATTATTTATGACGATGGATATTTTGGGAAAGCAAAATCACAGGATTGGGGGTGGCGAAGTCATTTAGTTGTCGGCGAGAACCGCCGCATGTCTTATGCGCTAAGAAGTGACGCAGCCGACTATGAACCGATACGCTGCGACGGCAATTCGTGAGCACGGAGTGTGTGTAGTTTTGATGAAAGACCTACCATGAGTGCCCCAGTGTATTTTTCTCATGCATTCGCAGTTGTTTCTTGCCTCTGTTTTTCCGCATCAGGAAGCCTTACCGGCTCCGAGATACGCGTTTCCCAAAGCAGGACGTGAGCCTGGGCCCTGTCGGCCCCAGGACCCACCTCCCATCCCACGCTGACCCTGTTCCCGGAAGCGTATGCCCACACGGGCGCTGTTTCCACAGGAACTGTCCCCACTGCGTGGTCCCTTTGGGAGGCGCCCAGCTTCTCCCGAGGGCAGGAGGGCACAGAGCAGCTTTGAAGGGAGGTCTGGTGGGAGAGTTTTCCTGGGGGAGAAGCTGGGTATGAACAGAGCCGCGGAAAGGGGGGCTAGGCAACCCCCCCCACGCTCCCACCTCCCAACCCCCTCCATTGGGTCACACCGTGGGCACAGCTTGGGAAGGGGCCAGGCCTCCTCCCCCATGGCACCCCCGACCCTGGTCCAGACACTCCAGAATAAACAAGTCAAGAATAAATAAAAATAAATGTATCAGGTGCCTCTTTGGCATCTGTGGAGATGGTCGTAACGTTCTTATAAACAGATGATATTAGGAGACAGCGCAGGCGTGAATTTTACCATACTTAGTCCTCTGTGTTCCAGGCATAAACCCCAGCCAGTCGTGATAGCATTCTTTCAATGTGACGCTGGAGTCTATTTAATACCATTTTTTTCTTTCTTTATAGTTTGATCTTTGTATGCAATATGTTCCAGAAATCTTTCCTTGTCAGTTCGCTTAGGTTGACCTCAGTTTGTATTTCAGGTGGGACGTACTCTAAGTACCAATCTGATGATTCTGTTTTTAGAAATAGATTCTAATCTTGAGAACAGTTATAGATGAACAGACGCGTCGTGAAGGTGGCGCGGGGCTCCCACGCGCCTCACGCTCAGCTTCCACTGTTAGTGACATCTTACATTTTTATCGTGCGTTTGTTACAATTGATGAGCCAATGTTGACATATTGTTATTAAATAAAGTCCTTACTTTATTCAGATTGCCTTGGTGTTTACCTGCTGTCCTTGTTCTGTTAGAGGGTCCCATCCTGACACCACATGACACTTAGTCACCAGGTGTCCGGTCACCTCAGGGTCCTCTCGGCTGTGACGGCCTCTCAGACTCACCTTGTTTGGTGACCTCGACGGCTTTGAGGGGGACCGTTCTGTAGGACGCCCCTCGGCTGGGATCCGTCTGATGTCCTTCTCCTGGTTAGGCTGGGGCGGGGGGTTGGGAGGAACAGCCCAGAGGCAGAAGTGCCCTTGGCATCACCAGGACTCACCCCGCAGGGTGTTGGCCCTGGTCACCTGGCCACGGTGTGACTGTCAGGCTCCCTGTGGCACAGGTTCCCCCCTTCGCGGCCCGTGCTTCTGGAAGCAGGCTGCCCCGTGCAGCCCCTCCCGCAGGCGGGCTGTGAGACTGCTGTCTTCAGGGGTTTCATTAATTTTGCTGCCGTCCGTTGCTGCTTGTCTATTTCCCGAGCTTTATTTCTCCTTTAAGAATCTTTCGAGCTCCTTCCTGATTCATTTACTTTTCATTCAGTCTCAGGGCATTAATGTGATGACTCTATTGATCTTTCCTGCCCCCCAACTCCCCGCTGCTCAGCGGGCACCTCCGTCCCCACACCCCTCGCTTCCTGGCACCGACTGGGCAGAACCAGAGCCTGGTGTCTCCATCCGTCCGCCTAGTTCCGCTCGTACTTGGGTGAGTGAGGATGGGCGTCGTGTGCCAGCAGGGTCTCCACAGAGCTGAACCGAGGGTGCCAGCAGGCGGATCGTTTGACTTTCACTTCTCAGCCTGGAGCCTCGGTGAGCCGAAGCCCTCGGGGAGGCTGCTGGGTCTGCGCGGACTGTCCGGGCCGGCTCTGTCCCCAGCCCAGTGCCGTCCCCACCCTCACTCTCTCCTGCGGGTGACCCTGAGCCCACCCCCCACGGGACCGAATCCCTCGCAGGAGTGCCTTCCCGCCAGTGCCACCCTTCCACCTGCACCACACGCCTGCCTTCCTGGCTGTCGCTGCCCGGACCTTTCCCTTCACCTGAGCCCCACCTGACCACACCTGTGTCCTACCTGTGTCCCACCTGTGTCCCACCTGAGCCCCACCTGAGCCCCGCCTGTGCCCCGCCTGAGCCCACCTGTGCCACACCTGAGCCCCACCTGTGCCCACCTGAGCCCCACCTGTGCCCTACCTGGGGTCTTCATTCTCTCCGGACCCACATCAGTTCAGAGGTGCTGTAGTGTCTCCCACCCGAGAGCCTGCCCGCCGTCTGCACCCAGCCGCTCGGTACGCTCGCAGTGCTGTGGCTGTGGGTACCGTCCACGTCGGGACGCCCGGGTCGCCCTGAGCCCCACCTCTAGCTGCCTCCACAGCATCTCCGCCTGCAGGCCTTGCGTGCTCCACACCTGCTGCACCCTCCGGCTTCTCCATCAGTCCCTGCCCCGCAGCCCCTGGAACCTCCTCTGGGGTCTCTGGGCTGACCCTTGTCATGTGGACTCAGTGTCTCTGTGCTGTTCACTCGCTTATTCTCTCTCCATGTGCGTAGAGATGATTTGATTGATTCAGGTTCATCTAAAATATATGAAGTCCTACAACAGGACTTTTAGCCTTTACTCATTTTCCCACCAGGTAAGGGTTTGCAATTTTTATATTAAAATGCCATTCGGGGGGAGTTCCCTGGTGGTCCAGTGGTTAGCATGCTGCACTTTCACTGCCGAGAGCCCGGGTTCAATCCCTGAATAGGGAACCAGATCCCACAAGCTGTGCAGCACGGCCAAAAATAAGTAAAATAAAATAAAATGCCATTTTCATGCCAAAAATGTTCGGAGCCGTGGTTTTGCTTTGGAAGAAGATGCTTTGAAACAATAGAAAGCGTTTAAGCGACGAGTGCTTACGGTAATTCTCGTCATGCGTTTGTCCTCCCTGCGGACTGTACTTGTGGTCTTGTTCAGCTGCTTTAAAATCAGACCTGGACCTTTAGCCAGGCAGCCTTTTCAGTGACTCTCTGAAAACAGCATTCACTTATTTCATTGGCACCGTCTGCAGCTCTGAAATGCAATTTTTTATTTATTGAATTAAGGAGACCGTGAAATGTGTTCGAGATGCAATATTCCATTTCTCCATGCTTTGAAGGACCCAACAACGGGTCTGATTTCTCTGTGTAATTTCTCCTCCTTCAGATATCAAGGCTTGACTGAATTAAGCATCTTGAGTCATTTGCTGTCCTTCTCTTCTTAAATAAACAGACCTGCCAAGTGGTTTGATGCCTCTTCAGGAAATGCCATGTCTCCTAGTGTCTGACAGCTCTTGTGAGTTTTCCCACCTCTCTTGACCTGTGCCCTGTGCAGCTGGGATCTTTTCTGTTTTCTGAGGTTAGAAGCGGGAAGGCGATCACGACCCCTGGAGAGTTAGGCGGTTAAGAGAAAGGGGGATGTGGCCAACAATCCCAGGTGGCCTCCTCACCTGCAGAGGGAAGAGCTCGGATTTGTGCACCGGGAAGTGGGAAGAGGGATCTGGGTCTTCAGGACTCAGTTCTGAGGTCATCTGACGGAAGTACATTTTCTTTCTTGTGTTAGCACAAACACGGAAGAAAACTTGACCCGGCAAACAGCTGTGCAGCCCACGCGTGGGTGTCGCCTCCTGCACATGTGTGTGGTCAGTTATGGACACTCACGGGCACACGTGTCTCTTGGGCGGAGCTGGATCCCTGGGGTGTGGTTAACAGGACCCAGCAGCCTGGCTGCAGAGTCGGGACTGGTGTCCGCAGACAGAGATGTCGGGATGTGATGGATGCCCTGAGTACAGACAGCTGTTAACCAGGGAGCAGCCTCACACCTGGGGGCAGGGGGACGGGGCCCTGGCTGGCCTGGGCTTTTGAGGAGGAACAGAATTCAGTGGGTGGAGGGAAAGAAGAGCCCCCCTCCCGCCCCGGCGGAGGGACACGGCGCCTTGCACTGCTCATCTGCTCTGACAGATAAAGTGGGTAGAAACGGGGATTACTGCGTGGTGGGCGTTCACCTCGAAGCAGATGTTGGGAGACAGGAAGGGAGGGTTACACGGGGGGCGGGGAGGAGAGAGGTGCCCTCGCAGTAAAGTAGATAAAGAAAAGCTACTCTGAGATCTGAGGACACTTAGACCTGATGAGTTTCTAGGCGATGCTGGGAGCAGGGACCTCGCTAAAGGCCGCTGAAGGCGAGGGACGGGCAGACTCCAGTCTGTGGGAAGCCTTACGTGACCCACGAAAAAGTTGCGGAGAAGCAAGAATTGGAGGAGAACCTGCAGGTCCGAAGAGCCGCCGGGAAGTAGCGGCCAATCCAGTGTGTGAGCTGCACCGCGCAGGTCCCAATTCTAACACACCCACTGGGCTCAGAGAACAGAGGAACGATGTGCAGATCCCAATTCTGACACACCCACTGGGCTCAGAAAAAAGAGCAACGACATTTAAACTAAGAGGTGTTAACCGTGTTGCGGCCACGCAGCTGTCGATTGTCGCGTGTTTGTGTTTAGATGGTGGTGGCTGGTCTCCTTAGATCACACGGGGGCAGGGGCGGTGCGGCGGTTGGCGGGATGAGGGAGGCGCAGGGCGGGTCGGGCGCAGACACCCGCAGTCCTTACCCTGTGCCGCTGCTTCTGTGCACATTTGAAGTTTCTACTCTGGGCGGAAAATCCCCTGTAACGTAACTTGCGTGGCAGAGACCTCCGACTCGAGGCCACGACTGTGGGTCATCACAGTCGGGGCTGGTTCTCTGCCGGATCGCATCCCTGGGGACCAGCGGAGAGCAGGCTTCGTTCCGTCCAGCCGGGCCCACAGTTACTAGACCTGAATGCAGAGGAAAGGTTTTCGCTTTTCAAATAAATCTGGTGCGTTTTTCCTCCTTAAAAAAAAGCCATGATTGGGCTTCCCTGGTGGCGCAGTGGTTGAGAGTCCGCCTGCCAATGCAGGGGACGCGGGTTCGTGCCCCGGTCCGGGAAGATCCCACATGCCGCGGAGCGGCTGGGCCCGTGAGCCATGGCCGCTGAGCCCGCGCGTCCGGAGCCTGTGCTCCGCAACGGGAGAGGCCACATCAGTGAGGGGCCGCGTACCGCAAAAGAAAAAGCCATGACAGCTCTGCTCCAGAGTGCGTTTTCAGCCGCAGCAGCAGGCGCGTGGGGCGGCCCGGTCTGCGCGTTGCTCGCGTGCGTGTGGGACCAGGAGCCGCAGGTCGCGTGGGCGTGGCTTTGGCACAGGGGCGGGGCAGGCGTTGGAATGAGCCTGGAAGCTTCATGGCGCTGCCCCGAGGCGGGGTGGACGAGAGCCACCCTCGGGAAGAGGAGGGCTGCTGCCCCGAGTGACACCCCACCCCGGGAGTGTCCCCGTCAGCTCCTGGCTCCGGGGCGCCGTCTGAGGTTGGTGCCGGGGACACAGTCAGAGATGGTAGCTGGCCTTTGCGAGACTGACTCCGGGCCACCAGCGCCTGGAAGGACTCGCCCGGCCCCTGGACTCAGGTGCCAGCAGAGGCCGGGCTGGCCATGGCCTTGGGCCGTTCGCCTTCGGGTTTGCTGTGCGTCCCCCTGTGGGCTTAACCTTTGCCACAGACGGCGGCCAGGCCCTGCTCAAGCCGAGGGGTGAGCTCTGGAGTCACGGCGGCCCTTCCCGTCCCCCCGAGGGCACTGGCTCCAGTGGGGCGTCGGGGGTGGGACACAGACAGCAGGAAAAGCCTGCTCTTAGGGCGTTAGCAGAGTCACTGCAGGAGGCAGCGGGAGCTGATCCGAAGCTCGTCCCCAGGTTAACTCTTCAACCCCCGCGGAGCCTAGGAAGCAGGCAGGGTTCATCTTGGCCTCACGGCCACACATACCGCTCAGAATCTGCAGGGACGGGCCTCTGTGGCCTGCACTCACCGCCCGCCTGGACCGCCAGCACCTGCTCGGCACCTCCAAGGTGTACGGGGAGGCCCGGCCCGGCAGCGGGGCAGGGGATGGGGCCTCTGTGCCCTGTGGGATTCGTCCTGTGGAGTCCCTTTTCTCAGGGGCCCTGTTTCCTGGCGTCCTTTCCGCTGGACGTTGACGCGTGATACAGAGCCGGAGGAGCCCGTCGGGGTGAGTGAGGCGAGGGGGGCAGGATGCCACGGCCGCTTTGAAGACACTGGACAGTTTCTTCCAAAATTCTTACCACGTGATCCAGCGACCGCTCTCCTGTGTGTTTACCCAGACGAGCTGAAAACTTACACCCACGCGAAGCTGCACGTGGATGTTTGTGGCAGCTTATTCAGAGCAGCCCGGGTGCCCTTCAGCAGGCGACGGATGAACAAACTGTGGTCCATCGGCCGACGATTCTGTTCAGGGCTGAGAGGAAATGAGCAGAGAGGATCTTAGGGCAGGTGAAACCGTTCTGCACGGCTGTGGTGGTAGAGGCAGGACATCACGATCTGTCAACACCCAGAGAACTTTACAGCACAAAGGGTGAACCTCAATGCATGCGAAGGAAACAAGCCATTGAGGGGGTCAGGGGTCTCAGGAAGCACACACGTGACAAGTGTGCGGTCAGTGAAGGGCGGGTGCCGTGCCGACGTGAGTGGCCTGGGGAGGGAGGGGGTCTGTACACAAGGGCCAAGGGACCCCTGGGGTTGGTTAGTGCCTTCCTCCCTGTTGGTAACAGTTAGCAGTTAGGCGGGAATGTTTGCCTGTTTGAAGTGTGGTGTTGAAGGGCCTCTTCTCCTGTCTTTAGTTTTGAGGATGGCGTGAGCAGGACGTGTGTCCTCAGTCCCAGACCAGTGACCCTCTGGGTGCAGGAATGTCACGTGTGGGAGGGTCCCGGGGGCTGCTGCTGAGACACACGGACCGTCTCACGCCGCTGGGACCCAGCTGCCCTGGCATCCCCAGCGCTGGCCCCCCAGAGACTTCTAAACACCACCCCCGTTATGAACAGGCCGACCTTCCCGTGGGCCCCAGGCCGCTCCCCAAATTCTCAGTTCAGACGCGTTGATGGGCCTTTTGAAAGTGGGACCAGTTTCCTGGCCCTGGACACGTCAGTGATAGGATTTGTGTTTCCCAACAGATAAACACTTCGGAAGATGTGACAGGATCACATCACAAGGTCTAAGTTCAGCAAGGGGACGCCTCGTGTGCCCCCCAAATTCATGTGTCAGAGTCCTGACCCCCAGCACCTCAAAATATGAGCTTATTTGGGAAAAGGGTTGTTGCAGGTGTAACTAGGTAAGATGAGGCCTTACTAGAATGGGGCGGTCCTGATCCAACGTGACTGGTGTCCTCATAAAATTGGGAAATTGAGACACACACAGGGAGAAGAGACACACACAGGGAGAAGAGACACGCACAGGGAGAAGAGACACACACAGGGAGAGACACACACAGGGAGAGACACACACAGGGAGGAGAGACACACAGGGAGAGACACACACAGGGAGAGAGACACACACAGGGAGAAGAGACACACACAGGGAGAAGAGACACGCACAGGGAGAAGAGACACACACAGGGAGAAGAGACACGCACAGGGAGAGACACACACAGGGAGAGACACACACAGGGAGGAGAGACACACAGGGAGAGACACACACAGGGAGAGAGACACACACAGGGAGAGAGACACACACAGGGAGAAGAGACACACACAGGGAGAAGAGACACGCACAGGGAGAGACACACACAGGGAGAGACACACACAGGGAGGAGAGACACACAGGGAGAGACACACACAGGGAGAGAGACACACACAGGGAGAAGAGACACACACAGGGAGAAAAGAGACACAGGGAGAAGAGACACACACAGGGAAAAGAGACACACACAGAGAGAGACACACACAGGGAGGAGAAGCACACAGGGAGAGACACACACAGGGAGAGAGACACACAGGGAGAGACACACACAGGGAGAGACACACACAGGGAGAGAGACACACACAGGGAGAAGAGACACACACAGGGAGAAGAGACACGCACAGGGAGAAGAGACACACACAGGGAGAAGAGACACGCACAGGGAGAGACACGCACAGGGAGAAGAGACACACACACAGGGAGAGAGACACGCACAGGGAGAAGAGACACACACACAGGGAGAGAGACACGCACAGGGAGAAGAGACACACACACAGGGAGAGAGACACACACAGGGAAAAGAGACACGCACAGGGAGAAGAGACACGCACAGGGAGAGAGACACAGGGAGAAGAGACACGCACAGGGAGAGAAGAGACACACACAGGGAGAAGAGACACACACAGGGAGAGACACACCCAGGGAGAGAGACACACACAGGGAGAAGAGACACACACAGGGAGAGACACACACAGGGAGAGACACACACAGGGAGAAGAGACACGCACAGGGAGAGACACACACAGGGAGGAGAGACATACAGGGAGAGACACACACAGGGAGAGAGACACACACAGGGAGAGACACATAGGGAGAAGAGACACACACAGGGAGAGACACACACAGGGAGAAGAGACACGTACAGGGAGAAGCCATGTGAAGGCGACGGCGGGGATCGGAGTCATGCTTCTACCAGGCAAGGATGCCAGGAACCACCAGAGGCTGGGAGAGAGCCCGGGACAGACCCTCCCTCATGGCCTCAGAAGGAGCCAGTCTGCCGACACCTTGACCTTGGACTCCTGGCTGGAGACTCTGAGAGAACAGATCCCTGTCGTTTAAGCCGCCCCGTCTGGGGAACTCTGTTACAGTGGCCCCAGGACACTCACAGCTTTCCTGCTGGCCATCTGCCATTTAATGCAGTTACCAAGCTTTTGGTGAAAGCCTGATTCAGTGCTGGTTATTTGGAAGAATATGTTTTTGGGGTCGAAGTGAAGGAATCAATAAGGTGGTGTGTGATTTAGTCGCTGGTGGCAGAAAATTCGTGGACGCTTTGTCAGAAAAGATTTTCCTTAATCTGAAAACAATCTGAATGTTTTGCTGGAAAACATTTGCGATTCAGCTGCTCTGGGAGCTTATTAGATGCCTTTCTGCAAAGCACGGATTGTAAATACTAAGTCCTCGTGCAGGACGATGGTTACACCTCGAGGTTACTGTTTCTCTAAAGTGAATTCTTTAAAACTCCAGTTTAAAAATTATCTCATGGAGTCAGAGAAAGAGAACACAGAGGAAAAGTACCGGGTGGTGGACTTCCTCTTTGTTTGGGAGGAAGGTGAGTGTCTTCCTGACACCCCGTTGGACAGTCTTCGGGAGGCGAAGGCGGTGACTGTGCGTTTGTAAACCCAGGAGCCTCGTACCCGCTGTGGGGCCCTGACGGCAGATCCAGGAACGGAAGCTCGGGTGACTCAGAGGAAAGGGGCCTTTGTTTCGTTGGAAAGCGGAACAGGCACTTTGAAACTTGACCACATTCCTGACCTCAGCCCATCCTCGTGTCCACGTTTTCTGTGGCTTATACAACAGCTGGGCCACGTGTTGCACAGACTGACTTGCCGTCCGGAGCACCGCAGAGGCAGGTGTGGGAGGACCGCGGCGGGGGTCTCCCTGGAGGGCGGCGGCCGGATTGGGGGCTGGGGAGGCTGCCCCAGGCCCCTCGTGCACAAGGACAGGAGGAGGGACAGCACAGAAACGGCACAAAATGTCAGCAGCCGCAGCTCTCAAGGGAGGAAAATCAAGCACGTGGAAGAAAGAAAAATGTCACCTTTGAGTTTCAATTTCCAGATGCATCTGTGAACTTCACCGAACAGCAGATAAGGAATTTGTTTTACGCTCTGGGGAAAGTAAGGCCAAACCCCGTCCTTGTCATTTGAGGGCCGCACCTTGGAGCCAGGTGGGAGGAGCAGAAACAGGTCAGCTGGGCCCACAGGGCTCTCGCAGCCTCGGCGGCTCAGGGATTTGGGGCCGGACATCCTGCCGTGGGTCCGTCCTGTGCCTTATGGGGTGTGGGCAGCAGCCCGAGTTGTGACGACCGGAGATGCCTCCCGACGCTGTCCAGTACCCAGGTTAGGGGCAAAATCGCCGCACTCTCTCCCCGACCCCTGCTCTGACGAGAGATGAAACTCCAACACAGCTTTGCTCTCCAGGGCGGATGGCGCTGCTAGGTTGGGGGCTCCACGTCCAGAGACCCCCGGTCCTGAGCCCGCCCTGGAGGCCGCTTGGCGAGCTGCCGGCCGGGGTTGGGGGGCGGTTAGCACCACAAGGCCGCTTCTCCACTGCAGCGGCTCTCCTTACCGGTCACCCGCAGACAACTCCCCGCTCCTCCGGGCCCTCAAGCAAAGATTTCATTTCTCACTTTTTCACAGTAAGTATTTTAAGTCCTTAGAAACATGTCGCCGCTTTTTCATGTAAATCTTGAAGCTATTGTGTTTTTTCCAATAAGCCACTTGTAACCGGTTTATTTTGACACCCTTGCAAAGGCTGTCATAGCTCATTTTCCTGCGTGTCTGCGGACAGGAGTGTCCTTGGTGACTCTGACGCCCCGCCACCCGGCACGTGGAAGGTGCCAACATGTGAACGCAGGGACGCAGCGTCTCGCGGGCACCCGTGGTCAGCTGCGGGCGGAGATCCTGGCGTCCTGGAGGGCCCGGGCTCCGTTAAACACTGACTTTGACTTTGAAACCCGTGTTCTAGTATTTGAACATGGAAACTGCAAAAATGCTGTCTGGTTTTGTGTAAAATACAGTGTTTCTGGGCTCAGATACATGTACCCAAATTTTACTGACAGGAATGTCCCAGGGGTGCAGGGCATCGACAGTTGTTGACGCAGCGTTACCCCGCCTCGGACACCCTGAGAATTCCAATTCCCCTGCCGCCTGGCGGGCCAGCCTGGCCCCGCTAGACCCCCTCGTGCCAGCAGGTGGCACTGCTGGGCCGGCCAAGGCTGGACCACCTTTCCTTCCACGTTTAGGGGTGAAATGTGTCCTAAGGATGTGACAGAATGATGGGGACACTGTAGGCGAGTACAGTTTGGATGCGCGGGGAAGTGAGGCCTGCTCCTTGGAGAAGCCGAGGGGTCCCAGGAGGCCTGGAGCCACAGGCTTGTGCACCTGCCCAGGAGTCACGCAGGTGAGTTTATGCACAGGCGAGTTTACAGGCAGGCCGCCCTCCGGCTGGGGTGGCGCCCGGGCGAGCTCGGCGTTCCGAGTTTCTCCGCCAGCTTCTGAATTGTTGCAGGGAAAGTAGAAGAAACTGGCTTGTGAGCAGCTCGACAGCATCCAGGAGGGGCTGGTGTGTGTGAATGTCGATTGTCTGGTCCGCCATTCACTTCAATTTTCATAACAGCCTGTTTAGGCATAATTCGCATACACGCAGAGCTCGGAGATATCGTGGGTTCGGTTCCAGGCCAACCACGATAAAGCAAGTACCTCGATGAAGCGAGTCACGTGAACTTCTCGGTTTCCCGGTACCTGTAAAAGCTACGTTTGCGCTGTGCTGTAGTCTGTTAGGTGTGCAACAGCGTTACGTCTAAAAAACCAAAACCCGGCCTTCCCTGGTGGCGCAGTGGCTGAGAGTCCGCCTGCCGATGCAGGGGACGCGGGTTCGTGCCCCGGTCCGGGAGGATCCCCCATGCCGCGGAGCGGCTGGGCCCGTGAGCCATGGCCGCTGAGCCTGCGCGTCCGGAGCCTGTGCTCCGCAACGGGAGAGGCCACAGCAGTGAGAGGCCCGCGTACCGCAAAAAAAAAACAAACAACCTACATACCTTAATTTAAAAATACTTTATTGCTAAAAAATGTCAGTTATCCTCTGACAGCCCAGGGTTGCCGTAAACCTTCAATGTGTAAACACTGCAGTGTCTGCGAAGCACAGTAAAGCAAGGTGTGCCTGTGCCGTGAAATTTCACCCTTTTAAACGTATGATTTGGCGGCTGTAAGTGTATTCACAGAGCTGGGCAGCCACCGGGCTCCAACTGCAGACCATCCCCTGGCCCCGAAGAAGCCCACACGCCAGCACTGCCTCCCCAGCCCGCTGCAGCCCCCGGCAGCCGCTAACCCGCCTTCTGCCTCTGGGGGTTTGCCTGTGCTGGGTGTGTCTCATGTACCGGACTCAGTACGCCGCCTTTTGTGTCTGGCTTCTTTCCCTTAGCATGTTTTCGGGGTCATACGTGTTGTAGCGTGTCAGCGCTTCCTTCCTTTCCGCGGCTGGACCGTGCCCCCCGCCCCGTGTGGATGGACCTCCCTTCATGTCCGTCAGTCGATGGACACTGGGGTTCTCTCCACGTCTTGGCTGCTGTGAGCACTGATGCACTAGTGTCTGTGGGGCCCGGCTTTCCGTCCTCTTGGGCCGGACCTGGGATGGAGCTGCCGATCACGTCTCCCGCAGCGGCTGCCCCCCCCCCCGCTCCCATCCCCACCGGCTGTGTCACTGTGCATCGCCTCCCTTTCGGCCACCCACTGGGAGGGAGGTGGTACCTCCTGTGGCCTGACGCAGTTTTCCCTGCTCACTGACGATGGTGAGCATCTTTCCATGAGTTTGAAGACCTTCTTCAGAGAATGGTGAATGCAGGTCATTTTCATTAGGGGCGTTTGTCTTCTTACTGTTAGTTGTGGAGGGCTCTGCGTTTTCCGGGTACAAGGCCCTGCACCCTCCCGTGTCCCTGGCTCTCACTCTGGGGCTCCCACCTGGTACGGCAGGTGTGCAGGCGAGTTGCTCGTGGCCAGGGGGCCCTTCTGTACACAGTGGGGCGCGCAGCAGGTCCGGCCTCCACACACCCATGCTGACAACCAAAACCGTGCCCAGGGGCACGAGTCTCCCTGTGGGGAGTGCGACCTCACTAATGCGCTGACCCCTGAGGACCCAGAGGGCACCGGGGCTGGCTTCCTGCCGGGGTGAATGGGCGTGGTCCCCGGGGCTGGGTGCACCTGGGCCCATGACACCCTGAGTGGAGCGCCTCAGAGCAGACTTTGTCTTGGAGAACGTGCCTTCCCAACGGGCAGGTTTCCAGGGTCCGGCACCCCAAACCATGTGTTTTTTGCTTCTCAGGCTGCAGCAGGGCCTGGGGAGAGGGAGGAAGGTCCTGTGGGCACCACGGGGATGTGGGGACCAGGGAATTGGGGGGTGGAGGGGCGAGTGGGCGGGACATGAGGGTAGGTCGCCATGCCCCCAGCTTGCATCCTGTGGGATGGACCACATCACAGGGACGCCCCAGAGCCACCTGGGGTGACCACAGGGTGGACAGAGAGAGGGGGCTTTTAGGGCAGTGAAACCATCTTGCACGATACCATAATGGTGGGTACGTGACACCATGCATTTGTCCAAACTCAAAAACTGCCTGACGCAAAGAGCGAGCTCTGATGTAAACCGCAGATTTAGCTAATAACATAGAACATAGCAACACTGGTTCATCAGTCATAACGTGGGTACCACACCAGTGAGGGGGGATGTGTGGGGACTCCCTGTACCTCCTCTTCCGTGTTCTGCAAACCTCAAACTGCTTTCAAAGTTGAAGTCTTATTTCTAAGCGCTTGTCGTGGAAGGGGGTGATCCCACGTCACTGTCGTTGGGATCTTTTCCCACGAGGTGTGTTGGAAGCTGCGGTGACGGGTTTGCAGCCTCACCTCCTGCACCGTCTTCTTGACCGTGGGCCGTGCGCCCGCCCGGCTGAGCAGGAAGTGCCCGTGTGGGCAGAGAGTCAAAGCCTCATCTGCACGTGCGATGCGGTCTCGTCTTGCGTACACGGGTGGTGGTGGAGCATGTCTGGCACGTTTATACACCCACTACCTGAGGTGGTCAAAACAGATAATTGGGCTGGTACCAGCGTCCTTCTTAGTCTTACAGAAACGAACCACAGGCAGGTGAATCAGTGACACCGTGGTTCACTGACACGGATATTAACCATGTTTTTAATTTTTTAAACCCAGGACTCCTCCTGTGACTTCCAGGTGGTTCCAGCCAGGTGGGAAAGTGAGGTTATTTCCTGCAGAACACCTGAGCTCACCCGAGGGCCAGCCTTCTCTATTTGGGGCATCATGTTTTGAGGGGATTTCTCTTATTTATTTATTTATTTATTTATGTTTAACATCTTTATTGGAGTATAATTGCTTTACAATGGTGTGTGTGTTTCTGCTTTATAACAAAGTGAATCAGTTACACATATACATATGTTCCCGATATCTCTTCCCTCTTGCATCTCCCTCTTCGAAATGCTAACACTTTTCCATTTGTATTTGTTGAAATTCCAGAGCTTTCCATGACGGATGCTAAAATTTAGTCACCTTTTCGCTTGGTCAGCTTTTCACTTGAAACGTCAGAATGTAAGCAGGCACATTTGCTACCCAGTGAAATTACTCTAACTAAAGCTAGCCAACATCCTTCAGCAGATATCCCTAAAGATCATTTTTCTTCCCTTTGCAATAAAAACGACAGTAACTCTAATCTCAAAATAAACAAAATAGATGCAGCTGTGACCCACAGAAGCATAATTACTAGCTGGATACCCTGTGAGCCGACAGATCACTAAACTTTAAACCTATGGGAATGCACGTGTTCTACCAAACAGGAAGGAAACAGACGAGAATGGCAGGTCACAGCTTCACTGCAGCGGCTGGAGGAAGAGGGCTGTGTCTGCCCCGACCCTCCTCGGATTTTGTTGTGAAAATGGGCTGGAGGTTCCCTCGAGGTCAGCGCCCTGCCCGCAGGTCAGGGCCTCCTCGAGGTCAGCACCCCGCCCCCAGGTCAGGGCCTCCTCGAGGTCAGCGCCCCGCCCCCAGGTCAGGGCCTCCTCTTATGTGGGAAACTGAGAGGCAGCCCCCTTTGTTGTCTCAGGAGTTTTTCTGAATGAATTCACCCAGAGCCAGAGGGAGGTGTGTATCCAGAGCTCACTGGGTCAGAAGAGATGCTTGTGCTCTGATGTCACTTTAAACCTTAACCCATGAAAGACCACCGCACAGAAGATGGAAGAGACGGACTTTCCCCCGACGCTTCCACTCGGTAAACACGGGCCCCTGAACTTTACATGTGAAAAAAGTGAGAAGGTTCTGAGGAGGAGAGCAGCCGGGATCCCAGGGCCCAAGAAGGACACAGTGGTCCAGGCTGGGTGCTGGAGGAACCGGCAACCGGAAGCGCCACTGGGCGTAAACCCCAGAAAGCCCTGACCAAAGCCTGCTCTCTCCACCAAAGGACCAGGAGAGGAAGGACAGCAACTTCTGGACGATACCTGCTCCACCCCAGCCTGACATCACGGGAAGACTGTGCCCCTCTACCCGCCAGGCCCCAACGATGGCGGGGACGTAGACTCCCACTCTGAGAGGCTGCCTGAGGCTCCCCTGCCTCATTCGGTGGCGATGAGTCCCATCCCAGCGCTGACACGTGAGGTCAGTGGAGACCACGTGGGGAGCCTGGGCGTCCCCCTGCCCTGGGACTCGGAGGAGGCTTGGTGGACCCAGGACTTTCACCACCACCCGGGGGACCAGCGAGCCCACCCCCCACAGTGACAGTGGGGATGCTCAGGGAGCAGTGACAAGGACCCCAGACCCCCAGCCGGGAGGCGTCAGTGGAGACCCCCTCAGCAGTGACAAGGACCCCAGACCCCCAGCTGGGAGGCATCAGTGGGGACCCCTCAGCAGTGACAAGGAGCCCCCGACCTCTCACCCTCTGCCCCAGATGTCGAGTCTTGAGTGTCGCCGTTGGGGAACCTGGCCTCTACCCCTGCCTGGCAGTAAAGAGGCGGTGCCCTTCCTTCCCCCCCATCGGAGCCCCCAGAGGAAGTCCGCCAAAACTGCAGCTTTTTAACGAATACAGAGTTTCGTAACATAATGCAGAAATGTCCACGTGTCCTTCGGAAACTAACTCATATCAGGAACCAGGAAAGTCTCAGAACGAATGAAAAAAGACGAGGTGTCAACACAGAGATGGGAGAGACGGCAAGACCGTCGGACAAAGAGGTCAAAGCAGCCACCATAGAACGCTTCCCCGAGCGATTACAGACGTGCGTGAAAAGGGAAAACAAGAACTCTCAGCAAAGAAATAGAAGATGGAGAGAAGGAAGCGGGCATTTCATAAATTTCATAAATACTGTAATTGAAGCAAAAACATCCCAGTCAGTGGGCTCAGCAACAAAAGGGAGAGGACGGCAGAAAGAATCTATAAACTTGAAGAGAAAGCAGCAGGAATCACCCAACCATAAGGAAAATAAACTAAGGGAAAAAAAAGAAGAACAGAGCCCTGGGGACCCGAGGGGATTCTAACGGAAGATCTGACCTTCCTGTCACTGGAGTCACAGGAGAGAAGACAGAGGAGGGGCTGAAAAGTCCCTAAATAAAGGCTGAAAATGGCTCAATTTGGCAAAAGACACAAACGCAAATATTTAAGAAGTTAGTAGAACCCCAGTTAGAATAAATCCCCCCGAACCACACCAAGACATATAGTTAAACTTCTGAACATTGAAGACAAACAAAGATTTCTTGAAAAGCGCAGACTACCACCATTCCCTTGATAGGAAACAGATAATCTGAACAGTCTGGAGCTGTTAGAGACGTTGAGTTCATAATTTAAAAACTCTCAGAAAGGAAACCTTCAGATCAAGATGGTTTCACTCAAGAGTTCTACCACGCAGTAAAGAACGCCAGCTCTGCACGCCCTCTTCCTATTCACCTTACGAGGCCAGTGTTACGCTGATGCCCAAACCAGACAAAAACGAGAAGGAAAACTGTGGGCCGACAGCCCTCATGGATACAGACACAGAATCCACAACAAAGCATTAGCAATGGAGTGAAGCCACAAATAATAAGAATTACTCATTATGGCCAACGTGGGTTTAATCCAGGAGTGCAAGGCCGGATCAGTATTTGAAAATGAATCGGTGTAATCCACCATATTAATGAACTAAAGAAAAATCACACGGTCATTTCAATCAATGCAGAAAAAGTATTTCACAAAGTTCAACACCCTTTCAGAGACACAGGAATACGGGGGAGCTTCTTAAGTTATCAGAGTACTTACGAAAGACCCCTGCAGCTGACGTTACACTTAGCGGTGGCGATTGTATGCTGTACCCGCGCAGCTGGGAACAACGTTCTCAACATTGTATTGGAAGTTCCTGCTGGTGCAGTGAGTCAGGAAAAGGAAATAAAAGGCATGGAGATTGGCAAGGAAGAATTAAACAGTCTCTATTTACAGATGACACGATTATCTAACTAGAAAATCTCAAGGACTCTACAGAAGTGCTCTAGAACTAATAAGTGAGTTTAGCAAGGTGCAGGATACAAGATAAACATTGAAAAATAAATTGTATCTCTCCGTATAGCAATGAGCACATGGACACCAAAATTAAAAATACAGTACCGTTTACAATTACTCCAAAAAATGAAGTACTTAGGTGCAACTCCAACAAAACACGTACACGGCTTGAAAACTGGAAAATGCTGATGAAGGAACTCAAATACCTAAACGAATGGAGAGACATACAGTGTGTACGGATCGGACGTCTTAACATAGTGAAGACCTCAATTCTTTCCAAACTGATCAACAACATTTTTTGTAGCTATAGACAAGATTATCATAAAATTTGTGTGGAAAGTCAAAGAGGTAGAATACCTAAAATATCTTGAAAAAGGAGAATGTAGTAGGAGGAAGCAGTCTAAATGATAGCAAGGCATTATTTTGCCACACTAATCAGGACGGGTAGGAGCTGGCAGAGGGACAGACAGCGGAGCGGAATAGCGGAGCGGAATACAGCGCTCAGGAGTAACCCCACACAGACGGACCAACTGTTTTTTGACAAAGGTGTCAAATCAGCTCAGTGGGGGGAAAACAGCCTTTCAACAAATGGTCTGGGGCAGTAGGACATCAGAGGCAAAAGAAAAACGAACAAAAACCATGCCTTAAGCTTCACACCTTATACAGACATTACCTCGAAATGGGTCACAGATTTAAACATAAAGTGTAAAACTATAAAACATCAGAAAAAATACAGTAGATGACATTCAGGACCTAGGAAGAGACCAAGAGTTCATAGACTTGATGCCAAAAACATGATAAAAGAAAAAACGGGTAAATTAGACTTCATCAAAATGAAAAACGTATGCTCTCCAAAGGACCCTGCCAGGAGAACAAAGACAAGCTACAGACAGGAGAAAATATTTGCAAATCACAGATAGAGGACTAAGGAGACTCAAAGCTCACCGGTATAAGAGCAAACAGTCCAGTTAGAAAATGGAAAGCAGAGATGAAGAGGTACTGATGACAAAAGCACACCAGAAAGGTGATTAGGGAAATGCAGAATAGCTACGAGGTACCACTACGCAGCTGCCAGAGGGGCTCAAGTGAAGAGCAGTGGCCGCACCCAGTGCTGGTCAGGGCGCTGAGGAGCTGGGTCTCTACGCTGATGGTGGGGATGAATGTAAAATGGTACAGCCATCTGGAAACGGTTTGCCAGTTTCTTTGAAAACAAAACATGCAGCTGTCATCCAGCCCAGCAAATTGCACTCCTGGGCATTTATCCCAGAGAAAGAGAAACATATTCACACGAATTCATGCACACGAATGTTTCCATTAGTTGTATTCATAGTAGCCTCAAACTGGAAAGAACCCTCATGTCCTTCAGTGGGTGAATGGCTAGAAGAAGCTGTGGTCCCTCGAATCTGTGGAACGCTAACGACTCAGCAAGAGCAAGGACAGACGACAGGTTCACAAAACCACCTGGATGGACCTCCAGAGAGTCAGGCTGAGTGATTCCATTTAGAGAACATTCTCGAAATGACAGCACTATGGAAATGGAGAAAAAACTAGTGGTCGCCAGGGTTCAGGAGGGGGTGGGAGGGAGGTGGGTGTCTGTGAAGGGGGCCGCGTGGTGATGGGGAGCACAGGGTGTGGGCTGTGCTGGTGTCACTGTCCACGCTGTGACATCTTACTGTACTTTTGCACGTTGTAACCATTGGGGGGAAGGGGTCTCTCTGGATTATTCCTTGTAACTGCCTGTGAATCTACAAGTGACTTTAAAAAAGGGAGTTAATAATCCACAGCCCTGGGCTTCCCTGGTGGCGCAGTGGTTGAGAGTCCGCCTGCCGATGCAGGGGACGCGGGTTCGTGCCCCGGTCCGGGAGGATCCCACGTGCCGCGGAGCGGCTGGGCCCGTGACCCATGGCCGCTGAGCCTGCGCGTCCGGAGCCTGTGTTCCGCAACGCAAGAGGCCACAACAGTGAAGGGCCCTCGTACCGCAAAAACAAAACAAACAAACAAAAAAATAATCCACAGCCCTCTTCACTCACTGCCAACAAGTCCACACATACGTGCTGGGTAGGAAGAGTTTTGCCAAGACGTAGAATCTTACTTGCAGTGGGAAGGAGGGGGAAGGAGCTCTCCTTTTAGATAGCTGTGACCTTGGCTGGCGTAAAATAAATATTTGCTACAGAGTTATAGGTCCAGATCTCCAAGTTAAAATACATGTTAAGGTAGGTTAAATTCAATTTCAGTGACCTTGGTGTTGAGCCTTGGAAAATACGGCCTCTTAGTTAACACTTGAATACATGACATTTCTGAAATTAATCAGGTATGTTTAAATATTCAGTGGCAGGCAGAGGGGATGGAGGCAGCTGCGGATGCCGAGGGGAATGTGGTTGCCTGCTGCTGCTGCTGGAGCCTCAGTGGGGGCTGCAAGGGAGCTCAGAGCACCCCCTGCCCCCCCTGCCCCCTGCCCTCCCCACACTGCCCTCCCCCCACTGCCCCCTGCCCTCCCCCTTCCCTCCCCCCGCCCCACTGCCCTCCCCCCACTGCCCCCTGCCCTCCCCCACTGCCCCCACCCTCCCCCCTGCCCTCCCCCCACTGCCCCCACCCTCCCCCCCGCCCTCTCCACACTGCCCTCCACCCTCCCCCCACCCTCCCCTACTGCCCTGCAGCACCGCTGGTGTCACTGTGTGCGATTCACACACATGCCCGGCTTCCCGGTTCCTTCCTGGAGGTCTCAGCGCCAAGGCGCCCCTGCGTCATCTTTTCCACTGACCACGTCCCCGGGGAGAGACAGGAGGCCCACGGCCCACGTACCAGCCCCCGAGCCTCTGCAGAGCCTGAGTGCCTATGACCCCCTCCTCTGGACCTTCAGGTATTTTGTGGATTGTTGGGTGGGGAGAATCTGAAAACATACGATAAAATCAAATTTAAAGTTGTTACTACTAGTTTTCTAAACAAAGTAATAAACCAGCTTCCTAATCACAGATTGGCATGTTCCCCATGTTTACTGTTTTGGACCAAAGTCCCCGGAGAAGGAGTATAAACAGCACAGAGACGTCAGCGCGGGCGCCCCCGGAAAGACCCGCTGTCATTCCCGTCGGTGACCCCTATTGTTAGCCGCTTCCTCTCCACTCAGACGGCAAATCCACTGCCAGGGAGAGCCCGGTGGGGGGGCGGGGATAATTAAGGCTGCAGGCGACAGTCACATACCCGCCCATTTGGGGAAGATACTGTTTGTACGGAGAGCAGCTGGTACCCAGAAGGTCCGAGGTACCTCGGGTGTGAGGGGCTACTTTGCGCGAGTCTGTTCTGTGGGCTGGTGCTGGGCACACCCCACCCCCAGGGAGCTGAAAGGGGCCCTGCTCCCTGCGGGGGTAAGAGGATGCGACCCTTTGCCAGGGGCCCTATTTTGGCATCAGTGCTTATTCCGTGCATTTTTGGTGGAAGGAACGTTTCCAGCCCTGATCTCTGTAGGATGTGGTGAAGGGCTGGCCACCTGACACTAGTCCAAGAGAGGTCTGACGTGGGTGTCCATCTCCTCCAGGGTCCAGCAGACAAAGATGGACACTAGCGGACACACATGGAGCCGCCAACCGTCCAAGGGGCCGCGGGAGCCTAAGACGGAAGCCGTGATCTCTGTCACGGGGTTCACCTGTGCAGGGGCACAAATGGCAGAGACAGGGGTGGGAGAGCCCCTGCGGGTGTCTGGGCCCCCAGGGACTGCCATGACCCCTGTTCCCTGGCCTCCCGTCCACGGCCTCCCAGTGGGAACCTGGGAGCTGCTCCCAGGAGGGGGCCGCCCGGCCGGAAGACTGTGTCTGCGTCCAGCGCCCTGACGCTCTCTGGAGGGGACCGTATTTGACAGTCTCCTTCCGCCACCCTCCTGGCCTTTCCCAGCGGCTGCGAAGTCCTGAGTCAAGTTTGCTTTTATCCTGGAGCTTCTCCCAAACCTGTCTTATCACCCGATGAGATTGTAACTGCCTGGAGCCAGGGTAGTATTTTACTTTCCTGCGACATCCGCCTTCCCAGGCCTCAAACACAGTGGTAGCAAAAGAATGAAATCTCCCCACCTCTGCCCCACCCGGCTCAGGTCCCTTTGGGCTGCCGTGGTGTCCCCCCTCCCTGCTCCAGCCCCCACCTCCCAGGGGAGGGGATACCTGCCACCGCCCCCCTCCTCACGCTGGTGTTGTGCTCTAAACGCCTGGCTAGGACGGCCAGCCTGAAAGAAGGAAATCCTGTCGCTTGTCACAACGGGGACTGACCTGGAGGACATGACGCCGACTGACGTGAGCAGGCAGAGGGGCAAAGGCTGCAAGGGCTGAGCTTCGAATAGTCAGACCCAGAGGAGCAGGCGGGCTGGGGCTGCAGGGGCTGCAGGGGCGGCTCAGCGGGCGTGGGGTCGCGGTTACGGAGACGAGGGCGCTCCGCAGCTGCTGACAGCACAGCGCCCTGGTTGAGAGCCCGGTGCTGTGCACCTGAAACCGCGTCAGGAGGGCAGGTCTCACGTTAAGTGTTCCGGCCGCAGCTCGGGGGTGCAGGCAGCTCGGGGGTGCAGGCAGCTCGGGGTGGGGGCTCCCTCTGTTCCCCTGACTGTGGAGGGGCTCTCGGTGCTCTCGCAGGTCCAGGCTCATCGCACCGTACATGGCGACGGCGTGGCTCTTCGTATCTCAATTGTCCTCAGTAGAGCTGTTCAAAAATGGAAACAGTGAAATAAAAGAACAACAGGTGTTAGCGGGGCCGCTTTAATTCTTCACTCTCTCTTTACTGAACCTCACGATTGCCCTGACCTAGTCCGGCAGCCGCAGGGGCCACCTGGAGGTGGGCCCCTCTGAACAACCGTCCCCTGTGGGCTGAGCCCCCCCCGCGGCACCCCTGCGGCCAAGGCCCCGGACTCTGGTTTGATGAGGCGGCAGGGCCTCGGGAGGGCCTCGGGAGGGCCGGGCCCTGGGTTTCCGGGCTCTGTGTGCTCGTTGCAGGGTTGGGTGCGCGGCTTTGCGAACATAAGGTGGCTTGCCCCGCAAGGAGGAAACAGCCCTGGGATACTCGGAGCTACGCCGTGTCACACCCGCTGTGCCCTGAGGGGCCGCTGGGCCACGGCCAGGCTGGGGGCCCCGCATCATCAGACCTCAGGAGTCGGGCAAACGAAGAAGACGTGGCCGCGACCTGGGCCCCAGAGGGGGCGGCTCAAGTCCGTGCTGGACAAGTGGACCCGCCGCCAAGCAGGAGCGCAGCCTCGCGTCCATGCCGGGCCTCGGGGCTCAGGGGTAGGCGAGCGTGGGGTCCCCCCCGGTCGCCCTGAACCACGGGGACGAGGCCTGATTCTCTGAATATTACAGCACTGCCGATATTTATCGAATGTGTACCACGTGCCAGGCACTCTTCTAACCGTTTCCACGTATTTAATCTTCAAAACGACCCAGTGCTGTAGGTATTCTGTGGTCCCCATTCACAGATGGGGAAACTGAGGCAGAGCGTGACTAAGAAACTTCTTCGAGGTCACCCACCCAGTAAGTAAGTGGCCAGGCCGGGATGTGAGCCCAGGTTGCTGACTCTGGAACCCAAACTCCGAGCTGCGCTGCTAGGCAGAGTCTCCCAGAGGGGCGTTTCCACCCCCAAAAGCACACTGTCAGCATTTGGCCTTCCGTGGGGATGTCTCCCCAGAGGCCCAGGGTTGGGTCTCATGGTGGGTATGCCACGTGCACGACCCCGAACGTGGGGGCCTCTTAAACGCACGCACAGGAGATCCCCAGGCGCTCGGAGACTAAAATCAACTCCAGCTGCTCTAGGACCGGGCGTCAGTGTTGCCCTGAGTCCCAGAGGGAGCGGTGCCAGGTCCCTTCAGGGCCTACCACGCGCTCTTCTCTAGTCTCCTGCGGTTTCTTGGAAAGTATCTGAAATGAGGGAAGAAAGTCCAGATGCCACCGTGCACCGAGTTATCTTTCCTGCTTCCCAGGAGGCGTGATTCCCAAGGAACCGAAAGAGCCCAACAAGGTGCGAGGTCGTGGGGCTGGTGCTGCACCCGGCCCTAACCGCGGAGCCTCCCGCGTCGCTGCTCGGACCTGATGTTCTGTCCTGAGAACCTGAACTGAGGTTCACGTGACGTGAGGAGAACGTTAGACGTCACAGTGCGAGTTCGCTTTAAGCATTTTGCCTCTTAAAACTCTTGTGTTTCCAGCCAGCACTTGTTCTGGGCGACGGGCCGTGTTTATAGAGCGAAGCAGGAGGGTCAGGGTCTGGAGGAGGGACACAGACACGTGGTTCCCGCTCCGAAAGCTCGTTTCACTTATAAGCGAGGTCGGTGTGCGCTAACAGAGCACCTCGCCTGTCTGTGACACCCCTTTAGAGTCAGAGCACCTGCCGACGTGCGCTGGGCCCGAGGGACAGCAGCGCGTTCCCCGGGCCGCGACTGTCCTCGGGTAGCCTGTGTCCCTGCCTCGCTGCCCGCGCGCTTTCCTCGCGGGGCATCCAGCGCTGTTGGGATGGACGAGGCGGCCCCCAGGCGAGGCTGCGTCAGCTGTGCTCCGACCAGGGCTCCTGGAAGCCAGGCGCGCTGGGCCTAAAGCCTCACGCGGCTCCACTGACCTGACCGCGAGCGGATGTCCGTCAGAGCCAGACACCCGCAGAGCCCTCCTCAGGTATCAGGCTTGTCCACTGAGCTGCCAAGTCTGCTGTGCATTCGTGTAACATCTGGGGATCTTACCAGCTGCCAGGTGGACGGATCCTACTGTCCTCACGGCCAGGCAGCCTGGTCACTTTGGGGACTTTGTAGCAACACGCCTACGTCATGGCAACCACGGCTCCTTTTCTCCCCCTCCCCGGACGGCCGGGAACAAAGCAAAGAGCTCAGGAGGACTGGAGCGTGGCCGTGACTGTGAGCAAACGAAGCCAGGACCTGCTGTCCAGGGCAACGCAGGAAGGGCCCCGGAGGCCACCGGGCTGCCGTCACAGCTGAGTGCAAGGGCCGGGGGGCTGCTGCTCCCGGCATCGCGGCACCTCGCTCCTGGGCGGGCCCGGGCGTGGTGTGGGCCTAGGTACGCCGTAGGCCCAGGTGGCCGCCCCTCCGGAGGGTCGGGGGGTAAACCTTGGTGTTGTCATGGCAGCGTCTTCTCTGCAGGGCTCCAAGCTGGGAAGGCTGCGTGAGGGCGGCCCCTGGGGCCTGCACCGACCCCGCGCCCCATCTTGGAAGACGGCCCCCCCGGGGCCTTAGGGTCTGGACGGGCTCGGGGCCTGCTACCCTCCATTCTTCCCTTTCTCCCCTTTGGGACGGGGCTGTTTGTCCTCGGAAGTGGCTGCCTGTCCGGTTCCACGGGCTCTCGGCCGGAGAGGACCTGGCCTCGGTGAGTCGCCTCAGCCGCGTAGCTCAGGTGAGACTAGGGACTCTTCTGAGTTGATGCCGGAACACGTTCTGCGTGTGAGGATGTAGACTTTGGGGGGCCGGGAGCAGAATACGGGCTGTGTCCCGCCCCCAAAACTCATATGTTGAAATCGTAACTCCCAAGGTGATGGTGTTAGGAGGTGGGGGGCTTTGGGGTGATTAGGTCGTGAGGGTGGAGCCCCATTAGGGCTCTTATAGAAGGGACCCGAGAGAGTGCCTCACCCCCTCTCACGTGTGAGGACACGGCAAGGAGGCCCTAGAAAGGGGGTCCTCCCCAGACCAGACCACGCTGGAGTCTTGGTCCTGGACGTCCAGACCCCAGAACCGTGGGAGCTAAGTTTCTGTTGTTACGAGCCCCGAGCCTATGCCGTTCTGCTACGGCTTCCACACCGACTCAGGTGCGGCAGCAAGTGTGAAGTGGGTCCTTGCAGTTATTTCCTGCTTTACGTCTGAACGAACGTTCTTCCCAGAAAGTCGGAATCTCTCTGGCTTGGAGGCTGCTCAGGCCCACGAGGAGATGCACAGGCCCGATGCCCCAAAAGATCTGCCCCAAGTGCCCAGCTGGGAGGTGGCAGGGCTGAACCCCAGCCTGGTGACATCCTTAAAATAACCACAGAACCCGAGGAGGCCAGCGCTCTGCAAGCGGGAGGGAGTGGGGGTGGGATCCCAGACCTGGCACTGCCCTCCCCCCAGGCCCTGCCCTGTGTGGCTGCAGGGGGGCCCGTGGCCCCAGCAGAACAGGGGCTGAGTTCGGGGCGGAGCCCTCTCTGAGGAGGCTCCATAGGGGCTCCCCACCTGCTCACCCACAGCCTGAGAGCATCACTCAGACCAGAGGCTTTTACTTTCCCAGTTGGGATCTTTCTGGACGGTCAGTCCTGCGTCCCAGAGTCCTTGCCCCGGTTGGTCAGAAGTCATTTATGGGCCGCTGGGGGATCTTTGTGAAGTTTCCCTTGAACAAATCCCCAGTAGATTATGAAAGGGACACCCTGCCTTGCTACCAGGTAAGTGATGCTGTGACAGTAGGGAAGCACTCTGAATTCTGCATCTCCTCTTAGAATGCGCAGGGCGTTGGGCTCCTTGCTGAGCTCAGGAATGGCCATGCAGAGGCCGTTAGGCTGTGAACGGGCAAAGCTGGAGAAGCAGGGCCTCGGTCTGTGGAGGCGTCTGGTTAACCTGAGCCTCGTGAGACAGGATGCCGTCTGCAGGTTCCCCGAACTGGGCCGGGATCCCGCAGGTGTGGCCACGCCCAGACCAGCCCCTCTGTTACCTACAGAGGGGGTCCCAGTGACTTTTTATTCTGAGTCTAGAAGTGGATTAACTGTTGTCATTCAGTTAGCTCAGCTCAGTGTCCAAGGCTCAGCCCTGATGTAAAACCTGGTCTCCATCTCTCCCTCCCCACCCTGTCCCGCCCCACCTGGGCGCAGGTTTGGGATGGATGGGGCGCTGCTCTCCACTCTCCCTCCCCCCAGCGTCTCCCTGGACCCAGGGCGGGGCAGGGCGGGGAGATGCGGGCACGTGCACGTGCGGGCTGACTTGCGGGCTGTCTCCTGGAGACCAGCGTGTGGGGTTGGCCAGGCGCACCACCGCCACCCCTGTGGTACCACTTCTAGCCGATCCCGGTGATGGCCACCCTCCCCTGGGGCCCCTGCACCAAACCTGGGCCATGGGACCGCTACCACCTTTTCGGTGGATGCCCCTATACACACTGTTGAGCTTCAGGTGCCCGTGTGGCAGTGTGACACACGGTACCTCAGGTGAGCAGCACGATGAGCTTAGTGAATGCCTCCACCACGTCACACCGTTCCCGCTCCGCTTCTGCGGGAAGAACCTTCGAGACCTACCCTCTTAACAACATTCACATGTAGAATACGGTGTTGGTAACTGTAGTCACCGCGCTGAACAATGGAGCCTGGAACTTCCTCATCTGTAACTGTAACGGGAGGCTTGTATCCTTGGGGCACCATCTCCCCGTCTCCCACGACAACCCCCTGCCCGCAGCCCTTGGTAACGACCATCCTACTCTTTCTCTGAGTTTGGTTTTTCTAGATTCCGCATGTAAGTGAGATCACACAGTGTTTGTCTTTCTGTGTCTGACTTATTTCGCTCAGCCTAACGCCCTCAGGGTCCATCCGTGTTGCTGCAGATGGCAGGACTTCATTGCTCTTTACGGCTGAGTAATATTCCATTGTGTGTATGTGCGTCTTCATCCATTCATCCGTCGATGGACACTTAGGCTGCTTCCATGTCTTGGCTACTGTAAATAGTGCTGCAGTGAACGCAGGGGTACTTACATCTTTATGAATTAGTGTTTCTGTTTTCTTCAGAAAAATGCCCACAAGTGGAATTACCGGATCACGTGGCAGTTCTGTGTTTAGTTTTCTGAGGAACCTCCACACCGTTCCCCACAGCGGCTGCGCCCGTTTACGTTCTCACCAACAGTGCACGAGGGCTCCCTGCTCTCCGTGTCCTCACCAGCGCTTGCCGTCTCTCGTCTATTTCATGAGGCTGTTGGCAGGTGCGAGGGGGTGTCTCCCCGAGGTCTGGTTTGCATCCCTGACATCCCTGGTGTTGCGCACCCCCCAGCCATTCTCACGCTACGCGCTGGCTGAGCCACAGCTGGTCCCTCCCACAGCATCCTGGGTGACCCTGCCTTCTGTCTGCGGAGTGTTCTGTCCGCGCCTTTGGCCCGGGGCTTATCCTGGGAGCCCCGTGAGGGCGGGACCGCCCCCAGCCGCGCCACCTGCTCAGCACCACCTGGACCCAGTGCCCAGGGGGAAGCTGCCCAGGAGAGGCGGGTGTGTCCTGACGTCCCCGAGGGCTCCGGGATGCCCCCTCAGATGGAGGCTGGCTCTGTACCCCAGCTCACAGGTGAGGCTGTCTGCCCAAAGCTGTGGGTTTCTTCACAGCATCCTTTTCAAGTCTCCTCTTCTTCTTTGCTGCCCCCCTGCTCCGCCGTGTGGGACAGTCTAGTGCACGAAACAGCGCGCCCAGGCCTGGCGGGCGGCTCCCGCTACCTTCCAAGAGCCACGTCGCCGCCTCTCCCAGGGCCCCCTCCTCTCTCCCGAGGGCAGGCTCCCCCGGCGCCTGGGTTCTCAGAACCCGACCTGTACACCCTCCCAGCTCTCCTGTTTCTCGCCTCCCCTTTCAGGGCTGACTTTCCGGAACAGTTGCTAAGAGGATGTGTTCAGTGTCCGGGGATAATCTTACGTTCTGCCTCTTTCTGGGACGGGCCGAGGCAGCGATGCAGAGGCCTGTGCTCTTGGGACACTCGGGCTAAGATGCGCTGTGGAGGGTGGGGTCTGGGGGTGACATTCCAACTGATCCGTGACAGTGCTTCCCTGAAGCAAACACTTGTATTTAGGCCTGTGTTTATACGCATCGAAGTTTGATCCTGTCTCTGACACCTTACCAGCTGTGTGACCTTGGGTAAGTTACTGGACCTCTCTGCCTTATTCTGTAAAGCAGGGTAGAAACAGTGCCAGCCTCCCAAATCCTTGTGAAGATTTAATCGTTCACATCATGGAAAGAGCTTAGGAAGCGCTCGGTAGTGTTGGGCGGGGTCGTCACGACTGTTATACTTTACGCCACATCCAGTGATTTTCATAGCAACGGCACCACGTGTGCCGTAATTTAAGGAGAGAGTAAAGGTCTGACATAGATTGAGAGGGAGGGAGGGACTGGCTCACGGGGTCACGGAGGCCTGCAAGTCTGCAGTCTGCAGCATGGCCGCAGCCTGGGGACCCGGGAAGAGCTGAGTCTGGACAGTCTGGAGGCAGAATTCCCCCTCCCTCGGGGACCTCAATCTTTTCCTCTTCGACTGATTGGACAAGGCCCACCCACACCGGAGAGGGTGATCTGCTGGTCTACATGTTCATCGTGGCTACCAAACACCCTCAAGATGACATCCAGACAGTTTGAGCAAACACCTGAGCTCAGCAAGGAGCCCAGTGCCCTGGGCACCGAGGCCAGCAGACTCGACCCTGAAGCAGCGCTGGAGTTAGCGGCTTGGCCCCAGAAATGCACCAGCGAGAGGTGCTTCAGGGGACGAAGCTGACAGTGAGTGGGAACAGCTGACTGATAAAGGGAGCGGGAGCCAGTGAGAGCGGCACGGCCAGAGGTTTGCATTTCCCTTTGTTTTGCTTTTGGTTTAAAGATGGGCTAGACCCGGGCAGCAGTTCTCAAAGTGTGAACCAGCGTCACCGGGGTTCCCATGAGAAGGGCATGTTCCTGGGTCCCCCAGACCTACTGGATGGGGAACTCTGGGGGGAGGGTGCTGGCCTTCTGGGGTTAACGAGCTCTCGGGGGACCCCAGTCACCTCAAGTTGGAGCACCACTTGCGTACACTTTTGTGCCTGAAGTGGGGGGGGGGGGGAGGCGGGACCAGGAGGACGGGGTGGTACCTGGGAGAGAGGAGGCCCCGCCCAGGTGGCCGTGGAGGCCTGAGGGCACGTGGCCTGGGGCCAGTTGTGCTCCTGGAAAAGTGTGGCTGTTTTTGCCCTTGGACCAGTGGGAAGGCAGACGTGCCCCCTGCACTTTGGGGAGGGCTGGGCCAGCGTTTCTGGACGCTCCGCCAGGTGACTGGCCTTCCCTGAAGTTGGAGGCGGGAGGTCGTGATGGGGGCAGGCTGGCCTGGCGCAGGTACAGTGGGGTTTGCATCAGCTGCAGGAACCCAGGCCGTGTGTCCACAGGGAGAGGCTCACACCTCTCCTGACCCCCACGCCCTTCGCTGGCCTCCACTCTGAACCGCACAAAACTGCTGACATTCAGTGGGTTTTGACGTTAAAAAAGAAAAGTCATCAGTTTCTTAGCTTTGCTCCACTTTCCATGTGTGGCTATTGTACCTTCATCACATGTTGCAATTATGTGTTTCCAGATCTTTCTTGCCCCCAGACCCTTGAGCTCTGAGGGCAAACGCTGGGCAACCTTCACCTTTTCACACCCCCCCCACCCCGCTCCTGGCCATCGGTGCCGACGGTTAGTGGGCACACACTGTGCTGACACGAGCTGCCCACTTGAATCCCCAAAACCACTTACAAAAACGGGCACTTCCTCCCGAGACACTCCCTCTGTGATGCCAGCCTCTAAGGGATGGCCAGCCCCGCGGTAAGGAGAGGCCAGCCAGGGTCAGAGCGCACACGTGGTGCACGCACATCCCTGGGAAGTGGTTTCATGGCCGGGCACACTCACGACTGGCATCTGCAGGATGCCGGGCTGCAGAACGCACTGGGTGGCTTCGTGCCAACCGTGGCGAGGTCCCAGGGCCCAAGTCTGGGCGCGCGCTTCCCTCCTGCGCCTCGCGTCCTCGGGGCAGGCGGCGCAGGGGGAGCGGCCGGTCCACCCCTCCACCCGCGGACCCACCGACCTACTCACCATGGGCGGCGCGGGGAGGGCGCGCTCGGCTGCTGCGGCCTCTGCACCTGCCTGGGGGCGGCCGGAGGTAACGGCGGGCCGGTTCCCGTGCTCGCGCCCGCAGCTTCCCCTGTCTCTCCGGGGAGGGCGCAGAGTCGCGCGGCTGGAGGGGTGGGCCGGGCCGGGCTGCGCCTCTGCGCCCGCGGGGAGGGGAGGGGCGCGCTGCGGGCTGAGGTCGCGGCGGGGTGCGCCCGCCCGCCCGCGGGGCTCCCAGGTGGCCTTGGGGGTGCGCGCGCGGGACTGTCCGGGGTCCGTAGGTGCGCGCGCGGGGCTCCCGGGTGACCGCGGGGGAGCCCTTGCCGAGCGCCCTGGTCACCGCGGGGGTGCACTCGCGGGGCTCCCAGGTGGCCGCGGGGAGACGCGGGGCGCGCACCGCTTCCGCTTCCGCCGAGCAGCTCCCCGCACCCCGCGCAGGGCGCGCCTCCTTGGCGGGGCTCGGGGACCAATCCTGGGAAGGCAGCGCTGCCGGCCCCCTCCCCACCGCCTTCCCCGCCCATAAAGCACCTCTGGTGCAGAGGAAAGCAGGGCTGCGGACCCTTCTGCTCGGTCTCAGGATGAGGTTCTGGCTCAGAAATGACGAGATGGCCCTGGAGGAAATGGTGCAGCGGCTGAATGCGGTTTCCAAGCGCACTGGTAGGCGGAGCCGCTGGCCCTGAAGCCCGTTCTTGAGCTTGACATCATGTGCTGAGTCTAGGGAGATGCGGCTGGGCTTTCTGTAACAGCCTGCATTTCTCCTTCCAAGCTGAGGTAACAGGACAGCAGAAGGACGGCTTTGGTCTGGCGCTGATAGGCTCCGTGGCCGGTCAGCCTGATTTTATTCCGCCTAGGAAGGGGGACAGAATTGCAGATTGGTGGCGGGCTTTCTGGGAGACCCCAGGTTTGTACGTGGAGCCGTGGTCTGAAATCTGCTCACTCAACCCGCATTTCGGCTTCATGGCTACAGCCGCAATGGAGAAAGCGTACGTGTTTGTGGCCTGAAAATAACGTGAGCCCGGGCGTTTCGAGCTGGTGTAGGGCTGGCGGAGCGTCAGAGGCTCATCTTGAGGAGGGGGAGTCTGGTCAGTCAGGTAGTTCTCTCCACCAAATATGACACGAACCTAAGACAGATGTTGGAACGCGGTGTGGCTGTGGAGCGGGGCACAGCTTGACTCGATGCTCGTTTTCTGCCCCGAGTAAAGGATGACTCACGATTAGCTTTGAGGACAAGTTCCCAGGGGGTCGTTTGGACTCAGGAGAGCCCTGCGCAGGCTGCGCTGGGCGCTGCTTCCAGGCGGTCACTTTGGAGCCTTCCTGCTGCGTGTGCAGGGGCACGTCGGCCTGGGCTCGTTTTCCTTGAAATGAGTGGGAAATAAGCGGGTATTATTAACAGGGAGTCGCCAGCCTTTTGCCTGACGTCGCCCTGCGTTGTTACAGAGCGTGGCCTCGTTGTCTGAATAATGCTTTCCTGAGAGATTAGGTTACTTGGTGTGGGGCATGGTATCCCCCCACCCCTCTCTTATAAGCGCGGGACCCAAAGATTTGGAGAGCAAAGCAATGACTAAGTCGGTGTAAACACACTGTATGTGATGGTCTAACCGAGACTTTGGGAGACATTGTTTTTAATGGTGATTTTTGTGATTAAAGCTACTGGATTTATTGTAAATGGGTCAAAAGCAAATAAAGCCATTTTGTGCCACGTGGCCCCTTATTCTTAGGAAGGGACCCCTTTTTCTGACACGCAAGTCGCGTTTCGCTGGGTACAGGATGCGGCGTGCAGCTGAGGTAAAGGGCACGGGACTGGGTTCCAGGTGCCCTCTGCACTGGGCTGGAGCTGGGATTACAGAGCCAGCGGGAACTGTTCCCAAGAGTGATGTCATCCCTGCGTTTCAAGGATGCAGGCTTCTTGGTGAGCTCGGGAGACGCATGTGCACTTTGAATTGTGAAAAGGCCTCCTGCCCAGAGCGGGGAGGTGCTGACCGCCCCCCGAGTCATGCTGCGAGCCGGGCCCTGGGGGACCATCGCCTCGCTGTAAACAGCAGCTCTCTAGGTGTGTCCTTTGACACACCTGTGCTCCAGGCTCCAGTCTCACCAAGACTCTTGAAAATCCAGGTCAGCAGACGCTGGCCTTAGGAACACCCCATCGGGCTTGGTTAGCGGAGACCTGCTTCCCTCCCACTAACGCCGCCTTCTCACTCCTGCGATGGGGAGGCGTCGCTGGATGGAGGCTGTGAGACACGGCGCCGGGCGTGTGTCGTGCGGTGTCGACGCGGTGCCCCCCGCCGAGCGTGGGTGGGTTACACGTGCTCTTGTGGGAACGGGGATATAGGTCACTGTAAGCCCCCTGCCAGCTCAGGTCTGTATCCCCAGCACCTCCTCGGAGGAAGCCCCGTCCGTAGCAGAACAGCTCTGTCTGGAGGCCACAGAGGTCACCTGGATGCTGCTGTCGCGATTCAGGGGAGGGGGTTCGGAGCGGAGGCTCGGGTGCCCTGAGCCCTCCCGGGGCTGGGTGGCAGTTTCCCTGCGCGGAGCTGGACCCTCCGAGGCCCTACCCCGGACCGGCGGCGTTTTCTCTCGCCTGCTGTGCGGACGTGCCGCCGCCTGGTTTTAGCTTCAGGGTTACCATGGCCCGTGTCCTCCAGGACAGTCATCATCCGGTTAGTCCGCCTGCGAGGGAGGCTGATGCGTGCTGCCCGCGTGGCCTGTGAGGCTGTTGACCTTGAGAATTTAAATTCTCTGGACTCTCGAACTCAATCTTTAGTCACAGGGCCAGGACCCCCTTCCATGTGGTTGGGCTCCTTTTCCAGCATTTTCATTGTTTTGGTTTTCTCCCTAGATTTGCAGTAAGTGGTGACAAAGTACGAAACATTGGAGGCAGGGATGCTGACGGATCGAGTCCTTGTAACGTTTGCCCAACCGGAGCGTCTGGGTCTTCTGGAGGGAATCATCTCAGGTTCCGGGGCCACCCCTAGAGTTTCTGATTCAGGAAGTCAGGGGCCTGAGAATTTGCATTTTAAGTTCTCAGGTGACGCTGAAGGTACTGGTCCAGGAAGCAGAACTGGAGAAACACTTAGTAGAAAAGTCTTTAAATCTAGTGCCACCTTCTCCACTGATTGCCCTTGAGCAAAGTGCCAGCTACTGTCATGGGGGGATGGACGGACACACGGACGGATAAGGATGGATGGGTGGGTGGGTGGACGGACACATGGACGGATAAGGATGGATGGGTGGGTGGGTGGACGGACGGACGGATGGATAAGGATGGATGGGTGGGTGGATGGACGGACGGACGGATGGATAAGGATGGATGGGTGGGTGGGTGGACGGACACACGGATGGGTAAGGATGGATGGGTGGGTGGGTGGACGGACGGACGGATAAGGATGGATGGGTGGGTGGGTGGACGGACGGACGGACGGATAAGGATGGGTGGGTGGGTGGACGGACGGACGGACGGATAAGGATGGATGGGTGGGTGGGTGGACGGACACACGGACGGATAAGGATGGATGGGTGGGTGGATGGACGGACACACGGACGGGTAAGGATGGATGGGTGGGTGGATGGACGGACACACGGACGGATAAGGATGGATGGGTGGGTGGATGGACGGACGGACGGACGGATAAGGATGGATGGGTGGGTGGGTGGACGGACACACTGATGGGTAAGGATGGATGGGTGGGTGGATGGACGGACGGACGGACGGATAAGGATGGATGGGTGGGTGGGTGGACGGACACACGGACGGATAAGGATGGATGGGTGGGTGGGTGGACGGACACATGGACGGATAAGGATGGATGGGTGGGTGGGTGGACGGACGGACGGATGGATAAGGATGGATGGGTGGGTGGATGGACGGACACACGGATGGGTAAGGATGGATGGGTGGGTGGGTGGACGGACGGACGGATGGATAAGGATGGATGGGTGGGTGGATGGACGGACGGACGGACGGATAAGGATGGATGGGTGGGTGGGTGGACGGACACACGGACGGATAAGGATGGATGGGTGGGTGGGTGGACGGACACACGGATGGGTAAGGATGGATGGGTGGGTGGATGGACGGACACACGGACGGATAAGGATGGATGGGTGGGTGGGTGGACGGACACACAGACGGATAAGGATGGATGGGTGGGTGGGTGGACGGACACACTGATGGGTAAGGATGGATGGGTGGGTGGATGGACGGACGGACGGACGGATAAGGATGGATGGGTGGGTGGGTGGACGGACACACGGACGGATAAGGATGGATGGGTGGGTGGGTGGACGGACACATGGACGGATAAGGATGGATGGGTGGGTGGGTGGACGGACGGACGGACGGATAAGGATGGATGGGTGGGTGGATGGACGGACACACGGATGGGTAAGGATGGATGGGTGGGTGGACGGACGGACGGACGGATGGATAAGGATGGATGGGTGGGTGGGTGGACGGACACACGGACGGATAAGGATGGATGGGTGGGTGGACGGACGGACGGACGGATGGATAAGGATGGATGGGTGGGTGGACGGACGGACGGACGGATGGACCCATGGACGAGGTTGCACACAAGACAGTAAAGATAGAAGCTCTATCACATTTCAGAGTTTTCATGTCTCCTGATGAGGGCTAACAACTCCTAGCTCTTTGCATGTTGAAGGAACAAATCATTGGTTTGCATCAGGACGTAAGCAGTGAGGCCGTTCAGCCCCGGGACCCTTACTCTTTATCCAGACGTCTTCCTTTCTGCCCTTTCGGTCCCATCATCTCCTCTTTTACACCACCTTTAACCACAATGCAAGAAGCTAAATGCACCTGCTGTCCCAGCTGCTAACTCAGCCTGTTGGGGGCAGGGATGCTGTCCCAGCACCATCATTCTAGCAGCACCTGAGTACATGGTGTTCACGCGTCTGACCTGTTCCCTTTAAGGACCCAGGCGTCCCACAGCCGTGTCCTCTGAAAGCCGTGATCAGTTGCAAGAAGGGAGGCTTTGTAGGGTTCCTATCGCTGAGCTCCCTAGAGAGCCCCGGCAGAGGGAAGCGGATGTAGCTCTGTGCCAGGCCTGACCTGAGCCGTCTCTTTGTAGGGAAAACAGACACCGTTGGGTGGAGAGGACGTGCAGGAGACTGACGGCCCGGGGGAGGGGCCGCTGCAGCCACAGCCTGTCCTGGCCTGTGCGGCCTGCACCCCGCGGAGTCCGCTGTGCGCTGGGTTGTTCCTAAGGAAACCGTTGGGCTGTGCGGCTGGTCGTTGTGGTCCTGCCGCCCCCCTGCACTCCCGCCCCACCTGGGACAGCCTGGCTCCAGCCCAGGACTGCCACTTCCGCCCCCAGCGCGCCCACTTCTGGCCCGAGGCGGGCTCTGCCCTGGTCGTGCCTGGTCCCTCCAGGATGTGCCCGCCTGGGCAGGGGACTTCCTCCCTTCGGCGTGGCAGGGCTTGTGGTGCCTCTTCTGTGTCCAGGGTCCCTGGTGACGCTCACCCCTTCCTCCGGACCCCCGACGGTGCCCACGCCCTGTGGTTGGCATCGCTGGGGCTGAGCTGCCTTTTCTCTGTACCAGCCTGAGTCCTACAGCCAGCGAGGTGGCCCGGCCCCCCTCCCCTACCATCAGCGCTGCGAGGAGGGCGGCCACCTCTCCCCGCCCCCTCGTAACACTTCCTGGGGGCTTGCTCAGGATGGTAGATGGAGCACAGCACTCCTCAGCTTTGGAAAGTGGCAACAGTGGCTTTATCTGAAGAGCTTCCACACACAGCGAAGCAGTAAGTGGGGCTGAGGGCAGCGTTTGCTGAGGTTTCGTGAACGCGCCTTGGTCACCCGCCCTTGCAGCTGTCCTCTGTCTTGAGATGCTTGTTGCAACCCCGGCTTCCTCCCCAGGACTGAGCAGGGTTGTCTTTCTGATTTGCCAGGTACCGCCTCTGAGGTTCCAGGAGCGCCAGGCTTCACGTCTCCTCGAGATGTGGGGACTGTTCTCTTCCTGGGGAAGCTGTGCTTTCCCTGGGTCGCTTCAGAGTGAACCCGCGCGATGAGGACGCAGGGGGATTTTGGGGTGAGCGTCCCCCAGCTGATCGGCAGCTGGAACCTGGTTCTTTCTTCTCTGGTGGGTGGGAAACTCTGAGGATTCACTAAATACCTCTTTGTTAGGTGTTTGGGTTTTCATCTTTGGAGTTTGCTTTTTCCCCATACGTAAATAGACCAAACATGGGCAGTTGACGAGTCAGAGAAAGCGTGTGCTCCTCTACAGGACTTAAGGTTTGAGCAAATGATTGTCAAAATCTTGTGTTTTGATAAAAGGAAGAATTATATTTTCCCAAGTGGAAGTCAGCACGTAATTAAGAAGCTCCCTTCAGCCTCACACCCCCTTGCCCTGTGCAGAGCTGGGCCTCTGGCTGGCCACGCCCTGGCCTCTATTATGCGTGTTATTAACTACGTCATTTGACTAACATCCCAGTAATGAAAGGTGGGGATTCTCCAGGCGAGTGAGAAGGAAAAGGAAGTGTCCCGGGGGAGTGGGAGTTGGCTCAGGGGGCCAGGGCCGATGACCCAGGCGGGGCAGGTGTGCAGAAGACACACACGGGCGAGTCCGGGGCCCAGACCCCTTTCCCCAGCTCAGACCCCACAGATGCACACGTATGAGAGGAAGTCGAACTCTGGGGAGGAGACTTTCAAGGAAATTTCAAGTTGAAAATACGAAAGAGCTGATGGTTGTTTCTCAGCTTTCGAGCTAAGTGCCTCTTACGTGTCTCAATTGGGGTTTCAACGAATGCTCTGGGTTTTTGCTTTATTCCATTATTACTGGTGTGAAAGAAATGAGTCCCAGCCTCAAAGCATGACCAGTTCCTCATGCTTATCGTCATCTGCGTGGCCGTGGTACTTACTTCAGCAGAGGAAAGAACTGGTATCAAAATGTCCCCAAATGATGACATCTTGGACGAGATGTTAGGGACGGTGCACTAATGCCCCCCACACGACTTCACCTTTGTAAGGGTGCTTTGTCTTTAAGGACAAGATGTTTTACTGTTTTGATTCCTGAATCCTTAAGGAGGGGAACGTGTCATTTGATACTTAAATGATAACAGAATATGGAAAGCAGTTGAATGCACGTAGATGGTAGGTCTCTGTGTTTATCAGTTTATAACTATGCCTCCATCAATTGGAGGACTGAAGTTTTTACTGTCTTCTCATCTGAAACCACACCCTTAGCGTGGACAGGATCACTCATTCCTGTGGACACTTTCATTCATTCACTCACCGGACGCTTAGGGAGCAGAACCAAGGCCGGGCGAGCAGGGCAAGCACGTCCACCACGTGGAGTGTGACTGCGAGGTTCTGTCTGGATCCGGAAGCTTCGCCGGGAACAGACACAGCCGTCACTAGACGTGATCAGTGTTAGAACCTGAGCAGTTCACGGGCTGCGTGCTTGTTCCCAGCACAGGGAAGACCCTTATGTAAAATGTGGCCCAGCCACGACCCAATCCGTGTCTTTGATTTTTGTGGGAATTCCCTGGCGGTCCAGTGGTCGGCATCCACGATTCCACTGCAGGGGGCACAGGTCCGATCCCTGGTCAGGGAACTAAGATTGTGCATGCTGCCCCAAAAAGAAAAGAAAAGAGAAAGAGTTTTGCAAACACAGCTTAGAAAGGACCCGAATCACCTTGTCATCTGTTATCTGTGTTTTCAGAGATTTCTACAGTAATACGCCTTGGACATCATCTCCAGATGTTGTCATGATTGGTCAGTCAGTTGTGACGTATCCTTTACTTAAAGAAATTAAGCATATCGTTTAAGAAGCTCGTTTTTAAGAGTAACTAGTTCCAGACTCTATAATGGCCTGTTTCTCCACACATGGTTTTATTCCTAGGTTACAGAAGCCTCTGAGTTTTAGAACCAGAGCAAGTCCTACAGGTTACCTTGATCGCCCAGCTCCCAGAACTTTCTTTGTTAGAGGGAAGACATGTGCCTGGAAATGACAGAAAGCATCCCTCCTCGACGCCCCTCCTGAACACGGAACAACTTAGGCGGGACTGGCCGCGCGGCTGCCTCAGGAACCGCCACTAGTGGGACCACAGATTGTGGCCGAGAGCGGTGCCAGGTCATGGGGCCGGGGCCGAGAAGGGCTCGTCGGGTGTGTGGCCGCCTGTGGACCTCGATGCTCACTGGACCCGAGACCACACAGCCAGAACGAATCCCCTCTCCCCCCGACCCAGTGCAACAGGGGCACCAGGCACCAGGTCGAGGAAAAACCCAGGGAGGGATGAAGTGGGCAGTAGGGCCATGCTTGTCCGTGCTCCGCGGGGCAGGGGCTCCTCGGGTGCAGGTGTGCTCAGCGGTGCGACGGCTTCATGGGAATCCGCTGACTCCACGTGCGAGCCACGGGCTGCCCTCTGTACGCGGCGTCCCGAGAAGAGCGAGGGGCACACTTTTTGCACCTCAGTTCGGAGCGTGGTGCTCCCGCCTGCATCCTGCCCCCAGAGGGTTGAATTTTCAATCACCCAGTGCCTCACTTGGCATCAGACCTGCACTGAATGACTCCCTGCTCCCCTGGCAGGATTGAAGGCTCTTTTACTGCCAAAAGCCATGCCATTTATGGAATTTCCTAGTAACTTGAGGCCCCGTTGTATGAAGTACACCCCTGGGTCCAGAGAAGTGAGTCCGGTTCGTGAATGGCCTTCAGCTTACCCGGCCAGCGTCCTCCCAGGAGCCCTGGCTCTCAGGAGTCTTTGTGAGTTTTTCACGGGGTCTTGGGGAGGAAACGCCCACCAACTGCTGGCAAAATCCCGCAGTCTCAGGATGCTCTGACACCCGAGGCTGCAAACGTGCGAGACAAAGAAACCAGCAGTTTGTGAGTGAGGCCCCAGCGCAGAGCAGACTTTTGGAAAAGGGTTTAATTAGTAACATCTTTAAAACAATTACATATTTGGGAGAAAGTGGATTAACCCCGGCCACTGGGTGGGAAGACTGTACTGGGTCATAAACCGTCTGCACCGGTGCGCGGGGGCGAGTTCTGACTCACCGGCCCGACCCCCAGCGTTCAGGGGTCTCTGTGCGAGCCGCACGCATGGGGAGGGACACAGCCCATGGCGATGGCTCGCTGCGGGTCCCGGTAGGGACCACGTTTCCACGTGGCTGTTCCCGAGGCGCTGCACCCTGGTTGCGGGAAGGGGCCTGTGTCCCGGACGTGCCACATCAAACGCACCATCCGTTTCCTCTGGATCGTGTGCCGGGCCAGCCTCTCTCGGAAGCCGGTGTGAAAACGCAAGCGTGGACGGCGTCTGCTCCGGCTTGGGTGTCGTGTCGTGGCGGGAGCGCTCGTGGGAGGAGGGTGAACCAAGGCATCATGGTGCGGCCCTGTCACCCGGGCTCCGGGAAGGGCACCCAGGTGCTCCCCACGCCCACCCTGCGACCTCAAGCATCTAGTAAGCGCCCGGAGCCCGGGAGGCTCTGTGTCACACGGAGCTGCGTGCAGGGCTCTGCCACGCCCAGGGTGCCCGGCCGCCGCCCGCAGCACAGGCGTCCCGGGACGGTCCCGGGCAGCCTGCTGGGGGGCCTTGGCCGAGGGGCGGCTCAGCGTCTCTGTGTGGAAAGTGTTGCTCACCAAACAAAGCAGCGTTAGGGCTTCCTCTCCCGGAGCCGAGCTGCAGGAGTGACAGGGGGCGGAACTGCCGGTTTATTTCAAGAGAGCCGGGCCGCATCCCCTGAGGCCCTCCTGCCACGTTGTTTGTTTGGACCTGAGGCTTCCTGAGCTTGGAAGGGGCTTTGGCTCTAGCGGCCCCCGAGGCTGGGAGCTCCGCCACCACTCCCCACCCCCAAGGAAGGAAACGCCCAGGACTTGCAAGTAGACAGCCGAGCGGAGCCCACAGCGGAGCCCTTCCCTGACGAGTCCTGCGCCTGCAGCCAGGCCCCCCGGTGCGCAGCTGCCCGAGTGGCCTGGCGGTGCCGGGCGGTGTGGGGACCGTGGCCTGGACGTGCACGGCAGACCCGAGGTCACCCGGGGCCTCGTCCCAGCGCAGCGCGCAGCCCACGCCCCGCACCCCCGCTCCACGTCCCAGCGTCGGCTCGGCTTTCGAGTGAGCGTCCCCGACGGAGCCCTGCGGGGCAGCCCTCGAGTGAGCCCGTCCTGAAGACCTGCTGCCGCCGCCGCCGCTGTGTCCCCGGTGGGGAGACGACACGATGGCCGAGAGGGGCGCATCCCGGGGCCCCCCCGGGCGCTGGCTCTGCCCGCTTCCCCTGCTGCAGTGCTGGAGGCGTCGGGTGGCCTCGCGGTGCCCACAGCCCGGTGAGGCGGGACGGGTGGCGCTGGCCGCGGGGCGTGGGAACCAGCGCCTGGGTGCCTTGGCGGGCGGGCGGCTCCCTGTATATTTCTTTCACCAAAGAAACGTGTGCCACTCACAGGACTTTTCCGAAAAAGGCTGGAATAGAAAAGCCGTGTTGGGCAGCCTTGACTGAGGCTGGGGTGCGGCTCTTATCTGGTTCACGTTGTCCTCTGTCCCGAGGGCCCCGGGCTCTGGCTGGGAAAGGCTCAGCCAGACCGCGCAGGACAAACCCTCGTGGTCTCAAAGGATGGTTTTCCTGGCTGACTGCCCCAGGAGTGGGGCTTCCACGGGGCTGACTTGGAGAAAAGAGCCCCGTCTCCCTGCTCTGCTCCTTCGGCGGGGGGCCCCTTCCTCCTTCGGGGACCTGGAGGGCGGAGGGTGGGTGCTGACCAAGGCACGCTCCGCGCAGCCATGAGGCTGGGATCGCTTCCCAGGACAGACGCCCGTGTGTCTGCAACGTGCGGCATCAGAAACAACAGGTCAGAGCCGGCCCCTCTGTGGCTCGGCCCACGGTCCTCTCCTTTTCGGGGAGTGTTGGACAGCTGCCCGGTGCTGGGGGGCACCGAGAGAGGGGGCAGGGCGCCCCGACTGGACGGAGCTGCGCGTGTGGCCCCGGTGGAGCTGGACTCAGCCTCACGCTGCCGGCTCCGTGGCCGTCGTTCTGGGCTCAGCCCCGTCAGCGCCCACGACGCAAGGCCTTTCACCAGGTCCACTGACTCCTGCCCTAAACTCAGCGCGAGGGGCCGTCACCAGGGGCTGCGTGGGCCCCCGCCTGGCCCGATGCACACAGGGGTGTGAGTACACCGTCAGACCTTCTCCTGTCTCCTTCCCAAGCCCGCGGTGGGCTGGGCACTCCACCCGGGCGGCGGGGTCCCCGAGTAGCCTGACCGGACGAGCGCTGGCCCTGGGGATCTGCGCCGTGGCTTTTAGGGTGGCACCCAGGACCCCCAACCCCAGAAGGACTGAATTGTTGTCCTGACGCCCGGGGGGGAAGGGTGGGGCCTGAGTCTGCCCCAGGTGTGCGTCGGGGCAGTGGATCTGGGGCTCCAGGGGCCCTATGCTATGAAGTGGGGCCCCGAGGGTCCTCTCTCTATGGAGCGGGGGTGGCTGTGACCATCGGAGATCTGGGGAAAGGGGGCCATGTGACCGAAGCAGCTTCTCTTTTCCTGGTCAGCACATTAGACGCCTTTGTTCTGTGCTCTGCCTGTTGGTCGTGAGGATCCAGCGTGGACGGTGGGCAGTTACCTGCTCTGTGACACACGTGGCCCCTGGTCAGTGTGGTTCCATGCAGCCTCCACCTCCCGCTCTGTCCGTCTGCTCCCCACACCCCGCCCCGTCTGGCCTGGCCTTTCTGGGATCAGTTTCCTCGTCCTGCAGGAGCAGTGCCCAAGCTCTCGGGTCCCCACAGCATCGCTTTTTCCTGCTCCCATAGAAGCAGTCTGGCCGCAGCTTTCCTTCCTGCCTGTGAGTTTGCCCTGGTTCCTTCCTTGCGAACCCATCCATGCACGTGTCTAGGTCAGGCTGGCCTCTGCGTCCCATGGACAGACCTTCCCAGGCGCCTCAGCCGTTTCCCTGGGGGGAGTGTGGAAAGAAGCACCTTCAAGTTAGGGGATGAACAGGTCAGACTTCCCGCTGCAAGGCGAGGGTGCAGGAGAAAGTGTGGCTGCGAGGCTGTGGTTTTCTTTGATCGCCAGAGTGGACATTATCAGTTCATGAAGGGGAACAGGGACAGCTACCTGATTGTCGCCTCTGCTCTGTTCCTACAAGGAGCTGCCACCCTTTCAGAAGCAGAACACTTCCTGCAGTGGGCCCTCGAGCAGTGGGGAGGAGGGTCCACTCTGCTCTGGGACATTTGGGACTGAGTCCCAATGAGCAGGAAAGCCAACTGTTTCCCTCAGAATTGACAGTTCTTTATAGGAAGGTGTTCCAGGTTGTCACGGACAGTTTTGCACAGGACCAGGACTGATTTTTAAAGAAGCAGATAAACCCACCTTAGGCGCGTGGGCGAGCTGATCACTGCAAGTGAGCGCAGAATTTTCCCTTGAGCTTCCTGGCAGCAGAGGCAAAAAGGGGAAATGTTTAAATGCAAGGTCACGTGCCCAGAAAACAGGCCCTTCTGGAAGGAATTCTGGAGGAAAGCGGCCGCTCGTCTGTGTGCCCTAGAGGCACTGGAACACTCAGTAGGCGACGTCTTTGGAAGGTTTTCTTTCTTTTGGAAAATCGATGCACCTGAAAATGTTGAAAACAGCCCTAAATGTCGGTGAGGCCCCTTCAGAGTCGGCTGAGGCATCGGTGTGGTTCCAGCCTTTGCCGGGGCCCCTCCCGCCATTGTTCCAGGAGAGCCTGTGTGAAGTGGGAGCTGACTCGGGCCGAAACTGTCTCAGGACCGCGCCGTCATGCTCAGGACACCAGGCCACGGGCCGCGGAGCTGCCGCTCCCGTGGGCCTGGGCGGTGGAGGCCCAGGTCTGTGCCGAGGCGCCCGAGAAGCCCCGGTTTCCTGAGAGTAGCCGCACGTGGGCACGAATCTGGGAAAGTACAGTCGACGCCCGGCCCTGACGCTCTGGGTCTTTCCCGCTCGGGTTTTCCCTTGTGAACGTGGTTTTCATTTGTGGACGTGGTTTTCATCTCTGCGGGAGTTAGAGAAGCTTCGGGCACTTACGCTCGCCGCGGTCATTACGTTTGGCTTCTTGGAGCACACGGCTGGGAGCTGATGGGAGCTGTGAGGACGGAGAGAACGTGCCGTTTTAGTTACAGTGCTTTCTCGGGGGAAGGACTCGCCTTGAGGTGCCTCCCTACGGGCCGTACCGCTGTGGGTAAGGAGACGCGTCACGGTCTGAGGAAATCTGGTGGTGGTTCGTATTTTTATTACTTTGAATTTCAGGCAACTTGGTTGAAGTCCCTCCTCTGGCCTCCTGCTGCAAGCTCCCGCATTTCCCCAGATCCAAGGAGGACACAGAGTGGGGTGTTCAGGCATCTGGGTCTTGGCGGGGTCTCGGCCCAAGGAGCCCTGGGGCTGCAGGCCCACCCGCCAGCCGCCTGCCCCAGGCCCCGTGGTCTGCGCGGCCTGGGCTCCATCCGCTGCGCAACAGGGAGCCTCACTGGCGCCTGCTGGCTGGGGTTTGGGGACTCTGCCCACCTTCGTCTCTGAGCACTGAGTGAGGGGAGCCTTCCCACCATCCCCATGGTGGGCAGGGCAGGGCCACCGTGGCAGCCGGGCGGCACAGCGTTCTCTGGGCTCTGAAGGGAGGTCCCCAGGTAGGGCCGCTGCTTCACGCCCACACGGCTTAGAGATGCACACCTTGAATGGAAGTCCGGGAAGAGACGCGAGGGGCCTTGGACGCAGTGCCTGTGTCCGCACTCCCTCCCCTTCCTGAGACAAGCGTGGCCGCCCTCCTGGACTTTATCAGATGGGACAGGACGGTATCGTCTGATTAGCACCTCCGGCGAGTCCCAGGCGGAGAGGAGCACGTCCCTGCTGGAGAGCACAGATGTCTCGCCCACGGAGGTGTATGTCCCTCGCCCGCGGAGGTGTCCCTCGTGCCTGGAACCGAGGCTGGGACAGCTACACGGCCCGAGCCTGTGCGTAAACACGCGGGGCAGGGGGGAGTGGAAGCGCTGGCCCGCGGGCCGGTAGCCGCCCTGTGATGGTGCGTCCTGGCTGCCACGTGAAGCAAAAGTAGGAAGCCGGCTGGTCGCAGGCAGATTCTAGGGAGCGAAGCTCAGTGGGCGGGAGCTGCCGGGCAGCGGTGGCCCCTCGGCCGCGGGAGACGGGCGGCTGCCCACACCCCCTCGGAGGAGATGAGAAGCTACCACGTTTACTCTGCCTGCTGCTCCTGGCTGCTCTCTGTAGCTGAGGGTGAGTCCTTTGGGGTCACTCCCCGGAGGCGTGAGGGGACGGGGCAGGGACCCGGCCGCGGTGGCAGCGGCTGTGCAGTGTGGACGTGGCACGTGCAGGTTTCTTGTGTTGACGAGGGAGGGTGTCTTGGTGGGTCACATGCACCCTGCATCCCCGTGGCGTTCGGAACAGCTCAGGGATGGGGTGTGAGCCCTTCGCCCGGTTATCGTCAGATGACTCTCCCTTTGGCTAATAGCACAAGCTCTGCCAGTCCAAGCCTGGTGTAGCCAGCGCCACACCCGTCAGAGCTGCAGCCGGACCTCCTTCAGGCGCCCTTGAAGGACGAAGTCCATGCAAAACGCAGAACAGAACAAAGCCGTTAGCTACGCAGTACCAACGAGCCCATGACAGAGAGGCACGAGCAGGTGACTCACCTGGACGTCAGCTGCTGCTACGTCCAAGCGCGGTTCAGTGGCAGAGCTGCTTTGTGGTGGGCTTTCCGGGGAGCTGCGACTGCTGGCGAATCCCCCTGGGCCGTCCCGGCAGGACCCGGGCCACGCGCTGGCCAGCGGGTCTCCTCTGGGCTGAGTCCCGTCCTCTCTGTGGGAGGCACCCTGGGGTCGCCATGAGCGGTGGCTTGCTCTTAACCACACGCCTCTCTGGGCCCTTCCCCAGAGGACAGCGGGGACAGGACGGCCGAGGGGCTGCCTCTTCTAGGGGCACAGGCCTGGGGGGCCACCGGGTCTCTGCCTGGGTCTCATGTGGGCGGGACGGAGTCTCTTACCGCCTGCCCCTTCCAGCACTTTCTGAAAACACTTTTGGCTCCGAGGGGTGGACACTGCAGCCCCCGGGCAGGGTGGGAGTGCCCAGGACGCAGCCCAGTCCCCCTGAGCCTGCCAGGCATGAAGTTAATCCCGGCAGTGCACTTTCTGTTTTGATTCTCCTCCGGCGTTTTCACGTTTGTTGCATGTCCAAACTCCCCCCGGAACTGCTCTTCACATGACAGTAGCATCCACAGAGCGGGTGCCCTTCTCCCCACATTTGGCTAAAAATACTCAGCTGGTGAATTGAAACTGAGTCAGAGCGGCCATGGGGAAGTGGAACTCGAGCTCCTGGGACCTCAGCGTCTCGTGTGGCCCTGAGTCTCAGAAAGCTCCGCTTCCGCCCCGAAGAGCAGAGGCCGGGGAGGCGGGCTGGGGGCGTATCCCCACCGGCAGCAGGTGTCGCTCAGAGCTGCTGCCTGTGCCCGTGCACGTCAGACCCGGACGTGGAGGTGGGAGAACGTCCGCCCCGAGGGCAGAGGCGCCGCGGGGACCGCCGTCAGGTGGGGCACACCCAGACCGAGCCCTCCCGAGGGCCGCGGGCGTTGGGCAGCGGCGGCTGCTCTCGATAGTCTGCGTCTCGTCTCGAGGGGCTGTAGGCAGTGAACCGAGGGTGGGAAGCTTCCCCGGGGAGGCGTGCCCAGCGCGGTCCTGCTGGCGCCGCCGTGTTTGCTGTGATTCCCGGGAAGCGTGAGTGATATCAGCGAACAGCCTGGCAGCGCGAAGGCTGTTTGCTGCGTGGGCGCGGCTGCTTCTCACCGGGCGCGAGATGCTTTTGTGTGCTTTACGTGCTGTGCTGGCTTTTCTTTCCCCAGTGTGGGATGGGGAGCAGAGGAGGTTCAGTACCTGTGGGATGAGGTTCTGCGATATAAAATCACGCATCTAAAACGTACAAAAGAGCAAGGAGAAGCGGCGAGGCCTCCTGCTTCACCTGCGTCTCTGCGGGTGGCCCCAGGAGGGAAGAGGGTTCCGAGCCCCCGGCCCAGCGCAGGAACCTCCACTCGGGTCTGCCTGGCTCACCTGAGGGCGGTGGCCCCTCTGCATCCTGCCCCCCGGCCCTGGGGCACCCGAGCTGGGTGGGCAGCAGCAGAGATGCCCCCTCCCTGGCCGGCTGGTGCAGGGCGTGCGGGACCAGTGAGACTGACGGAACAGGAGCGGGAGGCTGCAGCCCCTTCCGTCCAGTCCGTGCACCTCTGCAGGCCCGAGGCAGGGCCAGGACGCTCCCTCGTCCCCCAGTGCCCCTGGCCAGGCGCCCGCACAGGCTCCACCCTGTCCTCTAGCGGGTCCGGCCCCCATGCTCCTCCCCCGAGACCGCCTGTCCCTCCCACGGTCCCCCCCCACCCCCCCTCACCATGAATCAGGCATCTCTTCTGAGCCCAAAACAGTTGGCCCAGTGTCTAAGTAATGTTTAGTTATGTCTGGTAGCACAAAGGTAAATGGTGTTTTAAAATAAAACATGTTGGCTTCAGAGAGTTTTTCTTTTGTTAACATCTTTATTGGAGTATAATTGCTTTACAATGGTGCGTTAGCTTCTGCTGTGTAACAAAGTGCGTCAGCCATATGTGTACATATATCCCCACAGCCCCTCCCTCTTGTGCCTCCCTCCCACCCTCCCTGTCCCACCCCTCTAGGTGGACACAAAGCACCGAGCTGATCTCCCCGTGCTATGCGGCTGCTTCCCACTAGCTAGCTATTTTACGTTTGGGAGTGTATATATGTCCATGCCACTCTCTCACTTCGTCCCAGCTTACCCTTCCCCCTTCCTGTGTCCTCAAGTCCATTCTCTACATCTGCGTCTTTATTCCTACCCTGCCCCTAGGCTCATCAGAACCTATTTGTTTGTTTGTTTTTTAGATTCCATATATATGTGTTAGCATACGGTATTTGTTTTTCTCTTTCTGACTTACTTCACTCTGTATGACAGTCTCTAGGTCCTTCCACCTCACTACAGATAACTCAATTTCGTTTCTTTTTATGGCTGAGTAATATTCCATTGTATATATGTGCCACATCTTCTTTATCCATTCATCTGTTGATGGACACTTAGGTTGCTTCCATGTCCTGGCTAATGTAAATAGAGCTGCAGTGAACATTGTGGTGCATGACTCTTTTTGAATTATGGTTTCTCTGGGTATATGTCCAGTAGTGGGATTGCTGGGTCATATGGTAATTCTAGTTTTAGTTTTTTTTTTTTTTGCGGTACGCAGGCCTCTCACTGTTGTGGCCTCTCCCGTTGCGGAGCACAGGCTCCGGATGCGCAGGCTCAGCGGCCATGGCTCACGGGCCCAGCCGCTCCGCGGCATGTGGGATCTTCCCAGACCGGGGCACGAACTCGTGTCCCCTGCATCGGCAGGCAGACTCTCAACCACTGTGCCACCAGGGAAGCCCTAGTTTTAGTTTTTTAAGGAACCTCCATACTGTTCTCCATAGTGACTGTATCGATTTACATTCCCACCAACAGTGCAAGAGGGTTCCCATTTCTCCACACCCTCTCCAGCATTTGTTGTTTGTAGATGTTCTGATGATGCCCATTCTAACTGGTGTGAGGTGATACCTCATTGTAGTTTTGATTTGCATTTCTCTAATGATTAGTGATGTTGAGCAGCTTTTCATGTGTTTGTTGGCCATCTGTATGTCTTCTTTGGAGGAATGTCTATTTAGGTCTTCTGCCCATTTTTGGATTGGGTTGTTTGTTTTTTTGATATTGAGCTGCATGAGCTGCCTGTATATTTTGGAGATTAGTATTTTGTCAGTTGGTTCATTTGCAAATATTTTCTCCCATCCTGAGGGTTGTCTTTTGGTCCTGTTTTTGGTTTCCTTTGTTGTGCAAAAGCTTTTAAGTTTCATTAGGTCCCATTTGTTTTTTATTTCCATTTCTCTAGGAGGTGGGTCAAAAAGGATCTTGCTGTGATTTATTTCGTAGAGTGTTCTGCCTATGTTTTCCTCTAAGAGTTTTATAGTGTCTGGCCTTATATTTAGATCTTTAATCCATTTTGAGTTTACTTTTGTGTATGGTGTTAGGAAGTATTCTAATTTCATTCTTTTACATGTAGCTGTCCTGTTTTCCCAGCATCACTTATTGAAGAGACTGTCCTTTCTCCACTGTACATTCCTGCCTCCTTTATCAAAGATAAGGTGACCATATGTGCGTGGGTTTATCTCTGGGCCTTCCATCCAGTTCCGTTGATCTATATTTCTGTTTTTGTGACAGTACCATACTGTCTTGATTACTGTAGCTTTGTAGTATAGTCTGAAGTCCAGGAGCCTGCTTCCTCCAGCTCTGTTTTTCTTTCTCAAGATTGCTTAGGCTATTCGGGGTCTTTTGTGTTTCCATACAAATTGTGAAATTTTTTGTTCCAGTTCTGTGAAAAATGCCATTGGTGGTTTGATAGGGATTGTATTGAATCTGTAGATTGCCTTGGGTAGTAGAGTCATTTTCACAATGTTGATTCTTCCAATCCAAGAACATGGTCTATCTCTCCATCTGTTGGTATCATCTTTAATTTCTTTCATCAGTGTCTTACAGTTTTCTGCATACAGGTCTTTTGTCTCCTTAGGTAGGTTTATTCCTAGGTATTTTATTCTTTTTGTTGCAATGGTAAAGGAGAGTGTTTTCTTAATTTCTGTTTCAGATTTTTCATCATCAGTGTATAGGAATGCAAGAGATTTCTGTGCATTAATTTTGTATCCTGCAACTTTATCAAATTCATTGATTAGCTCTAGTAGTTTTCTGGTAGCATCTTTAGGATTCTCTGCACGTAGTATCACGTCATCTGCAAACAGTGACAGCTTTACTTCTTCTTTTCCGATTTGGATTCATTTCTTTTTCTTTTCTGATTGCTGTGGCTAAAACTTCCAAAACTATGTTGAATAATAGTGGTGAGAGTGGACAACCTTGTCTTGTTCCTGATCTTAGAGGAAATGGTTTCAGTTTTTCACCATTGAGGATGATGTTGGCTGTGGGTTTGTCATATATGGCCTTTATTATGTTGAGGTAAGTTCCCTCTATGCCTACTTTCTGGAGAGTTTTTTAATCATAAACGGATGTTGAATTTCGTTGAAAGCTTTCTCTGCATCTATTGAGATGATCATATGGTTTTTCTCCTTCAGTTTGTTAATATGGTGTATCACATTGATTGATTTGCGTATATTGAAGAATCCTTGCATTCCTGGGATAAACCCCACTTGATCATGGTGCATGATCCTTTTAATGTGCTGTTGGATTCTGTTGCTAGTATTTTGTTGAGGATTTTTGCATCTGTGTTCATCAGTGATATTGGCCTGTAATTTTCTTTTTTTGTAGTATCTTTGTCTGGTTTTGGTTTCAGGGTGATGGTGGCCTCATAGAATGAGTTTGGGAGTGTTCCTTCCTCTGCAGTTTTTTGGAAGAGTTTGAGAAGGATGGGTGTTAGCTCTTCCCTAAATGTTTGATAGAATTCACCTGTGAAGCCATCTGGTCTTGGGCTTTTGTTTGTGGGAAGATTTTTAATCACAGTTTCAATTTCAGTGCTTGTGATTCATCTGTTCATATTTTCTATTTCTTCCTGGTTCAGTCTTGGAAGGTTATACCTTTCTAAGAATTTGTCCATTTCTTCCAGGCTGTCCATTTTGTTGGCATATAGCTACTTGTAGTAATCTCTCATGACCCTTTGTATTTCTGCAGTGTCAGTTGTTACTTCCCCTTTTTCATTTCTCATTCTATTGATCTGAATCTTCTCCCTTTTTTTCTTGATGAGTCTGGCTAGTGGTTTATCAGTTTTGTTTATCTTCTCAAAGAACCAGCTTTTAGTTTTATTGATCTTTGCTATTGTTTCCTTCATGTCTTTTTCATGTATTTCTGATCTGATCTTTATGATTGCTTTCCTTCTGCTAACCTCAGGGTTTTTTTGTTCTTCTTTCTCTAATTGCTTTATGTGTAAAGTTAGATTGTTTAGTTGAGATTTTTCTTGTTTCTTGAGGTAGGTTCTAAAAATAAAAACAGAGTTTTCTAAAGTGCCCACGGTGGCCACCCCGGGACCGAGGCCCTCCCGCTGCCCCGCGTGGCGGCAGAGCTGTGCGCCAACCCCACAGCATTTGTACCACAATTTCCCGAGTCGCCTGCGACGGGAAGCTTGTTTTGGAAACAGCTTTAAACGCGTCATGACATCTGCCCCTCCTGAGGGATCTTCCCGTCGCCTCATCTGTCTCCTCCATCCGTTGTCCCCACTCTCGGGACCATCTTCCCCAGATGTGGGTCTGGTGGGCCGTGGGCGTCCCCATCTGGTGCCCCCTCGGTTCTCCTAAGCACCCCGCCCGGCAGCACCGCCCACCTGCTGTCTTCACTTCTGGGCTCCGTCCGCAAGCCTCCTGCCTGGGACCTGAGCTGCCGCCCCCTCGGGACTCTTTCAGCCCTTCAGGCACACACAGCACTGGCTCAGGCAGGTCTGCACCCCACATCCCGGGTGAGGGCCGCCTTCCTCTGTGCCCCGTGGGCAGGGTCCTGCCACCCTGTGAACGGAGGGGATTGTGAGTCCCGGAGGGTGGGTCACCTTGTCCCGACCTCTCCCTTAAGGAAACTGAGACCAGCTCGGAGGTCAGATTTAGGATCCAGAATTCCCGAGACCACCGTGGTCCAGCCCAGAAAAGCCCGTGTCACCTCTCTACGTCCTAAATCCCACAACAAAAGCCCCTTTGTGCTTTCCAGGTGGCGGGGAGAACGCTGCTGCCTTTCCTCTGGGGGCAGGAAGGGCCCAGTAAGTCAGGCGTCCCTCCGAGCCCTGGACACCTGCCGTCCACTGGCTGAGCCCCCAGGGTGTCCCGGAGCCATGGGTGTGCTGGACCCACGGGTGTCCAGTGGACGGACCGAGCCTCGCCCTCACGCGGTGACACTGTATTAGCCTCAGGCCCAGCTGCGTTTGCTCTCTGCCCTGCGTCTGCTCCTCTCAGCCACCCCGCAGTTACTGGGTTTGTGACAGAAGTCGTTGATCTAGCAGGCGGGGCCTGGCCCCCTCCCGGTCCTTCTGTCCAGGTCGCAGCTTGTGCAGAACAAATGGAACGTTGTTCCCGCTGCCCCGGAGGGTGGGGAGTGATGGGTGCAGATGAACACTCATCCCGGCCCCGCCCGGAAGGCAGGCGATAGTATCTGCAGCTCTTGTGTCTTGTTTCCTTCGGGGCAGGAGAGTCTTCCTGTTTAGCTCACGGAGGTGGGCGGGGCCGCCCAGCCCGGCTCACAGCCCTGCGGGCCGCACGTCTGCTCTGCGGCCCGCGGGAGGGGGTCCTGAGCCCCTCGTGCCGCCTTCCACCCGAGTGGTTAGGTGTCACTGGCTTCCGCTGGCCTCACCTCTGTCCGTCTTTCAGTCCTCGGTTCCCGTAGTCACCGAGAGATTTTAGGGCACCCCCAGTATAACCCCCACGCACGTCACTGTGCAGAATGAAAGTGAGGACTGAGCACTTCCCGCAGCCCTCTCTGCCCGCTGTGGGCAGCCCTAAAACGTCAGGGCTCATCCCTGCTGTGATTGGGAAAGGAAAGCATACGTGCCAGCACACGGGATGCAGACATGCAGTAAGACACAGAATCGAGTGGTGAGCAGAGGAAGGGGCGGCATAGAGCTGGGGCGGGTGCGGAGGCCCGGCTGGGGCCCTGTGGGACGCGCGTCCGGGTGTATGCTGTCCCGGAGGGTGACTGGGCACCGGAATCGGGTTGTAGTCAGATGGAAGGGAAGCCAGAGAGACAGAGAAGCGGCCTGGCTCTGCCGCAGCCGGGCTGGGTGCGGGTGGATCGTCTTTGATGCCGCGGGGATACGTTCGGCCCTGATTTCACGTGTCCCATCTCAGGCCGCCCACGAAACGTGGTCAGAGCCCCCAGTGCCCTTGGCACTTGAACCCTACAGGCAAAGGTCAGACGGACAGAGCCGCATCCCGGTGCACGTCCCCGCCAGCCTCGGTCCCCCCGTGGCAAGAAGCGCGGGTCGGAGGTGCGCGTGCTCAGAGCCCGCAAGGCACCTGGCCTGGAGGCTGTGGCCGCGGGGGAGGCCCAGGGCACGGAGGGGGGGGCCGTCGGCTGAGTGGTTCCAGCTGCAACAGCGACAAGTGCGGGGAGACTCCGAGCATGGCCTCGTGGCGGCCTTCCGTGAGTTTGCCGCTGGACCGCGAGCCCACGTCCCCTTCCTCTCAGGCTCGCTGTGAACTCGGGGCCGGGAGGCCGTAAGTCATCCTGGGTTGAGGATGAAGAGACAGCCCTTCCGAGGGTCCGGAGCACGTGGACAGTGCTGAGGACCAGCGTGGGGTGCCCGTGGAGGGTGGGCAGGCTCCACCCGCCTTCCCAGGAGACTAGTCCAGCCGCCAAACAAAACCAGAATCACTGGAAGGCCTCGGGGGCGGGTAAAGGAATGGGGGTGGGGGCGAAGGAGCTGCATGCCTGGGGCCAGGGCTAGACCCCCGATAGACCCTGAGGCAGGACGTGGGGCCGGGGGACAGGTGGGGGCGGTTAGCTCCGGTTTAAGACTGGAGGGCGCCGGCTGCAGACTCGCTAGCTGGATGCGTGGACCGCGGTGCTTGCGGGAGCCGAGAGGTTGCCTGGGGACGAGCTGCCTGCGAGCCCTCTGCCCGGTGGCCGCCCACCCTCCTTGCGGGTCCCGCACACCTTCCTCGGTTCTCACTGCTGCGGCCACGGCTGGAGCTCGTGCGGGAGCCGGGGGGCGCGGATGGCCGGCCGCTCAGGCCAGCTGCTCAGGCCTGCCCGTTGCTCCAGGGAAGCTGCTGCTTATCCTGTGACCGCGGGTGACCTTGGGGGCGGGGGTGACGCGTTCAGCTTAGGAGAGCTGGGTGGGCGGGGCTGCAGGACACAAGAAACGGGGCAGAGCACTGGGAGCACCTTAAGCTAAGGGGCAGCAGCTGGGGGTGGGAAGGACCCGGGCTGCAAGGATCACGGGGCCTTAGAAGGACAGTGAGGACACGAGAGGGGGACAGGGAGGGGGACAGGGGCCAACTAGGCCTGGAGAGGACTGAGGAGCGCTGTGTCCAGTTTCCCTGCTGCCTGAGGCTTTGCTGATCAGGGACACCTGCCTCACAGGTTGCCATGACGATGAAACAGGACCAGGTGGCAAGGGTGGCCTCCGCAAACAAGGGCGCGCCTGTGAGTGAGGGATGGTCCCTCCCACATTATCAGCAGTGGGTCGTGGCTGGAGAGGGTGGCGGCTTGGTTAGCTTGTCTTGCATCCCTGGGCAAGGAAGAATTAATACCAAGTGTCTGTAACTATCTACAGGACCAGCTAGGCGGGAGGTCGGGGTGCAGCCGGGGTGCACCCTGTGTGCTCAGAGCATGACGCCGCCTATACCGTGTGCTAAACGTGTGCGCGTGAGCCAGATGCTGTGTTTGCTCACATACGCCCTGTTCACGCTGAATTCCGTGCCTACGTGTCCTTCCAGCTACGGGAGCCCCTGGAGGGTCACGGGGGAAGCTGGGCCGCCCTTCGCAGCGGGTTTCTCCGGGGAACAGAGGCCCTGCCCCTGCCCGCTGCCTTTCTCTCAGGGCGTCCGCCTGGGGCCCGTGGTCGGCAGCCTCTGGCCTCCGGTTCCTGTCCGACCGTCAGGCCTCCTTCCCCGGATTCTCTGCACCCTCTCCTGCCCGCTGGTTCTTTCCCCATCTTGCGCTGGTCGCCTGCCTGTACTGCTGGGCGGAGCCGCATAAAATTGCCTTCTTTGTAGGTTGAAGAGGTTTGAATATCTGCAAACTCACCGAACCCTGCACCTGGGAGAGCGTTGACATCTTAAGCAAACACCCTCCTGGCCCAGCGGCCGGCCCTGGAGCCAGGTCCTGAGTGAGCTCACGGGCCTGGGACGCAGCCAACCCTGCAGAAGTAACCCGTGTCAGCCCGTCGGGGCTGAGGTCACGAACCCCCCCACCCCCAGCTGGACACACCCGCCAGCCCGAGAGCCGAATGTCAGTGGCATCCGTGTGTGACTCTGGGCTCCGGCTCAGCTGTCCCCCAGTGTGACTCGTCATCCCTGGCCCAGGGCCTGTCCTTGAGGCTCTGCGGGGCATCAGCTACTGAGCCATCCCCAGAGACTGCGAGAAATGTCTGCGTGCCCTTTGGCCCCAGCTGGCCCGCACGCCCTTCCTTACTCCGTGCACGGCCCACTCTTGAGAGCACAGCATCGGGTGGACGTGAAGACCAGGGGCCGAAGCGATGGTCCTAGAGCCGCCAGCACAGCGAGAGGAAAACCCCGGTGGCTTCCAGGTCTGTGGTGGAGCCTGTGGTCAAGGGCCACGTGGGGAGTGGGTGGGCACACAGGGACTGACGTGGAGGCCCGAGGCCGAGGAGAGCCATTCGAGCATGGACCCGTGGCCCGGACGCCACCCCGAGGGCCTCTGGGGCTGCGGAGAGCCAGTGGGGGGAGGTGACTGCAGAGGGAGCGGCCTCCTCTTCACTCCTCTCCCGCCGGAGATCACGTTCCTTTCGTCACGCACCTGCCCTGGGCTGCCGGAGGTGTAGCAGGGGGCTCGGCCCTGGGGGGCGGCGGCAGACACAAGCTGAGGCGCAGACACGGGCACCCGAGCGCCGTGGATGCGGGAACAGGGCTGGCGGTGTGCCGACGTGTCAGTGGTGCCAGTGCCTCTCGGCTCTCTGGTCTTCGGGGTAGAGAGACCAGGAGCTGATTCACCGTGTGCAGTTTGCCCTGATGCTCCCCTGACCATGGCCCCTGGGGGAAGAGCAGCCCCCGGCCTCTGCTGACCCCTCCCACCGACCCCACGCCTCAACGGCCCAAGGCCGCACGTTTCCTGGATGAACAGATCACGTGTCTTTAGAGGGAAAACCTACAAACCAGTGGCTCTCTTTTTAAACTCCGAGTCGGGGACCCGGAGCGGACCGGTTTTAACGGAGGGCGCGTGTTGTCTTGTGCACGCTGAAGCGCGGTGCCTGCTGGCTGGTTCTGCACAAGCACGGGGCGGGCGTTAGGACCCCACCCTCCAGACCTGTGGGCCTCGGCCCTCTCCTCGGAGGCCACGCAACCCAGCAGCGGGCCGGGCACGCATCTCACGTTCAAGCACAGCCTGGAGAGGAAACGTTGGGGCTGGAGCAGGGCGCCCGCAGCTGAGCCTGTGAACCCAGAGCTCGTGGCCCAGCAGCTGGCCGAGGAGTGTGGCGACCTGCCTGAGACAGTGGCCTGGAGGTTGGGCCTTCGACCTTGACTCAGTCGGTCAGGAAGAACGGACAGTGGGAGCAGGCGAGGCTGGACATACCCCGGGCGTGCGCCACGACCTCCTGGTAAGAGCATGTCGGGCCTGAAGACTCCTTTCTCAGAACGGTCACCTCTCAGGCTGTCAGTCGCTCACTCGGCAGGTGTCCACCACCATGCTGGATGCCCGAGGCGTCCCTGGGGCAGGAGGGGGCCGTTGTGGTCTCCGCGTCTCCGAGCGGTCAGAGGCCAGCCACCCTGAGCGTGATTCTGGAGGCCGTGCTCTGGGCAAGGACCCGCCTGAGGTGTGAGCCGCAGGCCGCGTGTCGGGGGACGTGGGTGAGGGCTGCCCAGGGAGGAGCTGGGCCGGCCCGGCCACAGAGGGCCTTGCCCACCACGCTGGGAGCTGCACCCCGATCTGCAGGAACGTCCGTGGGCCCCGCCCCTGGGCGGAGGGTGTGAGAGCTGTGCTCGCGGGACTCGTGTGCCAGCGCCAGTGGGAGGCCGCAGAGGAGCCGTTCAAGGGAGACTTGGGAACCATCCAGCAAAGGCCAGGTCAGGCCCGGGACCACGCGACACACGACGGGAGCGCGGACGGGGCGCGCGTTGGCGGCCGCGACCGGTGCCCCCAGTGGCGAGAGCAGCTGGACTCCACAGCCTCCCCTGGGGTGAGCGGCCCGGGGCCCAGGCTGGGGGAGGTCACATCTGCCTCATTCCCACGATGGAGAGGACGGAGCCCTCGCTGCCCGTGGATGCACAGCCACAGGCAGTCCTGGTCCAGCCCAAGGGCCGTCCTCTCCAGGTGGGTCGGCTCCAGGCTGGGCTCAGCCCCTCGGGTCCTTCCTGCTGGAGATCTGGTCCTTGGGGGGCGGCCTGGCCTCCCCCTCCCCCGGGAGCGCCACCTGCAGAACCAAACTGCGTTTTAACGAGCTCCCCCGGGGGCCCCCCTTGCCCTGCGGCGGCCGCCCCCCCACCCCGTCCCATTTTCCTTGTTCTCAGCCACCCCATCCCCCGCCCCGTGCCCCAGCCCCTGGCGGCGGTGTTCTGAGGTCTGGCTGCCGAGGACCTGGGGGTTCGCCCCTGGGACGTGCTGGCCGGGTCCTGCGCCCCCAACCCCGGCCGTCCTGCCTCCCGCCCGCCCGGCTTAGGGAGCCACTGAGCGCGGGGGGGCCCCCCGCAGGGAGGGTCTGGACGGGCGACGGGGAGGGAGCCGGCGCTGTGCGAGCCCTGCCGCCGCCTGGCCGCACGGTTAACCGGCGGCGGGCAGAGCAAGGGAGCCGACCGCAGGCCCCGGGCTCGGGGACGGCAAACCCGAGGCCCCGGGGAGAGCCCGGGTCCTCGCGCTCCGGGCGGGCGGCGCGAGCATGGAGCCCGACCACGTCCCTTTGTGCGCCCAGCACGGGCGTTCCGGGCGGCCGGTCGCCACCTCCTGACGCTGCCGGCGGGCGACAGCATGACCTTAAGCCTCCTCTCGCTGCTGTCGCGGGACCTGGCCGCGCTGTGGCTGCTGCTGAAGACCCGCACAGGTGCGCGCCGGTGGGCGCCGTGGGGCCCGTGCGCGCCGGGGCGGGGCCCCGGGGGTCTGGCGCGGCGCCCACGCCGGACTCGGGACTTGTCCGCGGGGTCCGGGCCGGGTGGCGGGCGCGGAAGGCAGCCTCCCGGGTGGGCGTGCCGCGCGTCCCTCCCCCCCATCCTCATTCTCATCCTCGGGCAGCGCCTGCCGGGTACCGGGCCACAGTCGCCGCTCCGCCTGGAAGCTCCTTTGTTCCGGCTGCGGGAGACCTGCCGATGCTGGGGGGTGCCGGTGGGGGCTCTCCACGCAGCGGGACCGGGGCTGAACCGGCGGGGGGAGCACCGCGGGGCGGTCTGCAGCTCGCGCTCCTGTACCTGCCTGGCTGGGGGAGGGTCACACCCGTGGTGACCGAGAACAAAGAGCTGGGCCCGGGAGGGCGCCCAGGTTCCTGGGCTCGTTTCTAGGGACGGAGGGTGCTCGCTTGGAAGTGGTTTGTCGTGAGTTCATTTTGCGGTGGGTGCTCCTGCTAAGGATTGACCAACAGTGCGTTAAATGGTCTTTTGTAAATTTTAATGAATCAGCCGCACCCTAGCCTTCAGTGCATGAAGTTTCCGGTTTTATAACGAGGTGACCCGAAGGTGAGACGAGGGAATCAGTGAGTTTCCTGATGGACAAGGCTCAGGACGGTGACCGCCTGGGTGGCCAGGTCGGAACACAAGCTGGTACACAGGGTGAGAGCGTGTGATTCACGCCTGAGGTGGCAGCAAGGTGACAAGGCTGGGATCCTGAAAGGAACGCTTCCTGGGGCTTAGAGCTTAGAGGCTCGCCAGTGGGCGGTGCGTTCCCTACCGAATGCCTTAGTCTTCCCTCCTGCGTGGACCTGCGTGGTCATCAAAGCCGCCCCTTTGTTTCCAAGCTACACTCCTGCTCTGATTCTTACCACGTTCCCTCAAAAATTCTAGGTGTTTTTCTAACACGTGCTTTATTTTTAAGATAAACGGGCTCTTGAGTGAATGTCCTGAGGCAATTTGGGGTGCCTGAGGGGCGGAGGGCTTCTCCCCCAGTCTCTGGAAACCATCCACTGGTTTCCTACAGAAGGACGCGTGGGTCCAGTTTCCCAGAGCTGTTGGCACATGTGCTGGGACCTCTTCCTTGGTGTTGCTGGGGAACACTCCCCAGGTGGCCCGTACCTGGCTCTGTAACCGGATGCTGACTTTTATGAGCGCCTGGTGTTTGCAGACAGGTCGCTGCACCTCCTTCCTCACTTCTGCTCAGGCTGCACAGGATGGGGGGCGAGGGGAGCGGTTGGCACCGGCCGAGCCGGCAGCTGGGCCCTGGGCAGATGGAATGGATGAGAGTCACGTGGCGAGGCCACAGCTCCCTCACCGCGTCCAGGGCAGCGGAGCCCACAGAGCAGGACAGCGGGGCTGAGCCACGCTCCCAGACCAGGGCCAGGGTCTCCCATTCTGTCCCTTCTGAAACCAGGGAGGTCGCCAGGTGTGCACGACCCGCCGCTGCCCACCCCCAGCTCCCTCTCCGTCACCCCTCCTCCACCCCCTCCCCCAGCTCCCTCTCCGTCACCCCTTCTCCACCCCTTCCTCTCTCTGTCTCTGTCTCTCTCACTTGGTCTGTCTCGTCTGTCTCGCTGTGTCTGTGTGTGTCACTGTCTCTGCCTCTCCCCCGCAGTCCCTCTGTCTCTCTGTGTCTTTCTCACTCTCTGTCTCTGTCTCTCTACCTCTGTGTCTCTCCCCTGTCTCCTGTGTGTGTCCGGGGCTCCACAGTCAAGCTCCGGCGGGGCAGCGTCCGTGGAGGGCCCAGGCCCCACTCTGCTCTGAGCTGTCCCGTCTGGCGATCAGGGACCCCGTCAGCAGGGACCGCCTGGGTGAGGCTCAGGGTGACATGCGCCCCTGTCCCTGTCGCCCAAGGCCCCAGCCTCCTCTGCCCTGTGCATCGTTGATTCTGCTTTTGTGGGGGAGGGGTGTGTCTTGAGAAGGTTAATGCAGTTCCTTGTTTGGTCTCAGATTTGTCGAGCTGCGGACACTTAGGAAGTGGGATGAGCGTGTCCACCATCGAGGGGAGGGTTTGGGGAGCTTCTGGAGCCCTTGCAGGAGCGCGGTGTGGGTGTCGGGCCCGCTCTGTGAGCTGCTTTTCGAGGCAGATATGGACAGGTCCCCGGGGTTCTGCTCGCAGCCCCGCCTTCTGCCTTCGGAGCCAGGAGGGGCGGAAGGAGGTGGACGTCCCTGAGCTTTACGGACCTGCTGCTTTTACTGTTGACACGTGGCTGTTTTAGAAAAGAGCTGTCGCACATCTCCTTCCTTTCCAAGCAGCAGTGGGCTCACACGTGTGTGTATCTGTGGTGTGTTCATGAGACGTGTCCGACAAGCTGCCGGGGGCCCAGCGTGGCGGGAGGCTGCACCCAAAGCCGAGTGAGGGTGAGGCCCTGCTGCCGGCGCGCTGCTCGGACCTGCTGGCTTTCACTGGACCCCGAAGTGCTCACGTGCAAAGAGGGCGTGGTGGGGGTGTGGCTTGAAGGGTGTGTGAGCTGCTGGCCATCGGCCCCCGGGAAGGCTTCACGTCCTCCACAGGCCCTCGAGGCACCTCCTGCGGCCTCTGCTTGGTGCGTCCTGCGGGGAGGCCGGGCCAGAGTGACCCCAGCCGCAGCCCCCCTCCCGGTCATCTCCAGGGCCTGGAATCCCATCTGGACCGTGTCCCTGATCCCTGTGGAGGCCCCGCCCGGCCGGGATGAGACGCAAACAGCACGAGGGCAGGTTCCAGCTAACTGGGCGCTGAGGGTCGCGGCTTTTGGAGCAGGCAGGAGCGCGAGGGACTTCCAGCACAGCTCAGACGGAAGCTGGGGGCCTGCCTGGCGGGGCTGCTGTTCTGCCCTCAGACCCGCTCTTTCGCGGGGACGTGGGCCGCTGGGTGCATGTTTAAGTGGCCACATTAACTCATCAGGCAGGTGCTCTCGGGCCCAGGACGCCCAGGAGGAGGAAGGTTTGGAAAGGATTGACCCTCAGGCCCTGGGCGGGGGTGGACTTTCGGCCGGGGGAGGAGCCGTGAGGCCCAGGAGAGGGACGCCCACCGTCTGGCCCCGGGGCTGCTTTGCGGCCCGGCCTGCAGATCCCCCGCCCCTTTCCAGCTTGGCCGGGCTCTGGGGGCTCCCAGGAGCCATGGGGAGCCGGTGGGTGTCAGCAGTTCTGCCCACTGCGTCGTCGTAACCTTGGGCCATCGTGTGTGACGACCTGCCTGGTGGGCCGGCCAGGCTCGGGAGCTGGACCCTGGCAGGGTTTGCCCGGTGCTGCGCGGGGACGGGGGTCACTAGGATGAGCGTTGTTGGTAATAAAAGGTCCACAGAGATTCTGTTCCGTGCCAGCCCACACCCGATGCCCGAGCTCGGAGGCTGCAGCCCAGGCCCCCGGCTGCCCTAGTCCTCCCCGACCTCTCACCTGGCCCACCTGCCGCCTGGCTCCCTGCTGGGTATGTGAACCACCCTCATCCCTCCAGCCTGCTCTGGGCACTCAGGAGTCACTGTGCAGAGGGACATGTAGTAAATTAACCGGCCTGCGATGTGGCCACGAGGCCTCCTGCTGGGCTTCCAACCCCCCCACCCCCCCCACCCCCGTCCTGCAGGTCTGGTTCTAGTTCATCAGGGCCCTTCTCTAGGGAGGCCTCGCGGGGGCAGCCCGACCCCGCTTGGAGCTCCACGGTGTGGATGCAACGGAGGCCCTCGCCCATGGCAAGGGGGCCCCTTCCGGGTCCTCTACGGGGCCCAAGGCCCCTTGGTCCAAGCGCACATCCCAGGCCCCAGCCCGGTGCCCACGCTGAACCCAGGGTGAACCCGGCCGTCCGAGCACGCGGCCAGACCCCAGCTCCGCGACCCGGGTGTCTGTGGGTCGGGCAGCAGAGACGGGGACTCCGGTCATCTCGGGAGCCCTGGGGGCGGGCGGCCTGCTCTGGAGACACGTGAGCCGCCGCGCACGCAGCGGGGGTGCCGGCGCTCTGGGATCAGGCGCTGGGGTGGCCCCAGCTGAGCTGAGAGACGCAGGACGGTCAGGCCAGGTGGAGGGTCCTAGGCGGAGCTGTGCCTCGGAGCAGGTGCGGGAAGGGAAAGCCGGGGTGGGGCCATCCCACCCAGAACCCGCCTTTCCCCGTGGGCACGTCCCTGCTCTCGGTAACGGCAGCAGAGCCAGAAGAAACGGGAGAGGCTGAGGGGTGGATGCGGCCCTTTCCTGGCCCGACCTCCCCGAGGTGCAGTGCGCCAGGTGCCAGGTCGCACACTAGCAGCAGTTAAACACCCACCGCATGCCAGACGCCATGCTGCACGTGTGCACTGCCTCCCCAGAGCTAGATGCCGCAATTATCCTGATTTACAGACGAAGAGACCAGTTCAGAGAGGTTAGGTAACACGCCCAAGGTCACACAGCTCCCGCCTGCCTGTGGAGCACTGGTCCACCGCCCAGGAGACCAGGAACCCTGCACATAACGGGTGGTGGTTCTGCAAAATAGAGCACAGCCTCTGGACCAGGAGGTGGCCCAGAGGCCAGAGCAGCTCTGTGTGAGCCTCGGGGACAACGGACCGTCCTTGCTCACAGGTGGCTGCAGGTGCGCGTCTGCCCGTTCACGGAGGGCAAGGTCATTCTCCGCTCCGCACACAGCTTCAGACCTTAGAAGATCTCGGGCCAGAATTCTCCCTGGGGGCTTCCCTGGGGGCGCAGCAGTTAAGATCCACCTGCCAACGCAGTTTGTCTGACTGCGGAGCCCTTCTCTCCCCGACTGGGGAGGGGCTCTGACAAAGGTGCAGAGAAGTAAAGGTCTGGAGCCCCCCACTGTGAGTGGAGCCCCTGGAAAATGCTCCGTGCTGGCGTGAGGGCCCATGGGTGTGAGGGTCGCTTATGCGCTGATGCAGGTCGCTGATGCGGGTCGGGGCAGGTCTCCGCGTGCTTGGCGAGCTGCCTGGAGCCTGTGTTAGAGAGGATTCTGAGGCCCGCTAGGGCTCAGCCGTCTGCCATCGGCAGGCGGTGCAACGTCTAAGCCAGGTGTCTGCCATGCCCTGCGTCGCCCGGGACGTGGCGGAGGTGATGTAGTTGACACCCTACGGGACAGGGTTCCAAAAGCTGTTTTTCAAGAAGTTGTTTGTAGCTCTGAAACCACCAAGCGTGTGGCGTGAATATCCACGAGCCAGGCTGTGAAACGTGCCCAGGTGGTCTCTTCTGACGTCCAGAACCTTCACAGAACGGGTGTCGGTGAAGGGGCAGATGGAGATGCGTCCGGGGAGCCCTGGCCTCTGATTGGCTGTCCAGCGCACGGAAGGAGGGTCTGATCAGCGCCAGCCCCGCGGGCAGGTGGCCTTGAGAAGCCCGCATTCGTCTGAGATCGATCGAAAAGGCCATGGCCGGCGGGGCAGGGCGGGATGAGGGTTCTACGAGAGCCTCGCCGAGGCCCCAGGGGTCATTCCCATGCAGCCTGAGCTGCAGACACGACGCCGAGTGGGCCGTGGCCTCGGAAGATGCAGGTCTGCAGCCTGGATGGCAGGAGGCCGCGGGGCCTCGTCTGCACAGCTGGTGCCCGCTGTGGTCCCCCAGGGCCTCCCGTGGCTCTGCTCAGGGTTTGTCCCTGGCGCCCACGCGGAAGAGCTCCTATGGCGCCAGCTGGGCCCTGGCTGGTTCCCTGAGCTCCGCCGGGGGTGCCTGGGAGCCAACCCCTCTGCTGAGGATGGGGCTTCCCTGAGCACGAGTTTGGTTAAGCATCTTCTCACATGGGGCCTTTTATTTTAAAATACATAAGGATTCACGTCTTGAGATCAGGAGATCGGGGAGAACAGGGATGAACTGAGGTAACGACGCATCGTACGTGACGTGAAATGTTTGTGCCTAATCCAGGAACGAGTGACTTGTTAAAAATACCCAGGATGGCCTGTGAGGGAGGATTCAGCCCAAGTGAGTGTCGATCTCCAACACCCGGAGGGCTGAACCCCAGAGCCGTCCCGTGGACTACAGGTTGCCATGGAGATGCCTCTCCCGCCCGACCAGGGACTTGGGGAGCTGATGGGTCCCTGCCTGTCTGGAGCCCCAGGCATCCTCGTCCCCCAGCTTGGAGTCGCCTCTTTGCGGCCATCCCTCCGCACACGCTCTGCTCTGGTTTGGGGCTTCCTGGGCGGGGTCTCGGTAGACTAGGAATCCCACCCACGCGGGATGGTGAGGCCACCCCACGGACTCTCCACTTCGGACTCTGAAAGGGCATCACGGGTGTATTTTGACAGAAAATAAACAAAAGCCTCGGGTGTGGATGTGCAGCCAGATATAAACAAGGAAGAGAATTAGCTCGTGACGGACTTAGTGGACTTTGCGGCCCAGGGCCTCTTGCCAGCTGCCGACCCCTCCGTCGGAGCCCTTCTCAGCCTCCTGTCCCCCCTTCAGCAAGGCGGGGACCAGCCTCGAACACGAATGCCAGGCTTCTGCACGCGCCGCGGGCGTCCTTGACCCAGACCCTCGCCACCGGGACATGGATCTTCAGGGTCCAGGCGCCCTGCGTCTCTCGAGCCCCAACCCTGCACGTGTTCTCGGCCCGAGCAGCGCTGGCATGCACGGTGCCGCTCGGAGGCCCTTCCCATGGGCAGCGCGGGCCAGATGCAGCCTGCTCTGCACTGTGAAATCCTCGTCCTAAAAGAAAGAAAATATGCGAGTCAGTTTGCCAGAGGAAGGAAGTTTGCTGCCGGAGTCTGATTGTGTTAAGATGAAACGGTGTGAAGATAAAAGGGTGGTGCCCCTCCCCCGGACTCTCCGATTGCTGCGCAGACCAGGACTCAGGGGACCACTTCGTGGCCAGAGATTCCAGTGGTCGATGTTTCTTCCCCTTTGTCCTCATGTAGAACTGAGCTGAGTCCCCGCACCGCTGAGATGTCGTGAGCTCAGCGAGGGGTCATTCCCTCTGGCCTCTGACAGGGAGCGGGCCTCTGTCCCCTGCGGTGCTCCGGACAGAGCGACACTTCCAGACGGGCTCCCAGAGCTGGTGCCAGAGGGACCAGGCCAACCTGCAGACCCCGCCCCCGGCCCCCACCCTGCGGGAGTCGGAAGGGAAGCGCTGTCCTCTCCCCACTGCACCCCTCCCGTCTCAGAGTGACTCTGTGCTGGGTAATTGCCTGGAGGCTCTGCTTACGTCTGGGCGACAGGAAAGTCGTTGTCGGGTGGTTATCTGTGAGGCCTTGTGTGCACACAGAGCGGGTCTGTGCAGGAGCTGGGCCTCCCCTGACCCTGACCCTGACCCTGACCCTGACCTGGCAGGCAGGGCGACCCCACTTCCCGTCCCAGACCTCAGACGGGCCAGGCCGGGTACCTCCACTTCCTTCTCAACCGGCCGCCACCTGCCACTCGAGTGCAGGATGAAATATCGTGGACGAGGCCCCAGCCTTTGAGGGAGAAAGAAGCAGTGCGTGCCTGATGCCGCAGCGCCTGCTGTCCACGGAGGGCGCGTGACAAGCACCATGTGCCTCAATGGCAGCCGGAAACTGCTCGGTTATTCTCAGCTCTCTGAGGGGCGGCCAGTGACCATTTAACACGTATGAGGTTTTGTTCGGTCCATTTGTCTGAATGGACCTCGTGTGCAGAGTAACCCTACCTTCAAACCTAAATTGGGTCATTTGATCTAAGGCACAATATTAGGTTAGTTCTGCCCCAGAAGATTCACGGGTGGTGGGTTCTGGGGCGCGGCTGCCGTGGTGAGGGGTCTGCACCCGCGGGGCCCGCAACGGGCAGAAATTCTGGAACCAGCCTGTGTGCAAGTCAGAACGAACTTTGCCAGATTAGCCAGATTCCACGTGAAGCTCTGAGGAGTCATCGTCTGTCCGTTCAGCACGAGTTCTCTGGGCTCCTGCCCTGGGAGTGGGCCGGCTGGTGCCCTCCGCGGGCGTGCAGGGTGCTGTGAGGCCCCCGCCAGGCTAGGAGGCGGAGAAAGGCGCCCCGAAGAGGTGGCATCTCGGTGACATCTTGAGTAGGATTGGACCAGGAAACAGGGATGGGAGAAGCATCACAGAGGGGCAGCCTGTACAGAGACCCCGGGCCTGGCAGGACCTCGGCTGGTCGGGGAACTCGAAGCACGTCAGGGCGGCGGCCCCAAGCGCGTCCCTCTGTGGAAGCAGCTTAACATGGACGGTGGTCCAGACAGTGAGAAAGGGCAGGGGTGGTCAGGGGTAGCCACTGTGCCCCTAGTACGTGGGGAGCCGCCTGCCGTCCGGGGGAGCTGGACACGGAGGGCGGACAGCTCTGGTGTCCACAGCGAGCTCAGGAAGGAGGAAGTGTGCTCGTCGGAGGGGCCACGTGAAGGCCCTGCCGCTCGGAGCTGCTCGAAACCAGGTCTGAGAATCTCTGCAGAAATGCCCGTCGGAGTCTCGATGTGGTCCGGGAGGGTCTGCGAGCTGAGGGCAGTCCTGCGAGGCCTGAGGAACTGCCCGTCCCAGCGTCCACGCCGGTCTGGGGACCTGCCAGCTAGCAGCGTCCGTGCTGTTTTCTGCAGCCCTGGGCGTCTCCTTTCCAAGCTTGAGGGCGACCCCACTTCCCCGGGGGTCCGTCTCAATGACGCGCTTGTCCCCGGCGGGCAGAGGCCGGATTTGAGGAGAACAGGGTCCATGCTCGACAGTGTGGGCATTATAAAGTCTGGCCTCCCAGCCTCCGGTGCAGCTGCCCGTCCATCGCACCTGACGTGTGTTCTAAATAAATGAGGTGTGACGGCCATAAACCACCTCGTCTGGAATTTAAAACATTTCAGGTTTTCTTTTAGCACTTGTTTCCAGCCCTGTTTTTCTCCCACAAAAGAAAGCCACTGGTGAGACGTTTTCCTGCACAGGGGAGGTGGCATGGCCCCGAGCTGCCCGTGGAACCGGCAGAGTCGTGGCCTCTGAGTTTTCTGAGTGTGACCCGTCATTCGGTCCCTGACCCTGAACGGGCTGCGGCTGTGTCGGGATGAGTGGACAGGGCCCCCGTCACGTCCTCGTCAGCACCAGGCAGTCCCGGGGCAGCCAGCCGTGGGTCTCGGCAGCTCCACAGATGACAGCCGGGATCTGGGGACCCGCCCGTGCGTTTAATTGTGCCACCTGCCCACGCTCACTGGTCTGCAGGACGGAGGCTCATCCGCTCGGAGGGCGTTCCACTGTCTCCGTGACCTGAATCTCCAGGCCCTGGGGGCCGGGGTCTTCTTCTGGGTGTAGGAGAGCTGACTCTTAAGCCATTTGTGAGTTGTAGTCTCTGTGGAGAAGTTGTGTCAACACTGAAGGCTGCAGACTCTCCAGGACACCCGGGTCTGGAGACACGAGACGTGGGCCGTCACTCACGTGGTACCCACCTAGCAGCAACTAGAGACACAGGTCCGCGAAGGCCCCCCAGCAGCCCGGCCCTGTGGCCACCTGCTGGTGCCCCCGCATGGACCCAGACCCTGGCCGTGTCCGGGTTCCACCAGGAGTCTTGCTAAACCTTTTGTTTCTGGTCAACGCCTCCAGGCTGTGACTGGGTCACTCGGGGCCCTGATTTAGGACTTGTGGCTGTCGGTACCGGGCTCAGTGCCCTGCTCAGGGTCAGTGTCAGGCTGGGGTGAGGCTCCAGGCATGTATGTCTGAACCCACTGCCATGGCCAGGTTTCCACTCTGACCAGTGGGTTGTTGCATAGACAGCAGGCGAGAACCCCAAGGGTGGCCCAGCCACTCCCAGGATGTCGGTAGGTGCTCTCAGACCAAAGAGTGTCTGCTCCCCCAGCAGTCATCTCGGGGTCAGTCCTCCAGCTCCGGTCCTGGCCCACTCCCCCCACCTCCCCTCTGCCTGCCGGTCCTTCTCTGTCCCCCTCTGTCCCTCCGTGTCCCCCTCTGTCCCCCCGTGTCCCTCCCTGTCCCTTCCTCCACTCCCTCCGCCTTTCTCTGTGCTTCTGACACACACCACGCTTTAAATACTGATGAATCACTCAGCGCACAGCTTTCTGTGCTCTGCGAAACAAAGGTTTCTCTACTGGAAACTGGAATCCCTTTCTCCAGGCCCGTGACCGCTGGACCCTCGAGTGTCTGCGGTGGGGCTGACCCAGACGTAGCTCGGGAGGCCATTTCCTCCAAATGACAGCGTGTTTCCGTCTGCTCTGCTCTCCCCGCAGATGAAATCATGCACCACGACATCAGCCCGCTCTGTGCTGCCGACATCCAGGACCAGCTGCAGAAGCGCTTTGCGTACCTGTCTGGTGAGTGCGAAGGCCAGGCTGTGTGACGCGGGCGGGGGAGTGTCTGCTCGCCAGGCGGTCGGCCTCCTGGCCTTCCGTGACCGCGTCGTGGGGCCTGGGGACAATCCGTGCGGTGCGGCCCGCCCCCCATTGCACCGATGCCTGTGATGAGGGCAGCTCAGAGCCGGCAAATGCCGGCCAGGGGCCAGCTGGGTCCCCAGGGGGGCGTGGCCCGGCTGCTCCTGGCTGCGGTCTCCTGGATTCCAGAGCTCTCCTGGGACGGGGAGGAGGTGCAGGTGTGGCACAGTCGCCCCCGTGCAGTGTCCAGGGCCTGGGCTCTGGCTTCTGTGGCTCCGCCTTCTGGGAGAAGCCCCTGGGGCGCCACCGACAAGGGCGAGGGGCCGGCACTGCCCACAAGCCTGTCCTGGGGTCGCTCCGTATCTCCAGCCCCTGTCCACCTGCCACCTCCCCTGGGATCCGGGCTCTGTCTCCAGCCTGCAGGGACATCTTGCTGCCCTATCCGGCCGGCCAGGGTGCTGGTGCCTCGGGCCCGCAAAGGCCGTGAGCATTGCGCGAGAGCAGTGCCTGGAGCAGGGCGGCGCCGCTCCACCGGGCAGGCCTGCCCCCCAAGGCTCGCTGTGCTGTCGGTCAGGGGCCCGAGGTTGAAGGCCCCCTGCTCGCAGCCCTTTCCCCTGGCCAGCAGGTTGGGGTCTCTCCTGAGCTCCGAGAGCCAGTCCTGCGCCCCCGGGCTCCCCTGCCCGCCCCTTGGTGCCAGGAGCTGCTCCCCAGGCCGTGCCCTGTGTGGCTCAGGCCCACCTGCCCCCCTGCACATGGACCCGTGGTGTCGCTCGGGGGTTAAACCTCGAGGCCTGAGCCCCCTGAGCAGGAAAGCTGAGCCTCTGAGGTCTGTCAGCAGAGACGGCCTCCTGCTGTTCCTGGGGGGGCACTGCGAGGGGCGCCCCCCTCATGGAGGACGGAGAGAGAGCGGGGTGTCCTTCTGAGAAACCAAAGTCCCCAACAGGACAGGGTCATGACCTTGACCTTCCTTCAGGTCTTCACCCGCTGCCCTCAGGAGGAGACCCCAGGGGGGCCCTGACCCCCAGACACACCTCCTGTTATTCAGAGGCCGCCGGGTGCTCGGGGAGGGGGTTTTGCGGAAGTAACCACGGCCCCAGCTCGGCGGCTACAAGGTCACTGACCACTGGGCCTCACAGGCCCCAGGTCCCCCAGCACACGGGGGGCCAAGGACAAGGGAGCTGATGTGACCAAGATACCCTACCGCCGGCCTGGGCTATCGGGGGTGTCTGGAGGAGGGTAGGCGGCCGAGGGGGGCAGAGAGCGACCCCAGCGCTACAGCCACGGGAGGGGGTTCCGCCAGCATCTGAGGGAGGCTGGAAGGTGACCCCGGGCTCAGGCGAGCCCACAGGCGGGTGGCAAGGCCCTGAGCTGAGGACCACCAAGCCCGCCGCCATCCCAACCTGCAGGGCGCGAGCCGACGGGCCGGGTTGGTTCACGTCGTCAAGTCTGGGAATTGGTTAGAAGACAACACATCCCGAGCTTCAGCGTCTGGAACAAAGCTGGAGCGTCCTGGGTTTTTGCGGACACCCCGTGCGGGTTGGCCAAGCAGAGCCCGGGGCGGAGGTGGCCCTCGTCCTCTCCATCCCTCCCCAACCCGCCAGGACACCCGGGTTGCCCGCCTCCCAACGTGAGGACGCCCTGGCCAGTTATCACGGTGCCCACTGCCTGCCCTGGACCAAACTGCCGTAACCTCCTGCCGGGGTGTCCGTGTGCGAAGGTCGGGGTGGCTGGCTTCGCAGCCCAGCACCGCTGACACTGGGGGGACGGCTCCCCCGTGGGGCTGTCCCACATTGTAGGACGTAGAGCAGCCCCACCCACCGGAGGCCAGCACCCCCCAGAGTGACGGCCAGAACTGCCCAGATGCTGCCAGTGGACACCAGAGCAGCTGGTGTGGACAGAGTGAGAGGTCTTCAGGGGTCAACCGGGTCTGCCCTTGTAAGGGGCCCCAGGTGCTCGCCTGTGTCAGGCTGTCCTCTGCAAGTTCACTGCAGACCAGCCTTGAGAGTCACGCGGCATCACTTCTGCCACCTCGGATGGGCCAGGCCAGCCTCGGTTCAAAGGGAAGAGGGAAGGACCCAGCCCCGGAGGAGCAGAGGTGGCCGTCTCCTGCCGCGCAGGGCACCAGCTGGCAGCAGACCACGCCTGGCCTCACCTCCTGGCCTCTGCACTGCCGCCCAGGTCGTCGGTGGGACAGCTCGGCCCAGAATCCCAGCCTGCATCTCCACGCCTGCCCTCCCGACTGCCTGGCCCTGGGGAGCCGTGCTCACCTTCCCAGATCCCAGGCCACTGCCTCGTTTTCCCTCGGGAACTGTGTCGGGTGCACCTCCCCTGGGAAAAGTGCCCCCCCCCCGCCGGTTCCACCTGTACCTCCCCACACACGGTGCCGAAGGGATGACTCCCATCAGACAGGAACTGTCTACCCGAAGTCGCCACAGGGCGCCCAGGCGGTCGGGCTGCAGCCTGGTGGCACGTGCAATGTTTAAATGCTCCTCACGCCACCTGTGGCGCGTGGAAAACGTCCGCGCCGTCAGGAAGGAAGCAGGATGCCAGCTTTCTGTTCAGCGCGGTCCGTCACACACAAGAGCGCACGGAAGTGGGTTTGGGAGGAAACGTGCTCCCGCGATGCTCCGGCGGCGGCAGGATAGCGGGTACCTGCTTCAGCTCATCACCTCATTCCAAATGTTCCCATCGAGAGCACACATTTCTCTCATAATAAAAGACATGGAAGGGACTTCCCTGGCGGTCCGGTGGTTAAGACTTCGCCTTCCAGTGCAGGGGGTGTGGGTTCGATCCCTGGTCAGGGAGCTAAGATCCCACATGCCTGCGGCCAAAAAAACAAAACGTAAAAACAGAAGCAATATTGTAACAAATTCAATAAAGACTTTAAAGATGGTCCACATCAAAACAAAAAAAAAACCCAAAACACGGAAAGTGAGTTTCCTTCTGGAAAATGACTGTCCTGCCGACACCCGGGAGCAGCACCCCCGCGCCCCCCGTGCTGAGTGCAGCTCTTCTCTCTCCCCAGGTGGGCGGGGGCAGGACGGCAGCCCCGTCATCACCTTCCCCGACTACCCGGCCTTCGGCGACGTCCCCGACAAGGAGTTCCAGAATGTCATGACCTATCTCACCAGCATCCCCAGGTGCGTGTGGACGGGTCACTCTGTTTCATTACAAGCAGAACTGGGTCCGTCCTTCAGAAAGGTAGGGAGACCTCCTCCGAGCCCACGGCCACGCTGGGCGGTGTGGCACCCAGGAGCCGAGGGGCGGGGGGGCTGATGCTGCCTGGGGATCCCCCCTCGGAAGGGGTGAGGCTGCCGACCTCCCGCCCAGCGGACGAGCGGCTGCCCCGCTAAGGCACTGGGGGCATGGGTGCCGTCAGACTCTCCCTCCGTCGGGTTTCAGAAGGCAGGTCACAGCTCGGTGAATTAAGTCTAATCTGGGAAACAGACCCGACAGTGAGTTTGACCGCCCAACACCTGTCCTACAGAAGGTGCTGGTCAGTGTCGTCCCGTCAGCACCGATCAGTGCCGGGGGGCTGGGGGAGATCCTTCCAGATGCCTGCGGGGTGGAGGTGTTAAGCTGGGGGAGCCCTCCCGATGGACGTGGGTGGTGAAGGTCACTTGGCAGAGGGAGCTGGACGACGCGCCCTGGGTCCCGCGGGGCAGGGTCTCTTGTTAGGGTTGGCTTATGGTGGCCACCGTCTCCGTCCTTCTCTGTACCCAACTTGCTGGGCCAGGCTCTGGGTGGCCGAGCTGAGGCGGGAGGTTCAGCCACTGTCCTGGGAGTGCGTAGCCTTCCTTGAGGGCCCCTCGGGCTGGCCATGCGATCCTGCAAACATCTCCATTTGTCTTCTCCCTTGAAGTTACAGCCAGGAAGGCCACGGACAAGGCCCCTGGACCTCGAGGGACGATGCTTGAGTAGGTTCAGGGGTCTGGAGAGTGGCGGGAAGGTGGATGCTGCCCGCGTGGAGCGGCACAGGGGGTGTCCTTGGGGGAGGGGGACCCGGCACGGTGGGTCCAGCTCTCGGCGTGCCCAGCAGTGAGGCGCAGAAAAGCCTCACAGCCTTGGCGGTGGGACACCGGGGACAGGCCAGCAAGAGGAAGGGCAGCTGCACTCGGCACCGGTGTCAGGCAGTCCGGTGACTTAACAAGGAGACGGCGGCTGTTGGTGGCTGACCGTGGGCCCCCCCAGGGGTCTCACTGGCCCTCCAGGAGGCGGGCTTGTGGCCAGCTCCCCCGCTCCCCTCCATGACATCTCCCAGGGGTGGGCGTTCCATGTCCAGGTGAGGCGTGGCCCTCCTCCCCCGCCCTGTGAGCCCCCCAGCCCATGCCTCTTGTCCCCGCTGTGGCCGTCTTTTCCCCCATCTCCCGTGGTCCCCAGGCCTGTCTCCGACCAGGCAGGGGAGCTCACGGTGCAGTAAGCCTGCCCGGGGAGGAGTCCGAGGCACAGTTCTCAGTCTGACACCCGTGAGCCGTGACAGAGGCCGCCTGCACTCCGCGGAGGTTTCTGCCCATCTCCGTGGCCGGGGGGTCAGGGTCGTATGACTCAGAGGCATCGGCGAAGGCGGGCGGGCTCTGCACGCGTCCAGGGGCCCGGAGACCCCCGCGGCCTCCTTGCTGCCACCTCGTCTCTCTGTCTCTTCCCGCTCCGGCCCCTGCATGGGGACGTACGGGCCGAAGTCCTGCAGTTGGAGGCTGCCGTGAGCCTCTCCATAGCTACGGGCACGGCCCTGCTGCCCCAGCCGAGGCGGCGGCCGGCCCTGGGCTCAGCGGTTGGCGGACGCCGTTGCCACAGCGACCGGACCACTCAATGCAGGCTGAACAAGGGCCCCGGGGGCGCTATATGTGGCCTCCCACTGCCCACCTGCGATGGTGCGGTGGGGTGACCCTCCCCTGCCTGTGGGGGAATCTCAGGTTTCAGGTCACTCTCGGGTTTGGGAAGGTCAGACGTCACTTTCTGTCTGGCTCAGAGGCGAGGCTTCTCCCGGACGCAGCAGGCTGGCCCCTGTGCCCTCTCGGACCCTCCCCGCCCGGGTCACCACCCTTGCTAGTGCTGGGGCTGCTCAGGCCTCCTGGCCTCGGGGCCTTTGATGCGCTCCCTCGGCGCGGTGTTTCCTCTTCAGGCTGCAGGCGCCCTCCTCTGGTAGGCCGTCCGTCACACCCGCCACCCCCGGGCCCGGCCCACAGGCTCCCTGGCTTCACGGGCTTAGCTGCGGTGTCCCCGTTACCTGACAGCTCGGTGTTGGTCTGTGTCTGCCCCGCACGCAGGTCCTGAGAGCAGCAGGTGTTTCCTTGGTAAACATTTCCTGGACAAGTGGGCTTGGTCTGCAGAGAGCAAAGCCAGCTCTGCTGGTAGTCAGCCCGCGGCCTGGCGGGACTGAGGCTCCCCCCGCGTCGCTCACCGCAGCACACTCACCTCCCCTTCAGGTGGGACCAGCACCTGTGTTTCTCTCCTTCTTTAAAGGGTTCTCAGCCCGGTGCAGTGGAACCTCTCCAAACCTTGGTCTCCAAGGTCTCAAACAGAACCTGCCCGCGGATGCAAGGGCAAGAAACACGTTCCCCCTGAAGCTGAGGAGCAACGGTGGGCTCCTCGCACCTGGCGGGGCTCTGGTGCCGTGGACCTGGCCGCAGGGCCGGCTTGAGCGTGTGCAGCCCAGACCCGTGGGCTCCGTCTCCAGGGAGCCGCGCGCGGCGTGGTGGTCGGCGTGTGTCCTGTTCACGTCTCTTCCTCCTGACGGAGGATGGGGCGGGGGGGGGGGGGGTCCCGTGGCCCCGACGCCCTCTCACACAGAGTGAAACCCCGCGGCGGCACCGGATACCGTCCTTTCGCAGCTGGGTGCCGGGCCAGCGGGGGAGGGGCAGCTGCCCGGCCGGCTGTCAGGCAGGCGGGGAGGGGCCGCGTTCCGAGCCCTTGGCCGCAGCGCTTTTGGGCGGGCTCCTCGGGGGTGTGGGGGGATCAGCCCCGAGCGAGGGCGGATTTGGGGGACCTCCTAAGCGTACGGAAGGGTGTCGCCCATCAGCTCACAGGCAGCTGCGTTTCCAGAAGATTCAGCGCACATCTCACGGGGCGCGGGGGAGACACTCGGTGTCTGTGGGTCAAGCAGGGCCGGGCGCTGCCTGCCAAGGGCTCCCCTCCTGCGGGAACCCAGGGAGGGAGGGGCTGCCGCCTGGCGGATGCAGCCAGCACTGCCGGCCCCAAGAAAAGGGGGAACCCCCCCTGCCCCCAGCGCAGGCCGGGCTTACCCTAGACAGCCCGGCGCCAGCACGGCCTCCACGCGGGAGGGTGAGATCCGGGACCCGGCGCGCTGTAAAGGTCAACGCAGGTCACGTGGACGGACGGTCTCGTGCCGGCTGCTGCTGAGAGGCGCTGACTCCTGCGGTCGGCCCCGAGCTTCCCTCTGTCCTCTGAAAAATACACCCTCCAGCGCGTAGCTCTCGTCCCGTTATTAAACGCGGAGGACAGGAGCCCCAGGTTACATCTGGTTCACAGTCGTGGGTCATCTCGAAACCTTACGCTGCCGGGCAGCCCTCGTCCGGACGCACCAGACACACGTGAACATGGAAATGCCGCCACGAGAGAAGCTGGGCTGCCTGGGTGATTTCTCAGCTGGCGGGTCCGCGGCCGCACCGCAGGGCTGCTCCTGGGAGCCCGTCGTGGCTTGGGGGCCGGCTTCCCACGCCGATGCCTGCAACCCTTGCGGTTCCTCTGGGGCTCCATCACCACCATCTGCCAGGACGGTGGGGACAAGTCCAGGGACATGTGACCGTGACCCCCAGGCCCTGCCCGAAGAGTGGCTGTGACCTCAGCAGAACTCAGGCCAGGGGTTGGGGGGTGCACGCGGCAGAGGGAGCTGCTCAGGTCACTGCTGTGAGGGTCGGCCAGTGCTGGACACCCTTGGGACCGGGCAGGGGACAAAACAGGTAAAATCCTGTGCTCATGGTCTCAGAAAATTAAATGAGATGCAAGGAGTGTGGGTTGCAAAAGAAGAAAAGCAAAGCAAAAAGGGGTGAAGGATGGGGGGCGGGGAGAGGGGAGTCCCCGCCGAGGTGGCTTACGGGAGGTGAGGGGACCTCTGGCAGGTCCTCACAGGACCCCCGGGGGTGTCTCAGGGGGGACGGTCCTCACAGAACCACCAGGAGGGTCTCAGGGGGGACGGCCCTCACAGGACCCCCGGGGGTGTCTCAGGGGGGACGGTCCTCACAGGACCCCCGGGGGTGTCTCAGGGGGGATGGTTCTCACAGGACCCCCGGGGGTGTCTCAGGGGGGACGGTCCTCACAGGACCCCCGGGGGTGTCTCAGGGGGGACGGTCCTCACAGGACCCCTGGGGGTGTCTCAGGGGGGATGGTCTTCACAGGACCCCCGGGGGTGTCTCAGGGGGCATGGTCTTCACAGGGGTGTCAGTCAGGGGAACCTCAGTCATGGAAAGGGATCAGAGCCAGTGCAGGGAGCGTGGACACCTCCTTCCAGGATCTGCTCTCGAGGCGGGTGGGGAGATGGTCAGTGAGGGGCGGAGGCGGGGCAGATGAGGTTTTCTTCTAAGATGAGGGAGATCGCAGCATGTTTGTGCTGATGGAAGTCGCCCAATAGAAAAAGAAAGATCGACCTTTTGATTCATGTGCACCTGCCGCGTGTCGCCGTGCAGGGCTTGGGTCCAGCACCCAGTAAATCGTGAGCGGGTCACGGAGCCGGGCTGCCGGGCTCCAGGGCCCCTCCCCTCGCAATTCTGGAGTCTGGGTCCCCCCTCCATCCACCTCTCATCCCCTCTCACCCCTCCCTGTGGCAAAACCGAAGTTTCCCAGCTGATCCTCTCTCCTGGTGAGGGCAGTCACTGGCGGCTTCCCCTGTGGGTGCCGGTGTACACATACAAGACATGCACAGGCACACGCGTGCACTCACACACGCAAGGTCATAGGGTCTTAGGGCTGCCAACTCTGAGACAGTAGGTTTCTGGCCTTTCTCTGAAGGACAGATTTAGCCGTCCCGGACGCCCTTCCACACGGCGGTCCTGCAGGATCCCTGGGGGCATCCCCCACCTACCCGCCCTGGGTTTGGAAGATAACACCGCGAGGATCACCTTGCTGCACAGCTGCCGCCCTCCCCAGCCCGGTGACGGCGCAGCTCAGGGGCTCCTAGATTACTGGACGCCGATAAGGACGCTAACTTTCCATGGACCCGGGTCAGATCACCCAGCTGCTCGGGAGACACAGACACATCTCCCATCTGCTTCCGTGGTGGGCCGTGTTCACCCGGGGAGAGGTGCACGCAAAGAGGTCACCCACACACGGGCGTGCATCACACACGACACACACGTACACACAGGCGTGCATCACACACAACACACACACAGGTGTGTGTCGCACATACACACAGGCGTGCATCACACCACATACACGTACACACACAGGTGTGCGTCACACCATGCACACTTACACATGCAGGTGTGCATCACACATGTACACACAGGCGTGCATCACACCATGCACACTTACACAGGTGTGCATCACACGTGTGCATGCAGGTGTGCCTCACAGACCACACACACGAATGCTCATACGTGCATAGGAGCGGGTGTGCACACCACACGCGTGCACACACGTGCCCCCACTTGGCAGTTGTGTGGACTACGTGACGGGGAAAGGCAGCACGCGTGGGGATGGAGCAGGGTCGTAAATGCCGTTCTGAGGCCCCCAGCCGCGCTCGGGACACGCCTACTGCCAAGCCCTGCAGCCAGGCTGCCTCGAGCCCTGCCTCGAGCCCCTGGCAGCACCTCCCTTCTCGCTGTGGCTGTGACTCCATGTGAATTTTCAGCTGACTTTTGAATATAAGGATAGAAAATGTGGCATGAGCGTGTCCCGAGCAACTCAAACGCATACGTGAAAAATCGTTAGCTTTCACGCTCCCCACGGGAAACCACAGTCAAGCATGTCGCTCCGTCCATGTGCAGATGCCCCCCCACAAGACAGGACAGCGCAGCCCCTTCCTGGTCGACGGCGTGTGGCAGGCGTCCTCGTAGACGGCGCCCTGCCTGTCCTGTGGCGGCTGTGCTGCAGCCTCGGGTGTGGATGGACCGGGCAGGTGAGCCCCAGCCTGTGGCCACCACCCCTCTGCCTCCTGCAGCCTGGCCCCCCACGTGGCAGGTGTGGTGCTCTGTTCTGAGGCCGGACACCTTGACGGTGATCCCGTTTGTGACAGCTCTCAGGCGCTCTGGCCGGGGGTGACCCTTCCCCGCAGCTCGCGTAATTAGCAACAGCTCTCAGGCTCTCTGGCCTCGCGTAATTAGCAAGTAAAGGGCCGTCCTTGCCGTGTGCTGTCCATTTGCTGTCCGGTGGCCTGGCTCAGCCCGTTGCCCCACGTGGCCTGAAGCTCAGGGACCCGTGCCCGCTGGGGCACCCTCTCCACAGGGGTCCTGTCTCTCTGTCCTCCCGACCTTGTTCTCCTGTGGAGCCAGAGGCCGCCCGGCTCAGGACTCTTCCTTTGTCGTAATGACCTTTCTCTGTCACCACCGTCTAGCGCGACAGCCACTGGCCACGTGTAGCCATTTAAATTGAAACTAACTAAATGTCAAAGCTCAGTTCCTGGGCCGGGCTAGCCGTCCTGCAGTTCCCAGGGGCCAGTGGCTGCCATCTCGGGCAGCTCAGAAGTGGGACGTCCCCACCTGTTGGGCACGCGGCTGTGATGGGGCGGCATCCAGCTAACAGCGGCCATGCCCTTCACCTGTGGGGGGAAGGGCGAGAGACCTGCCCGGGAGGAGGGGTGCAGCCCTGCCCTGCTTGGGAACAGCGACAGGTCCCCGTGAGGGGAGCCCAGGAGGGGCGGGCGTGGGCTTGGGGAGCCCCTCCCTCGCTGCCGTCAGAGCGCCCAGGCTGCACCCAGCAGCTCGTGCACGTGGGGCGTCGCCACGCCCAGAGGCCTCCTCATCTAGGGTTTCAGCTCCAGGTGCAGAGGACGTGCCTGAGGCGGCCCTGGCGCAGCTCAGGACCCACTTGCAGGGCAGGAGCCAGACGGCAGGCAGCTGGGGCTGCAGCAGCAACGTGGAGCCTCTGGCAGGTAACGAGGTAGCAGGGATTCCGGACTAGCGGAGGTGGTGCTGGCGTCTGCGTGCCCTCGGGGGAGCAGTTCCCTCTGTTACAAGGAGGCGGCCGATGGTGTGTGCGTGTGTGCGTGTGTCTTTTTTTTTTCACGTATTTAAGGAAGCTGTGTGCTTGGTGGGTTCTTCCCCCAACGTAATTTTCTAGTTGTGGGAAAATACACTTACTTCTCGCCGTCCTAACTGTTTCTAAGTGCACAGCTCAGTGGTGTTACACGCACGGTGCCGTGAAGCAGACTGCAGAACTTGGCGTCTTGTAGAACTGAAGCTCTGTCCCCGTGAAGCGCTCCCTCCCCGAGCCGTGGGCCCCACCAGCCACTTTCTGTCTCTGTGAATCTGACTCCTCCAAGGACCTCGCGTGAGTGGAATCAGCCCGGATTTGTCACTCTGGGTGGCTTATTTCACCGAGCATACCGTCCTCAAGGTTCATCCATGTCGTAGCAGGTGTCAGGATCTCCTTCCTTTTTAAGGCTGAGTAATGCTCCGTTGCATGGCTGGACCACATTGTGTTCATCCGTCATCTGTTGGAGAAGGCTGTGTTTTGAGATAGATGAAAATCGGTCTTTGAAAACCAGGTACATACCCCAGTTTCCTTCTGTGCCAGGTGGGTCCCTGTAGACGGGGCACGGGGCTGCACGTTAACCTCTCCGTTGTGTAAGAAAGACCCTCTACTACTGCACACACGTCAGTTCAAACAAATCTTGAGTATGTTCACCTTGATGTTGATGTGGAAAAAATAACTCAAATATAAAGAACAAAAAATGCAAGTTTTCGGGCTCTTTGGAGAAATCCCTGTGTTTTTGTAAGAGGTGGACTGTTTCCTTTGGGTCGTGAGGACGAGGCGACAGTCCTGCTGTGTGGTCAGGGCTCCCTGGCCGGCCCTGCTCTCCCCGTGTGCGTCTGACCCTGACGGGGCTGCTGTAGCCTTGAGGACAGATATGGTGCTGTTACCAAGTGTGAGAGAGTTCTTTAAAAGGGTCTGACGTTTTTCTTGCCGTTGTGCTTTCTGGGATGGAAAGCTGAGCAGCGTTAAGAGAACCGCATTGCACACGTGATATGATAACAGGGGCAGCTTTTGAATCACAAGAAGAGGGAAGAGACAGCCAGGAAAGAAAGGCTCAGGCTTGAATGCTCAGGGCTACGTTCAAAGTCACGGCGTTTGAACCCAGCAGGTAAGTCACAGGCAGAGAGGAAACGGGCTGCGGCATTTCGCTTACAAAAGGAAGACAGGGAAAGAAAATTGTAACATTCGCAACCTCTGTAGACCAGGGTCAAAACATGGGATGCAAAGAGAGAAGAAAGGGCAAAGAAGTACAGCCAGGTGGGGAAGCAGGGGCGGTCAGGAAGGTGGGGCAGGTCCTGCCTGGACCCATTTGCTCCACAGGCCGGCTTGTGCCCCCCAACTCCCAGCTGCAGCCTCCACCCGTACCCCAGGCCCCTGCCTGGCCTGCCCACCCCGAGGGCTGGCCCAGCCCCAGGGCCCAGCTGCTTGGCCAGGGCTCCTGGAGGAGGTGGGACCTTCTGTCCCACGGGCCCCTGGGGATGCACCGCACTGCCACCCGCCAGGCCGGGCTGGGATGGGCGCCAGCCTGCCGGCGCCTCCTTCCCGGGCCTGCCTGGCCCACTGCCCCCCTTGCTGGGCTTGTTTCCCCCGCCTGGTGCCAGGCCTAGCTGGCCTCTGTGAAGGTGGCCCTGAGAACGCTCACCCTCACCCCAGCCGTGGTCCTTCCCACCGGGAGCTCCGCGCGGGCTGAGCGAGGCCAAGCCGGGCCTCGTGTCCCCGCCTGTCCCTGCTCTGTGACGTGTTGGGTCCGAGAGCAAGGTGCAGCCACGCAGGAACTGGTCACGGTGACGCCGGGTGGCCGCGGCCTCGCTGCGGGGACCCTCCAGCCCAGCCCAGTTCCCGGGCCGCCCCCATGCTGCCCAGTCCCGACGAAGGGGAGGTCAGACCGCAGCTGGCCGTGCCTCCGGCTCCCCAGGGCCACCCGAGGAGCTAGCAGGCCTGGGGTGTTAGAGAGGACACCATGCTGCGTGAGCTCCGGGCCTTTTTTGATTGTTGGGCCCGCAGTGAGCTCGTCAGCCCCACGCAGCGGCCGGGCAGCCATCCAGGGGCCCCTCCGAGCGGCTGTTGGGACATTGCGGGCTGGCGTCTGTGCCTCCACAGGGCCGCGTGCAGTTTCCCCCACTGCCACCACCCTCAGCGCAGTCACCTCGGGACCTGGCACACGAGGGACCCTGGGTGCTGGCCTCTTGTGCAATCTGAGCGTCAGCCACCCTCCCTCTCCCCTGGGCATGTGAGGTCACGGACGCGGGAGACGGGCAGACGGGACCCTCCTTAGAGCGGTGGAGGGCGGAGTGACGGGACCCTGGGATGCTGGGCCCTGGCTCCTGGGGGCTGGGCAGATCACACGGCCTTGCTCTGGGGCTGCAGTCATGTGGGCAGAGGGGGCCTTGGAGGGTCCCTACGTCCTTACATAAGGTGCCTTCTGTTACGCCTGTGCACCTCTGAGCCAGCGTTCCCAAAACATGGTCAGAGACGGGAGAGCGGCAGGGAGGAGAGCGGCAGGGAGGAGAGCTCTCGTGGCCCCGAGCCAGGTGCTGGTGCACGGGCATCGTCTCCTTCCGCCTCTGGGGCCGCCCTGCCTGGCCCGACACAGGAGGCAGCCCAGGGGTGGGCGGGAGGGGGGGCAGCTTTATCCCGCAGGGTGGACTCGGCCTGGGGGGTCTGGACGCGGAGCCAGGCCGCGGGCCCCACCCGGTCTGTGCTCCCAGCTGTGTGACTCTGGGCAGACGGCTTAGCCTCTCTGTGCCTCTGGCTCATGGTGAGGAGTGAGGGAAGAACAGCCCCAGGCTTCAGTGCAGTGCCTGCCGGGAGGGGGGACCCAGCGGGGCCTCGGCCGCACCTTCCCTGCACGACCCCACTGGGCACCTGCGGGGCCGCAGGCGAATGACCGCAGGGCTCTGGCCCGAGTGTTTTCACACACCGGGAGCCGGGAGCTGCCGGCCCGACCGCTGCCTCGCTGGGAAGCCCGCCTTCCGGGACACGTTTCTGTGGAGCCAGCAAATTCCTCACATTTCTCTTGAAATTCTCTTTTGAAGAGATCGTGTTGTCGGCGCCTTCGCGTCTTCATCGTGTTTGTCGTCAGCGCTGTCCCCTGAGGTCGTGACGGACTTCTTACCGTAAGGCTTTCAAAGGCACAGAGCCAGTTAAAGACCCCAAGGGACGGGGGTGGGGCGGCAGGGGGACGCGGAAGTGACGCGGGCGGCGGGGCGCGAGGCCCGGGGCCGCGTGCTCCGTGAGTGGCCAGGCCAGCGGCCCTGCTCGTGCGTGAGGGTGACAGGCCGCCGCGGGCAGCGGGGTCAGCGCAGGGGCCACGGGAGGACGTTCCGGGCCCAGAACCACAGCTGACACCCTGAGGCCTGTTGTGGAGTCACGAGGGGTGATGGGGAGGCGGGCCGCGCTCCTGGAGCTCTGTCCCGGGGGAAGGGAGACGGCCGCACAGCAGCTGCCGCTGAATAGGGCGCACGGCGGGCCTGCCGCCATCGTCAGGCTTTGCTCCCGCGGCAGCCCTGGAGGTGGACACTGTTCGGGTCCCGCTTTTGCTTCTCGCTGAGTGGCCCGTCCAGGTGGCGCCGAGGAATGGCCCGGCCCGGCTTGCGGTGACAGGCCCGTGTCCCCGCGTGTGGCGTCCGCCCCTGGGCTGTGCTCCTCTCGGTAGCCCCCCACGGGCGGGTGGTCTGGGAGCGCATCTCAGACCCCTGTGCCGGCGGGGCCCATGCCTGGCAGGGTGGCCGCCTGCTCAGGGGAAGCGAGTCTCCTGCACCTCAGGAAGAGTGGGATCCCGGCGGCTGGGCCTCAGACCCGGGCCGGCCCCACGGCGCGGACCGCAGGGCAGCTCCCTGTGAGACGGAGGGAGGGTGGGGCAGAGTGCAGACACAGGCTGTGGAGAAGCCGCTGTGGTCGGTGTCATCGGGGGGCTGCGTGGGACTTGTCCCCCCGGGGGAGGGGCCGCCAAGAGGGGCAGGGCACCAGCGAGTGGACGGGACGGGGCCGCGCGGGCGCCCGATGCGCTGCCGCCTCGCGCCGGGCTGAGCCCCGGCTCCCATGGCCGAGGCTGCGAGGGCTCAGGAGCCTGCCTGGGGCTGCCCAGAGGAAGGCGTGTGCCCGTGACGCCCCAGGCTCCTGACCGCCCCGGCCAGAGCTGGCACCAGGCTTAGGGGCCATCTCAGCTTCCACTGCCCTGCCCACCCAGATCAGGCCCTGAGGCCGCCAGGCGTGGGGGGTGGGGCAAGGCAGCTGTGATCCCAGGTACCTGGCACTTAAGCCCGAGTGGCAAACAAAATAAAACTTCCCTCCGTGAGAGCTGAGCCCGGTTAGAAGGCGGTTCTGTCGGGGCGCCGTGTGGGCCTGGCTGTGCGCGCTCTGACGTCTGTTTGTGCTTTTCCCGGAAGTCCTGTGCCGTCTGTGGAGCAGGTAACGCTGAACGGGTGGAGCCTTTCACCATCGGGTGCGCTGACACACAGCGGCGCGCACGCTCCCGTCACGCTCCCGTCACGCTCCCGTCACGCTCCCGTGCAGGCGTGGCTCTGTGTGTCCATCATCGGTGTTGCTCCGACACGGAGCACTTGGGCTGTCTCAGCTCTGGCTTTTGTTACATAACGTTCCCAGCAGGCAGAGCACCGCCGCCAGCCACGTAGTTTGTACGTGTGCCGTGTATTTCTGGTTTTCATTTACACCGTCGGTGTGTTCGGAGACGTGGAAATCAGCAGCTCCAGTCGGAGCCTCGGCCCCTCGCTCATTCCTCCGCGCCGCCTGGCTGGCGTGGGCGCTGCCGCCCTGCAACTGGCTCACGGTGGCGGGCTTGTCCAAGGGGAGAAGCCTCCTGGTCTCCGCAGTGACTCAGACGCCGCGTCAGGCTGTGGGGACGGGGCTGTCGTCACCGGTGCTCAGCGTCTCTCTCAGATGCTCCTGCTGCAAGGAGCCTCATCTTGTCTCCCGTCCCCAGTGGACGCTCGTGCACCTCTGGGCGCCTCGGGGCTTTTCTCCCCGAGCTGTGGCCGTGCCTTCAAGAGCGATTTTGTGTCGTGGATGAACTCAGGGACCCCAGATGCTGGGACTAACGTGACGTGTGGGTCATAGGCTCACTGTGAAGGGCTGGGCCGGCCGGTCCACTTGCAAGGCAACATGACCAGCTCTGACTGAACAGCTGGGCTCCAGGAAGCATGGGTCCTGCCCACCTCTCTGTGCCGTGAGCTGGTTGGTGTCAGGCTGGGAAATAAACAACACAGAGTCTGTCCGTCCGTCTCGGGTCAGAGCGAGCCCTGGAAGGTGCCCGCGAGCTCAGGGAAGCCCTGCAGGTGGCTCGATGCTGTCCTGGCAGCGGCGCCCCCGGCAGTGTGTGGAGCAGGCTGAGGGCCACAGGAGGAGCCGGTTTGCCCCGAGCTCTTCCCGGAGATGGACGGCAGGGCAGGCCCATCCTCCGGCGGCGCACTGAGCGCGGCTCTCTCCTCCTCTCAGCCTGCAGGATGCTGGCATCGGGTTCATCCTGGTCATAGACCGCAGGCAGGACAAATGGACCTCGGTCAAGGCGTCCATCCTGAGAATAGCGGTAAGTGTCGGTAACGGCGCGCGTGCCCCCCACCCCCTCCTCCTGGGCGGGTGGCGCGGCCTTTCCTGCCGGCTGGCACTTTGGGTTCTGGCCTGTGCTGCTCGGTGGGGCACCAGCTCGGAGCACCCGCCTGGGGCCTGGGGCAGGGCCAGCCACCCCTCCCTGGGTTCCTTGAGTTGCGAGCACAAGTGTGTGTGCACGTGTGTGCATGTCTGTGCACGTGTGTGTGCATGCCTGTGTGTTCTCAAGTGGGTTGTCACTCTCGGGGGCTGTGTTATAACTTGAAAACCATCTCCCCAGCTGGTTTGTCTCTGACGCTGAGTATGTGAGATGCTTAGGACACACCGTGCCGTCATTCTCGAGGGAAACCTTCAGGCTACGAGTTTGGGGATTACATTGAATAGCTTTTCCTATGTGACCTTCTCCTTCTCAACGGGCTGTTTCTTCTTTAGTCTTAGACTAAGGCAGACTAGTAGCCGTCCTTGGTGGCCCTCATGGCCACGTGGAGACCCTCCTGGTCCGCAGACTGCAGGCGGAAGAGCCGCTGGTCTGCGCTGCCGCGGTGCTGTTTTTAGCCGCGGGAATAGCTGAAGTCAGCAGAAGGCCCCCAGTCTTACTTGCGGCGGTGGCTTGGCCCGGCTCCCGAGCTGGGTGCGGAGCGCTTCTCCCCGGCTGAGTCTCACCCACCCCTGCCTCCCCACAGCCAGAGGACCGGGAAGTTTGCTGCTCTGCAGGCAGAGTGACCCCGACCGACCCCCGGTGGGGGAACGGTCCCCCAGGTTCTTGCTCTGGGTCTTGTTCTGGCCTCTGAGGGGCTGTTGCTGTGCTGGGGTCTGGATGTGGCGGGAGAACTGATCCCTCCTCCTGGCTGCCTCGTTACTTCCTCTGAACAACACTTCAGGCCCAGTATCTGCCCCGACGCTCACGACCGACAGGGTCCTGTGCAAACCCGTCCTGGGGCTGCCCGGTCCCCGCTTCGTCCTCCTGACAGAGCGACTCCCTCGCCGCCCTGCCCCTGCTTCCCGTCCCCACCAGGCACGCACTCTCTACGTCACCGTTTGTCTGCAACAAATCAAAACGCTTGAGGATGTTTCAAAAGCAGTGTATTCACGTAGCATGTAAGTGTTTCATCGCCAGCTTTCCTTTGTTTTTAAGTCCCTAGAAGCTCACAGAGGACGTTGATGTACCACCCCCAGTTCACAGCCAGCACGTCCGTTTCATTATTTTAAATCTTAAAATAAGTTTGCGCGTGACGTCACCTGACAGCCCAAATTAAGGATTAAATTGTAAAAGCCACTTGGGTCAGATGCACAAAGGACTTAACAACACATTTTTCTTGAATCAATAACTCAGTAAATTAGTCCTGAGCTGGCGGCCAAGAAGCTTCCAGTCAAGTGTGTTGCTGTTTTAAAAGGTAACACTGTTATAATAACATTTTCGAGTCCAGTAATCTGCCCAGTTCTTTTGCGTTTGTCTATCAGTGGTTTGAACCACCGCTCGGGCACGTCGTGGTGTGCACGGGCGTCTGAGTCAGGCGCTTTGCCGTGATGGTCACGGGCATCCCGTGGGGTCCAGGCCTTGCCACACGCCACACCCTGGGGGGCCCTCACCCAGCGCCAGGGTGGCTGCCACCCATCCCCCCTTACCCGCCCCTGGCGCCCCCCCAACCCTGGAGCAGGGCTGCACTCAGTCCCTGCCTGGCCCCCCTTCCCGGGAGGATACCCTCCTTCTCTGTCTGCACGCCATGGGCCCTCGAGGCCACGGCCAGCCCCATCCGCCTTCGTGTGGCCGGCACCCACCGGGCCCGGGCGAGACAGGAGCGCTGTGAATCTCTCTCAAGCTGGTCAGCGACTCCTGGTCAGATAATAAGAGATTCTCCGAATGCAGTGTTGTTCTCTAAGAAACAGATACATTATTTTTACAACCTGAGTAGTCATCGAGATCGCCAGTGGCCCCGGGTAGACCTGTGTAGGGTCAGGCTCTCCCGTGGCCGAGCGTAAACATAGCTTTACTCTTCATCCAGTTGTTTGTTTGCTTGGTTGGTTGGATGGTTTTTTGTGGCTGCATTGGACTTCACTGCTGCGCGCGGGCTTTCTCTAGTTGCGGCGAGTGGGGGCTACTCTTCGATGCGGTGCGCGGGCTTCTCATTGCGGTGGCTTCTCTTGTTGCGGAGCACAGGCTCTAGGAGTGCGGGCTTCAGTAGTTGTGGCTCGTGGGCTCAGTAGTTGTGGCGCGCGGGCTTAGTTACTCCACAGTATACGGGATTTTCCTGGACCAGGGCTTGAACCCATGCCCCTTGAATTGGCCGGCGGATTCTTAACCACTGCACCACCAGGGAAGTCCCTTCATCCAGTTTATAATGAGATGAATTTCTGAAGAGAGCTGGCTCATCTTCAAAACTTTGTGAAAATCATAACTGAAAAGTTAGGGGCTTCCCTGGTGGCGCAGTGGTTGGGAGTCCGCCTGCCGATGCAGGGGACACGGGTTCGTGCCCCAGTTCGGGAAGATCCCACATGCCGCGGAGTGCCTGGGCCCGTGAGCCATGGCCGCTGAGCCTGCGCGTCCGGAGCCTGTGCTCCGCAACGGGAGAGGCCACAGCGGTGAGAGGCCCGCGTACCGCAAAAAAAAAACAAAAAAAAAGTTAGAGTTTCCGTGTTTGCACTGATTCTTATACAATAAAAATATAAATTTTTCTCCTGTGAGCCTTAGGGCTCCCCAGCACTGCCTTGGAACTGCCCGGAAGCCAGCGCTTTCCAGCGGAACGGCCGGAAACGCTCGCTGAGCCCCAGTGGCGTTTGTTACAAGCATTCGCTGGTCGTATTAATGCCGAAAGTTCTATTTATATATTCGACACATTTATTGAGACTTAATGTGTGCCTGGCGCAGTGGGAAGTGCTGGGGGCAGGGGGACATCGCAGGAAATGTGTGGACTAGTGGAGCGCAGGGGGCTGACATCGTGACCAGGTGCCGGACACACACACAGGGCACCGGAGACGGGCAGGGAGGTGGCAGGGGGCCGGGCCTTGCCGCTCCTGGTCTGTGCCCCTCTGAGCTAGGCGCGGGGTCCGCGCTGCCCCCTGGCTCTGTGGTGGGGACACAGCTGGCACCTTGTCCCCGTGCAGGGGAGCAGGAGGGGGCAGAGCTGGCCCACGACGCCATCCCCCGCTGTGGACCTGGACCGCCAGCCTCGCTGGCCCTTGCTTTCATCCAGGGGAGCTTGGGCGGAAGACCAGCTGGCTTCAGCTGGGCCAGAGCCCTTGAGGAGGGGACATCTGTTGGCACCGGCCCAGCCTGAACGATTCCACCCCGGCCCCGGGCCGCAGGCAAGAGGCTGTTGATGCAAACACGCGTGGCCGCCCGAGGGAGCCTGGGCGCTTACATAATGCGCTGAAATTTGGGGCTATTTTAAGCCGCCATGTGTGCTGTCTCATGAGCTGAGATTTCTGTACTTCGGGGTGTTTTCCCTTTTTTTGGATGCCTTTACCTCAGCTTGGAATAGAAAAATAAGGCACTGGAGGGTCCAAAGTCCAGTGTCGCTAAAATCAGACTTGCCGTGTCCCCACCAAGAACAGAGCCCGCGACAGCTCACCGGGTGTCAGTTTGATGTGCGTGTCTGCCTGTCACAGCTCACGGTCACAACCCACGGAGGAGACCTGAAGCTGAGAGCTCGAACATTGCTCTTTGCCCAACAGTTGGATCAAGGTTTGGACCATCCTCGGATGGATGTATCTTTCATAAAATACTGTGTATACTCTTCTGGGATTCCATTTGAAATTGAACCCCTTTTTCTAAACTACAGGAGTTCGTGGAGGGGTCGGGGGGCAGCTGGGGACGTGGCAGCAGAGGGCGCTGATCTGTGTTTGGGGCCAGCCCGACTCAGCTGAGTCCGTACCCTAGAGCACACCTTGCAGGAAATCACAGTGAGAGCTGTTTCTAGTCTGCGTGGGGCAGAGCTCCACTTTTTGCTTGTCAAGCCTATGCCTTCTGTGTGCAGAAGAGGTACCAACTGAAGGATCTGAAGCACCAGGATGTTTAGGTCATCCGGCAAATATTCCAAATGCAGCAAAATAATATCGTCCTAAACAACGCTGGTGACGTCCTACCGTGCGCCAGTTACTAGAGGTCTAAGCGCAGCTTGTGAGCACCTCTAGCGCAGGGAAGGCGGGAGCAGAGCAAGCTCCAGGAGGGCTTCCCGGCTGAGGTGACCCTGCTGAGAGCTGGGAGGGGAAGGAGGCCTCGTCTGGGCAGAGGGGTGGTGATCTGCCCCCTCGGAACAGACGGGAAGGCGGGGGGCCAGGGCCTGGCTCCTTCCGAGGGGCCTGGGGCGCAGGGGGTGGAACACAGGTCACCGAGGGGGTCGGGTCATAGCACCGCTCTGGCTGAGGATAACGGACGGACTGGTGCCTTGGGAGGCCAGCGTTGACTCTTGAAGAGCTGCGACTTCTAAGATAAGTAGCTCAGCAGAGCTGCTCTGTGGAGGGGACAGGGCGCCTCCAGCCCCGGGCTGTGCGTGGAGAGGCCTTCAGGCAGCTTCCCTTAAACTCACCTGCGCTGCCGGTGGAGGCTGGGCTTCCAAGGGCCGAGGCCGCCTACGGATGGGGTCGGTGGCTGGGGGTCCGAGTCCAGGCCGGTGGGCAGTGCAGGTCCACACAGAGTGTTCTGGGGGAGGACAGCTCCCCTGACGTGGGGAGCATTTGGTCTCATGATCGTCCTCTGACCAAAGAGATGCCCTTCCCACCGAGTTCTTCAATGTCTTTTCCATAGCGGTGTTTATGGCGGTCTCCACGCTGTCCACCAGGAGGTGGGGGGGTCTTAGACGGCCCCATCCTCAGTGCTCACACACAACCTGCGTGGGAGCCACCCTGGGAGCGAGGGGAGGCCTCTTCTCACGTCAGCCTGTCTGATTCAGACCCTAGGGTTTTCATCTGTTGGCACTGAGACACCAAGTTTCAAGTCTATATTCATCACACAAACTTGTGTTTTTTGACTGCTATCAGACAAGTGTTATTGGTCAGGGTTTGGCTGCTCTGTTTGAAATCAAGTGTATAGTCAGGCTGGGTAGATGTGACTTCGAGCAAAACTTAAGAAAGTAACATGCACATGCACGTGGGGAGTGTTTTCAAACCCCGTTCCCTGAGGCACTGGGGTTCCACAGAGCTTCTGCTGCGTTCCACTGCGTTTAGCTGTTTTGTAAATGTAGGTGATGTCTTTGCATTGTCTAAGGCTCTTAGAATAGTAATTCAGAAACCAGCCTCTTTCTCTGCCTCCAGATTACATTTTAATGGTCCTCGCACCACCTCTCTGTTCCTCAGCCAGTGAAGGTCAGCCTCAGAAAAGAAACACTGGTACTTTCAGGTTACATAGAAACTATTGTAATCACTTGATTACTGAGTAAGTTACAAAAAGATGTTATTTTATAGCCTTCATCCCAAATCTTCCATATAGTTACTCTATTTTTATTTATTTATTTATTTTTGGCCGCATTGGGTCTTCGTTGCTGCGCGCGGGCTTTCTCTAGTTGCGGCGAGCGGGGGCTACTCTTCGTTGCGGCGTGCGAACTTCTCATTCTGGTGGCTTCTCTGGTTGCAGAGCACGGGCTCCAGGCATGTGGGCTTCAGTATTTGCAGCACGTGGGCTGAGTAGTTGCAGTGCATGGGCTCTAGAGCGCAGACTCAGTAGTTGTGGCACATGGGCTTAGTTGCTCCGCGGCATGTGGGATCTTCCCGGACCAGGGCTCGAACCCGTGTCCCCTGCATCGGCGGGCAGATTCTTAACCACTGTGCCACCAGGGAAATTCCATAGTTACTGTATTTTTAAAATAAAGTTTTTGTTTGGGAATTTCCCAGAGCTTTTCATACAGATGTTTGACTCCAAGGGGGAGGAAATTAATTTGCAGCTATAAATTATGATTTAATTTATAGTTGTGTGTGTCTCATTGAAGTGTTCCCACTGGGCTGGGATCTCACAGTTACTCTCTTCAATATAAAGACTCAATCATTTAGAGACACGGAAAGACTGACGCAGAGGACAAGAAGGGGACAGTCTTCTCCACGTTGACGGGACGGTGAGCACGGCTGGTGCCCCTCCTCCCGGGATGGGGTGGGCAAGTCCCCCACCCTGGGTTTCCTGGCCACCTGCCCTGAGTGGACCTCAGTGAAGGACAAGGGCTCGTGTTACCTTGTAAGCTCAGACCACAGCAGCTGTGAGGTGCGAATCAGGGCAATAGAACCGGGCTGAAGGCTAGAGAAGTGTGACTCGGTGTCGCCTCCAGAAAGAGACGCTGAAGGCGGTTTTCCTGAGGTAGTGGACGCCGGTCTCACGCCTGGTGGGGGGGCTACACGGCCCTCTTGCTGATGGGCCAGAGCCCCCCCGTCGGGATGCCCACCTTCTCGTCTCTGTCCACAACACTCAGCAGGCACCTGCTCGGGTGCTGGCACGGGGGACACGCAGTCCTGCCCTCCAGGGCTGTGACGGCGACACCCGGACACATTAGGGACTGTGGGGCAGGCGTGCAGGGGCTGCAGGGGGGAGGGGTGCAGGGGGAGGGGCGGCAGGTGATGGAGGGGCGCAGGGGGGAGGGGTGCAGGGGGGAGGGGCGGCAGGTGACGGAGGGGCGCAGCGGGGAGGGGCGGCAGGTGACGGAGGGACGCAGGGGGGAGGGGTGCAGGCGGGACGGGCGGCGGGCGATGGAGAGGCGGCAGGTGTAGGGCAGGTGCAGCCAGGCTGGAGACAGGGTGTGGAGTCACAGTGGTGACCAGCGCCGTGTGCTGGTGTGCGGAGAGGCCGGGAGGTGGGGTTGAGGTGCGGGAAAGCTCAGCTTCCAGGTGGCCGCGCGCTGGGGCAGAGCACACCTGAGCGGACGTCTGGGGGGCTGTGGTTGACTCACGGGGTGAAGATCAGTAGAGGGGCTTGAGATCGGGCTCTGTGAAGGGCCAGGACCCCGCCGTGGCCTGGGGAGGGTGGCTGGAGATCAGGCGCGTGGCGGCCTGGGCGGGAGGGCAGGAGGGGGACAGGGGGCAGGTGTGCGTCGGCCACAGGAGCGGGATGGCGAGATCCAGCCCGAAGATGTGAGTCGTGTTTGGAGACAGAGGACGATGGCGCGGGGCTCCTGGGCAGACACGGAGGCTGAGCGCTCGCTGCTGGGGTTCAGGGTGGCCGCCCCGATGCGGTGGGAGGGCGGGCCCTGGGGCCGCGGGGCCACGGCCTCGCTGTGTCCCGTTCAGGGACGGGATAGCGGAATCCTCCGACGCGGGGCCGGGCTCCCCGGGCCTCCCTGACCCACCAAGGCGCCGGGCAGTGTCCAGGTGCGGAGGCTGGGGAGGGCGTGGAACCATGTCGGGGGGTCAGGGAGCCGCGGGGTGGGGGAGGGGGACTCTGGGCTTGTTCGCGGCCAGGCGGGGACTTGTGTGGCTGTTCTGGGCGGGGGCTGTCGTGGTCAGCTGACATCTCGAGAGGGTCCCAGCGCTTCTGTGGGGAGCAGCTGGGCAGCGTCAGGTCAGGGCTGCCGGCAGGAGTGACACTGCCCGCCCCGCCTGGCCGGGGAGCCCTGAGCCTGAGCGCCCAGTCCCAGCGGCCTCTCTTTCTCCTCCTTTTTCTCTCACTTGAGGGACCGGTTCTCAGACCGAGGCCACCGGGTGCGGCCCCAGGGCCCTGGGCAGGCAATGCCCCTGTCTCAGCTTCAGTCAGGAGCAGGGCTCTGAACACTACCTGGGCGGCAGAGAGCTCGGCCACCAGGACCGTGCGCTGAGGAAGGTGCTTTGTTATCCCCATTTGCACGTAGGGAGACCGAGGCACAGAGGTTAACCTGTCCAAGGTCAGGCACCTCGTACGCAGAGCTTACGTGAATGTGCGAATCTGCTCACGTGACCGTATCTACGGGTGTGCGCCTGGGTGTAAGCTTATCTTTAGCTCTGTTTTAGGTGATGCCTGTGCGTGTGCATGTGTGTGTGTGTGTGTGTGTGTGTGTGTGTGTGGCTTTGTCTTTATTGCACAAGTGTCTTAGTTTCCTGGGGCCGTCATAACAGATACCATAGACCACAGAGGGGCTCAAACGACAGGAATCTCCTGTCCCCCGAGTCTGCAGGCAGAAGTCTGAGATCGCGGTGTCGGCAGGCTGGTCCCTCTGCGGCTGCGGAGGGGTGTCTCTCCGTGCTCCCCAGCGTCTGGTGGCCTCTGGACACCCTCGGCCATGGTAGCCCCTGTCTCTACATCCATCCTCACACGGCGTCCCCGTGGGTCTCTGTGCCCAAATGTCCCCTTTGTATTTATAAGGACAGAGTCATGTCCGGTCATGGGCCTGCCCTGATGACCTCATCTTAACTCGGTCACCTCTGTGAAGACCCTAAAGACGTTCTGAGCCGCTGGGGACGTGGGCTTCAAAATAAGCAGCTGGGGGCACCAATCAGCCTTAACAAGGGGTCAAAGCTCATTTTTTTACAGTTTATTTTTTATTTTATTTTTAAGATTTTTATTGAAATATAGTTGATTCACAACGTTGTGTTCGTTTCAGATGTACGGCAAAGGAATTCAATTACACATATACATAAATATATACCTCCTTCCTTTACGTTCTCTTCCATGATAGGTTATTACAGGCGCCCCAGAAGGTCAGAGCTTTTGCCCTTGAAGTTGATAAGCAGCAAAGCACAGCTGTACCAAGCAGTGTGACTTTTGTGCTTTTCTGTAAGAAATGGTGATGCTCTAACAGTGCAGTGTCTGTAACCATTTCCACTTTAGTCCGACGTTGGCGTGCTGGAAACGCCCGCTCTGGTGGGCTGGTCCTCCCCGTTGGGACCGAGGGCCGGTGCGGGCGTGGGGACCCGGCTGGCAGCCGTGCTGCCCGCAGACAGAGCCGCAGCCCTCTGTCCCCTGCAGGCATCCTTCCCAGCAAACCTCCAGCTTGTCCTCGTCCTGCGCCCAACGGGATTTTTCCAAAGGACGCTCTCTGACCTCGCCTTCAGGTTCAACAGAGATGACTTTAAGATGAAGGTACCGGTAAGTGCTCACCTCCTGTGAGGAGTGGCCCGGCTCCACCTGGGCACGGGGGCGAGGGGACCAGGGAAGTGGGTGTGAGCGACCCCCAGCTGCAGAGGGACCCCTTTCTCGCCTTCTCACTCCGGCCAGCACAGGGCAGCCCCTTTAAAGGCAGAGGTTGCAGGGATCCCTTAGAAGCTGTGCACCCAGGAAGCCTGCGTCCCCCCAGGGAGGCCGGCCCACGTTGAGCCAGGTACCCAGAGCAACCCAGTTGGAAGGGGTTGCCCGGCAACGCGCCCGTTACCAAGAGGACAGAGCCCACCCCCAGCACCTTAGAACCTCTCCAACAAGACCAGCCAGGTTTCTCTTGGAATCTGAGAATGCCGGTGTGGGTCACCGTCCCCGAGGTTGTCCCCTGCTCTCCGCGCTCAGGACAGAGGGTGCTTTGCCGGCCGGGGCCAGGTGTGCAGGCCACACTCAGCGGCCCTAGACCTCAGGCTCCAGGGCTTGAGGGGAAGGGGGTGCACCCGTTTTCGTAGCATCAAAAGCCTTGGTTTCTGATGCTGGGGGCAGGGGTCTGTGCTCCCCAGGCCGCAGCCCGGCCCTCCCTCCGCCGAGCCATCTCCTGGGCACCAACGTCTCAGGGACCCTGTGAGGCGGTGACATTTGCCCATATTTGGCGAGTGACCCTCGCTAACAAGAGACCCCGGGTCACAGGAAACAAGGCTGGGGTCCCACCCTAAGTGTGGTGGTTGCCCTGCACGTGGCCCCGTGGGGCCGAGCCCGTGAGTTCTCGAAACACGGTTTCACAGAATTCGTCGCCAGCATCTCCTGTTCCCTGGCCCATTTTGGATCATTCTTTAGAATTAGAGAAGCATCATCTCGGGAAGGCTGCTGCTACAGTGTGTCCACGTCAGTGTGCTGGTGCCTGTGCTGACCTCGGTGCTAAGTAGAAAACGTCCAGAGGGGCGGTGTGTTCTCGCCTCTTCTGTCGTGGTTCAGTAGACACGAAGCAGGTAGAAGTCACGGAGGAAGAGTGTTAGGTCCTTGGATAGTGGACCGACCCGTCCCTGGTCCTGTTGGCGTGAATCAGGCTGACCTGGGGGAACGGCCTTGCCGGACGGCAAAGAGAGACCAGATACCTCCGCTGAGAACTGACATCGTAGCCTGTTCTTAAGTGAAAGTTATGTCTCAGTCGGGGGGCCTCACGTGGGCCCCCGACGGCGGGGCAGGTGGTCCTCCGGGTCTCGGTGGCACCCTGACCTCCCACGTCGGGATACAGTTGACCTGGGACGTGTCAGGTGTCCCCTCGGCCCCCAGCGAGCTCAGAGTTTAATAAAACACGAGGTGGTGTCGAGTGGCGCGTGGGCTGAGCCTCCCAGGACCTCGGCAGCAGGAACTGACAGCTTGCAAAGCAAAGGCTGTATTTTTATCCAGGCTCATGGATGGAATGACCTCAGAAGGACAAGAGCAAGATAGGAAGTAAAACTCATCCGTGTGGAAGAGCCTCCGGGGCCACCTGTTCTCCCCAAAGGCAGCTGTGCCGTGCTGGGCACCTACCCCGCCCCCGCGCAGCCTCCCGGTCTCAGCAGGAATGCGGACAGACCCGCGGCTTTGGGGTCCGTGCGGCTCCGTTAGCACGAGGGCCCCCTCACCCATCAGACGCCCGGTGTCGGCAGCGTGCCCGGCTCCATCCAGGTCTTTGCTCGACCCCAGCAGCGGTCGTCTGGTGAGACCGGTCATTGTACACTCGTCTCACGGATGGGAGAGCCGAGGCCCAGGGGGCGCTGCGCCCTGCCCTCCGTGGAGGAGCCGGGAGACGCCTTCCGTCCACGCCTGCCTCGGCCCCTCCGTCTGCGTGTGCGGGGCGCTCTGCTTACGGGCGGCTCTCATCCTCCCCAGGTCATAATGCTGAGCTCCGTCCCGGAATTACACAGCTACATTGACAAGTCCCAGCTGACCGAGGACCTGGGCGGGACCCTGGATTACTGCCACTCCAGGTGGCTCTGCCACCGCACAGTGAGTCCCCTGCGTCCTCCGTAACCATAGTCAATCCAGCAGGGCTGCTTTTGCCTTAAGGTGACGCCTGTTCCAAAGACCTCTTCCCGTCTGCCCGGGTTTTCTCCCCGAGGATGAGCAGGTGGTCTCAGTGGACCTTAGTCATCCTCCCCGAGGATGAGCAGGTGGTCTCCGTGGACGTTAGTCATCCTCCCCGAGGATGAGCAGGTGGTCTCCGTGGACGTTAGTCCGAAGGAGGAACGCGAGTCATGAGTCGGGACTGGCTTTCCTGGGCTCAGGACAGAGAAGAAAGAAGGAGAAGCACGAGCTGGGTTCTCGGCACTCGCCCTCCGAGGAGGGTGCAGAGCCCGTGTTTGTGAAGGAGCCGAGGCCGAGGCACAGGCGGGGAGCCGGGCTGGGCTGCGGCCAAGCTTCCAGGCGCGGGAGCCGCAGCGCGTCAGCAGCTCCGTGAGGGTGCTTTCCTCCCCACCAGGCGATAGAGAGCTTCGCCCTCCTGGTTAAGCAGACGGCTCAGATGCTGCAGGCCTTCGGGACCGAGCTGGCCGAGACGGAGCTGCCCAACGACGTACAGTCCACGAGCTCCGTGCTCCGTGCCCACACGGAGAAGAAGGACAGGGCCAAGGTGCGTGCGCAGGCGGGTGGTGCAGGGAGGGGCGTCTGGGAGGCTCCCGAGCTGGCTGCCCTGCAGGGAAGCTGAACCTCCCTTCCAAGCAACGTCTCTGGTTGGCCCTGCCGTCCTGCTGCCGGGCCCTGCTGATCAGGGCAACGAGACAGCATCCCCGGCACCCCGGGAGCGGGGGGCGGACTCAGACGCCTGAGCCTGACCAAGTGGTCGCGGCACACAACCGGCGTCCTGGTCAACGCGATCGGGACTGTGCCCCCGAGGCCGCCGCGCGATGCGGGCTTTGAGTTGGTGGAGGCCGTGACCCACTGCTGGTGCTTGGCGGCCGCCCCCTACCCGCCAAGAGAGCCCTCACCCCGTCCGGCCCCCGGCGGCGGGCCACGGGAGCGGACACCGGGGGTCTGGTTTCCTGTTACCCTGTCCGGTCCCACTGCCTGGGAGACCCGTAACCCTAGCCCTTCCCCGTTCACGGTGGGAGCGCCTCCCCAGCACTGCTGGGCGGTCAGCAGAGGGTCTGGGGGACAGGCGGAGGCCACCGTGTGCCCACCTGATTGTCGTCACCTTCACACTCCCCTGCGGGGCCGGGCGCCACGGAGCCCACCGCCGGGGGCCAAGTCCAGGGCCCGGCGGCCTGGGGTGATGGGCGGCGCGCTCTTCCCACAGGAGGACATGAGGCTGGCGCTGGACGAGGGGCGGAGCGTCCTGGAGAGCATCCGGGAGCCGCTGGCCCGGGGCCCGGAGCAGAGCCCGAACCAGGACCAGCTGGACAGTCAGAGCACCGTGCAGAGGTGAGGCCGGGGCCGGCGGGGTCAGGGCGGCAGCGCGTGACCTGCAGGCGCAGAGGCAGCTCACCGCTTCCTCGTGCCCTGAGCTGAGGTTGTGAATGACAGGCCCAAACGGCCACGTCTGCACCTTTTAAAACAACACACTCAGCACAACCACCCGCCCCAGGCGGCTCCGAGAGACCCAGGGCGTCGAGGGCAAGGGCAGGGCCCCGGGGGGAGACAGACCCCGGCCCCCCGAGCCCTCCGACGTGCCCCCTCGCGTGTGGAGGGCAGACCGAGCGCCCCGCCCGCTTGGCGCTGCAGGGGCCCCGCATGGCTGCCGTCCCCTCTCGCAGGCTCCTGGCCCAGCTGAGTGAAACCGAGGCCGCCTTCGATGAGTTTTGGGCAAAGCATCAGCGAAAACTGGAGCAGTGCCTGCAGCTCCGGCACTTCGAGCAGGACTTTCGAGAGGTGAGAGGCCGGGGCTCGGGGGGCCTGCGGGTGGGCGCCCGGCACTGCGGCTGCGGAAGGCCGCCGACAGCGCGCGGTGAGAACTGGCTCGTCAGCCACGCGGAGCCGCGCGGGGCCGCGGGATGGGCTTGGACTACGTGAGCGATGAGTAAACCATTGCCGACGAAGGTCGTAGAAACTGTCCCGCGCCCTTCATCCTTCTCCATCACGGTGGTTTTAGCTGTTCTGGTTCCTTTGCCTTTCCGTGTAAATTTAAAATAATCTCGTCTACGAGACAAGATTTGCCACGAGGAAATCCTGCTGGGCTCTGTCAGGAACGGTGTTGAACCTGCACCTCAATCTGGGAGCATCAGCGCCTTCACTGTGCCGAGTCCGCCACTCAGTGAACGTGCACGTCGGTCCATTTATTTAGATTTTCTTACATTTCTTTCACCAGTGCTGTGTGGTTTGCACGAGTTCAGCACGTGTTTTGTTTGATGTACGTGTGCGTGTTCCGTTTCTCAAGCAACTGCGGATGGTGTTGTATTTTTGATTTCGGCGTCCATGTGCTCATCGCTGTCTGTGGAAGTACAGCTGGCTTTTTGTATATTTATCTCGTCTCCTGAAACCTTGCTGAACTCAATCTGGGAGTCGTTTGGTAGAGTTTCGGGGTTTCTCCACATAGACGATCAGGTCATGTGCAAACAGAAATGGCTTGATTTCTTCCTGTTTGATCTGTATGTCTTTATTTGTTTATTTTTTAAATTGTTTGCCCCGTTGCCCGGAGAGAGCTTCCACCGCTCGCGTAACGGTAGTGAGGGCGGGCGTCCCTGCCCTGCCCCCAGTCTCACGGGGAAGGCGTCTCGCCGTCGTTGCGCCTGTGGCGTCGGCAGTGGGGTCGCCGTAGAGGCTGCTTCTCAAATCGAGGAAGTTTCCCTCTGGCTCTGCTTCTGAGAGGGCTCCGGGCCCCGCCCCTCCCTGCGCGCCCCGTTTCTGCGGCATATACCCCCCTTCTTCTCTCCTTCTTCTCACTGCTCTCCCTGCCTGGTCTCTCACCCCCACTCCGTCGCAGGTCAAAGCCGCCTTGGACGTGTTGGCCCAGAAGATCACGACCTTCACCGACGTGGGGAACAGCCTGGCGCATGTGCAGCACCTCCTGAAGGACCTCGCCAGCTTTGAGGAGAAGTCCAGTGTAAGAAGGGACGTGGGCGGCAGGCGCGTGGCGGCCTGGGGACGCTGTGCTCAGTGTCACCGTCCCCGCAGAGGCCCCCGTCCCTGCCCTGAGCCCCGTGGGCAGGGGGAGGGGCGGCTACCTGGCCCACTCACCCCCACTGACCCCCGTCTCACCCTCAGTGACCCCCATCCCACCACCACTGACCCCCGTCCCACCCTCACTGACCCCCATCCCACCTCACTGACCCCCGTCCCACCTCACTGACCTCCGTCCCACCCCACTGACCCCCGTCCCACCCCACTGACCCCCGTCCCACCCCTGCTGACCCCCGTCCCAGCCCACTGACCCCCGTCCCACCCCCGCTGACCCTCGTCCCAGCCCACTGACCCCCGTCCCACCTCACTGACCCCCGTCCCAGCCCACTGACCCCCGTCCCACCTCACTGACCCCCGTCCCACCCCCGCTGACCCCCGTCCCACCTCACTGACCCCCGTCCCACCTCGCTGACCCCCGTCCCAGCCCACTGACCCCCGTCCCAGCCCACTGACCCCCGTCCCACCTCACTGACCCCCGTCCCAGCCCACTGACCCCCGTCCCACCCTCACTGACCCCCATCCCACCTCACTGACCCCCATTCCACCTCACTGACCTCCGTCCCACCCCACTGACCCCCGTCCCAGCCCACTGACCCCCGTCCCACCCCCGCTGACCCTCGTCCCAGCCCACTGACCCCCGTCCCACCTCACTGACCCCCGTCCCAGCCCACTGACCCCCGTCCCACCTCACTGACCCCCGTCCCAGCCCACTGACCCCCGTCCCACCCCCGCTGACCCTCGTCCCAGCCCACTGACCCCCGTCCCACCCTCACTGACCCCCATCCCACCTCACTGACCCCCATCCCACCTCACTGACCTCCGTCCCACCCCACTGACCCCCGTCCCAGCCCACTGACCCCCGTCCCACCCCCGCTGACCCTCGTCCCAGCCCACTGACCCCCGTCCCACCTCACTGACCCCCGTCCCAGCCCACTGACCCCCGTCCCACCTCACTGACCCCCGTCCCAGCCCACTGACCCCCGTCCCACCTCACTGACCCCCATCCCACCCCCGCTGACCCCCACGCCCACCCCTGCCGACCCCTGGCAGGAAGTGGTGCCCCTTTGCCCCAAGAACCAGGCTGAGCCGGTCTCTGGCGGCTCCACAGGCGGTCACGCAGCGGGCCCGCACCCTGGCCCTGGAGGGTGAGCGGCTCATCGAGCTGAAGCACTACGCCGTGGACTCCATCCGCCCCAAGTGCCACGAGCTCCGCCAGCTGTGTGGCCAGTTTGCAGCTGACGTCGGGCGGAGGAGAGGGCTGCTGGGCAGGGCGCTGGATCTGCACGGCCTCCTCGAGGCGGTAGGCCCCCAGCCCGGCGCACACACCCCACGCCCCGCGGCCCCGCGGGGACGCTCCTGCCGTGGGCTGGGCCCCAGGCACCGGTGAAAAACGGCCCTTTCCTGTGGCCCAGAAGGTCCCGTCCCGACACGGAAGCGTTTATAGGACTCGCCTGCCACAACTGGCCGTTTCTTTAAGAAACCCAGAGGCTGACTGTCCAGCCAGTTCCCTGCACTTGGTCCTCAGCGTGGGTGCGTCCCGTCCCGGGCGATTCACTTGGTTTCAGGCCTGCGTCCCCCAGGGGAGCCCTCTGGACGTAGGGGCAGGACAGGGACGCTACGTCCTGCAGGTGGTCCCAAAGCACAGCGGTCAGCGGGCCACGGGAGACGCCAGGACAGCTTCCAAGGTGCCTTGTCTCCCTCCAGTCCATGAAGTGGTGTGACGAGGGCATCTACCTGCTGGCCTCGCAGCCGGTGGACAAGTGCCAGGCCCAGGACGGCGCCGAGGCGGCCCTCCAGGAGGTCGAGAAGTTTCTGGAGACGCGTGCGGAAAACAAGATCCAGGAGCTCAGTAAAATCTACCAGGACTACGAACCCATCCTCACCCGAGACCTGCTGGTGAGGAGACAGCCTCTCACCTGTTCGACGACGGGTTACTCTGATGATGCCCAGAGACACCGGGCGATCGGGGGGAGGAGAGCAGAGGGTGCCTTTCGGGCCGGACGTCGCTCCCGGGCCCCCCACGCCCCTACGGGGTCCCCGCCTGCGGGGAGGGCCCTTGCTCGGTGCCGACAGTGAGACGAAACCGGACTCCTCACTCGGCCGCTGTCTGCGCCACACCGCCGGCCGCTCGCCGGGCTCCAGGCCCGGGGCCCCTCCCCCCTCGGTGCCCCCGCCTGCCAAGGGCAGCGCGGGGGCCACGTGCGTCGCGGCAGCTCTCGGGAGGTGTCCTGATGAGCCCGTCACCCCCTTCCCTGCAGGAGCACGTGCAGAAGGTCTTCCGGAAGCAGGAGAGTGTGGAGGAGATGTTTCACCGGAGACAGGCGAGCCTCAAGAAGCTGGCCGCCAAGCAGACGCGGCCCGTGCAGCCGGTGGCCCCCCGGCCAGAGGCGCCCGCGAAATCGCCCTGCCCCTCCCCGGGTACGGGCGGTCGCCCCTCCCCCTGGGCAAGGCCCTCCTTCCCCCCCAGCCCATTGCGTAAATGATAAAGTGTCATCGGCCCTCGGCCTGCTCATTCCTGTGCTCACATCCGTGCCACTCCCCGTTGCTGTGGCTGGACGGGGACCGCCTGACTGTCGGGGCCTTTCCTGGGCTCATCCCGCCCGTCTGTCCTTGGCGCCATAGCCGGGATGGTCTTCCCCTCGCGCAGCTCAGCCCTCCACCCCGAAGCCTCCTGGTTCCCCAGTGCAGCGCTTCTGGAAGGCACAGCTGGACGCGAGGCCTTTCCTAAGGCCCCTCCCATCACCTCCTGTCGGCAGACGCGCTGCCCAGCGCCAGCAGGGCTCCCGCTGCTTTCTACAGCTGTGGCTGGTGTGGGCCGTCGGCGCTGAGAGACCCTGAGCCCGGCGCGCAGGGCCCATTCGGAGGCCTCCAGGCGCCGAGTTCTCCCCCGTCACCTGGGAGCCGGGCCGCACTGGGAAGTGGTGGACGGTGGGCGCCCCACGCGCCCGGAGCCCCGTTTCCTTGCTCTGTACCTGACTGTGCTTTCCCCACCCTGCTTTGGGCTGCTCGCAGCTTTTCCTCCAAAAGTTAAAAAGACACACTCAAGAGCACACCGACGGTCCTGGATAAGCTTTTCACCTCCAGGCAGTAGGGTGCGAGGTCCCACTCCTGTCCACTTCTTTCCAACCCAGGCATCCGGAGAGGCTCCGAGATCCACAGTTCTGAGGGCAGCGTGCTCCGGAGGGGGCCCTACAGGAGGGCCAGGGTGAGTGCCCGTCCCCACCGCCCGGTCCCCTCCCTGCCCCCAGCCCCCCCGGCGCTCCTCCGTGCACACAGGCCAGCGCACCTGGGGGGCATCCTCTGCTCCTGCCCCATCCCTCCCTCCGGGCCGCCCCATCCTGCCTGCGGGGCCTCGACCGGCAGGAGGTTGGGTTATGGAAGCAGGGCGTCCGGCTGCACCTTCTCGTCTCTGAAAGCGCGATGTGGGCCCCCCTTTCTCCCCAGAGTGAAGTGAGTGAGGGCCGGCAGGGCCGCGGCCGCTCCACCGGGGACGAGGAGAGCCTGGCCGTCCTGCGGAGGTGAGTGGCCTGCCTTTCCCCCCAGCAGGTCTGAGGACAAGCGTGACCCACCGGAGCTCAGCCCCTGGGGAGGGTCTGTACGTAAAGGAGCCAGAGGCGGTGGGACCAGAGGCCTGTGTTGTCCCTCCCTGGGCCCAGGGCACCCGGCTAGTGGATGCAGCCCCAGGCCACTCTCGCAGGGCCAGCCTCGGACCCACCCCCGCCGGCCCTGTCTCCTCGGGACGGGCCCCTCCTGCCGCCCACGAGCCTTTCCGACCCTCCGCTCCACGTGCTGGTGCCGGGCGTCACTTCTCTTTCTTGGTCTCTCCCCACCGCAACCCTGCAGAGGCTCTGCTCGCCCCACACCCGCCCTGGGCGCCCCGCATGCTCCAGCCCCACCCAGATGCTGGGAGAGTGTCTGTCCCTGCACGGACGCACTGCTGGGCTCCAAACTCTGGGCTGGGCAGGAAGGCACTGCCCACGTGCTTCCCAGGCTGGCGGTCGCTCTCCCGCAGGGCCCCTGCCTGCCAGCCGAGCTGGATCGTCCATAGCTCCACGAAGGCAGCCTGCACTCGGCGCCCTCCTGCGCCCACTCTGAAACCCTGCTCAGACCCCACACTGCCCAGCCTCCCACAGGGATGTCCTCCCCGCCGAGCTCACGCCGCCCTCCCGCCCGCGGTGGGGAGGGAACCCGAGCCTTCCTCTCCCGCGACCTGTCCCACCCTGTGCGGAGCATGGGCACTTTGAACGGCGCCAGGGCCAGCTGACGTGCCGGCTGCCGCCTGCTCCACGATCCCCACCCTTGGCTCCGTTTTCTGTGCGTGAAAACAGGAAGCTTGGTCACAGGCAGTTAGAAGGTGGTCCTGGTCCGTAAGGCGAGGTCTGAGTGGCCGGTTTGCAAGCCAGGCCCTCCCGGGAGCCCTAACCTGACGGCACGTAGACGATCCCCAGGGGGTCGCTGCGGGGTCGCTGCAGAGCCGCTGCCTGCGGGCGGCCGGCGGGGCCTCGGGCGCTGGGAGCCCAGGGCGCCTCAGGGGACGGTTGGGAAGCTGCCCCTGCATGAAGGCCGTCGCCCATCCACAGGCACGTGATGAACGAGCTTCTGGACACGGAGCGGGTCTACGTGGAGGAGCTGCTGTGCATCCTGGAGGTGAGGCGCCGGCGCCGCCGCGCCGTGTGGTCTCGTGGCCACGACACGGCTCTGCCGACAGCCCAGGGCTGGAGGCCACTCGCCTGTCCGTCCCCGGGACGGGGCGCTGGCTGCAGGTGTACTGGCACTGGGCCGTGTTTGCGGCCGGAGGGCAGCCGTGCCTGACCCTCCCTGGGTGGGGGGCTGTGGCCTGGGGGCGGCAGAAGGGCTTCTGGGTGCGGGACTGTTCTATCGTGGGGTGTGGGCAGTGGTCACGGGTGCGGACACAGAGATGGCGCACCCACAGGACTTGTCCTCTTCATGGAAGGTGCGCCTGAATTTACTGAATTTAAAAAGGTTCAAAGGGAGGAGGATGGAACCACCCTCCCTCCCAAAAAACATAATTGGTGCCGCTTCTAATTCAGTCGTCTTTCTGGTGCTGGTCCGGAGAATCACCTTAGATGGTCAGTGAATGAATTTGAGGTGGATTCGATTTCTGAAGCCTGAGACAGCGTCACTTCCCTGCTTGGCGGCCACGTGGAGACCAGGCTTATGCGGGGCTGATGGGCCTGGGCTTCCCCTCTGACCCCTCCCCGCTCCGCAGGGCTACGCTGCTGAGATGGACAACCCTTTAATGACACACCTCATCTCGACGGGACTTCAAAACAAGAAGGATGTTCTGTTTGGAAACATGGAAGAAATTTACCACTTTCATAACAGGTCAGGCCCTCCCTCGGGTCGCCCACGGGCCTCAGGTTATGCTTTGCTGGGGGAGAAGATTCCTCCCTCCCTCTCAAGAGGGATAAGCGGACGGGCAGTGGGTTTGGTAGGGCGTGCCCAGGGTAGCTCCCTGGGCGGCGGTGAGTTACAAGGGCCGCCCACAGAGGGAGGAAGCGGGAGCTGGCCCCCCAGGTGTGCGCACTAGGCCCTTCTGGGTGACACCGAAGCCACACCCCTTGGTGACGCCCCTAGCCCAGCCCGTCTCGAAAGGACGGCAACACCACAAGTTCCTTCCTGCCCGCCCTCCCCTCGTGGGAGCACCCGTGGCCTCTCTGTGGCTGTGGGGAAAGGGTGCATGGTCCTCCTGGGCCCGCTCACCCTCAGCAGTCTCGGGGGCTCTCGGGGAAGATCCGTGGTGGGCAGCCGTCTAGCAGAGAGAAGCAGGTTGGCAGCACGAGCCTGTGGTCCTGAGGAAAGGCCGCTGTGCACGAGCCCCTCCTGTGCTGCCCGGCCCTCCCCTCCGCTGGACTCCAGGAGACACTGGGGCTTCTGTCTGGCCACTCACTTTCACCCTCTGTCCTCAGCCTCTGTCACCTGCCGCTTATAACGGAGGTGTCAGGTCTCACCTGAGCCGCAGCTGGAGGCTTCCTTTGGGGATTAGAGTGAGCAGGTGGCCTGGTCCCCCTGCTCCCTCAGCATCCTCGCCCCGGCCTAGGGTCTCGGCCCGTCCTCGGTTCTGGGGCCCTGGAGGGATTTACCCAGTGGACAGATGCGAGTCAGGAACCTAGAGGAAAACTCAGCCCGCAGGCTCAGGGGCAGTGCTTTGTGGAGGAGGGTCCCGGGGGCAGAGCCAAGATCCCTGACGTCTGCAGAAAACCCGCGGAGCACACGGGCTGTGAGGGCCTCGAGACGCTCCCGTCTGCTGCTGTGGACTCTTCATCCGTGTTTGTGCTGATGGAGCGTCTCCCAACTTCTGTGTGAGCGCAACACCAGAAACACAGCATCCCCATGGGGCCACGGCTGCATGAACCTGAGAGTCTGGTGCAGTCGGGACCCCAGGCCCCGAAATCAGGTGGCGCGTCCTTGCTCCCACAGCCCCCGCGGCCGTCCAGAGTCAGGATGAGTGCTGTCCAGAAAATGACGTCTGATGGCTTGTGACGGATGCCGTCTTGTGCTGGTGTTGTTCATGTGACCTATTGCAAACTTTCTTTGTCTAGAATATTCCTGAGGGAGCTGGAGAACTACATAGACTGCCCAGAGCTGGTTGGAAGGTGCTTTCTAGAAAGGGTAGGTGACTCTCAAGTGCACACTCCGCCTCAACTCTCACAGTTTCTCCTCGCGGTCACATGGCTTTAAGTTCTGTCACAGTCCCCGTCTAACCAACCGGAATCACAAGGACGAATGTTTCCAGTTTAGCTGAGACGCTTTGTGGTAGGGCCAGAAGAATACAGCTTTGTCTGAAGCCAAATGAGCCCAAAAAAAAGAGAGACTATAAAGCATCAGCTTTGAGAGATGCCAGGATGACACAGCGTCTAAGTTTGGATTTGCAAGCGTACGGGTAGCTGACGCTCCTTCCTGCTGGGGTTGGTTTCGTGCTGGTCTTGCCGATCAGGACTCCCGCGCTCACCAGCTGACCCTGCACGTCACTCGTGCTCGGAAGCTGTAGACGCACCCTCCTTCCGGCGGGACGATCGCTAGCGTGGGGGTTTGTGGCGAGGCTCTGGGAGCGGGAGGGGATGCGGGATGCGGGATGCGGGATGCTGTCTCCCCCGACCCTGCTGCATGGATCCCGGTGAACTGCTGACTCAGCAGCAGGGGGCGCACTTCCTTCCTCCCAGTAGTGAAAAGGTCGCCTTCACAACGCAAGCCGGAGGCCGAGGCTCCCTGTCAGGAATTGGCATCGAGGGGCAGAGGGAGGAAAGAAGGGGCCATGTTTGTGCCCCGCTCGGCCTGGCCCTGGGGAGCGCCTCCCTGTGCTCTCTGAGAATCGGGGCTGGGGGAGCACCGCGCCGTGGCTCGGGGGACCCGTGAGCGGTGCAGGCTCTCAGGCCGCCCCTGGCCTGCGGAACCCGGAGTGCGGGTGGAGGCGGCAGCCACTGCTTTCCCCAGCCCGCTGGCCGTCGGATGCGCACGCAAGCGTGAGCACCACTGTGTAGCTGAGCCCTGGGGAGTCTCTTTACAGAGTCGGTGCTGGTCCTGCATTTCTTTTCAGTCTGTTATCTCTGAGGCCAAAGCCAGCCGTATGGACCTAATCTTTTATAAAAGAAGTACCCAGACTAGGGCAGCCCTGAGAACTGAACTTCTGGGGGGCTGTTACCTGGCTGCCCGCCAATGACAGCCGTGGCGTCTGAGATGGAGGCGTGACTGGATTCCGGGGGAGGCCAGGCTGGTCCCGGAGGTGCCGTGCGTCCTGGCGCGGAGGGGCGTGACTCAGCGGCGGGGTCAGCCCACCTCCGGGCGCTGAGGTCCCCGTGAGCCAGAGGCGCCCTGCGACGCGGCCCCTGTCCCGCTGCAGATGGAGCAGTTCCAGGTCTACGAGAAGTACTGCCAGAACAAGCCGCGCTCCGAGAGCCTGTGGAGACAGTGCTCCGACTGCCCGTTCTTCCAGGTGTGTCTCCTGGCTCCCTTGAGCGGGGACGTTCCTTTACTGCTTGACTCTCAGACAAGGAAGAGCGTCAGCCGTCTAAGGCAGAGGTTCTGGTGGTTGCAGGAATGCCAGAAGAAGCTGGACCACAAGCTGAGCCTCGACTCCTACCTGCTGAAGCCAGTCCAGAGGATCACCAAGTACCAGCTGCTGCTCAAGGTGAGAGGCCGGGCGGCCACACCTGGCCGGGCGTCCCCTGGAGCCCCCTCCCCGCCTGCCCCCCCGCCAGCCGCACGCCATTTAGTGGCGGCCATCCCGACCCGTCCCTGAACCCCGTGGTCTCTGGGCACCTTCTTCCCGTCTCTGCGAGGCCCTGGCTCTTCACACGCCTTTGTGGAGGGCCTGTTGTGCGCTGCCCATTGTCGGGCGTCAGGGACACGGGGCAACAGGCGGGCAGACCCTGCCCCACAGGGCACATGCGAGGCTGCCTGTGTCCTGCTGTCTTGGGGGCCCAGCAGAGCAGATCCCCGAGACCTGAGAATGGGTGTGAAGAGCTGTAACAGATGTTCTTTCAGGGTTCAGATCTGGACGGAAGGAGTAATGGCTTAGAGGCGGGGAGACGGGAGCTGCAGCAGGGGTGGGGCTGGGTGCTCGCCCAGGCCAGGCGCTGCGAGGGGCCTGCCCTTGCCCAGCTCAGGGACAAGCCCGATCTGCAGCTGCGAGGGCTGGGGTGTAGGCCCGCAGCGGCCGGGAAGGTGGCTTCCTGAGGCGCTCTGGGGCCAGGGGCTCGGGCAGGCCCCCCGTGGGGGGAGGGCGTGAGTGTCTGAGTGCGTGTGGGGTGTTGTCCCCACCGGCGACGACTGCTCAGGGAGCCGCACACGGGTCCCGAAAGTCGGTGCCCGGGGCTGCCCAGGGCCTTCACCTGTGGGGCAGAGCACGGGCATCCCAGCCGCTCTCGGTGGAGTGGCGGGGTTCAGTGTCCAGACGGGCGTGGAACCTCCCCCAGGAGATGCTGAAATACAGCAAGAGCTGCGAGGGGGCCGAGGACCTGCAGGAGGCCCTGAGCTCCATCCTGGGCATCCTCAAGGCTGTGAACGACTCCATGCACCTGATCGCCATCACGGGCTATGAGGTGAGGCCCCGACCCTGTCCTGCAGGGGGAGCCCACGAGCCGGCGGCGGGGCCTCAGGCCGTCCCGGTGCCAGCGCGGGCCCTACTCGCGCACCCCCCAGAACGCCGTCAGACCCGGTTCTGGCTGGGCCGCGGCCGCCCTGCACGCGGCTCACCAGCCTGTGCGGCAGCCAGGGCGCTTCACCCCGTGGCTGCAGCTCAGCGCAGAGGCGGCTCCGAAAACACCTCCCTCCCGGCCTTTCCCTGAACCCGTTTTGTTCTCGGTGACGCCCGTGTGGGCGCGACCTTGAGACCCCGCCTCCTGGCCCTCTGCGCCCGCGTAGGCCGCGCACGGTTCCTGTCCTCTCTGTAAATCCGCTCAGCACTCGCCTCTGTTTTTTCATTAGTAGACTTTCTTTCTGGAGCAGTAGCGGGTTCACAGCAAAACTGAGGGGAACGCGCAGGGGTTTCCCACCCAGCCACCCCCGTCCGGCCCGCCCCGTGGAGTCGGGCGTTTGTCACAGCCGACGGCCTCCACTGGCATGTCGCCCAGAGTCCACGGCCCACGGCAGGGTCACTCTGGGGGTTTGGACAAACCGATGACCTGTGTCCCGCACGGTAGCGTCACACAGAGCAGCCCACTGCCCTAGACACCCCTGGGCTCCCCTGTTCATCCCCGCAGACCCCCTGCGACCCCCGACCTTTCCAGCACACCACAGACTTGCCTCTCCCGGGTGTCGGGCCGTTGGACCCCGCGGGGTGCAGCCCGGCCTCCCAGACGGGCTCCTCGGCCGCACGTGCTCTGGGCGCTAACTGCACCCCACGCCGCCGCCTTTAGGGGAACCTGAGCGACCTGGGGAAGCTGCTGATGCAGGGCTCCTTCAGCGTCTGGACGGACCACAAGAAGGGCCACACCAAGGTGAAGGACCTGGCCAGGTTCAAGCCCATGCAGCGCCACCTGTTCCTGCATGAGAAGGCCGTGCTCTTCTGTAAGAAGCGGGAGGAGAACGGCGAGGGCTACGAGAAGGCCCCGTCCTACAGCTTCAAGCAGTCCCTGAACGTGAGTGAGGCCGCCCCGCGGAGACCCTGGGGCCCCCGCTGGGCCGCGACGCCCACCTTCTGGAGCAGGGGGTGCCCTTGCCCGGACGCCTACCGCCCGCCCCGCCCTCACAGATGACGGCCGTCGGCATAACGGAGAACGTGAAAGGGGACGCGAAGAAATTCGAGATCTGGTACAACGCCAGAGAGGAGGTGTACATCGTCCAGGTAGGCCCCGCGCTCTCGGGCCAGGCTGCGGGCTCTGCCCAGCTCCGTCAGGACCGCCGGTGAGCGTCTTCTGCTGAGAGCTGCTGTCTGGAATCTTCGGAAAGCTCTATTCCCCGGAGGCCAGGGCCCCGCCATTCGTTTGGGGCTGCCCTGGGCCGTCAGTCACTAAGCTGAGCCCGGGTCAAGGCACAGGGACGCCGCGGGGCAGGGGTGCCCCAGGTGCCTGCCAGGAAGTGGGCTCCTGGTCCCCGGACGGCGGGGGGTCCCGGCCCGCCTGGGCCAGGCATCCTCGCTGCCGCGCACGACCAGGCGCCTGCAGGGAGCGTGTCCTCCTCGCTCGCCGGTGATGGCGGGAGGTGGTGGAGTGTAAGTTCGCCCATGAGCCCGGGAGAGACTCCAGCCCGAGAGGGCGATCCGGCACTGGGAGGTGCCTCGCCAGTTGCCCTTGACCGTTCTGACGCCCTTGGTGGTCTGGGCCTGGGGGCCCTGGGGGTGTCGCAGCACCGCAGCGTGGAGGCCCCGGTGACCTGCACTCTTCACAGCTCACAACACCCAGGCTAGCGCGGCCGGCCGAGGGCCCCACAGAGCTACAGCGGGAGCGGCCAGGGGCTCGGCCGGCGCCCCGGCTTTGCACAAGCCCAGGGTCCTCAGGGCCCAGCCGCCCGCCTGCACAGCCCTCGGGCCCCAGGCAGAGTGGAGGTGGGGCAGCAGCCCGGCCGCGCTGGTCCAGCTTCTGGTCCACTTGCGGGATGTCAGACGCCCGTCGTCCTTGTCAGCTAGGGAGACGTCAGGGCCGCATCCCAGAGAAACACTCTCGGGGCAGGCCACGTTGCAGGGGCTCCCACTGAGTCAGAGTCAGAGACCGTGCAGGGTGCTGGCGTGGGGTCCGTGCACGGGCGCCCGCGGGGATGCCGCCCCGCATCGCGAGCGTGGCGCCGTCAGCCCCGATTCTGAGGGGCCCGGGCGCCTGCAGAGTGAGACCCTGACGCGTCCCTCGGGAACACACGCACTCACCTTCCGGTCTGCTTTGGCGGCACAGGCACCAACTCCTGAAATCAAGGCCGCCTGGGTGAGCGAGATCCGGAAGGTGCTGACGAGCCAGCTGCAGGCGTGCAGAGGTGAGGGCGCGGCCTCTGGGCTGTCCCCCGGGGGCCCGTTTATGTCCCGCAAAGCCTCCTCGGGATCCTTAGCCACCTGAGGCACCGCGGTAGCACCTGGAGGGGAAGGTGCTGGACTCGCGTTCCTGAGCCACGCTGGGCTCTTGTCCCCGCAGAGGCCAGCCAGCACCGAGCCCTGGAGCAGTCCCACAGCCTGCCCCTGCCCGCGCCTGCCGGCACCAGGTGAGGCCCGGCCGCGCGTCGGGGATGTCACCAGTGGGAGCCAGCCTGTGCCGCTGGGTCTCCGCGGCCTTGTCACCGAGCCTCCTGGTCATCGGGGTCGCTCTGGAGAGCGTCCCTGGGGTCGCATGCTGCTGGGTCAGTCCCGGCAGGTCAGCGTCAAGGCGTGTGCCTCTAGCCCTAGCCCCAGCCCAAGGCCCGTCCGCAGCATCTCTGACCGTTTTCCATCCGGGCGGTATTTCCCATCACGATCAGTGCGCGGTGGGCGGCTGTTCCAGAGAGCAGTCCAGCGCCAGCACTGCAGTGACGGTAGTATCCCAGGTGGGCAGGGACCCCGGGCACGGGAGGCTCAGAGCCAAGGCCGAGGCCCATGGCTCGCAGACAGACGCAGGGTCACATTTCACGCTGGCCTCATCGTACCTTTTCTGCCCTTATTTTTCCTTTGTTATTTTATTCATTCACTTACTTGTTTACTGTTTCTTATGTAAGCCACGTCTAATTATTCATGGTTGAAATAATAATGATGCTCTAATAATGATTAATGGTCTAAATAAATAAACCACAGAACAATAGCTTTAAAGGAGAAAGGGCCCCCCCAGGGGAAAGAAAACAACAACAAAACCGCCTCCTACTTAATAGTCAGGGAGGTGGGTTTTGTTCTCACTTGGCTCCGCCCAGAGTCTGGACATGAGTGGCCGTGGCCGTGGCCCTGCGGCGGGAGACACGCAGCCCGAAGGCCTGGGTAGAAGCTCAGGGAGGTCTCCACCCTCCTCCTCACAGACCCTTGAACGCCAACCAGGCAACAACATTCTCTTTCTTTTTCCATGTGTCTGATGTCCTTAGTCCCTCTAAAGGGAACACAAAAGACGTCAGAAAGTTGGAAGAAAGAAAAACGGACCCGCTGACCCTGGAGGGATACGTGGGCCCCGCGCCACTGCCGAGGTCCCCCGAGAAGGGCAGAGGTGAGTGTTGGGGCCAAGCCCAGAAGTGCCGGGAGCTGCATCGGGGGTCCGCGGCGGGAGTGTCAGGGCCTCACAGCCCCCGGTGGGCACAGGGAAGGTTCACGGAGAGCGCGGGGCCCGGCCGCCTGCACAGAGCACAGGGGCCTGGGCAGGGGGCCCGGGCGTGACCGCCTGCCCTCTGGGGCCGCCCGGCGCCCTCTGCACTGCCCTCTCTTCCCCGCAGATGACGCGGTCACTAGCTCTACTCCAGAAAGCTCTGCGCTTTCCAAAAAGCGCTTCACCCTGCAGAGCTTTGCTGCCCTCAAAGGTCAGAAAGGTAAAGGTGCCCGGCCCCGGCCGGCCAGCGGGCTTCTGGGCGGGTCGCGCCCATGGCTGTCTGTCATCCATCCGTGCCGTGCTCATCCGTGTGGACGGTCTCGGGAGGGGCATCTGCCTCTCGCGTGGGTCACCAGGCACGCGTCTGCCGCTGAGTCGCTCTTTCCCTGACGCTGGCGGGTCTGTCGTTCGTGCAGCCAGGGCTCTGTTTTCAGGGCCTTTTCTTTGCAGAGGTGGAGGTGAGCTCTTCTGACAGAGGCCCGCCTGCCAGGAGCTGGGACTGTCCTTTGCTTTTCTGGTCCAGCTCCTCCCTTTCCTGCCTTTTCCCGTGGGGTCCCCGAGGGCATTGCTCCCCCTGCCAGAGTGCGAGGCATCCGCTTCCCTCTGGGCGTTTCTAGTGCACAGGCGGGTTCAGAACACCCGATGGAGGTCTCTAAGAGCTTGCCTGGGCTGCTGAGCAGTGAATATGGGGGAAACACACCCAGACAGCACAGGAGGCCAGCCCTGAGGCTCCAGGCGGGTCGCTAGAGGACTCCCTTCCCGATTCTGAAAGCCCGTCTTGTCTAGAGGTCTTTTCATTGGTCCAAATATTGGAGGGTTTTTTTCTTTTTTTCCCAATTTATAAAATACTTTTAAGTTGACCTCAAACAAACAAACAAACAAACAAAAAGACGGACGAATCCCGGTCCTTATACCTTGCTGGGTTTGGCGAGCATGCGTACTGGGCATGCTCTACGTGGAGCTCAGAAAACAAACCAAGGGGCAGCTTACCTAAAGCTACGATGCTGACGCAGGGCCATCACCCGCCCGTCTCCCCCTCCTGCTCTCCTGGGCCTCCCCCTGGACCTCTGGATCCCTCCGCCAGCTGAGCCGTGTTCCCAAGAAGCAGCCTGTTGCCGCCGTGTGTGTCTCACCCCAGCATGAGCTCGCTGTGTCCCCCGCCCCCTTGGTGCTCCGCTCGCTCCTCACTCCGTCTCTCCCGTTCTGTCTCTGCTCCTCCTCCTCTTGCAGCCTCTCCTACCAGTCCCGACAAAAAAGCTAAGCGGCACCAAGTAAAGAGCGACCCAACGCCTTTCGGTTTACGAGGTAGAGTGGCTCCGCCTCCTGGACTAGCCTGGCGCCATTTCCCCATCCGGTTAGGGACCCTGTCTCGCCATCTGAGCTGCCCAGTGAAACAGGTCCCTCCCAGCCAGGAGCACAGTCACTGTTTTGTTCAAAGCCTGACGCTCCGGCCACAGGTACCGTGGTGACGTCACGCGTCTCGGTCCGAGGCCTCAGGCCAGGTGTGCCCAGAATACGCAGAGCTGCCCACGGGCCACCAGGTGGCAGCGGCTGACACCTGGCTGGTGCCTGGGCTGGGCTGGGCTGTCTTAGTGGCTGCGGGGCTCCACGTCCCAGGCCCATCCTTCCTCACCGTTTGTCCCCATGCTTCTGGGGATGCAGACAGATGGGGTGAGGTTCCGTATTGGAACTTGGGCCTTTGTCTCTCTTGCCCTCATATTCTGAGGGCAGAGCCCCCCCCACCCAGGGAAACCCAGAGCCCCCCATCTCCACCCGGCCCAGGTTGAGGGTCTAAGGCTCGCAGACAGGGTTTCACTCTGTGAGCTATCCCGCGCTTCCAGACCATGTGATGGTACTGTCGGGCCAGATCCCGACGCAGACCCCCCTCGGGCCTCAGTCCACAGTCCGCGCTGCAGGGACCCAGGCCGCAGGGACCCAGGGCTCTTCCATGGGCAGCTGGAGAGCCCAGAGACCCACCCCTACCCCAGCCTGCACCCAGCCCTGCAGACGGAGCCCCAGGCACTTGGGAGTAGAATCACCTCCCCACCACCATCTCCGTCTCCAGGAGGGGCTGGACTTGGCCATTAGTGTTCCTGCTTAAGGCCCAGAGGTGCCCGAGGCATCTCTCTGCTTTGCTGACTCTCCTTGTGTGGGAGGCTGCAGTCTACTCCCTTTGAGCCCAGTGTGTCACCTCTGCGAGCTCCTCTGCTCACCTGTGAGACAGGGGAGGTGACCTCATGTCCTGGTAGATGAGTGTTAGGGCCTTGAGCTCAGGCCCAGCTGCCAGCCCCCCTCCCTCCCTCCTCCTCCCCCTCCCCCTGCCCTCCCCCTTACTCCCTCCCCTCCCCCTCTCCTCCCCCTTACTCCCTCCCCCTCCCCCTTACTTCTTCCTCCTCCTCTCCCTTCCCCCTCTACTCCTTCCCCCTCCCCTCCCCTCCCCCCTCCCCTCCCCTTCCCCTCCCCTCCTCCTCCCCCTCCAGCTCCTCTCCCCTCCTTCCCCTTCCTTCCCCCTCCTTCCCCTTCCTTCCCCCTCCTTCTCCCATCCATCGGAATCACTTCAGTCCACAGCAGGTGACAGGGAGCTGCAGGCCGTCCTGGCTGGCACTCTTGAAAATGCCAAGTGCTTGCTTCCTGGAGTTGCATCAGCCCCTTGTTTTTTCAGTATCAGTGTCAGCGACTCTTTTACTGGAACGAGAGGTGACCGTATTCACGGTTCCTTGGCCTGATGTCCTCCTCGAAGCCCCCAGCATCCTACGTGGATTGAGAGCGGGCCACGGGGCTCAGTGTCTCATGCTTATTCCCGTGTCACTGTGTTGACACAGGGACCGTCCCACTTGTTAGCAGAGGGTCACTCAGAGGCCGCGGGTGGCCGGGTGTGACCGAAGGGCAGAGCCGTCTGTCCACGCAGCTCTCCAGTGAGGGTTTACACACCTCGTTTCCAGGGGCTGCCCTCTGCCCAGGCAGCAGCGTCGTCCTTCTGCCTCCGCTGTCCCCCTTCGGACACATGCTTCCATTTGGCCGGGAGCCCTGTGTCTATCGGTGCTGGGCTGGAGGGTGGACATTTGTGGCCAGCTGCCCGGCGCCGGGGCCCCTGGTGACCCCCACCCGGCGTCCGTCTGAGCTTCCCGCCCTGGGCGGCTCCGGACGTGCCGAAGCAGGCGGCGAGCGTGGTTAATGGCTGGCAACCCACGGTCCCCGCTTCCCGCTTCCTGCATGGACGCCAGCCGCCGGGGGCCAAGGGTCGTGCTCGCCACCCCTGCCCGGCTGGAGAGGCGGGGCCAGAGGGTCTCTGGGCGCCGGGCCTGGCCTGGAGCAGGGGCTCAGTGCTCTGCGGGCTGGGGGGGATCTCTGGGTCCCAGCTCCCTTTTCTGTGAAGACAGAGGCAGCTCCCTGACACCGCTTTAACACAAGCTTGTCACTGCCAGCCTTCAAAGTGTCGGCCTTGGGACAGCTGCCCCTCTGTCTGCACCCTGACTGCAAGAGGTGGGGGGACATGCAGGCATGCATTCTGCCCTTGTCCACGTGGTTCCCTCACTCCCTCTCTCCCAGGAGAAGGTGTGCTTCTGGCCACACCAGCTGGAACTGGGGACTGGTTCTGGATCCGCTCCCCTCTTGTCGAAACGCCACCTCACGCGGAGCGGCGGCTGGGCTCCAGAGCCGCAGGCGTGTGGCTCCGGCCTCTCGCTTCGTTCGTGACACTTGCTGTATTTCTCCACGACGCACTTGCACTCTCCCCCAATGGGAGATGCAGCAGCTACTCTTTGGGGACACAGGGCAGTAGAAGGAATGTTTACGTAGTTTATAAAACCCGGAGGAAGCTTCTTTCCCCGCCCGTGACCCGCACAGGGTGGCCCCCTCCCTGGCCTGGGCGCTCCTAGCACCCAGCATCGTGAGGAGCTGTTCTCCCGGCCGGCTGATGGGTGTTGAGAGTTGCAGGTGTTGATTAAAAATGCCTTTCCCTCGTCGTTTGCCTCGACACCGGACGGGCGGTTGTCACCAGCTGTCCGGTGGAGGCTGGGGTTTGTTTCCGGCTGAGGAAGCAGGTGCTGTGGCCCAGGTCCCCTGGGCAGCTTGCACGGTTGAAGCGGAAACCTGCGGGTGTCCGGCCCGCCTTTACGCACCGCTGGGAAGGGCAGGCTCCCCCAGCCGACACGTGTGGGTGGCGGGGATGTGCATAGGCCGCCCTCGACCTTGAGGGGGACCTCACTGGGGCCTGGTCCTCTCTAGGTTGGAGCAAAACGTCTAACCCGCCAGAGGCTCCTGAGGACAACGACGGCTGGTCCAGCGCCGAGGAGCCGGTCAACTCCTCAGACGCAGAGGAGGAAGGGAGAGCGGGCCTCAGGAAGCTGGTAACCTTGGCTCCCACCTCGTCCGCGGCACTGCTGGTCCCGGGGGCAGGGAGCCAGCAGTGCAGCTCAGGGGGCCGCGCCTCCTAGGGCTTAGGGAGGACCTTCAGGTGCCAGGGCCCCTTGGCTGTGTGCCCGCCCTCCTGTAGTTCTCACCAGACCACCTCACGGCGGACAGTGCACACCTCTGACCTGCCCCTCAGAGGAGCTTTCTTAAAGCTGCGTGTGTACCGCCGTCTGTTTCAGAGAATCGCACTGTCTGAGGTACGGATTTGCTTCCTAAACAAAGTCCTGTTTTAGCACGAGCAGCAGAGGAAACTATTTATATATTAAGTCATCAGAGTCAGGACGGTAGCAACAGTTATTTGCTGCCCGCTCAGTGCTGCCCTGGTCCACACCTGGTTTATCGCAGCGAGCAAAGCACCCCAGAGCTGGAGGAGCAGACACAGGTAACTGGAGGAGAGCGCAGGGAGAGTCTCGGGTGGCCAGGGCAGCCTTTCCTGAGGAGGCCTGAGGGTGAGAAGAGCCGGCCAGGGCGTTGCGGGGCCAGTGGGGGAGCCTAGGCAGGCGGGCAGGGAGGCGGGCAGGGAGGCAGGCGGGCGGGCGGGGAGGCAGGTGGGCGGGCGGGCAGGCCTGCTGGTTGCATTCCGCTCGCGGTGCAGCAGGAGGGTGCGAGGTGCTGCTCAGGGTGTCCAGAGGGTGCAGCTGCTCCCGTGAGGGTAACGGACACCGGCCTGGCTTTCCCTGCTCCCAAGCCTGGTGGCGCGTGACCCCTGCACAGTTCAGGGGCTCCCAGTCATGTGTCTCGCTGCCCGTGAGGCCGCAGCCCCACAGTCCAGCAGAATGGCCTCCCCTTCTCAGAGTCCGCGTCGCGCAGCAGCTCCGTCCACAGGTGTGCTGAGCACCTGCTGTGTCAGGCACTGAAGGCAAACAGGGGACAAGGTGGACAAGAATCCCCCCTCTCCTGGGGTGAAAGACTAGTAAAAGGCAGAGCGTGTGCCCTGAGGGCAGAGGCGTGACCCAGTAAGAGGTGCAGCAGGTGCAAAGGCCCTGCGGCCGCAGGAGCTGGGTGTGGTGTGAGCACTGGGGCGCAGCCAGGGGCACCGCACAGGCTGGTCAGGTTTAGTGGTCGCCACGTGAGACCGAGCGTCTCCCTGGACGAGGAGACCTTCCCAATGTAAGGCCATAGTCCCACCGGAAGCTCTGCGAATGGCAAGGCTCTCGTCCTTCCCGGGACGCTGGACGCTGGGCACCGGCAGCTGCGTGCCACGTGCGCCATGCGCCCTGCTGTCCCCTCCCCAGGTCCCCGGGAAGTACACCGTCACGGGGCTGGACGAGAAGGGGGGCCCCGACGCGCTGGTCCTGAGGAGCGGGGACGAGGTGGAGCTGGTGCAGGAGGGCGACGAGGGCCTCTGGTAAGACCGCCCGCGCGCCCCCCCGCAGCCCGCGCGCGCTACCGCACCCTGACCGCGCCCCTTGCAGGTTCGTGCGGAACGTGAGCTCCGGCGGCGAGGGCTGGTTGCCAGCCCGCAACCTGTCCGCGCTCCTCGGCCAGCGCGGCGCCCCCGGGTGCCTGAGCAGCCCAGGTACGGGCCGCTGAGCAGCCCAGGCGCTGCGGCGAAGGCGGGGCCGGGGGCGGGGCCAGGGGCGGGGCCAGGACGCGCGGCAGCCGCTCGCCTGCTTGTCCGCAGAGTCCAGCGCGGGGTCCGCCCTGCTGAGCGCCTCGTCCAGCTGCAGCGAGAGCTGCGCGGCCGCCCTCGCGGACCTGCAGGGGTAGCGCCGCGGCCACCCCGCCTGCGGCCCTGGGAGCTGGCCTCTGCTCGGGCCGGCGCGGCGTGGGGGTGGGGCCGGCGCCCACAGAACCGCCCACGGAACCCCGGAGCCGCCGCGGCCCCAGACGAAGGTTCGGGAAGAGTCCGCCCTGCGGCCTCGGCGCCGGGACCGCGCGCGCGCCCCAGGGCGCAGGAAGAGCGCGGCACCGCGGCTTCCTCGGGGAGTCGGACGGACGGGGCTGCGGACGACAGACCTCTGGTGCAGAAGGGCTCCCGGGACTCCCCTTCGGCCTCGGCCGCAGCCGCTCCCCTTTGGTTTCCTACGTTTCTGGTCCGGTGCTTTCTGCAGGAACACGCGTTCTGTGGAGCTGCTTCCAAAAGAAGTGACCGATTCACTGACCCAGCGGCTTGGTGCGGGGGCAGGAGGCTAGTTTGTCTTATACACTTTTTTTTTTAAAGCAAGGATTAATTCTACGGCCATCTTTTTGGTGATACTTTGGCCTCTGATCTTTACCAAGAATCACTGTGTTTACGTGAAATGACAATTTCATACTGTATTTGATATAAAACTATTTTTTGTTACTGGGGTTTACATGGCGCTGAATGATTTGGGGGACACGCTCTCGTGGAAACAGCCCACCTGGTCACAGGTGAGTGGAAGGACATCCCTCGGTAGAATCAGGCAGCGTTTCTACAAACACAGGCAGTTAGAAACCAAGGAAATTCCTTCACCTGTGTAGGTTAGTTTTCAAACGAAAATGTGAACTATAATTTAAAATATTAACCTTCTTTTCTACAGAAAAACACGGGGGACTCGATTTTTTAACACTTCACTGAATTAGGGTATTTTTATTATTTTTAAAGACTGTGTAAAGATGCAGTTTTTGCAGGTGTCACCTGAACCGATGCTGTCACAGGAGCCCAGGGAAAACCTGAGCTCCCGGCCCCCCCTGCCCGCCCCCCCCCCCCCCCCCCCCCCCCGCCTGGCGTGTCCTGTGTGGAGCTGTCCTGAGCACAGCAGAGTTTATCTTATTCAAATCAAGGCAGAACTGGAAAGAAAACTCTTCTGTTTTACTGTGTTTTGTGTTTCAGAAACAAATTCTGTTCCCTGGAAACGCTTCTTTCTGGGTCTGATTGGGGCAGATATTTTTATATGTGTGTATATATGTCGATGTGTGTACATACGTCCCCACTGTGAGGGGTGTATTTATAGCCTCCAAGCTGCTGGCGATGTGTCGCTTTACAGCCCCCCGAGCCCCAGGCCCCTGCAGCCCAGCCCACGGGCTCCGCGTCCTTGTGCAGGGCCAGACCTCTCTGGAGTGCGTAGTGGACGGCGTACAAGCTCGGCAGCTTTCCTCCTGGTGTATAAGTTATTTGGAAAATGATGCTTCACGTAATTTACTGAATATATTGATTGTTCAGGCACCGTTCCTGCCATCCCAGCCTGGGACTGGCCACCATTTTTGTGATCTCTTCCTCATAAAAGCACTTTAAAACCTCATGTTTCAGTCACTGTTCCTTTTTTTTTTAACTGCTGATGTAAGTGAAATTTAAAAATCCGAGTTCTTTACTGTATGGCTGGTGTTTGAATAAACATCAGCACCTCTTGCTGTCGGCCGTCCTCTGTAAAGGCACAGGATCTGGAACTGGGTGGCCCTCACTGGAACGCCCCCCCCCCCAGATGCCAGCGTGCGCCGGAGGGGCCCAGGGCGAGTGGGGCCTCCTGACCCCTGAGCCCCCTCCCCTCCCCCCTCTGTCAGGGCTTCTCCTGCAGGAATAAGATAGGGTGAACTCTGTACCTGTGCTCGGCCAGCTGGGAGAAATAGTACAAGTGTCAGTGGGCGTAGTGGCTCCTCGAAGCCTGCAACGTCCCCTCCACCTCTGCGGGGACCCCCGTCACCCTGGACCTGAGGGCCTCTGTCCTTCGCATTGCCCTAATTCACGCTGATGCCCTATGCCTGGCAGGTCATTTGTCTGCGGAAACCCGGTTCAGTGGTGATGCTCTGAGAAGCCCTAGAAGGAGCAGAGTCTTTTCTTCACCCCCGAGCCTTGTCCCTACTGGGCCTGTGGTCAGGATGCCCCTCACGTGGCTCCAAACACAGGTGCAGCTCAGCTCCGTTCGAGGGAAGCCGGGGGCACCGGGCTGAGAGCACCCCCTAGGATCCCTGTCCGCCTGGACCCCAGAAGGTGATCCTGCTTGGATATAGGGTCACTGCAGGTGCAGTTGGTTAAGATGGGGTCATGGTGGCCCCTAGTCCAATGACTGGTGTCCTTATAAGGAGCAGGAAATTTGGACACACACACACACCAGGCGGGAGCTGGAGGGCTGGCTCAGCATGTCAGGGGTACCAAGGGCCACCAGAGCCCCAGGAGCTGGAAGAGGCCGGAAGGACCCTCCACAGAGCCTCTGGAGGGAGCTTGGCCCTGGGACACCTGCCCAGACCTGGGACTGGATAGATTCCTGTCGCTGGAGCCCCTGGGGGCGGTGCTGGGTCAGGCGGCTGGAAAGGAGCACTGAGTCAGTGAGCAGTGACCGCGCTGTACTCGGTCTGAGAAGGTGCGCAGCCCTGGAGCCGGAGGAAGCCCCGGGCAGTGGCCGCACCCGGCAGGGGTGGCAGGTGGCGCTTCTGGAGCCCTCGCAGGACCGTGCACACCCCCAGGCTCTCGGCAGGACGAGCAGCCCTGCTGCCCCGCAAAGAAAGTAGGGCTCAAAGGAATGAGCCCCTTCCTCCCCAAGCTGGGAGGAGACGGACCCTGACAGCACCCTGCCAGGTGGTCTGACTCCAGAGCTGCTGCACCCACTGGGCCCAGGCGGCGCCACGAAGGGCTGTGAGAGTCCCTCCCCTTCCCCTCCTCTCCCCCTCCCCCCTTCACAAATAAATTCCTGTATAACTGAATTCCTAAACAATTGTTGACAGTGACAAATAGAAATTCCAGAGGCGATAAGTAAAATGTTGTCCTCTAAGGACTGCCTTCCATCTGGGGAAGGAGTAGCGCCGGACCCGCCTGGAGCAGCTGGGTGTCCCTGCTCCCCTCTGAAGATAAATGGCAGAGCTGGTGTCCCCAGCCTCCACCCGTTTATGGAGAGGCGGCTGGACGCCTGAGTGAGGCTTGCAGGGTGACCGCCAGCCCAACGGGCCCAGGACAGTACCAGTTAAGTCTGGAAGGTCCAGCGTCCTGAGAAACCCTTTCGTGCCTGGCGGCCAGGATAGCTGGTCACCCCAGCTGGTGGCCTGGGCCCAGGAGGGCATGAGGGACAAGACCCGGGCGCCCCAGGGCTGAGACGGGGGCAGGGGCTCCGCGGGGGGCGCGCACCCCTCCCCCTCGCGCTCCCAGAGGGGCCCTTCGGCTGAGAAACCAGGCCTCCCCTGTGACAAGATATTCACATTCACGCCCCAAACCTGCTCCCCTTTCCCAGTACCATCACTGCGGGGGACGGCTCTCCACCCGCACTTTAGTTCTGTTTCCCAGCTTGCCGTCCTAGGTCCTTGGGCTGCAGGCTTCTGAGCTGCATTTGAGCTGCACACGCCACCGGACACGCATCCCGATGCCCGAGTCTCCTCTCGGACCAGGAGCCTGACTCCCCAGGCCCGTGCCCTGGGGCGGCCCGTCTGTCCGCTCAGCAGGCACTGGGCGGGGGACCGCACGCCCGAGTGCTTGGGAGGCGAGGCCTCCCTCCCCCACCCTCTCGGGCTCTTGGAGAACTTTGCCCGCCTCCCCACCTGGAAAGTCAACAGACAAAGCGACCCAGGGCCTCGCCATGGCTCCTCGGCTCCGGGGGCTGGCCCTCCTCTGCCTTCTGCTGGGCCTGCGGGGTTCCCTGGTGGCAGGTACGCGAGGGAGGTTTCCCCATTCACCCAGCGGAAGGGCAGCCGACCCCCCAAAGCCGGCCCATGTGCTGGGCGCTCCTGTTTGCTGGCAGCTCTGCTCTGATCTGCTCTCCTTCCGAAAGGCAAACGGTGCCCAGGGCCTCACCCAGCATTTGGAGGAAAGGCTTCGGGGAATTATTTTCCAGACTTTTGGGAGCCGTGGCGTCCGCCGGCCACAGTGGGCGCCCCCCGCCTGCCGCCAACGCCCCCCCACCCCCTGGCACAGGATCTGGGGCTCAGGGGTGCCTCTCTCACTCTGCTCTCTCGGCCTCTCGGTGGGGGGCTGGTGCGAGGGACGGTGTGGGGACGCCGGACCGTGATGATCTGCCACCACGCCAGTGACCCCTGCACCCCATCCTCGCAGACGCTGGGAGGCCTGAGCCGGTTAACACGGGGACGGCTCTGTGAGCTGTCATCGTGACTCTCCAGCCCCGAGGGGCGGCCGAGGTGGGAACCAGGCACCGACACTGTCCCGTAAAGTCCGGCTCACGTCGTCCCTCAGATCCCACGGCCAGACTCTGGGGTCCGAGAGGCAGAGCTGGTGCCGCCGTGGTCCCTCCTGCTTGTCTTCTTTTTTCACTTAATATCGCACCTTCTTAAGCATCACGGGGCACCATCGTTTATGCTTCAGATTGTCTCCAGCTTTCCTGATGGCTGGGTCTCTGCAGGTCTCAGAGCATTTCCTTGGGATAAACTCCTAGAAGCGAAGGGACCAGGTCAAGGGCGTGAACGTGTTGCGATGACTCACTGAGCACATTGCCTTCCTCCGGCACATAAAGCTGTGCAGTGCTCCCATTGCAAACTCAGCCAGGCCTGTGGACAGGAGCCCTCTGACTCCCATTACCTAGCAGAAGGGATGGTGGGAACACTTCCTGTGGAGGGCGGGGTGGGGGACGGGAGGCTGTGGGCCCCCCCGGGCGTCCAGCGTCTCACGGCCCGCCCTCCAGTCTTTGTCTCCCAGGAGCAAGCCCACAGTGTCCTGCACAGGCCCCGGCGCGCCAACTGGTTGCTGGAGGAACTGTGGCCTGGATCCCTGGAGCGCGAGTGCAGGGAGGAGTTCTGCTCCTTCGAGGAGGCCCGGGAGATCTTCCAGAGCAAGGAGAGGACGGTGAGCTCGCCTGGGGCCAGCGGGCGTGCGGCGGCCACCCCGTGGTTGTGAAGCCTGCTTTGATTCTCACGACAACCCTGCGAGTTTTACTTCATTGGCCAAAAGATTCCGCGGGAATCCCTTTTACTGACGGGGCCTCTGCGGTCGGCAGAGCCTCTGCGGTCGGTCCCGCTCAGCGGGTGACTGGACAGTCGATGCAGCATCCGAGGAGGAACTGGGGGCTCAGGGAGCGGGGGTGTCTTGTCCGCGTTCACAGCTCGGACGTGGCACAGCTAAAGCCTGGGGATCCTGACTTGGGCGAGGAAACCTGTGATCTCTGGTGGCCTTAGCAATGGCGGGTGGATGTTAGGACAAAACTCGCTTCCCCTGGATGCACCCACCTCGCCTCCAGAGGAGAAAGTCTGGCTTTCAGAGCCCATCACGAGGGCCAGGTCAGAAGCCCCCAGCCCGCCAGCTCCTTCCGCGGGGCCACATGCACTGCCTCTGGCGCACGCCTGCGTCACGCACCTTCCTCTTTGCTCCCTCAGAATCAGTTCTGGATTTCTTACAACGGTGAGTACGTGCCCGGCCGACGTGATCTACCCGCCAGCCCCTCTCTCGGCATCCTAACTCTGACTTGCCCACAGACGGGGACCAGTGCGCCTCCAGGCCCTGTCAAAACGGGGGCTCCTGCGAGGACCAGCTGCAGTCCTACCTGTGCTTCTGCCTGGATGGCTTCGAGGGCCGGAACTGTGAGACGGGTGAGGACAACCGGGGCCCCCGGGGGGGCTGCTGAGCACGGCCTGGGGGGAGGTTGGCCTCCGTGACCTGGAAGGGCCTCAACCTGAGAGTCTCGGATCTGGGGTTCTCAGGTGCTAATTCTTCCACTTGTGATGCCCTGTCCCCTTCTGGGCTCCCGGCACTGGGAAATTCTGACGCACCCGGAGCGGCCCGGGGAATCACTGCATCTCCGTCAGCTCCACACATCCCCATGGCGAGGTGGTTGGGGAAGCTCGGCCTTCCCTACTTGCTGTCACAAGGGTAGGCCCAGTATTACAGTATCACACAGCTCAGGGCTCCCCAGACCACCCTCAGCGTCAGTCATCTGCTAGGCCAGCGTGCTCTGAAGGCCGACACAGGCACGGTTACAGTTACCACACGGAAAGGATATGGGTTCAAACAGCCGAGGGGCCAGTGTGAGCTCCCAGCGGCTTCTTCCCGGGAGCCCTGTGGATGGTGTTCTGTTCTCCGAGACCATGTGGGACAGAACTTACAGAGACTCACCCACCAGGGACGCGCCCACAAGCCCCAGTGTCAGGCACAAGGATTTGGCTGACCCCCATGTCCAGCCCTTCCAGGGGTCGCGCTGATGCCAGGTGGCCCCAGGCCCCCAGGAAAACAACACACTTATCAGGCAGCTCAAATTAAAGTGGACGACTTCATCAGGGGGGCAGTCACTTCCTGGGACCCCTCCCCACCTGTGAACATTCTGATGCCACCTAGCTCGTCTCAAAGGACCACGGTCAAAGAGGGAGGGCAACGGCCAGGGAGGAGGGTCCCCGCCGGTCACCTGGGGCTTGGGTGCTCAGCGGTCCTGGTGTGAATTCACCTCCAGGACAGGCCCCGGACTTGCAGAGCGAGCCAAGCCCGTGTCCACAACAAAGCTCCCTTTTCCAGAGGCAGGTTGGCCAGCGGCCAGCCCGGGCAGCTCCCCGGGGCACCAGGCCCCGGCTGCAGACCAGCCTCCTGGCTCTGACTGCTCGCGGGCAGGCCTCCGATTGAGTCGGACTCGTCCACCGTCCCCAGGGGCCTCTGCTTTCCCCAGCCCGGGAGGGATGACGTTGTGGAGGCCACAGCGTGCCAGCCCCGCATCCCCACTGGCGAAGCTGCTCAGACGTGGGGCCCTGCCCCAAACTCCAGGTCGTGCCCTTCTGGGTCAGTCTGCGGAGTGGGCTGGTGCCAGGCTGTCCCTGGAGCCGGAAGCTGGGCGCCACCTTCGTGCAGAACACAGCCCCTGGCCCAGGCCTGCTTGCCCTGACCGGGGGCCCCCTGTCGGCCACGCCCTCTGCCCTCAGACAAGAAGAGCCAGCTGATCTGCCCGAATGACAACGGTGGCTGTGAGCAGTACTGCAGGGATGACGCGGAGGCTGGGCGCACCTGCTGGTGCCACGAGGGGTACGCGCTCCAGGCGGACGGGGTGTCCTGCACGGCCACAGGTAACAGGTCCTCGGGGACCAGGTCTAGGGCTGGTGGTTTCATTGTCCTGATACACGTCTCCCCGTTGGCTACAAGATGGGGTGCGGGGAAGCATAGCATCACTGAGCATCTACCAGGCACTGCCGGCGCTCTGCGCATCGCGGCAGAGGGGAAGCTCGGGTGGAGGCGGCCGCCCCGCCCCCAGAGCAGGGAGGGGCCACGGTGGGCGGGGCGGAGTCCCGGAGCCGGGGGGAGGTGCAGAAGGCGGCGCTCGCTGCCCACCCCCGCTCCCCGCGCAGCACCACACCCAGTGTCTGTACTGACGGCAGCACGGTTCTGGATTCCAAGTCTCTTCAACGGCAAGCACTTCTGGGAAAATGGAAAACGTCTCCAAACCAGCCTAAAGGCGACGGGGCTGCAGCCCCCAAAGCTGACCCCACCCCCAGCCCTGCGTCTCTCCAGAGGTGGATGGACCCAGCCTTGTCTAGGAAGCCTGAAACTCAGCTGCCGCCTCTAAAGGCTTTCTTTTCTGGCCTGGGGCTTTCCTGGAGCAGGAAGGAAAACTTAGAGCCCGTCAGAAGAGCAGCCCGATTGTCCGAGATGCCGGTCGCCTTACACAGCTTATCCTTTACACCTTTAGTGACCTCAAGCTGCACGTCTTCCCCCCTTGGAAAATGCGCGGGACCCAGTCTCCAGGACGCTGGGCCATCTGCTTCCCCGGCAGCTCCCGCAAGGGCCTGCCGCAGCCCCGGGCAGGGCCAGAGGCGCAGCCGCCCGTCCGCAGGGCCCCTGGCCTTTCTCGCCAGCACCCCGCACACCCCACGTCTTGCTGGATTTGTTTTACACAGTTGAATATCCGTGCGGAAAAACGCCTGTTCTGCAAAAGAGAAACGACAGCAACCCCCAAGGCCGAATCGTGGGTGGTCACGTCTGCCCCAAAGGGGAGTGCCCCTGGCAGGTAAGGCTCCAGGAGCACTGGGTCGAACGTGGGTGACGATCCCGGGCGTGCACAGAGCAGTCCAGCCCCGGCGTGCCCACCGTCTGGCCACTCCCTTAGCTGGATGGCAGCGGCCTGTAAAGCAGCCCCCATCCGGGGTGCACGGGAAAGGGGAGCAGCCCCCATCCGGGGTGCACGGGAAAGGGGGGCAGCCCCCATCCGGGGTGCACGGGAAAGGGGGGCCCCCCAGGCAGCCACGACGGGAACGCGAGCTTCCAGCATCTGCTGTGCCCTTGTCAGGCCATGCTGAAGCTGAATGGGGCGCTGCTGTGCGGGGGCTCCCTGCTCGACACCGTCTGGGTGGTCTCCGCCGCCCACTGTTTCGACAGACTCAGAAGCTGGAGGAACCTGACAGTGGTGCTGGGTAGGTTGCGTGGCGCCTCCTTCTGCCGGGAGACGATCCTTGAATGATAACCGCGGGGCCAAGATTTGGGGCTTCCACGACCAGTGACCTTCCCCACAAAGAGAAGTGGCAGCGTCTGGGCAGACCCCATACCCACAGCGCCGCTGTGGCCACCCCCTCAGCCTCTCTGCCACCCAGATGCGGCCCTGGGGTGACGCTGCTCCCGCCAAGGTCCCCGAAGGGGTGCCCCACCCAAGGCTGCGCTGCCCGGTGGGCTTAGGGGATGACGAGGACCCCAGGAGGGCCAGGCCCCATCTGGAAGAACCAGGGGAACGGGGCACCCTCTCCTCACCCAGCCACGGCTGCCCGCCCGACCCCCTCACCTGCCTCCAGCACCTCGGGGCCATATCCGCCCCGACTCACACCCACACTGACCCCCCGGCAGCCCCAGGAGGCTGCTCGCCCACCGGGGGTGGGGGACGCGGGGCCCCTCCTGCCCGACAGGAGACACTGGCCCGGGAGGCGAGGCGGGGAGTGAGTGGACGGTCCGCCCCCGCCCCCGCCGCAGGCGAGCACGACCTCAGCCAGGACGAAGGTGATGAGCAGGAGAGGCAGGTGGCGCAGGTCATCATTCCCGACAAGTACGTCCGGGGCAAGACGGACCACGACCTGGCCCTGCTGCGCCTGGCGCGGCCCGTGGCCCTCGGCGACCACGTGGCGCCCCTCTGCCTGCCCGAGCGGGCCTTCGCAGAGCGGACGCTGGCCTTTGTGCGCTTCTCGGCCGTCAGCGGCTGGGGCCAGCTCCTGGAGCGCGGCGCCACGGCCCTCCGGCTCATGGCCGTGCACGTGCCCCGGCTCCTGACCCAGGACTGCCGGCAGCTGTCGCGCCGGAGGCCCGGCGGCCCCGTCATCACTGACAACATGTTCTGCGCCGGCTACACGGACGGCAGCAAGGACGCCTGCAAGGGGGACAGCGGGGGCCCGCACGCCACCCACTTCCAGGGCACCTGGTACCTGACGGGTGTCGTCAGCTGGGGCGAGGGCTGCGCAGCCGCCGGCCACTTCGGCGTCTACACCCGGGTCTCCCAGTACACGGCCTGGCTCCGCCGTCTCATGGTCTCCCCACCACCCTCGGGGGGCCTCGTCCGGGCCCCGCTGCTGCCCTAGCACCCGCCCCGCAAATAAAGCCGCCGTGTGTGCCCGTTCTTCCCGCGCCAAAGCCGGAAATTCTCCTGTGGTTCTTGGGGCGGGGGAGGGGGAAGCGGAAACAGAGACGGAGAGACAGAGAGACACAGAGAGGGAGACTGACAGAGAGAGACTGAGGGAGGGAGAGACAGAGAGAAACCTGAGGGAGATTCTGAGCAGCTGGAGAGAAAGAGAGACTGAGTGTCAAAGAGGCAGACGGGGCGGGGGGGTAACGACAGAAGTGGCACACTGGGCAGAGCACGCGGGGGCTGGGTGCGCCAGGCCAGCAGCAGGGGCGCGAGTGTCCACCCCCGGTGAGGTGTCCACCCGTGGTGACGGTGCCACTTCCCCACACGTTCGCCTCTCACTCAAGCGTTTCATCTTCACTGCAGATAAACTGTTAGCATCCGCCACTCACTGTGCTGAATATCCTTCCGGATCTTTTCTTTTCTTTTTATAAATTTATTTTTGGCTGCATTGGGTCTTCGTTGCTGCGCGCAGGCTTTCTCTAGCTGAGGCGAGCGGGGGCTACTCCTCCTTGCGGTGCGCGGGCTTCTCACTGCGGTGGCTTCTCTTGTTGCAGAGCATGGGCTCTAGGCGCACGGGCTTCAGTAGTTGCAGCACGTGGGCTGTTGTTGTGGCTCACGGGCTCTAGAGTGCAGGCTCAGTAGTTGTGGCACACCGGCTCAGTAGTTGTGGCTCACGGGCTCTAGAGCGCAGGCTCAGTAGTTGTGGCGCACGGGCTTAGTTGCTCCGTGGCATGTGGGATCTTCCCGGACCAGGGCTCGAACCCATGTCCCCTGCATTGGCAGGCGGATTCTTAACCATTGCGCCACCAGGGAAGTCCCCAGATCTTTTCTAAGTGTGTGAACTTTACGGTAACACGCGGCCTCATGCTCTGCACACCTGCTCCCCCACGGACAGCAAGCAGCTGAGCCTCCTCCAAGCCCCCGGTGGCTGCCTGCCCTCCCCGAATTGTCCAGAGGCATTTCACGGAGACCCTCGTGTTTATCTCTGAGCAGGTCTCCTTCACAATCGCCAACTTCACTAAAGTGAACCTTGCACGAGGCTGTTTCCAAACACAACAGCTCTCATGGATTTGGAGGCTATAGTCCCCAACCCTGAGGACTGGGTGTCTCTTCCAGCTGAGGCCCCAGCAGATGACCCCTGCCTGGGCACCAGCAGGGATGGTCCAAATATGCAGGTTCCCAGGTCCTGCCCAGCTCAGTGGGATAGGGGTGAGGCCCCTTGACCTACCCTCTAATCGAGTCCCTCAGGTGATGGGCACACAGGCCTCATGTTGGGAAGAATGAGGAACCAGGGACCGGGGAGGGGAGCGCCTGACCCCACCTGAACCCAGCCAGGCGGGCAAGGCCACCGCGGCGGGCGCCCACCTCCTCAGGACCCGCCCGTCCTGGCCGGGGACGCCGTGCTTACAGTGCCAGACGTGCGCTGGCGGACAGTCCAGCCTGTTGAGTAACCAGGGCTCCACAAGCCTGGCCACGTGCTCACCAGCTGAGCCTTTACAGAAGCACTTTGCTGCCCCATCAGGTGGTGGTTTCTGGGGTTCTCGCCGGGCACACGTCGAGAGCTCCGACCTTGGGCCAGACCTCCTGGGGTGGCTCTGGCCCCCTCAGAGGCACCACCAACCCTCTCCGCCCCTCGTTTCATCTACAAGATGAGGCCCGCTGCCATGCTTGTCATGAGGATGAAACTGGTGCAGGTAAAATGAGGCACTGGGAGGACAGGCCACCTGGCCAAGGCCAGGAAAGCCGATATGCAAATGTCCAGGTGCCCCCAGCTCACAGCTCAGGCTGCAGACACTCGAGGAATTCTGCAACCAAAATGCCCGAGGTCTCCGGAGGCCCTGAGCCCAGTGGGCCTCTTGTTTCTTCCTGGAAATGAAAACTGGCTGGACTCCTCTTCCTGGGAAGAAAAGGGGATGTGGGGTTCAAGGGGCCAAGCCAGGAGCCCACTCAGACCCACAGGGGTTCAGCAGGTCGTGGGTGGGCTGCTGGCTCTGCCCTGCTTTCCCCGGCCTCTCTGCTGTGGTGGGCGCAGTGCCAGGCCACGCCACAGTGCATCACCCGCATGGACCATCTCCCCTCGCCAGGCGCGGGGAATCCAGTCTCGCCCCACACGCCCAGCAATGCAGAGACAGGCAGCACAGAGATCAGGCGAGCCAGGCCCAGGGACCAGGCTCTGCACATCACACTGACGACCCTGCGAAAGACCAGCCTGGCCTGGGCACCCAGCAGGAGCGTTCTGGGACATCATCGATTCGTTCAGTCCACTGGTGTTTACTGACCACCTACTGTGTGCCAGACACGCCTCTCCGTGCTGGACAGAGCAGCGAACAAGCCAAGCGACCAGGGTGTCACATGTGGGAAGCATCAAGTGTGCTCGGCGCGTGGAACACAGCACAACCCCCTCATCTCCCAGCACAAGCACTCACCCCACCAGCAGTTCCCAGGCCTCTTCCTCCAGAGCCTGGACTCTGCTGCGGAGCCCCGGTCAGCTGAGAAGCTCGGGCCATGTCCCACACCTGCCACTCCAGGGAGGGGAGGTTCCTGGCTGGCAGATGGGCCCAGGGGCCCGTGTGGTACGCACACCCCCCACCCAGCGTGGGCAGAACGCCCCGGGTCCTAACCGCGCGTCCACCACACACGGCCCCGGACTAACGCTCCACCTCTCTCTAAACCTGTCCTAGAGAAAAGATGGGCAAATGATAACTTGGCTTTTATCGTGGTTGTGAGAACAAAAACAGAGCTAACATAAACGTCTGAAACTATACAATGACGTTTTTTCTCTCTCAGAACAAAGAGCTCCTGTGCCCACAGCAGGCCCCCCGGACACGGTTCCTGACAAGGACCGTTGGGCCAGGACCTCCCCACGCTACACAGGCCAGGGGGACCATGCCCTCAGTGCGGTCGCCTGCCCCTACCCTCCCCCCGCCTCCCCTGCCACCGGGCAGGCCCAGGCTCCAATCAGGAGGCTGAGATAAACAGCAGGACACCCAGCCACCCTCCGGCCAGGGGGAGTGAACCTTGCTCCAGAGGCCTGTCACGGCGGGGACGAGCGCTGTCCTCGGCCGCACCATGGCGGGCGGGCTGTGCCTCTTCCTTCTCGGCGCCTCCCTGGCGGGCCTCCTGCTGCCGGGGGCAAGTGGTAAGTGCCCCTCACCCTGCAGGCTGCAGGGGTGGCCCTGGGGAGGGGGAGGGGGAGGGGTCAGGGCGATGCCCCTGAACTTCCACAGTGTGGAGAGTGGGTGCCCATCCCCTGTGGGAGGCTGGCACGAGCGCCTGGCGGGGTGGTTCCAGCCAGGCGTATCTTAGGGCCAGGTGTGCCTCCCTGTGGGTGGAGAGTCAGACAGCAGACCACAGATCACAAAGACAGAAACATGGGCAGAGAAGGAGGGAGAGAGACAGAGACAGAGACGGAGGGAGATGGAGGGAGGGCGAGGGGGGCAGTGGCAGAGACAGAGAGAAGCCCCCTTCCTCTGCCGGAGCAAACTGCGAGCACAGAGGCTAGGGGCTCACAGGCAGAGAGGAGCTTCCATGGCAGGGAAGAGGATGACAGCCAGTGCCACCACCCACAGGCTGGTTCCGCCAGGGGGCTCTAGGCTTTCTGGGACTCCAGACCTGTCCAAGAGAGGAAGCCAGAAAGGACAGAGCAGAGTGGAGGCAGCCCCGGGGGCCTGTCTGCATGTTTGCACTCTGGGTGACGTGGAAGTTCAGGGGCCCAGGCGCGTGGGAGGAGGAAAGGGTGAAAAGTGAGAAAGAGAAACAAACCAAACAGGAGTGGGGGGGGACCAGGTAGGGGAAGGAGGGAGGGGAGGAATGGGTGTGTGGCTTGTATTTCAAAGCAAGCGGTCCCTGGAGGAGCAGATGTTTGGAGTAATGGAGGATGGGCCCACACAGAACAAACGTGGGCCTGGCCTTGCCGGGAAAACACAGGTGTCACTAAAAGAAATGGGGAATTTGGAAGGGAAGGTAATTTGAGGTAGGATCGAGTGCACACTCGGAGCTCTAGACACTCTTTAAAACAACCCTAAGAAGGAGGTATCTAGTTCCCACTTGCCAGTATTCAGCAGTAGGTGACCAAGATGCATTTGCCACTCAAGACAGTTCGATTCCGCAGCCCTGTTTTTTAGTTTCGGACATGGGGAGTCTGGAGCTCTGATGTGAGGGCAGACATCCATCGCTGTGAGAGAGCTGAAAACACAGAGCTCACGATGGAAGTTGGGACTAGAAACGCCAACTTGGAGAGTCATCTTCCTTATGGTGAGACTCTCAATTCCCCAGCAGAAAAGAGGCAGAGAGCAGGGCAGAGCGCCAAGAAAAGGACCTGAGGGCCTCCCACAGCACAGTGAAAAGGGGAAGAGGAGTGGGTGAGACCGGGGAGACCCAGGCAGCTCGGAAGGGACTACTGAGGGGAGAGGGGAGAGATCCCTGATGGGGGAGATCTCTGAGCCAGCACACTTGAACTGGCAGGTCAATTTAGTGGGCTTTTTTTTTTTAATGAAACAGGACAGAAGTAGAAAATTTTGTCACAAGTACTATTTTGTAGAAAATAATAGTAAGCACTATTTCTTGAAACTTTTGTTTTACTCTTGTGTACGTGTGTCCTGGGACTTGAAACAAATCATACTTCTAATTGTAGATCGTGCAAAACCGTGTCACCTCCCCACCTAACGCAGAGCTGAGACCTTGAAGGGTGGGGAGGGGGCGCGGAGGGAACAGCTGAGCCACAGAACGGAGTGGAGGGCCGGGGGAGGCAAGAGGGACCGAAGGGCGAGTTCCAGAAGGAGGGCTCGGGCCTCAGCGCGGGGCCGGGTGTGCGCGTGCAGGACAGGGCAGGTCAGTGGTGGGCGCGCAGGCCCAGGGCAGGCGTCTGACCCGTCACTCGCGGGGGCGGGGGTGGCCCGGGGACGGGACCGCATGTGGGCGAGCACGTGACAGCCGCGTTCCCCACCACAGTGTTCCTGCCCCGGGACCAGGCCCACAGCGTCCTGCAGAGAGTCCGCCGGGCCAACTCGTTTTGGGAGGAGGTGAAGAAGGGAAACCTGGAAAGGGAGTGCCTAGAGGAGGCCTGCTCGTATGAGGAGGCCCGCGAGGTCTTCGAAGACACGGAGAAGACGGTAAGGGGCGGCGCGGCCAGGACGCACTTACAGGGCTGCGGGGGCTTCTGAAGCGCTGTCAGGTCCACCTTAAAACTCAAAATGTTTATCTAAGAACGCTCTGTCGACCTCGGCAGTGCACAAGGACCCCAGGCCCCGGCTTTTCGCCCAGACACTCAGCCGCCGCCATACTCGCCAACGGGTTCTGGTCCTGAGACCGCAGGGTGGGCGGTGCGCAAGCGCAGGACGAACGCGGCGTCGAGGCCCCGTTCCGTGCCTGCGCGGCGGCGGCGCCGGCGGTGGCGGCGGCGCCGGCGGTGGCGGTGGCGGCGGCGCGAAAGCACGCGCCCCTCCCCCGGAAGAGGTGGGGCCTCCGATGCTGCCCCGGAAGTCTCTGAGGTCCGTTAGCCACCTCGCGTTGTGCTGTCGTGTGGTGCTTTGCGTCAGGCCGTGGGGCGGCTTGGCTGCGGGGCAGGGGCCGAGGTGGAGGTGGACGGCCGCGAGCCAAAACTGAGCAACCGAGAGCTGAAGACGCCTGAAGGCTGAGGACAAAGTGGCGGAGAAGGAGGCCAAGCAGGAGCCCACGAGAGACAGCCTGGCCGCAGATGGCGGACCTGTCCACACCTCGGACAGCGGGCCCATGCACACCACAGGCCCGCAGTGGAGCGTCCAGCGGAGTCTGGGCCCTGGGGGACCCGTGCCACACAGGCTCGTGTAGACTCCTGCCTGCTCGCGGCAGCCTGGACGCCACCAGCCTGGCTCACCTTCAAGGTGGCGGAAGAGCTGTGCCCTTGGAGGACAGGTCCAGTTGCAAGTCATGGCTGAGTGGAGAAGTGTTAAGTCGGAAGAAGAATTTACTCAAGTCTATAGCAGACTGCCTTGTGGAGTCCAGAGAAGCCTGGGAAAACCGAGGAGCAGAGCCGAGAGTCCCTCAGCTCCACAGACTCGCATTACTGTCTTCTTGCTTCCATGGGCACCTCATCCCCCTTTGGCCGAAAGGTGAGGAAAGGCGGTATCATCGGAGATTCTGACTCCAGCCAGAGTGACTCTGTGAGGAAGAAGTGTATCCCACACGCCAAGATGATCACGTGTAAAATAAGTTTCTTGGAAGAGTTGGGGTTCCTAGATGAACTTCCCATGCTGAATGCCGCTTCACGGGGAGCTGTGACCAAGCTTTCCATCACCTAGCACGGCAACTTGGACATGAACCACGTGTAAGAACTGCTCCAGAACTCCAACTGTAAGATGCTGGTAGTTGGTGGCATTGACTGCATTTGTGATGTCGGATGCCAGTTCCAGACGATTTGACTCGAACTCACCACTCGTGAGTTTTACCTGGCCGATTATGATCTCGTGAAATCATGGATATCATATCAGGGATGCTGAACATGTTATGGGCAGTTACAAGACCACCCACCATCCAGTCAGCCCAGCAGGCCAAACCCATGAGATGGACTCTACCCCACCCTTCTGGAGAATGAGCACAATAGAAGGGCTCAAGAAAAACCTGGGAGTGAAGCTGCCGGAAACTAACCTCTTCAGAACAGAAGAGACCGAAAAAATTATTGATCACATCTGTGTCGCAAAAACTGCTGAATGTCCTCCGCCTCAGACCACAGGTAGACTCCTTGCTGAGCTTGTCAGAGTCTCTGAAAGTGGCTTGCAGCAGCGACCCACTCATCGGTGATCGCCCACAGATAACGGCCAGACAGACTGCTCTGGGTCTCACTGAGCAGGTTGAGTTACTTGTCATGAGGAGGGAAGTGTGCAGTGCTTACACTGGGTTAAATAGTCCCATACAGCAGCCAGAGGCTTTTAAACAACAGGCCAGAGCCACCAACGAGGATGATGTTCATAGATGAAAACTTCTGTACCGCCTGGAATCCAGGCTGCCCCCCACCTGGCTGTGGCATGGACATTGGCTGCATCACCATGTTTCTCACAGCCTACGGTAACATCAAGGAGGTACTTCTGTTTCCTGCCATGAAACCTGAAGGTAAGGAGAATGTGGCAACCACTGATACATTGAAAAGCACAATAGTTGGCACTTCTGTCTAGAAAATAATAATTGGTAAGTTGTATGACTCAGACATCTTTGCATTCCTGCAAAAGGTCAAGGTCTGCAAGGGAATTCTTGTGTTGCTATCCATTTGACTACCATGGTTCATTTCAGCCACCAGAAGAGAGAAGAGGAATTAAGAATTCATTTTTACTCCTTGTTACCAAGTGAACGATTTCTCTCTTTTAAAAAGTTATTCATAATTTCAGGAACTGTTTTTATTTTTAACTGTTCCTTTAGTTCACATACACTTAACAGTTTTTTAGATTATAGAAATAATTGTAGTGCCAAGTTCATGTTCTGCCTTTTTCCTCAGCATCATTTCCCAAACACTCTGCCTTACTTCCTTAGAACTACCATACTTATAATTTTAAAGAGCTAAGTTGTTTGTTTGTTTTGGCCATGCTGCACAGCTTGTGGGATCTTAGTTCCCCAAACAGGGCTTGAACCCACGCACTCAGCAGTGAAAGTTCAGAGTCCTAACCACCAGACTGCCAGGGAATTCTCTAAATAATTCACGTGTCAAAGAAGAAGTCTCAAGGGAAGCTAGAAAATACTTTCAGGACTTCCCTGGTGGTGCAGTGGTAAAGAATCCACCTTTCAGTGCAGGGGACGTGGGTTTGATCCCTGGTTGGGGAACTAAGGTCCCCATGCTATGGGCCAGCTAAGCCCATGCGCCTCAACTACTGAGCCCACGCGTCTCAACTAGAGAGCCCACGTGCTGTAAACGACAGAGCCCACATGCTCTGGAGCCCGTGCGCCACAACTAGAGAGAGAAAACCCACATGACACAACTAGAGAGAAGCCCGTGCACCGCAACAAAAGATCCCGCGCGCTGTGACAAGGATGCCGCAAGTAAGACCCGACACAGCCAAAAATAAAAATATATATAAATAAATTTTTTGAAAAAAGAAAAGAAAATACTCTCAGCTGAACAAAAATGAATACATAACATACAAAATCTCGTGGGATGCAGCTAAACAGTGCTTATCGGGAAATTTATAGCATGAAATGTTTTTATAAGAAAAGAAGTTTTCAAATTGATAATCTAAGCTTCCACCTTAAGACACACACACACAAAAAGGCAAAATAAACCCAAAAGAGGAGAAATCAATAAAATTGAAGAAATAATTTGAAATAATAGAGAAAATCAGTAAAACTGATAAGATTTAACAAGATTGACAAAAAAGAGCACATGAATTGTATCAGGAATGAAAGAAGAGATATTACTACAGACCCTGCATATGTTAAAAGGATAATAAGAGAATACTATGAACAACTCCATGCACAAATTTGGATGGAATTTTACAATTTGGATGAAATGGACCAATTCCTCAAAACCATGAACTATCAAAACACGTAGTACGACAGAGATATCTGCAAATTCAACTTCTTAGTTAAAAACCTTCTGTAAAGGAAATGTCCAGGTCCAGACTGTGTCACTGGTGAGTTTTACCAAACATTTATAGAAGAAATAACACCAATTCTGTGTAATCTCTTCTAGAAACGAAAAGGGAACACTTGTAAGTTTGTTTTCTATCAGCATTACCCTGATGCCAAAACCCACAAAAACAGAAGAAAGAGAAAAAGAGGGAAGGAGGGAGGGAGGAAGGTAGAAAGAAAGAAAGCTATATAACAACATTTCTCATGAACCTCTTATAAATATTCTCAACAAATTATTAGCAAATTGAATAAAGCAATATATGTTAAAAAAAAAAAAAAAGAATACACAATGACCAAGTGGGTTTATCTGGGGTACACAAGGCTGGCTCAGTATTTGAAAATCAATAGTGTAATCCACCAGTTTAAAGAAGAAAAATCCACATAATCATATCAACTGATAGAGAAAAAGCACCTGAAAAGATTCAACATCCATTCATGATAAAAAACCTTTCAGTGATTTCCCTGGTGGTCCAGTGAGTAAGACTCTGTGCTCCCAATGCAGGGGGCAGGGGTTTGATCCCTGGTAGGGTTATGAGATCCTGCACGCATGCTGCAACTAAAAGATCCCGCATGCCGCAGCGAAGACCCAGAGCAGCCAGAAATAAATATTTTTAAATAAGGAAATAAAACAATTATTAAAAAAAAACCTTTCAGCAAACTACAATTAAAAGGGAACTTCTTCAACATGATAAAGATTATTAACAAGGAACCTACAGCTGATATCGTGGTGAAAACTGAATGCTTGCCCTCTAATACTGGGAAAAAGGCAAGGATGTCCATTTCTAATACACCCAATTCAGCATTGTACTGGAAACCCTAGCCATAAGGAAGGTTTAACAATAAGCCAAGATAAAGAAATGAAACTCCCTATTTGCAAGTAACATGATTATCTACATAGAAAATCCCATGGAATCTGGAAAAAATACTCCTAAAATGTATGTGTCTAGCAAGGTCACAGAATACAAGGTCAGCACACAAATATTAATTGTATTTCTGTGTAGTAGTAATGTGTAGTTAGAAACAAACAAATAATTAATGCCACTTACTGTTGCTCCAAAGAAAAATATCTATGTGTAAATCTAATAAAACATGTGCACGACCTGTATGCTGAAATCTGCAAAATGCTAACGAAAGGAAGAGGACCTACATGAATAGACATAGAATGTTCATGGTTTGAAAGACTTAACATATTAAAATATTGACTCTTCCCTATTTGATATATAGATTTAATGCAGTGCCAAACTTCCATCAGATAAAGACAAGTTGATTCAATATTTGTAATATGGAAAAACAAAGGAATTAGAATAGCTAAAACAATTTTGAGAAAGAAGATAAAATTGGAGGAATCACACTGCCTGATTTAAAGACTTACTGTAAATCTACATTAATCACAGAGATAAGGGACTTGCTTGGTGGCGCAGTGGTTAAGAGTCCGCCTGCCAGTGCAGGGGACACAGGTTCAATCCCTGGTCCCAGATGATCCCACATGCCGTGGAGCAACTAGGCCCGTGCACCACAACTACTGAGCCCAAGTGCTGCAACTAGCCCGCGTGCCTAGAGTCCATGTGCCGCAACAAGAGAAGCCACTGCAGTGAGAAGCCCATGCACCTCAACGAAGAGTAGCCCCTGCTCGCCACAACTAGAGAAAGCCCGCGCACAGCAATGAAGACCCAACGCAGCCATAAATAAATAAATAAAATCGTAGCGATACTGATGTGTGCTGTTGGTAAAGGGAGAAACACATAGATCAAAAGAACAGAATAGAAAGTCCATAAATAGACCCATGCAAATATGGCCAGTTGATTTTTTTTTTAATATTTATTTATTTAGGCTGTGCCGGGTCTTATTGCAGCACGTGGGATCTTCATTGCCACATGCGGGATCTTTAGTTGCGGTATGCATGCGGGATCTTTAGTTGTGGCATGCATGCGGGATCTAGTTCCCCTACCAGGGATCAAACCTGAGCCCCCTGCATTGGGAGCACAGAGTCTTACCCACTGGACCACTGGGGAAGTCCTTGGCCAATTGATTTTGACAAAGGTGCATAAGCATTTCAATAGAAAAAGAATTCTCTTTTTCAATAAATGGTATTGGAATAATTCTACATCTATATGCAAAAAAAGGTCAGCTTTGACCTAAACGTCACAACTATACAAATATCTCAAAATGGACCATATAGCTCTAAAGATAAAACAGGAAACTTTTAGGAGAAAATTTTCATGACACAAAGTTAAGTTAGGCAAAAATTCTTAGACGTGACACCAAAAGCATAATCCATAAAAAGTATATAGATAAATTAGACTTATTCTAAATTTAAAACTTTTGCTCTGTGAAAAACATTAAGAGAATGAAAATACAAGCTATTGACTAAGAAAATATTTGCAAATCACATATCTGCCAAAAGTTTTGTGGTCAGAATATAAAGAACTCTCACAAGTCAACAGAAGAAAATAAACAACCCAATTAAATACAGTGAGCAAAAGATTTGAACAGACACTTCACCAAAGAGGATACATGGATGGCAAATAAGCATGCGAGAAGATATTCAACATTATTAGCCATTACAGAAATGCAGATTAAAACCACGATGAGGGACTTCCCTGGGTCCAGTGGTTAAGACTCCATGCTTCCACTGCAGGGGGCATGAGTTCGATCCCTGGCCAAGGAACTGAGGTCCCACGTGCCGCAAGGTGCGCCCCCCCCCTCCAAAAAAACAAAACAAAACACAATGAGATGCCACTACACACCTAGAATAAAAACCAAGTGCTGGTGAAGATGTGGAGCGACCACAGCTCATACACTGCTGTGGGCACGCAAAACGGTACAGCCAGTCTGAAAAGCAGTTTGACAGTTTCATATAAAGTTACCATGTGACTCAGCAATCCCATTCTTGGGTATTTACTGTAGAGAATTGAAGACTTTTTCAACAAAACCTGTACATAAATGTTAATAGCAACTCTATTCATAATTGCCGAAAACTAGAAATAGTACAGATGTCCTTTGTTGGGTGAATGGATAAACAAAGCGTGGTACGCCACACAGTGGAACACTGCTCATCAGTAAAAGAGCACAAACATCGACATGCACAGTAACTCGAATGAATTTCAGTTTCAGAGGCACTATGCTGAGTGAAGGAAGCTAGTTTCACAAGGTTATATCACGTATGAGTCCATTTACAGGACATTCTCAAGAAGTCATGACTGTAGTGACGCAGAGCAGACTCGTGCTGGGCATTCGGAGCGGGGGTGGCCAGTGGCTGGCAAGGTTGGGGGAGATGGAGCTGTTCTGCGTCTCGGTTGTGGCGGTGATGATACAAATCTATACATGTGTTGGCTTTTATAGAATTGTACACCAAAAAAAGTTTTACTGTGCGATAAATTTTTAAATAAAAAATTTAAAAGTGTAGTCATTTCTTAGGCCTTCTGTAACAAAGCACCCCAAATTGGGTGTCTTAAAACAACAGAAATTTACTCTCTCACAGTTCTGGAGACCACAAGTCGAAACCAAAGTGTCACCAGGCTTGGTTCCTTCTGGAAGGTCTGAGGGAGGATCTGTTCCATCCTCTCGCCCAGCTTCTGGGGGCGACCAGCAGCCCTTGCTGTTCCTTGGCCGGTAGATACATCACTCCACTCTCTGCCTGCACCTTCACACAGCCTTCTCTCTGTGTGGCCTGTGTGATATTTTATGTCTCTTATAAGGACACTCTCATTGATTGGGAGTCCACTCTAATCCAGTACGAGCTGTTCTCGATCCATAACTTAATTACATCTGCAAAGACCCTCTTTCCATTAAGGTCAGATTCTGAGGTTGCACCTAAGTTGGGGCCGGGGAGTAGGGGAGACACTAATTAACCTACTATAGATAGAAAAAAATTGTTTTAAGACTACGAACATTTCTTTTCAGTGTTACATAGGCTCTTGATGCCCTATTTTAAGCTAATTACCAATTATCTTTTTTTCAAGTATCATAATGATTATTCTCCAAGCATCCGATCGTGTTTTGAATCTTGACCCAGGTATCTTAATGTAAAACCACTTATTGATTGGCTTGGGGGTAGCAAATAGAGCAAACCATTTTTGGTACAATCCGTTTCTTGGTAATTAATTTGAAAATAAATTTTCAATATTTAACAAAGTTGTGCAATTAAGATGATCGAGCATGGCATCTGGGAAACATTTTGTAATATTAAATGATTCATGTTAATCTTAAATTGATATACATGTAGGTCTAGATGTAATATGTGTGAAGTATAACACTGATTCTTCATATAAAAGCTTGGATATAGGTATTGATTTAAGAGATAGTAAAAAATTATATGATAATGTTGTATATGATGAAATTTAAACATTCTGTCTTAGAATTACAATTATTTGTCATTATGAATTTGTTACAGTGTTTGCATGTGATACATAAAGGGTACAGTTTGCTTCTGAATCTAAGCAATCACTTTAGAGATTTTACTTCAGTCGCTGTTGTCTCAGCACAGTTTCTCCAAACTGAGATTAGTGAAAAACAAACAAATAAAACCTATATAGAAACTTCTGTGGTTCAAGAAAAGTAATCCAATTTCGAATTACTTAACAGTTGAAGCAAATAATGTGAAAATCTTGATTGTGATCATATCGTTAGTGATTTTGCTAGGATGAAAGTTAGAAAAGTACATTTAATATTACAAAATGTTTCCCAGATGCCATGTTCAACTGTGTGAGCAGGCAAGAAAATGGACGCTAGGCCGTATTGGGGTATGATCATTTATTACACGAACATGTATTGTATTAAAAAAAAAAGATGAATGAAGCCACAGCTTTACAAATGCAGGGGATCTGAAAACATTTCCCCTTCAGGTTGAATAGTTCTAGGGCATTTTGTTCCAGAAAATGACCTCTGTCTGGGAAATAGCCTATTCGCTTGAGTTACTAGATTGTCGCTGTTATTGGTGTAAAATGTCTCTTTTCCATAATGCATTTAAATTTTTTTTTCCCTTTTAGAATGAATTCTGGAATATATACAAAGGTGAGATGTTTTCTGTTTCAGTCTTGAGTGAGAGGGGTTCATCAGGGTATTTAAATCGGGAGAGATTGTATTCAAACTTTGAAGATTTTCCTGAATTTCCTTTCTGCTCCTGTTTAAGTTTTACTTATCTAAGACTTTTCCCCTCTGAGTGTTTCCATAATAGTGATCGTAAAATAGTTTTTTATAGTAGCTTTATACTAATTCTAGTTTTGTTGCTTATATACATTTAAATCGGTTCATTCCCATTTGAGGATACCAAATTCCATGATAATTTTTTTAAACCCAAGTATACTAGGTAGAAACAGAACATAAGAGTCTGAAACACTGGGTCCTCTCATAAGGTAACCACGTTGATTTAATGCTTATAGCGTCTAAAATGGTATTTATCATAACTAATGTTTTCATTCTGGTAATAGTATTCAGGTTTCTCAAAATGACAACTGGACCTGTCTCTAAATTGTATTGTACAAATGCCCCAAGAAATGTGAAGTCCCATGTTAGTGCTGTACAGGAACTTTTCCTTCTCCTTTTACACCCAAACCATTGGAAATAGGAACCGTCTTGTCGATGCCCAGCCCAGAAACAAGTGTCCAGCAATCACTTATCCTCCCTCCTTCCAGCTGACCCCATGTGGTCACCAGCACAGGGCTCCGCTCCGTGATGGAAAAAAGTTGTCAGTGATTGTAAAAACACGGTCAGAGGTCTCAGCAAAAATTGGAAAACTCAGTCAGCAATCCAGCTAGATAGAGGCATCACGTGCACGTAGCCACAAAGCTGGGGCGGGGGGTGGCGGGGGGGGGGCAGTGGTAACGAAGTCCAGACAGGACAGCTTGTTTACAGGAAAACAGGAAGAATCCCAGGTTCATTCAAGTTAGCTGAGAACTGGGCGCCAGAATCAACCAGCAGAATCGTTTCCACGATGAGGGGAATTGCCTGCAAGCTGTGGTTTCCAAATGTTTTCTGCGCAGATGGTGACCAGTGTGAAAGCCGTCCTTGCCTGAATCAGGGCATATGTAAAGATGGCCTCGGGGAATACACATGCACCTGTTTGGAAGGATTTGAAGGCCAAAACTGTGAATTACGTGAGTTCCTCTTCTTGGTGGACCTTCCGGTCAGAGCCCCCTGCCGAGGCCAGGTGGGAATGTGGGAAGAAGCTAGAGGCCCAGGGAAACCGTCTCCGGTCACGTGGGCTTCAGCCTGTGCTCCGTGAGGCTGTGCCGCTGCAGGCAGTGGAACACGAGTCAGAGTCCCCAGTGTGGAGGACGGGATACCGGGCACTCCTCTGCCCCTCTGAGGAGCGGCTGTGGAACGAACGTTCCCGAAGGGTGGGGCCCCTTCACCTGGAAACGAGAACCGACGTTTCTTTCCTCGGAGGAGGATGTTTCTCCTGCTTGTCAGGATCCTGGAAATTCGTGCGAATGTCAGTGCTGAATGATCGGGATTGTCCAATTATATAACATTATTATATAAACATTTGGTACAATTAATTCTGCATGGAAAAATCACTGAGTTTTCCTAATACAGTGATTAACTTTTAATAAAAATTAGGTTAGAATTAGGCCAGTTTCTCCCTGAGGAGAAAAATTCAAGCTTTTTGAATTTCTTAATCTTTAATCTTCAGAGCATGCTTTTCGATTGGATACTTCTGCGTTTTCCCCAGTGGGAGTATCAGTCGTGCACCCTTCCATCCACCGTCCAGAGCAGCTTCCCCAAATACCGTTCTGCTGACGCTGGGGCTGTCAGGAATGTTTTCTAAAATTTCTTCAATGTTTGCCCCGTAACTAGTCTTTCATCAAAACCCAGTGGCGAAATGTAAAGTCAGCTGCCAGGCGGCATGACTGATGAGTCTGGGGTCTGATGTCCGGTGCACGTTGGCACGGTCCGGCGGTGAGGGCCCCTGTGCCCGGCGCCTCGCGGGACCTGGACAGCTCTCCTGGGGGCTGGGTGGTCTCCACCCCTTTACAAGGGACGCGACAGGCCGTGGGGTTTAAATAACGTGCCCAAATCACACAGCTGGAGACCGACGGCCGACTGGGAGCCGGCCTGAGTCCGGGACGTGGCTACCACCCCTCCTTCCCGCCGCACGGGAGCCAGACCCCCGTCTGGGGATGGACCCCAGGTGCTTTATGCCACGGGGGACTGAGGCCTCAGAGTGGACGCCGTGGTCTACTCTCGGCTCGGCCTGAGCTCCCACCTCGCTGGCCAGCGCCGCCACGCCCTTCTTAGGGCTGAACTTGAGACCCTCCAGCCTCCAGGCCTTCCCTGGGCTTGTGTGGGCTCCCTGGCCCCGGGGGCCCCACGTTGGCGGGGGAGGGGCCTGCCCGGGGCGCCGGCTGGTGGGCACCGTGGCACCGGCGAGTGACGGCACGTCCCTGGCGGGCCGCACCCTCAGCTTCCCGGCTCTTCCGCAGCCACGCGTGAGCTCTGCAGCCTGGACAACGGGGGCTGCGACCAGTTCTGCAGGGAGGAGCGGAGCGCGGTGCTGTGCTCGTGCGCCAGCGGGTACGACCTGGGCGACGACGGCAAGTCCTGCGTCTCCACAGGTAGGAGGGGCGCAGGCTGGGCTCCCGGTGGGGCTCGTGGTTTGGAGACAGACCCACTGTTTCTGTGAACCGCCTGAGAAACGGGCCAGTGCTGTCAGCTCTCTTGGGGGCACGTGGAGCGTGAGGGTAACGCGTGGAGGTCTCTTTGCCCAGTGCCCGGTTTGCAGCGAATCCCAAGTGGCCACTTTGCAGCTGCCACGATGGCGTCCCCGTCCCTCTCGGAAGGGCGGGGGCTTGGGAGGCTGGAGTTTCAAGGGCCGGAGCCGTGGGCCGGCCGAGGAGCCGGGGAGGGGGGGCAGGGGCCAGAAGGGGAACCCAGGGCCCTCCAGCACCGTTTTGGGTTGTGTGGGTCCCGATGTTAACAGAAGATTTTTTCCGTGATAAAAGCCAGATGCCATGCATCTGGCCCAGAAGCTCACGGAGGGCTGAGTGAGGGCCTGGGTTCTGGGGGTCCTGGTGGTGGGAGAGGCCCCGTCTCACACCCCATGGGGAGTCCTGCCTGACCGGGACTCCTCTGCTGTGGGGCGGGGGCCGGCCGTGCCCTTCTCAACTCGGGCTCCTTCTTGGGGTGACCCCAGCTCCTCCTCCAGCAGGCCCCAGCTGGCCCGCAGCCTTGGCATTACCTGGGGTGGTGAGGAATGCATAGTCCCGGGCCCACTGTAGAGGTGGGCATATTCCAGGGCAGTGGCAATTGTGTAAAATTAAATCTCTCAACAGGTAGAGGACAGTGAGATTTACATTTCTATTGGTAATGAGATTTTTTTTTTTTTTTTTTTTTTTTTTACGGTACGCGGGCCTCTCACTGTTGTGGCCTCTCCCGTTGCGGAGCACAGGCTCCGGACGCGCAGGCTCAGCGGTCATGGCTCACGGGCCCAGCTGCTCCGCGGCATGTGGGATCTTCCCGGACCGGGGTACAAACCCGTGTCCCCTGCATTGGCAGGCGGACTCTCAACCACTGTGCCACCAGGGAAGCCCCCCCAAAAATATTTTAATTGAAGTTGTTGCTTGTCATGCTTGCAAAATTTTTTTAATTCCAGGAATAATTACAGATCAATTTAAAATAAAGTTTGATGTTTGAAAATAAAATCAGGTAAACTACTTCCTGGTGCAGAAAGTTCTGTTCTAAGTCATGGACGAGCTGATGCAGAAAACTTCAAGGGGGCAGTGATCACAAACGTTAAGGCAGAGGCAGCTGGCGTGGGAAGAGCTCTCCTCCGCGAGCGAGCGAGCACACTCCCAGTGCACCCGCGGGCCCTGCGGGGCAAGTTCCACCAGGAACACACACGGGGGACGGCCTCAGGTGTGCGGCCCCCAGCTCCCCTGCCTCTGTTCTGCTTCGCCCCCGCTCTGCCTCGGTTGCCTAGTTGGTAAGGATACGAAAGGGCGCTTTTCGGCCTTTCCTGGCCCCTCCCTTGCTTGGCGCTTGTAAGGGTCGCTGTCATCCTTCAGCTGTCCCTGACAAAGCTCCGCCTGCCACTCGTCCTGCCCAGAACACTTCTTTCTCTTCAGCGTTTCATTAGGAAATGTTTCCAACACACAGCGGGGCTAAGAGAACTTTGGGGCTTGAGCGCCCCAGCCCCCCGTCTGCCATCCTGGTCTCCATGTACCAGTCGTGTCCCCCGCAGCCCCACGGTCCTCCGTCCAGCCACAGCCACCCGACTTCCACAGGCGTCCCAGTAGACACAGAGCCCCTTACACACGTCTGCACGCTGGCCGGCCAGAGGTCAGGGCTCCCACCCGCAGCCCAGCCCTAGCAGGACACAGGGCGCCCCACTCCCCCAGGGCCCGCTTCTCGGGCTCCTCCTCGGAGTGGCCTGCGTGGGCCCTGCAGGGAGGCCTCCGCGAGGCTGAGGCCCGACTGCTGTTCTTCCAGAGCCCTTCCCCTGCGGGAAGCTCACCCTGGGACGCGGCAGGCGGTCGGCCACCCACGGCAGCGGGGAGGCCCCCGAAGCAGGCGTGCCGGAGCAGTACGACCGCGGAGACCTGGGCCCCACCGAGAGCTCCCTCCACCTGCTGGGCCTCAACGGGACAGAGCCCAGCCCCAAGGAGGACGAGAGCCACCTGGTCCGGATAGTGGGCGGGAGGGACTGCGAAGACGGGGAGTGCCCCTGGCAGGTAACCGCGCGCAGCTCAGCGGCCGGTGAGCTGGGTGGGGGCTGCCCCGCCGGGCGCCCGGCCCACGCGGGCCCGCAGCAGACTTGAGTGGGCGGCGGCGGAAGGAGCCGAGGTCGAAGAGGCCGGGCCTCTGCCCTCTCTGCCCGGCCCCCCCTCCCGCCCAGGCAGAGAAGGGGCTCCAGCTCGGGCGGCAGCGGGGGGGTGGGGGGCGCAGGCGGAGGACGGCTCCCCTGAGGCCTCTGCTTGCTCTTTGGTTCGACGGGAGGCGGAAAGAGTTGCTCTCCCTGTTTCATTTCTAATTTGGTAGATTTTTCTTACCCAAACACCCAAGTCCTAATGAGGCAGACGGTACCTTAGCAAAAAGTATATCCATCTGTTTTCAAAGGTAAAAACTCACTGTTTGGTTGTTGATTTGGACTAAAGTTGCCAGACTTAGCAAATAAAAACACAGGTTTCCACTTAAATTTGAATTTCAGATAAACAATAAATAAGTTTTAATGTGAGTATGTCCCAAATATCACACGGGACACACACTGAAAATTATTTGCTATTTACCTGAGTCAGATTTAACTGGGGGCCTACCCAGAACCCTCACTTGGCCTTTAAGCGTCCAAAGCCAAAATGCCTTCTCCTGCAAGTAATATTCCCAGAGCTGCCGACAACCCTTAGGAATGACGTCAGCTGGCCCCCACCGGCTACAAGGCAGGTGTGCGTTTATCTGAATTATCACGAGCCTGAGCAAGGACACGCCAAAACCTAGTCACCATCCACGGAGAGTGTGTCGCGGGTCAGGGCTGCCTGGGTGTTGTGCGTGTGGGTCTGAAAGCGCCAGGGCCTCTTCTCTCACGTGTGGCATCACGACCTAGGAAGGGAGGTGAGCCCCCCCAAATCCCCACAATTCCAGTTGCTGCGTGAGAGGGCCAGGAACGTGGTACCCGTGGAGCATGTGAATTCCCACTGGGAAAGGAGGGCGGCTCCCCACAGGGCGGGGGCGGACACGGGGCTCTGAGGGGCTCGCATGGGGCTCTCCGGGGAGCGGACAGGAAGAGCCTCACGGGAGGGTCCCCAGACTTGGCCAGTTGCCTCATGTCCGTCTCCAGGAAGGACGGTCAGTGACCCAAGTCTTAGGAAGACTGACCCTCCTCACTTGTCCCACAAGTGGGGTTATGAGTTGATAGATTATGCAAAAACAAAAACAAAACATCACGACTTCATGCCAGTCATGAACGTCCTCCAAAGTTCTTTTAGAACTTGACATTGTTGAGAGTTTCATTAACCTGCCCCCTCTCAACCCATGGCTGTTGCTTAGCGAGTCCCCAGAGAAGGGAAAGCAGAAAACGCTCTCTCGGCATCTGCCGGCCCAGCCCTTTGGGGAGAAGGAAAATAGGGGAAGGGTCTGTGCTCTCACTCGCCCAGTCAGCACCCCATCCCGGTGGAGTGTTCCCCGCCCCATGTCCTGTCAGGAGCAGCCATGTGGATCCCAGGAACCGGCCTTGAATGGTAGCACCCGCAGCCGCGGGAGGGGGTCCGGACGGTGGAAGCGTCCCCAGGCCCAGCGTAGCAAGTGTCTCGTCCAGAGCCTGGTGTCTGCCTGGTCTGGGGCCTAATTCACACCAGAGACAACAGACAGCAGTTCTTCTGCACATAGAGCTGCTGAGGGGCCTTCCGGAGCCGGGAAATACAGACGGGTAGGGGCTGGATCTGGGTGGGGAGAAGCCCCTCAGCCGTAGCGCTGGGCCCTCGGCAGGGCCGTGGGGTCCATGGTGGGCCCGCTCCAAGAACGGGCGGCGCTTGGCAGCACGGCCCCTGGGGGTGGGCGTGGGGCTGCGCTGGCCTGGTCCTCGTTCCAGCTCGAAGACCCCATGAGTCCTCCCGGGGGGCAGGCCCACTGTGGTGGGGAGATGGGGAGGAGGCTTGGGCTAACGGTCTCAAAGTCAGGCTCCACCTGGCACCTCTGGCCCTCCCGTCACAGGCTCTGCTCGTCAATGAGGAGAACGAGGGCTTCTGCGGGGGCACCATCCTGAGCGAATTCTGCGTCCTCACCGCGGCCCACTGTCTTCTGCAGGCCAAGCGGTTCACAGTGAGGGTAGGTGAGTGCCGCTCACACCGTGCGGGGCCCCCGGGTTTCAGAGGCACTAGGACTGACAGGCTGGCCGGAAAAGCTAGTTCAAATACTGAGGTCCTGAGGGGGAGAGGGAGGCCGGGGGACGAGGGGCGCCCCTGCCCCCTGCACGCAGGGTCCGCCGTGCCCTCTCCTCCGGGAAGTCCCCCAGAGCCCCCAGCCGTCTGAGCAGCCGCCACCACTGCCCCACATTTGCATCTGGGGGACTATTTCCTAACGTCCCCCTTCTCACCACACCCTAGAGCTGCTCCACGACAGTCCAGGGCGAGCCACGTGCCCGAGCCACGGCTGTAATGTCTAGCTTCCTAGTTCCCTTACGTTGTCTAGTTTTAAAGTCCACAGGTGATACTCATTTCGGTAACACCCCTCATTACCCAGTATAGCCAAAGTAGTGTCAGTCTGACCTGTAATTGGCTTGTAAAGTCCTCTTGAGGTATTTTGAGTTGGTTTTTCATTCTGAGATTTGGCACTCATGGCACATGTGGGTTCTGCTCAGTGCCCACTTGGCCCCGTGGCTGGGGGCAGGTCCAGCAGGCCGGACCCGGTGCCCAGCCCCATCCGCGGGCAGACCAGGGGAGGGTGGCCGCTGCCCCCAGCGGGGAAGCCGTAGGCTGTCACACTGGCCTCGCTCTAGTCGCCTGTATTTCACATTTCCTAGTGACCACGTGCCAATCTCTAAGCAGAAAAAAAGCGGGACTGCTTTAAAGCGTCAGTGACGTGCAGGGCCTGGCGGCCCCCAGCTGACGGCCACGTCCCCGTCCGCAGGTGACCGGGACACGGAGAAGGAGGAGGGCAACGAGATGGCACACGAGGTAGAGGTGACCGTGAAGCACAGCCGGTTCGTCAAGGAGACTTACGACTTCGACATCGCGGTGCTGCGGCTCAAGACGCCCATCAAGTTCCGCAGGAACGTGGCGCCCGCCTGCCTGCCGGAGAAGGACTGGGCCGAGGCCACGCTGCTGACCCAGAAGACGGGCGTCGTCAGCGGCTTCGGGCGCACGCACGAGCGGGGCCGCCTGTCGTCCACGCTCAAGATGCTGGAGGTGCCCTACGTGGACAGGACCACCTGCAAGCTGTCCAGCAGCTTCACCATCACCTCCAACATGTTCTGCGCCGGCTACGATGCGCAGCCCGAGGACGCCTGCCAGGGCGACAGCGGCGGCCCCCACGTCACCCGCTTCAGGGACACCTACTTCATCACTGGCATCGTCAGCTGGGGCGAAGGATGCGCGCGGAAGGGGAAGTACGGCGTCTACACCAAGGTCACCAACTTCCTCAAGTGGATTGACAAGTCCATGAAAGCCGGGCTGGGGACGGGGGGAGCCGCGCCCCCAGTGAAGCCCCCCACTGCCCCTCGCAGCCCCTGCCTCTCCCTCCTCTCAGCACCGGGGCTCTGAGCCGGCCTCCCTCCCTGCCGTGATTAGAGCTGGGTTGATTCCTTATCCTGCTTCTGTTTTTGCTCCACCGAAGTGGGAAATGAAGGTCCATTTGGAACCTGGGACCCTGCCTTCCCGTCGCCAGCTGGGAGGTTTCAGGATTCGGGAAGTGCTACCCACATAGGATGGGCCAGGGCTCCCAGACCAAGTCTTAAAACTGAGGGGCCTTTTCTGTTCACAGCGCGTTTCTCTGTCCTGGAGGCCGCCAGCTGCCCCCCTGGCTGCTCACAACAGTGCTGAGTAAACCAGCAGGGTTCTGGGAGCACAGAGGCGCCAGGGCCAGCCCCCCTCCCCAGGGTCAGGTGGGGCTTCCCCACGCGTGCCCTCCTGGCCCCCAGTCACCTCCCAGGAGAGGCAGGCTCCCTGGGAAGGCAGGGCCCAGCAGGTTTCGTCGGCAGGGACATTTTAATGTTGACCTAAAGACCAACTCTCTACGTGGCTTCACGGCTGCGTCCCTGGGGGCCCAGCCACATGGGCTCCAGAGCCACAGGCACGCCCCTGGGTGTGACTGTCGCCAGGCCGGGGCTCTGGAGTCTTCCTCTAGGCCACAGCCCAGAGCACGAACCCAGCTCTGGCTAGCCCCTGCCGCCCCCCTGCTACCCTGCTAGCGAGGTATGTGCTGAGGGCTGCAGGAGGGCCGCCCCTCCTCCAGTGGTCACAGCCCAGGTCGAGCCCTCCCAGCCGCACCAGCTCCAGGCCCTCAAGCCAAACAGCCAGGAAAAGCAGACATGCTTCTAGAAAAAGCAGTCACCTCAGACGGGACGTGCCGTGTTTCCCGGTACCGTTTGCATTTTGCGTAACTTGGCTAAGCAAACTTTCAAAGTTCCAGTACGAGAGCTCCCAAGGTCACTGGCTGGGCAGTTGCGTAAACAGGAGATCTGCACGTTTGCAAAAATCAACGCGAACGGGCTTCCCAGAAACGGTCAAGCCAGAGGGTCCGTTTCTGCGCGTCCCGCCTTGACCTCCTCAAAGGGAACCGTCCCGCCGAGAAGGCCTCGGACGGCCAGGCCCTGCGTGCTGGGGACGGGGGTCTCCGTCCAGAGCAAACCTGGATGGGCTGTCAGCCCACAGGTTGCCTGGGGTCCGGAGAGAGCTCTGGGGGAGCCCTCCTTCCCACCAGGCTGGCATCTCTCACCAGCGGGGCCGAGCCCACAGGTCAGAGAGCAAGGGCAGCTGGGCACCTGGGAGTGGAGGGCAAAGGGGTCCCCACCGCCCAAGGCGCTGAACCTTCCCCGTTGGGAAACAGAGCTGGACTCAGTGAGGTTCCAGAGGGAATTCGGGCAGCGTGGTAGGGAGGCCTCTTGTCTGGTTCGCACAATGCTGGTTCCGTGGGCCCTGGGACCATGGGCCTCAAAGCTCGTCTCCAGGTGGACCTGAACCAGGCCTGTGCCCTGTGGGCACAGTCGGTCCCGCTCCACTGCATGTCCCCTAGAAAGTCTCCTCCGGGGACAGACGTGAGCAGGAAGCCGACCGTGAGGAACCACGGGGGGCGGTGGCGGTCAGGGTCTGACTGTCCCTCCCGAGAGTGAGGGACCGCTCATCGGCACCCGCGGTCCCTGAGGGGCAGGGTGAAGACATGCCTGGGACAGAGCCGCGTTTGGAGCAGGGAGGGCAGAGCGGGCTGTATGGCGGCCGGGTGGCAGGGGGAGGGGGCGGGCTTAGAGAGCCGGAGACCTGCAGACACAGGGTCCCTGGAGGCCTCCGCCCGCTGCAGGTGCAGCCCCCGGCCCTTGGGGCTGGAGGGTGATGTTTCCGTTCTAGAATGATCCTCACAGCCACCATGAGACCCTGATGGAGGTACCAGAGCCCTGGGGAAAGTCATCCCGAGCATCGGACTTGAATTACAAACAGGACGGGGTAGCTCTGCATCAGGAGAGCCCGGCGCATCACCGAGTGGGGGTGTGTCCTCACTGACGATGCGGACGGGAAGCAGGGCTCCTGACAAGAACGGGGTTCAGCCCTGGTCGCCGAGGTGCCCACGTCAGAAAGAACAAAACAGCTGGGAAAAACACACTACACGAGCCTTCGAAGGAAACCAAGAGGATGCGGGGAGAGAGGGCACCGTGCGGGTGCTCCTCAGGGGCCCCTTAACAGGAGGGAAGCCCGGTGTGCGGGCTGCCAGCGGAGGGAGGGAGAGAGACAGACAGACAGAGACACAGAGCCAGAGCCAGAGTCAGAGACCGAGAGGGACAGAGGCAGAGCGCCCCCGGGGGGCCCCGTGCTGACCCGCTCGGTGAGGGGGGATGAGTTTGCTGTCCCCTCAGACGGAGGTCAGAGTATCTACCCCCTCGTGGCGCTGCGCGAGGCTCTTCCCGAGCGCCCCCCAGGCCCGCTTCCCCTGGCACTTGGTGCCCCAGGAGAGCTGGTCTCACCGGGAGGTGCTGGGCTCCCCAGCCCTTCACGGGAGCCCCGCTGGACCGGCCTGGTGGGCGCCCGCCCTCGAGGGTCTGCCTTAACCCCCAGCCCCACCCCGCTCTGTTCGGGTTACCCCCCCACAGGGAGCCTCTGTGACCGGCTTGTCCAAGGCGGCCCACCGCGCTGTGCCGCCTTATCTGTCGGCGAAATGTGCCACTGTGTCTCCCCGCCCCCGCGGCGCAGGCCCGGTTCCCGCGGGACGCCTCGGCTCCCGACCCCTGACCCCCGACCTCCGACCTCCGACCTCCTCCCGAGGAGCCGCCCCAGCTCCGTCCCTGTCGGCCTCGGCCTTTCATTTCTCCGTCTTGCCCTCTCTTCGCCTTAAACGGAAAAAGACAGGACTGAAGCCTCTAGGCCACTGGATTGCCCGCTGGCCCCCGCGGGCGGCCTTCCTCTGCGGGGCTGCTTTCCCGTCCGCACCCGCTCCGAGCCGAGCCGGGCGGCGCTCTGGCCGCGGGCTGAGCATGGCCGGCCGCGGGCCGCCGCTCGCCCTCCTCGCCCTCCTCGCCCTCCTCGCGCCGCGCGACGCCCAGCCCGCAGGTAGGCGCCACCTTGGGCATCCTTTCTGACTCAGGCTTGCGGGTGGGTGGGTCGGGGGCTTTTTCTGGGAGCCGAGGGCCCCCGGCGGGACCAGCATGATCTGAGCCCAGCTCCCGGTCTCTTCGCCGCTCGTGACGAGTATGTTGGAAGTGACCGTGTCCCTCGGGGGCCCCGGGGGCCCAGGTGGAGCCGGCCGCCGGGTCCGGGGCTCAGGACTGGGTAGGGCACGGCTTCTGGGGGAGCCGGGAGGGCACCCCAGCCCCTCATGCCCCCCGCCCGCGGGCCTCTCCCCGTCCTCAACCTTCCTTCACATTCAGACCCAAACCAGCGACCGCAGATGGGGGGCCCTGGAGCCCTGCCGCCCACGCGGCCAACGCGCCCCCGCACCCAACCGGCGGCCAAGGTCAGGTCGCCAGGAGCTCAAAACACACCAGCCTGCAGAGATTTAGCACAGAAATCAGAATGCAAACTCAAATTAATAGTTTTTTAGCAATTGTGTGTTGAAACAGAAGTATTTTGGATCTATTGGGTTAAATAAGTATATTATTAAAATGATCATAACCTCTTTCCTTCGATGTCCTAAATGTCCGGGGACACTCGTGACCACAGGGCCTGCAACCGCTTCTCTCGGCTGCGCTGCCCACCTCGGCCAAGGCTCCAGCCGCCGCCCCCCTCCCTCCCTCCCTCCCTCCACGCAGCAGACAGGGTGACATCAGATACCTCTTACAGTCAGTCGAACCTTTAGAATAAAACCCAAAGCTCAGAATGAGGCCTCAGTAAGAGACACCCCCCCCCCCCCGCCGCCCCCGGCAGCACACAGCTCACAGCCGCGTTCAACTGTGCACAGTCGTGAACGAGGTAAACGGCCGAAGCAGCCTAAATAAACAAGGACTCGTGAAACGCTGTCCTGGAGGGGCCACAGATGAGATACCCAGAAAAACCCTCCCGGTAACGCTGAAAGCAGAGTAAGTATTTTATCCCACGTTTGCTACATGCCCCTGCCTGGCACGAGGGGAAAGACCAACGGGAGCAAAAGAATGAACGAGGCAGTGGAGCGCCCACCACCCTCGGCTCCCCGCAGCCCCAGGCGCAGAGCCTACACGGCGCGAGGGGACCCAGGAGGAGGCCCCACCCCAGCTCAGACCACGCTTGGCACCACGTGAGGGAAAGAGACAAGCTCCGCGGCGGGATGCTGGTGCTGGGTGGAGAAAGAGAAACCTCTCCGGAGAAGCAGTCACTGCAGTCGGCCCAGGGGTCTGCGGCGACTGCTGGTGACTGCAGTGACACCCCAACGATCCAGGGTCACGTCGGGGGGAGACATGGGTCCTCGTTGCCTCGGGCTCCCTTCTCAACCTGGGGCATCTCATGGTAAAAGAAAAACCCGAACACACAAGGAAAGAAGACAACCAGAAACTTGCAGGAAAAAGAGTAGAATCAGACTCACAAAAACCTTGATACCCAGACACAGAACACAGGACATGTGATAGAGGTACGGCAAGAAAACAGGAGACATTAAGATGCCCAAACAGATGTGAAAAAGAATCGAACAGAACTTCTGAAATGGAAAAAATATTCATTGGAATTTTAAAATCCATTCAATAAATGAATCAACACAAAGCATTCAGGGAAAAGATTCTCCTTTACAGCAGAATGCCGATTAGTAAGTGCAGAAGGAAAGAGGGGTGTAAAGTCACTCTTCTGCAATTAAAATGGTAATAACTGATTCAGGAAAAACTACTTCATTGACGCTGAAAACACTCGGCTAAAGACTGTTGGGGGACAGGACATTCCTATCCCAAAACATCTTCCTCACAGTGGAGAAATCTGTGGACACCATCTATGCAGTGTCCCCCAAACTTCATGTTTACCCAGAACCTCAGAATGTGACCTTAGTTGCAAATAGGGTCTTTGCAGGTGTATTAATTAAGAGGAGATCATCCTCAGTTAGGGTGGGCCCTAAATCCAATGACTGGTGTCCTTATGAGGTGGCTCTACTCAGTCCTCCCCGCTGTGATCCTCATCCTCATATTCCAGAATGACGCTTAGAGCTCCAGCCATCACATCTGTGTCCCAGGTAGCAGGATGGAGAGAGGGACAAAGAAACGGCCAGGGGCCACGCCAGTTGTCTTTTTCAAGAAGGTTCCCAGGAACCTGCTGCCTAGCCCTTCTGTTTGCATCTTGGTGGCCAGCGCTCAGCCATGCGGCCACCCTTAGCACCAGGGGAGTCTGTCCGCGCAGCCGTGTGCCCAGCTAGAAATCGGGGGCTCTTGTCCTGGCAGAGGACTGCCCAGGGGGCAGCCTCTCAAACCCGGTCTCCACCCCTTCCTCGCGGGCTCCCACCCTCCTGTTCTAAGCTCACTCCTACTCACCCGGCTGCACGTAAGGGGCCCGGGGCCCAACGTCGTGGTGAGCAGGAGGTAAACTTCTTCCCGGGTCTGAGGGTCAACCGTTGGGTCTGCTCCTCCCAGCACCGCAGAGCCTGGCCCTCAGGATGCGGGTGGGAGTTCTTGGGTTGCCCGCCCACGCTGAGGCGCCTACACGCCTGTCTTGTTCTGCAGTGTTTCTTCCCACCTCAAAAGCAAATGAAATTCTGGTGAGACGGAAACGAGCCAGCTCCTACCTTTTGGAAGAGCTCTTTGAGGGAAATTTAGAAAAGGAATGTTACGAAGAAATCTGTGTCTACGAGGAAGCACGAGAAGTATTTGAAAATGACGCATCCACTGTATGTATCCCCCCTGCCACAGACTCACACGCTTTCTGATTATTCCGCTGCCTTAGAGGACATATTTTCTCAAAGAGGCTGAACTAAATTAATTAACCTATTTACTTACCTGGGAGGTTGATCTAATCCTAATTGTACAGATGAGGAAACAGAGACACAGAAGTGAAATCACTTTCCCCAGCCAGTTAGTGGGGCACCCGGGATGGCAGCTCAGTCCCACCACCTAAACTCTTCAGATTAAGCAAATTAGCACATTGAGTAGCCGGACTCCTCACAGAGGTCACCCAGCTTGACAGGACTCTGACGGAATTTAGTATTTTTAATAAAGATGTAATTGTTTCAATGTGTCAGCAACGCAAAGATCCTCCCTAGGATGCCTACGTGGTAAGAACATCTCTCATAATCTATAACTTGGATTACAAGCGACAACACATACACTCTGAATAATACAACTGAGAACTTGCCATTCTCAGTTACTCATAAGCTTATCAATCAGTAAACAGAGGGCCTGAATATTTGTGTGTAAATATTTCAGAATAGTAAAATACGTAATAAAGACTTCCCAGTTCTACATATTAAAGCAGCAATATTTAAAGGTGATTCTGAACAAAATGTTGACCTGTTTCTCTAATATATTTTTAAAGTATTTTAAAATCATAATTTCTTAAATGCCCATGTATAAGAAAATGATCTTTAATCAAACTAAGAGAAATTAAAACTTCCTGGTAAAGTTGTGCTTGAGTTGTTAGAAGTCCGAGTATGATTTGGGGAGATGCAATTACTTATATGTTTACCCTCCAGGCCTTAAGTCTGAGTAATTCTCCTAATTTTAGATACCGCCACCCCAAGTTAACATTCCCCCCACATTTTTAATCCTTGTTGAACTGGCTTATAAAAACAGAAAAAGTGATGTGAATTTTCTACATCTGCCTCAGGCACTCTGCGGAGTGGGGCCATGGAGACAGGCCCGGGAGGGGAAAGGGCCTTGCGAGGCCGTGGTGTTTGTGCCACGTCTTAGACTGTTTTCCCTTCCTCAAATGGGTCACTGTAAATAAATACTGAATGGGACATGGGACATGGGTGTATTAAAGATGATATTAAGTAGATGTAAAGAATTTTACATTCTTTGTTTCAACCAGTATTTTCCTATGAAGTGAATAAAATCAACATTTTCTTATTTTCAAGCCCGGCCACAGGAGAAAACACGGAACACAGATGTCCCATTTGTAACACTTTTATGTTTCTCTTGTACAGGATGAATTTTGGAAGACGTATCTGGGTAAGTGTCTCCTCCACCTACTCCAGGATTCTTTCCTCTTCTCCTCCCTTTAAGGTCAGGGGAGGCAGTTGGCTCACGAGGGCTGCTAATTTGAGGCCAGTGGATTCCAGATTTCGAGCCTTGGGCTCCTGGAACCCCTGACCCAAAGGAAGGGCCTGGCACTGCCCGAGGACGAGGGTGGGAAAGGCCCCGAGGTCCCGCCGGGATCAGGGGGAAGCTGGAGCGGCCTCCCGGGCTCCCTTGGGCCTCGTGCTGAAGGGTCAGACCCGGTTGAGGAAGGCGAGGCTTGGGGGATGCTGGGCGTCCCTGCGGGGACCACAGTGACAGGAGAGCTCGAGGAGGCGCCGGCGCTGGTCACGTGGCCGCCCAGCAAGGAAAGGGGGTCCTGGAGGGACGTCGGAGGGTGTTACCCGCAGGGTGTCCTCACGTCCCTATCGGCAGGCGGCTCCCCGTGCGTCTCCCGGCCCTGCCTCAACAACGGGTCCTGCCAGGACACCATCCGCGGCTACACCTGTACCTGCGCCCCGGGCTACGACGGCCGGGACTGCGCCTTCGGTGAGCACCGCCCCCCCCCGCCACGCCCGGCCTCCGCCCCGCCCCCGGCCTCCTGCCCCGCCCCCGCCCCGGCCTCCGCCACACCGAGCCCCGCCCCGGGGATGAGCAGGAGGAGGCCCGTGGTAACCCGGCTGTCCGCTGGGAATCACACCTTGTGAACGGCCCCCGTTTCCCCCGTGGGGTCCCCTCCTCTTCCTCCCAGCCCCCCGCCCCGTCCAGACCATTCGCGATCTACTCTCCTTTCTCCCGGGGCCCGGCTGACCCCGCTGGGGGTGATGGGTCTGGGGTGGTCAGCCTATGAGGGGACCGCACCCGGCTCTCTGGGTCGTGGGTGCGTGACCCGGCCTGCAGCCTCATCAGCTGATGTCCCTTCAACATCGTGAGACTATCCGTGGAGGGTGGGCGGCGCCAATTCCCGTCAGTGGTCGTTCGTGCGGCAGTAAACTCGCGTAATGCTCCCGAGGGCCAACGCGGAGCCCGTTTCCGGGACGAACGTTACGTCCAGCCTGGATCCCCGGACTCCAGCTGCCTCCTGAGCGCCCCGCCCAGTGCTGTGTGGACGCCCCAAGTGCAACTCGCGCCAAAGCAGGGCTTCCAGCTTCATCCCAATGCCCACCTGGAAGAAGCCCCTTAAAGGGAGCGGCTGCTGCGGCGGGAAGTGAGCCCACGGCCGGGAAACGAGGATCCTTGCGAGGGACTTGCAGACCTGCCCCCCCCCCCCCCCCCCCGCAACCGAGCTGCTGCTCTGAGGACGGAGCCCTGACTGCTCCTCGCCCCTTCCTGACGCGGGAGTCGAAACGCTCGCCTGGCGACGTTTGGAAGGAAAAGCCAGAGTCCCAGTGCGCAAGGAGATTTCAGAGTGGCTATGTCCAGGGTAACATGTCTGGTTTTCCCTTCTTCCCTTTTCAGCTAAAAATGAATGTCACCCTTTGAGGACGGATGGGTGTCAGCACTTCTGCCACCCGGGGCCGGGGTCTTACACGTGCAGCTGTGCGAAGGGGCATAAGCTGGGCCAGGACCACAAATCCTGCATCCCCCACGGTGAGTCCCCTCCGCTGGGCCTCCTCCTGCAGGGACCTCTGACAGGCCACCTCCTCCCCCGTGGCTGGGCGGGGGGGGTCCTCCTCCTCCGTGGCTGGGCGCGGGGTCCTCCTCCTCCGTGGCTGGGCGCGGGGTCCTCCTCCCCCGTGGCTGGGTGGGGGGGTTCTCCTCCCCCGTGGCTGGGCGCGGGGTCCTCCTCCTCTGTGGCTGGGCATGGGGTCCTCCTCCTCCGTGGCTGGGCGGGGGGGGGTCCTCCTCCTCCGTGGCTGGGCGCGGGGTTCTCCTCCACTGTGGCTGGGCCGGGGGTTCCCAGTCCCCTGCTGGGCTTGCCCGGGGCCTTCTCAGTCCCTGAGAGCAGGTCGTTTAATCTCACCTGCTCTGTGAATTATCTCAACCTAGCGGGCATCCAGGAATAGGCTGAAGGGTCAGCGCCACAGATAAACCCGACGTCTGCCCTGGGAGGCACTGACTTTTCTTTTCATGTGGCCACAATGAAGACAGGTGTGCGTGCGGAGCCCTCATCTCTGACGGCCTCCTGACGTCACAGGGATGCGAGCAGGACCCTCCGACTTTCCCGTGGCAGGTAACAGAAACATTTTATAAATGTGTTTTAATCTTTTGTTACAAATTTCATCCTATTTGTCATCTCCACCTTCTTTGATTTAGGTGAACTACTTACAATCTCAACATCACACTTCAAAGCACTTTCTCATTCTGAACTCACAGCTTCAGTGTCTTCATTATTTGCACCAAATAAAAACATAGTTTTATTTACAGCCATCCAAGGCCTTTCTTAGAGTCCAAAAACCGTTTCCAATGTCGCTGCTCTCGGAAGATAGGCATCCTGGCGGCGCTCGGGTGGACACGGTGGGTCCAGAGCCAGAGCAAGGCCTGGGCCCTGCTCACAACCAGCTGGCGGAGTCCAGCTCCGCTGCCATGTTCAGGAAACGTCTCTTCTTCGGCACCATTTCTGTTATTTTCCTGTTTCTCCCTTGCCTGGTTTGGAAGCTAAATATTCTATTTCTCTTCATCCAGTGACCACCCTTGACACTGAAACTTTCATATCTAACTTAGCAATACCTGAAGTTATAATGTTTACCCTTCTCCCAAATTATTTCAAGCACCTCCCACTAGGCTCATCTGCTATTTTGACCAATATTTTATCCTTTTCTTGCTTTTTTAGTAACTCCACAAAATAAGTATTATTTTTAATCATACCGCCAACATGGGTTTGGATTTACCTACATTTTGCATTTTCCTTGCAACCCAGGCCCTTAATGCAGATCATCCCCTTCTGTCTCGTCTGTCCTTTAGAACAGCCCTGTCGATAGAAACACAATATCGGCCACAGACGTAACTTAAATTTTCTAGTAGCCACGTGCATAAAAGTAAAAGCAGGTGCAATTAATTTTGATAGTGTGTTTTACTTACCTCAATACATCTAAATATTATCTCAACATGTAATGAATAGTAAACAATGAGAGACACTCACATTTTCTCTTTCAACTAAGCCTTTGCCCTCTGGGGTGTACAGCCTTTTACTCTTGGAGCACATCCTGGCTTGGACCAGTCAATCTCAAGTGCCCAGTAACCACAGCGACCACCATGGTCGACAGAGAGCTGTACAGGGCCCTTTGGTGAAGGGGCTGCCTCAGCCCCACGTGCGTGCGCGTGTGCGCACGTGTGCCCATGTGCGGAATGCGTCTACTTCGCCCTGCTGCTCGCAAGCAGGTGGAGCGGGGCAGAAGCGTTCGGCTGCTGGGTGGAGGCCTGGCCAGACAACGGACAGAGCTCAGTGACCACCGGACCCAAAAGGACCGAGGGAGGGGACATCAAGTGAGAGGCGGGGTGGAGGTGGGGATCTGTCCCCAGCGGGACCGTACCTTTGCTGCCTGTCCTCCTGAGCGTCCATCTTCCAAGTGTCCATCACTCACCCCTTCTCGCCCCTCCACTCCGTGCGCTGAGGCGGCCTCAGCAGTGGGTGGGCTGGGCTGGGCTCGCTGGAGGGGTGTGCGCCCATCTTCCTAACCACGACACTATACTGACCCGAATCCTGAAAACTGGCACCAACTCTTTATTGTCTGTTTGGTTTTTAAAGGTAAAACTAACAAATTCTGAAGGAGAAGACTTCTGTGGAGGTGTTCTAATACAGGACAATTTTGTACTGACAACAGCAAAATGTTCACTCTTGTACAGAAACATTAGTGTGAAAACAAGTAAGTATTTTATCATTCTTTTTAAAATAGATTTATTTATTTATTTATCTTTTAAGTTTTGGCTGCATTGGTTCTTCGTTGCTGCACGCAGGCTTTCTCGAGTTGCGGTGAGCCAGGGCTACTCTTCATTGTGGTGCGCGGGCTTCTCATTGCGGTGGCCTCTCTTGTTGCGGAGCACGGGCTCTAGGTGCGCAGGCTTCAGTAGTTGTGGCACGTGGGCTCAGTAGTTGTGGCTCACGGGCTCTAGAGCGCAGGCTCTGTAGTTGTGGCGCACAGGCTTAGTTGCTCCACGGCATGTGGGATCTTCCCGGGCCAGGGCTCGAACCCGTGTCCCTTTGCATTGGCAGGCAGATTCTTAACCACTGCGCCACCAGGGAAGCCCTGTCATTCATTTTTATAAGATCACATTGGAAGTAAAAACTATCCTATGTAGAAACAAAAATTTTAATCTAGAATTTTTGTTTCTAATGCAATACAGACTGAGCTTATCTTCCTCACAAAGTCATAAAGCAACGGGGACACCTAGTGGAACTCTGGGCACAGCAGGCAGACAAATGCGGAATGTTTAGTCTAAGGAGGAAATCACAGCTGGTGAAACTGTCACTGCGAGGCACTGATACTGACGTGGGGCAGCTCGGATCCCTGTTCACCCCGGGGCCTGGGCTGTGCTGTGAGCTGCTCCACAGCGATTCCCAGGACCCGCAAATATACGCTCCAGCCCCAGACACTTTTCAGTCAACAGAACGTCGGCCTAGAAAATGACATCCGAAAAGCCAAGCTCTGATTGGCTTGGAGAGGTTCCTCCTAATTTCTTCCTAGTCTTTTGACCGGTTCAGCAACCGGCACTGCGCTCTGCGCCCGCGCCCCCGCCCCCGCCCCGAACACCTCACTGGGTTTCCTAGAGGAGAGTGTGGGAGAGGCCCCTCTGTGGGGTAGCCCCTGTCCCCTGCGCGCAGGAGCCGGGCGGCGGGGCGCACGTTGTCACCTTGACCCCCCGCCTCCTTCTAGGTTCCCGCTGCCGGGCGCGCGAGGCCCCGCCGGCGGTGGAGGTGAAGGGCGTCCACGTGCACACGAGATTCGAGGAGGACACGGGGGACAATGACGTGGCCCTGTTGGAGCTGGCGCAGCCCGTGCGCTGCCCCGACGCCGGGCGGCCCGTCTGCACTGCCGAGGCCGACTTCGCCGAGCGCGTCCTCATCCCGCGGCCGGGCGTGCTGGGCGGCTGGACCCTCCGTGGCCCCGAGCTGGAGCCCGCGCGGCTGCTGGTCAAGCACGTGGACCCCGGGGAGTGCGGCCGGGCCCTCAACGCCACGGTGACCACGCGGACGGTCTGCGAGCGGGGCGCGGCGGCCGGGTCGGCGCGGTGGGCGGCGGGCGGCGCGGTGGCCCGGGAGCACCGCGGCGCCTGGTTCCTCACCGGCCTCTTGAGCGCTGCGCCCCCCGAGGGCCCCGGGCCGCTCCTGCTCATCAAGGTCCCCCGATACGCGCTCTGGCTCCAGCGAGTCACGCAGCAGCCGAGCTCCGCCAGCCAGAGAGGCGACCACGGTCACAGAGGCGACGAGGAGCCGGTGCTGGGGTGACAGCGCCCTCAGCCCCTCCCCCAGGACCCCTCGTCTGAGCAGAACCCCGGGGAGGAGGGGAAAGGGCGCGCGTCCAGCAATAAAAGCAGAGCTGCCGGCACCGAAAGGCGCTTTCCTGAAACGCCAGGGAACAGAGGGGTTCAGTCCAACAGCGGTCGCGGGGGCGGCGGCGTCGCAGCGACCTCCCCGCCTGCCCCGGGAGGGCAGAAGGAGCGGGCAGCGCGAGGGGCTGTTAGGCAAACCGCGGGCCTCCGCGCGGGCCCGACCCCGGGGCGGGAGCAGCGGAGCGGCTGGGCCGAAAGGCCGCAGCCCCACGACGAGGGCGGCGCAGGGACCGCGCGGCGACAGCCCCGCGGCCCCGTGACGCCGCCGCCTCCACCCACGCCGACGGGCCGCGAGTCCAGCCCAGCCCGAACGGCGCTTCCCGCAGACCCGACCCGGGGGGCGGGGCGGCCGGTGCCCGACCGGCAGGCGAGAGCGCGTGGGTGCACATCACGTCTATTTCCCCGTTAATGTCTAAGCCGGAGGTGCCCAGTTCCCCCGAGGGAAGGAAGGGCTCTCCTGGCTGACAGCTCCGCGGCCACCACGGCAGGGCCTAAAGGCAGCTCCCGCCAAAGGCACAGGCGGGGGCGGGCTCCTTCCTGACGCGCTGCTGGGGAGCGGAGGGCTGTTTTAAGGGGTTAAAACTGTGACTTACACACACTCCTCACCGGAGAACGGAGCTTAAACACAATTCAGATTTTTAAGTAACAACCCTTAAACAAACACGATGCTTGTTTCACTTCTGACATTATACTGCAACCCCAGAGTTAGCCTTTTATTGGCCAGTCTGCAGCAGCGCTGGCCCATTTCTCTGAAAGGACCTTGGCAAAAATAAATATGTGAATCTGACGCGAACTAAGGGACAGGGCAGTGGAGGAACAGGAGAGGACTCTGACGTCTTACTGAATGTGGCTGTGTTATCTTCAAACTCTCATGAGGTCATCGGGCCACTGCTCTGAACGGCTACCAAGGATTTAAAATCCAGCGGATGCGCACTGCAGCTTCTACATAAACAGTTCTGTGAAGGTACCTGCAACCTCGCGGATGGCGTTAATTTGCCCTGCAAATCTGGATTTGCTAGAGTAGAAACCCTACCTGGAAATTATGACAAACACACACAGCACAGGCAGAGGGAAGAATCTCCCTACACCATTTACAGGCTCTAAAAACAAGGACCACTGCAGAGAAAGATACAGGCCTGCAACGCAGCTGAGACGCAGAGGGCCATGCGAAATGAAAACTGCTCTAGTCGCGTGTATAACTTAATAAGTGGTTAGAAACCACACGAGGTAAGCAGATCAAAACAATAAAACGCAAGAAAAGGGAACCTGATTAGATGGCCACACCCATTCACGCCCGGGTACAGACTGTCTGCTTCCAAGTTTGGGGGCAGCGCGAACAACGCCGCCAGGCCTGTGTTGACGAGGCCAGGCCGGCCGCTCCACACACAGGCCTCCAGACCAGCGGGAACGCGGGATGCTCGTGCCCGAGGTTCTGCTTCTTTCATTGCCAAGTACAACCCCGTGTTATGGTTCACGGTCAGTCCCTGATTTTCTCCTGTTCAAGAAAATACCTGAAAGTGTTGAAAATGCCCAGCTCTCTACGCTATGAAATCCAGGCACGCTCCCCGAAGTCCAGCGCTCACCCCGCAGCGAGGACGCAGCTCTCATCCGTGAGGGTGTGCCCGGCCCCGCCGAGCAGCGATGCCGTGACAGCAGTGCCCCAGGAAACACGGACTGTCTCACCATGGCCGTCTGCGCCTCCCCCAGGCCACGCTCTCCTGCTCAGGGAACTGGTGGGGGGAGGCGGCTGAGGGCCTGACACCCACGGCAGGCTGTCCCCTCCGCACCGCCCGTCCCCACGCCCAAGTCTGGACATGCCCAGGGTGGAGGTCACACTGTTGACTCGGAAGCCCAGCTCACAGAAGTGGATCCAGCTCCACCTCTTCTCTGGGGTCCTCGCTCTCGGAATGCGGCTCCATCCGACTGGAGAGGCCCACATGGAGCCCGGCTGAGCGTGTCAGAGCCCTGGGACGATGTGATTTCAGGGTGGGTCACTTGTGCAGCCCGGGAGAGCCCTGCAGATGAGCCACGTGGAGCAGAAGCCAGGAGCACACTGCACACTTCTGAGCCAACTGGGACAGTCGGTCTGGCAGCTGGAGCAGCTGACGCGGGTGGGGGACAGATGGGAGTCCTCGGCGGGGGGGCGGGGTGTGTGTGTGTGTGTGTGTGTGTGTGTGTGTCTCCACGTCCCACAGTGGCTCTTCTCCGCGCAAAGGGCATGCGCCTTTGCAGCGATGAGCAACTACAGTCCGTGACGTTTCCTTCTTTAGTAAGTTCTGCACAGACAAAGGAGACGGGCACACTCTGAAAAAACAGCTATGACACCTGGGAAATTTAAATCAAAGTAAATTCAGCTTGTAAAAAGAAGCACTAAGTTAACCCAGCATTTTGATCACACAGAATGTTCAAATTTAACATAAAAAGACGTATCCCAGAAGATACGGTAGAGAAGACACCTTTTTGTATAAATTCAGATCACCTTTTTTACAGAAAGAGTTAAAAGATGCCTTCGTGAAGAACACTCATGAGAAGTAAACAGAAGCTGTCTCGGAGGCCGTGCCCCTAGCCTGAGTGTCACCAGCACCCCAGGGCCAGCGGAGACGGCTGCGCTTTCTGAGAAGGGGATGCCAGGCCTCTGTGAGGTGCATATCCGTCAGCCGTGATGGCAGAGACACTGAGGTCTCAGCCTCCCCCGAGAAAGACCCGAGAGACTCCAGCCGCAGAGGACGAGTTCTCGGCAGGATACGAACCAGGATGGCCCGACTCCCTGTCCCCGGGGCCGGGGGCGGGGTCAGCACACCGTGGACAGCGGGGGGAACGGGTTCTGCTTGCTGACAACCAGCTTCTGGTGCTGGTGCGAGATGTAGCCTTTAATGTGACCCTGTGGGAGAAGAGCAGAGGCGGCGTGTTTCTGGGCCTGGGTCTCGTCAAGCCTGCGGGGGTGAAGGACCTGGCGCTGTGGCACAAGTATCCCCCCACCCAGTCACCGTGCAGTCAGCTCCCTGGGAGGACGAGTGAACACGCACAGGAGAGAACAGGGTGCATCCACCCCCCCCCCCCCCCGGCCCGCGCACAGAGCCCTCTGGGAACAAGGAAGGCATCAGAGCTCCCAGTGAAGGCGGGGCCTGGGGGAGGCGCGGCCACACACCATGTAGATCAGGTTGGCCAGGATGCACTGGACCTCGGCGATGTCCACGTCCTCCACCTGCATGAACTTCAAGGCAACCAGGAACGCATCCAGAGACAGCTGGTGTGTCTTGAGTAACAGGTACCTGCAAGAGGGACAGAGCTCACGCTCATCAGGGACGGGATGTGAGGACGAAGTCAGCAGGAGAAACATCTGCTGAGAAACCTCTGTTCAAGAGAAACAAAGCATCTCCCACCCGCCAGATACACTTGAAAAATAAGAGCTTTTAATTCTGACTTTCCAATTTTAAAAAACCACTAGTACAAATATACTTTACGTTTACTGACTATTTGCTTGAATCTCAGATGCACGTGTTCTCACATTTTAACATCCTTATAATCGAGAAGCACCTTACGATGGACAGTGTCTCAGGTGTGATGAACTGCGGTCCTTGCTAATTTTGATATATTCCTCGCAGCCAGAAAAAGTCCGACTTTAACTGAAGTTTAACTGAGATCCTGCTGGGACCAGGGCTCAGAGAAGAGTCAACTTCCAGACTGACACGGAAGAAAAGAACAACCTCCTGATGGACAGGGGTGGTGGGGAGGGTCAGCGGGTCACCAACGGAGGACATGGGCAACGGGTCCCACACTCTCCGGCACAATGGGAAATGCCTGGTTCTCAGGGCTGGCGCTAAAACGTCTGTTACAAGGTCTCCACCGCAACCCGAGTTGTTCCTCCCGCAAGGGCGGGCAGACCTCTGCTCCCCCACCTGCGCAGCCGTAGCGCCCAGGCCCAGGGCAGTGCGCGGGCCGCGGAAGGCGGATTTTACCCCCGGAATGAAAAGGATGGACTCTGCTTACACTTTCTTAAAGAGGTTCCTGTAGGTGATAATCTTCAGCTTCTCGAGGATGAGGAAAATGCCGCACCGGATGAAGAAGGTCTCGTGCTTGGCCAGAGCCTCGTTCAGGAGGAGGAGGTTGCCTTCGCTGGGCGGCGGGACAGACACACAGACACAGTCAGAACAACGTCCGGGACGAGAGTGCGTCGAAACGCCACTAGTTCTGTCACAACACGCGGACGTGTGTGCTGATCTCACCTTCTATGAGGTCTCAAATGGAAAAGGAAAAATACTCTACCTCACAGCTTTGGTCACCTCCGCAAACTGCATGAGATGGTACTTCCTCAGGAGCTCAATGGTTGGCATGTGACCCTAAGAGTAAATTTCCAGAATAAGAACGCTTTCACTTTTAACCAAATTGTCTGATAAAACTCTTGTCAAGGAAAAACTTGCAACCTGCGTTTCTTAGGCTTTCTTCCTAAGTCGCTGAACAAGAACTGAAAGCATCCTAGTCTACTGGAAAAAAAAAAAAAAAAAAACCAATGCTGGTCTGGAAATCAGAAAACCTAGCCAAAACATGGTTTTGTCATCAGTGACGTCTGACATCGATCTCGACCTTCTCATTACTGTATCATAGGAGGCGGGTGACACCTGAAGCAATACTAGGCTACAATTTAGGAATTCAGAAACAGCTTCTAGAAGAACCAGCTGAAAAATCTAAAACTGGTTGTTCCCGTGAAGTCGGGTTAGCAGTGGGGAGGGAGGTGTGACACTGTCTCTTTCCCACTACAAGTCGCCCTGAACTAGGTAAGTATGTGTGTGTTGTTTTGATAATTTTAAAAAATTTTTAAATGGGAGGAAAGGAAGCCCTATCTATTACTTTGAGGATGTTTTAGTCAAATAACTTGCTAGCTATTTGTCATTTCTTTACAAATATCAAAAATAATTTTCAGTGACCAAGTAAGATACCTACAGACAGGCTGGAATGACCTTTTTCTTTCTTCGTTAACCCATTTCTATAAATTTAGATTTTTAGGGGAAACAAAAATAATATGCACTTATTTTACTTGTCTTATATATGATAAACTTATGAGTTAGGGAACTTCAAGAGAAAGGAAACACAGGCAAGCCTTTCCAGAAGGATCTGGAAGCGCCAGTCACGGAAAGAGTAGTCCGGGTCACACCCAAGGCTCTTCCTCCTCAGTTTTGGGGTGCGCTCACGTGCAGCTCAGACTGTGACCCATCACACACACTGGCCGCACCGTAAGACACCTGCCCACTTCTCGTAGACAACAGGACCCGTGAGAGCTGCTGAGATCACTTACCAGGAGCATCTTCACAGGAAGGAGATAAATGAGGACCATCCTTTTGTTCTTCTGGCTCAAACGGTGGCAGTGCTCAAAAGCAAAGGACAGGTACTCCTCAGCTGCAGAGTCAGACACAGACATGGTCCCCACGGTCCCCACCCTGCGCCTGATGCTACCACCCACCCTCACATGAAGGCCCGGAAGGCTTCAGGAACTGCAAATATCTACCGTCAATATTAACAAATTATTTCCTGCTGTGTTAGGTGTTCAAAAATACCACTCAGGGCATATTCAGAGGAAAAGCACAGCAATACCTTCAGAGGCTTCAGCTGAGAGTACAGGTGACCCCTGAACAAGGCAGTCCGAGCTGTGCGGGTCTACCTGTACACAGGTACTTGCAACGGTAAACACTACGTTACCACGTGGTCTGCAGCTGGCTGATCCATGGATGTGGAGGAACCGTGGGCACAGGGCTGCCTGTGAGTCACACGGGGCTTAACCCCCTCGTTGTTCAGGGGTAAACTGTAATTTAAAAGCTTCTCTTCTTGGACTTCCCCCGTGGCGCGGTGGTTAAGAATCCGCCTGCCAACGCAGGGGACAGGGGTTCGAGCCCTGGTCCAGGAAGATCCCACGGAGCAACTCAGCCCGTGTGCCACAACTACTGAGCCCGCGAGCCACAACTACTGAGCCTGCACTCTAGAGCCCGTGCTCCGCAACAAGAGAAGTCGCCGCAATAAGAAGCCTGCGCACCACAGGGAAGAGTAGCCCCTGCTCGCTGCAGCTAGAGAAAGCTCGCACACAGCAACGAAGACCCAATGTGGCCAAAAAATAAATAAATAGATAAATAAATTTATTTTAAAAAAGTAAAAAATAAAAACTTATCTTCTTATGCTTGATATTTAAAGGAAAAGAAAAAGATGGGGGAACTAACCAAGAAAAGCCCTCTTTCGAAAGCTGTAGATGTATAAAGATTTCGTGAAAGAAAATGAAAAGTTGGTCTACATGACCCTACAGAGTAAAAACACAGAGCACTTATTATAAGAGAGCTATTATTATTATTATGATTTGTAGTACACGGGCCTTTCACTGCTGTGGCCTCTCCCGCTGTGGAGCACAGGCTCCGGAGGCACAGGCTCAGCGGCCATGGCTCACGGGCCCAGCCGCTCCGCGGCATGCGGGATCCTCCCGGACCGGGGCACGAACCCGCGTCCCCTGCATCGGCAGGCGGACTCCCAACCACTGCGCCACCAGGGAAGCCCGAGAGCTGTTATTTCTGTTATCGGAGCATCCATGGCCGTTGACACACGGAGAGGAGGTGCTCCTTACATCCGGTGTGTTGCCTGAAGTCACATGGCTTCACGTGCAAATAACTGTCAGAGAAGTGAGTTTAGAAAGTCTGGTCTGAGGACGAGAGAAGAATCATAAAGGACCACCACATGCCAGCTACTCCAAAAGCTCAGAAGAAAAAACGTGGCTTCCCGTTCTTGAGAAAGCTAGTGACACGAGCCACATAACGCGATTTCACGAGAGCGCAGCTCTGGCGCGGCACCGGTCTGCCACGCACGGCCACAAGCACCAAAGATGGCACCTGCGCAAAGGCTCGTCCACCGCGGCTGGAGCTGAGCTACGCGCCGCCCCATCTCCACGTCCTGGGCCAACGGGACCAGCAGAGGCCATAGGGAAACACCGACCGTAGCCTGCGCCGGAACACCGGTGCCCAGAAAAGGACATGTTGGCGCCCGTCTCAGAGACCTGGCGTGGAGCGAGGAACTTCACGTGGGACTTTCCCTTGTGGAACCAACTTAGTGTCAAAAATGAACACAGCTTGGAGGCAGCCAACACCCACGGTCTACCTTCAGCAGTAACGGGAGGCAGTGACCACGTCCCCCGAACCCAGCCCCAGCTGCTCAGAAGCAGTGACACACCTTGCTTGAAGTCGCTGTCGAACATGGCCTTCCGCCCCACGTAGTACCTGTACGTCACCCTCTGCGCAGTGCTGTAGTCGTCCTTCAGGTTCGAGCTGTCGATGGCTCGGATGAGCGGTTTACACAAATGGAGCCTGTTGATCTATAACGAGTAACAATCTACCCTAAACAGCATTTTAAACAAATAGGCAGAACCAACATAAACTTCCGGTTACGAAGTACACGCCTCCTTGCGGTGGGATTCACATCATCGAAACCGAAGCCTTGACGCTAACACCGCACCACAGCTGCACAGCCCGACCACGCCCACCGCGGAGGGCCCACCCGCACAGGGGCCGGGCTGGCGCCCCTCGCCTGGCCGTCCGCGCACCGACACTGGTGTGAGGCGCTGGAACCTCACTTGCCCTGGAGCCGAGCGCGCGCCTCGCCGGGCGGAGGCTAAAGAGGACACGGGCGTGAAGCGCTGACAGCAGCCCTCGCGCCGGGCAGCCCCTGGGCGCACACCAGCTCCCAGGATTATGTGCGCAGCCGCGGGCGAGCGGGGGGACCGCTTGCCCGGGAGGCTGGCTGACAGTGAATAGAAGGGCTGTCTGGGAAGACAGGCGGAAAGCAGACCCAACAAAGAGACGCAGCGCTCTCTTACCTTAAAATAGATCTTGAATAACTGATTCACCAGAAACAGCATGCCCCACTTCTTGGAGTCCTCTATGCCTGCACGGCTACGGGGAGAACGGTTATGTTAACGCTGCCCGGAAGTAAAGATGTCACGTGTCAACCGCAAACTCAGCTTCCGCAACAAATTAGCGTCTTTAGAGCCCCGCGGCTCGAGTCACGTGCACGGAAGACTACAACGCCACGAAAGACGACGTCTTCTCTAACACCGTGGGTACTCGGGGGATACAGCGCCTTGCCACAGCGGACGAAAACCGCTCAGTCTGCAGCGATGTGTAAAAGCTGACTGCGATAAAGCGCTTGGGGAAAAGGAAAAAGGACCTTCTGTTATTGTCACAGCCACCGAAACACACGGCGACACAGAGGGGCCTCGGAAAGCGTGAGACCCAGAGCGCAGGCCACGTGGGCCCAGAAGTGCTAAACGTGTGCGGCAGCATAAGAGGTGGTTCTGTTCTCTTATTTCCTTGTGAGACAGTGGACTATTTGAAGCAAAAGCTAACAGCGATCGTGGGGTCAAGGCCAGCGCCCAGCAGGGCGGGCAGGGCGGCGGGGCGCTCACGTGTCGCTGGCGCAGACGCGGAAGCAGCTCATCAACAGCTCGGCCGCCTTCTCCAGCATGTCCCCAACTTTGCTCTTCCCTTTCTTTACCAGCTGCTGATCTGCCTGATAGAAGATAAAAACCTTCACTTTTCATCTCCTCTAGACACCTCGGTTAAACAGAAGATCACGGCACAGCTAGAAGCAAAAACGCACAGCGGAGGGTCGTCCCCAAAGGTTCTGGCGAGACCATCTAGCCTGTGCTACTACGTTTACAAAACGGAAGCGTCCACAGCGTGTTCCAGCTCTTCCACAAATCAAATCGCTCTTCAACCAATTCAAGCCAGTAAGTCGGTCACGGACTCCCTGAGCCTGCGCGACCTGTGCCGCGCGCTGCTAACTAGCCTTTTCTTACTTGGCCGCGAAGCCCCATCTCCCACGCGCGTGACGTTTGCATGGACGGTGCAGAGGACGGCAATGGACAGGACCGGCGCCTGCCCGGCGGCCCCAACCGAACTTGCAGCCACTCTGTCCTGAACCTCGCGCACCTGCGTCCTCCCATCAACCAACCAATACAGCTAACTTCACTTCAGAGGGTCAGTGAGGATGCAGTAAATATTAACACTATTAGTAAGTCTTAGGCCTTGAATACATGTATTTTTAGCGTTCTTTGCGATGAAGCGGGAAGTCTGCCTACAGCACGTCTGTTTTTAAGGAAAAGCACTGGGGCCACTGTTGAGGCCTCAAGCTGGACCGTGGAACAAACAACCTCAAAGCCTGGCCAGCCAGCATGGGCCACTGGCCAGCGCGGGGCTCTGGAAAGTGAATGAAGCAAGCCTATCACTCCCAGGCAAACACTGACTGTTATCTGCTGCCGATGACATCTGCACTTTCAAGAAAAACTTAGAACTCTGGGAAACTTGTACTGACCACCAAGAGCCTGGCGGCTTTCCATTGCTTCACGACTTCTCTGAGGAGGTCACTGGAGATATTAACAAATGTAGAGTTTTCCTGGTTTTTGTTTTTTCACGTAATGAAATACGTCACATTTGGAACGTCTGGGTAACTCAGTGAACCAGAACTCTCCAAATGATCAATGTACAGCGTTACAAAGTCCTACAGGGGTGCAGGGTCCATGCCCCGTGCAGGACACACCAGTGGCTTCGGATGTCGCAGGAAACGGCACTGCTAAGCTTCAGAGGCCACACTGTAATGAACCTTAGGAACTGCTCTCGTAGTTTAAAAGGTGTGGCTCAGAGAAGGGCATCTACGGTCACCTGAACAGGCTCCTAGAACAGTCCTCCCACTGCCATGCACAGCTACGTGCGGCCACACTTCATACATTCAACCAAAACGAGGTACTGCCAAGAGTGACAGAAGCAGACCTAAGAATCTGAGCGGCTTCCGCTGAGCCATACATTAAAGAGATCAAAACGGATAAAAATGCCACTTTTTTGTACATTTTGTTCACTTTGAATATATATATTTTTTTAATTTAGAAAGTCAATTATGTTACCACATAAAAGGTTTATTATTCTAGGTGAACAATATTAAAAATTTCCCCAGTTAAAATTTCTAATACAGTAAGTACTGATATAACCCACATGAACAGAAGCTCTGGGGGTCCTCAATAATCTCTATGTAAGTTATTATATTTTTCAGTTCTCAAATTTCCATTTGGTGCTGCTTTATATCGTGCATTTCTTTGCTGAGATGTCTCCACCCGCTTCAAGCGCGTTCGCACCTGCTCCCAGGGTTTTATGGCGGCGGGGGTGGAATCCCCACCCCATCCTCGGTGTCGGGTGCTTGCTGACTATCTCCCCCATTCAGAGTCTCAAAGGCCAAGAGTCCCGATTCCTGGTATGACAAGGGACTCTCGATTATATCCTGGATGCCCGGGGTGTCATAAGACTGTGGCTCTCCTTGTTTCAGCCAGGCCTGCGCTCACACCAGCCACCCACCGTGGACAGGGCTGGGCCTGCAGGCCAGGGCGGAGGCAGCTGGGATGCTCCCCGCCCAGAGGTGGGATGCAGGGGAGGGAGCTGCGTCGTCTCTGCCTACTGTCAGTGTCCCCGGGTGCCGGACCGAACCAGGACGCCCAGGAGATGAGAAGGAAACAAACGCGGGGAACTCGCTGCTCTGCCCCTTCTTCTCTCCACCTCTCAGAGCCACGCTGGCCTTAAAACTCCCAGCAGGAGGGAGAGAAGCACGCGCCTACTGTGTCCTGTGCAGAACCAGACGTTACAGATGGTTTTTAAAACTGTAAAGGGGTGTCTGTCAGGACCAAAAAGTTAAGAACTGCTGCTCCCAAAATGGCTATGCTGACCCCAAGGGGAAATGGACTCATGAAATCCTCCTTGTTCCAGAGAACCCTGAGCACTCCCTGAAGCTACACTAGGGACGGAACGGGGTGCATCTCCACAGCTGGGAGAGCACAGGCCCTCACGCGCGAGCCAAGCCACCCCCGTGCTCTCTCCACACCACATTCACCAACCCAACGTGTTCCTCAAAATTTGTGGAACGATGATATGAAATTAAGCAACAGATAGAGAACGAGTTTGGGTTTAAAAGCACAGTGACAGAAACTGAACTTACGTTATTGGCAAATATTCGAAGGTCAAGTGCCACTGCATACATGACAGGCAGAGCCCTATGGGGCAAAAACAAGCACGTCTGAAGACGCTCTGAGGCCAGAGGTTCCATTGCCAGAGGCGGGAGGCCAGGGCTACCATCCAGAGAGGGGGTCACCAGCCCACGCCCAGGGGCTGCTATGCTTTCCCTCACCTCCTCCCGGGCAGGTGGCAGCCCCTCCCCATCTGCACGAGTCCCGGGGAGTCGAGGGGCTCAGCCCTGGCAGCACCCTCCCCCTACGGTGGGACAGGAAGTCTCCTTCCTCTCAGCCCCTACCACCAGCCAACAGCTCCATTAAAACAAGACGTGGTTCACAACGATCTCCTAACAGGGCCCAAGGTATGCAACAGACCAATGTCACAAAACGACTTTTCAAAATCTAGCTGGCAGTGTTAATTTTATGTGTAAGAGAGCTCTTCACTTTAAAAGGGTTTTGTTTTCTTTTTTTTTCAGTAAAAGGTATTTGCAAGCCTTCAGTTATCTTAGTATAAACAGAATTTCAGTATTTACCCAGATTTTTAATAAATCATAAAATAGCTTACCAAGGAATTTAAAATAACCCAGTTACTATGTATTCCATCATCCCAAATGAACTGTAGCTGATCTACTTCTTTTATCCAAGTTTAAAACCCAAAGTAAGTTCAAAATTGACAATTAAAGGGAAATTGACAATATTAATAAATATTTGGGGGCATGGAATGGCTGAAATACTTCATATTTACAGAAAAACACTGCAAATAATCTGGCTGACCTGCCATTTAAGTTTACACTGACTATTAAAACTCCATTATCTGTGTTGATATTATCACGTCAACACACAACATTAAATACCAACACCGAAAACACAATTAAAACTTCTGCTTTTAAAAAAGAAAAAAGCCATTTGCTAATTTCCAGCTGTTTCTGTTTGTACTTACCAGTTTTCTTCTTTGTGGGCCTGAAATGCCCGTAGGAATGATGTAGTATATTAAGGAAGGTCCGACAGAAAAAGTTCAAGTCATGCTACAATTGAAAGACTAAAGAACAACAAGGGTTCTAAACTGTAAGGGCTATAGCTCACCACTTAAAAGATTATGTATCACAGCAGCAGGTTCTTGAAGGGAAAAAATACATGAGCCCACATTACAAACATCTGAGTATCATTAGGTATACGTGAATACATTTATTTCAGACATACTTTCCCCAAAGTAAGAAAAAGGCTGTTATAAGATTTTTAAAACTGGCTTATTTGGCTTCTCTGAGCTCAGATGATCACAACTTATATATAATGTGCTTTAGAATCTGTGGTATAAAGTGTATTTCACTGATTACAGAATTCTTGAATTCAGAGGAGACTTGGCTGGTCAGTAACCAATTCTCTTCCGTGTATACTAAGCAAGATGGTTAAAAAATTAGCAGCTAAAGGGAATTCCCTGGAGGTCCAGTGGTTAGGACTCAGCACCTTCACTGCCAGGTTCCACAAGCTGTGCGGCTTGGCCGAAAAAAAAAAAAAAGCCACTAAAGTCTGGAGATACATATAAACAGTAGCAGAACACTCACTGACCAGGGCCTTAGCCGTAAGATAGCACTTCAGTGACTTAAATCAGCATTGGCTGGATTAAGGCCCTCAGTGACCACAATTCAATGATGCTGTGTGCTGCGTCCACTCTTCCATCTGTGCCCGGATCTGGAAGTTCTTCTATTTCTCCAAGGGGACTAACCCATCCCTGTAACTATACTGAATGATGGAAAGGCAACAAAGTATTATTCTTCACAACAGAAATAAATAAAATCCTTAATCATAACCAGTGTTCCTCCCCACCATGTAGGTGACTGGACACAGTCTGAAGGCCATGCTAAAATCCTTAATCATAACCAGTGTTCTTCCTACCACGTAGGTGGCTGGACGCAGTCTGAAGGCCAGGCTACATTTAAGGACCTGAGTGGAAGGGCTAAGTGAGCTTCTCCTGCTTTCTAACTAAAGGCGGGACTAAAACTGGCCTGACGTTTCAGGATCTTAGCCCCCAAGTAACCCGCTGTACCTGTTAGACACTGAACAGTAACACCCACGACAAAAGATATTGGACAATGACGGTCTGGCACTTGTACGCCTCTATGAAGTCGTGGTTCCCCACCGCGTACGTGCACCTGGAAAGGAAGTGGTGGGCACTGAGGGCGGAGGGGCAGCAAGCGCGCGCACTCGCTGAGAGCCGGCACGGACCACGCGGACCGCACTGCTCACTCCCAGCACAAACGCCCTGCTCTCAACTGACCCAGCAGATTACAAGGAGGCTCACGAGAGACCACCGGGTACAGGAGGAAATCCCACGCTACATGCTGGGCCTGTTCTTTCAAGTCCCAGAAGGAGAAGCCCAGCTGCAGAGGTTCCACTAACAACACGCAAATGGCCCTTCTCGGGCATCAATGGGCAAGGACACTCTACCCAGACGCCCGGCTGGCAGTGTCACTACCAGTCAGTCCGTCCCCAAACCTGGCGCCTCGTCGCATGCTGCACAGAGCTAGGAAGTTGCTACAAGAAACACAGTGGCACTCCAACTTTTCCAGAGATCTCAGGGGCCCCGCAGGTCTGCCCCACCCTGCCCCCACACCCCAGCCTGCTCAGGACGCCGGAGAAGAGGGCAGGCAGGAGGACAACCAAATCCCACACACTGTAACACCTGGAGCTTGCCCGAATCGAGGCTTTAGAGGTGAAAACAGTAGACATGACATGTGAATAAAAAGCAGAATTTCAACTGCTCTGCTCTGCTCCAGTTTCTTCCCCAGTAAGGCCAAAAGGTTAAAAACTGGGCGTTTCCATGAAAAACGCAAGTCAATAGTGGGCGCCACAGCCTGCTGCACAAAAGACCAATGCAGCCAGTAGGACGGATACCAAATGCTTTTCAGAGCGTTACACAGAAGACACATACACACACAAGAGACCGCTACGCGACCAGTAGGACGGATACCAAATGCTTTTCAGAGCATTACACAGAAGACACACACACATCCACGATTACCATTTCATGTTAACTTTTCAAAACATACGTGGTCCCTGAATAAAACATTTATTAAAATTCAAAAGTATTTCATTTTTTTAAAAGTATTTTAAATTTCACAAGATTTTCATAGGTGTTACCAAAGTGAAATTACAAACACACTTTTCTACTTTTTCAAAGGAAATTTTTCACTGCTTCAAGCATAAAATGTTAAATAAAACCCCTAGAGTCAGTTCAGCAATTTTCAGATTTGCTTGTTTTTCTTCCTCACTCATGGATTACCTTAAATGAGCTGCAAACATTTCGTCATAAGGGGGTTCCAAAACTTGTTGACACTTCTCTTCTGGAGAGGCCATCTAAATGATCATAAGAAAAATAGTAAAAATAAAATTAACTGGGACAGAAAGAATGCAACACGTAGGAAGAGATTTAGACAAACCTTTGTTTCAAAAGAATTTACACTTTACAGCTGACAGTAACTCTTCACACTTTAGCACTTCAAAAAAAAAGGTTCATTTCTTCCACACGTATTTATCAAGCACGACCTACGTACAGGGCAGGAGATGAACACAATTTGCTTTGTCTACCACAGGCCAGGAAATACTCTAGGCATGTTCATGTACCTCTTAATCTATTAATTAAGCAGCTACTATGTGCCTCGTGTGAGGTCGAAGGAGCTGGAGACAGTGCCTGGGGGCAAGGGGGTCGGGCGGCCAGCAATCGCTCCTGCCCACTTCCTGCTGACAGGACTGCCCACTCGGGGTCCTGGGAGACAGCAGACATTCACCTCGAACTTGCCCTCGCCTCCCAGTGGCCAAATTCTGGATAACACAAGCATCGCAGTGGATTATGCAGTGCACTGAATTTAAAAGAAAGGGACTCAGTGAATCCACACTGATACAGCTCTATAAATGAGAGAGCGAGAATGACAGCATGGGAAAGATCACCACCCCACAGTCCCTGACGAAACAACCAGGCAGACAACGGGCCCAGCGAGGCAGCTGTCACGTGGAAGGACGTGGAGTTTTGGAGCGAAGGAATCAGCCTCAGGTCACAAATGGGCGAGCAGACGTGTATCAGGGACAACCTGCCAGCAAGCTGAACCCGAGTCCCATCAGGACCCCGAGCACTTTATTTTTTTTAAATTTAATTTAATTTAATTTAATTTTATCTATCTATCTATCATCTTTGGCTGCGTTGGGTCTTCGTTGCTGCACGCAGGCTTTCTCTAGTTGCAGCCGGTGGGGGCTACTCTTTGTTGCGGCACGTGGGCTTCTCATTGCAGTGGCTTCTCTTGTTGCGGAGCACGGGCTCTAGGCATGTGGGCTTCAGTAGTTGTGGCACACGGGCTCTAGGGCACAGACTCAGTAGTTGTGGCACACGGGCTTCATTGCTCCGCGGCATGTGGGATCTTCCCGGACCAGGGCTCGAACCCGTGTCCCCTGCATTGGCAGGCGGACTCTTAACCACTGCGCCACCAGGGAAGCCCAGGGCACTTTCTTTCGAAAGAAAAATTTAGGTCCCTGATAGGACACTCCGACACCGTGACGGCCATCAGCGAGGAAATGGGCATTACAAAATATCAGCAATATATTCCACAGAAGCTATTGCTTGGAGAGCATTTATCATCTGAATCAAGAACGCTTATAGTTCAGGGCTTCCCTGGTGGCGCAGTGGTTGAGAATCTGCCTGCTAATGCAGGGGACACGGGTTCGAGCCCTGGTCCGGGAAGATCCCACATGCCACGGAGCAACTAGGCCCGTGAGCCACAACTACTGAGCCTGCGCTCCTCAACAAGAGAGGCCGTGACAGTGAGAGGCCCGCGCACCGCGATGAAGAGTGGCCCCCGCTCGCCGCAACTGGAGAAAGCCCTCGCACAGAAACAAAGACCCAACACGGCCAAAAATAAATAAATTAATTAATTAATTAAAAAAAAAAAGAAGAATGCTTATATTTAGAGCAGGGGCTGGCAGATGCTCACGTAAACGGCCAGCCAGGAAATGCTGCAGGCTCTGCAAGGCCCACGTGCCTCTGCGGCAGCCAGCGCGCAACGCAAGCGGCCGCGCGCCAACAAAACCGCACTGGCAGCAACAGGACACGGTTTTGGGCTCCAGGGAGAGCCAGGCCTGGGCAGAGCCCGAGCCCCACTGCCTGTCCGCTGGATGACCTTGGATGACCTGGCCCCGCTACTGCACTTCTCTGAACCCCAGAAAGTCGTGTGGGAATTAGATGCAGGAAAACGAGCACAGATCTCAGGACAGACTCTGAGACACGGTGCTCAATTAATGCTCAATAAATGAATTGGAATTAGATAAATCGTGAAGGAACTTGGCAATTTTCAAACAAGAGTGGCAATATTAGTTTCCTTCCTACTCAAAGTCTAAACTTTTCTTAGGAAGGTGGTGACCCTGTAACCCTCTCAGACACCTGTGTGCGTGGTCCCACCACCTACCTGAAGCCGTGGGTTGGCAACATGAGGGTGCTTGAAAGACACCAGCTCTGCAAGGGATGACCCGTCTCTGGTGTCAATTGCTTCATAGACCTGAAGCGTTTGGAAAGAGAAGAGCTAAGTGGAAAATAAGACACTCTGTCCTAGTGGAACCTAGACAGCACACTGCACACCCCTAAACTTCACTTTCCCTACTTTGAAAGGAGTCAAAATGTAACAATCAGTACTCTCCTTAGCCAGCAGATAATCACTGCATTTGAAAATGAGACATCCTGGAGGCGAACAGGTGACTTACCGCTAAAAACCACGAAAAAGCAGAATAAGCCATCAGTTTATTATCTGCTTATTAATGAAGGTGAAGTAGTCAATTTTACTCAGTCATACTAAGAAACATTTGAAAATCCACTTATACAGCTTACGAAAAAGAAAAAAGATCTTGAAAATCGCATATGTCCAAAATTCAAAGCACTTCCACTCAACCTAAATTTAAAATAAAAATGGGAAGGCAATGACCAAATAAATGTCACAGTCACACAATAGGATGCCTGGGTGTTGTGAAAGAGAATCAAATAGATCTACTTGTAATAACATGGAAAAGTGTCCACAACATACTTACTGTTAATTCCAAAAAAATTAGTTGCAGAAAAACTGTGTAACTTGATCTTGGAGAAAAAGAAAAACTAATTATTGATATGACGTGTAAGCACAGGAAGAAATGCGGGGCCCCAGGCCGCACCAGCTGACCCCTGGCCAGTGGAGTGGGAGCCAGGGGGGTCGAGGAGACTTTTATTTTATATATTTCTATACTGGAGGCCTGCGTTACAGCAGAAATTTTGTAATTAGAAAACCAAATGATATTTTAAACTTATATTTAGCAAAAAATGACATAAAAATCCTAACCACATAAGTGAAGACAAAGCCAAGCGTAAAGCTGCACGAACTACAGCATCATTTACCCACAGAAAGTCAGGTGTGGAAAATACATGCAGGGGCGACACAAGAGGACACACAAATGCACACCCACGAGGGGTGCTCACATCACCGCCCACCAGCAGGGTTAACACTGAAAGGCCAACCACCCTGAGCGCTGCTGAGAACACAAAGCAACTGGAACCCCAGCCACCGCTGGTGGGAGGGTGAAGGGGTGCAGCTGCCTGCGGAAACGGCGAGGCATGCGACCCTCCCACCCGGTGACCCGACGGCCAGGAGGCATGGAGGCCCATGCGGCCTGGACACCTCCAGGACCCAGCTCCTCGTCGGTTGCACACTCAGCATCGACTGGGAAAGTTTCACCAGTGAAATTCTGTGAATTCTAAGGCAATTCACAAAATAAAGAATTTGCCACTTGACCACTCAACAGACTACATGTGCACTTACATTCTGAGCCAGCAATCCCACTTCTGGGCATTTACCTTACAACAAGGAACAAGATATTCGTGCAGGCTTACTTGCTGATGTATTATAATGAGTCATCACAAAATACACAAAATCAGTGCCCCTGCCTCCGAGAAGCTGATACAGCCCACGACGTTCCCGTCACAGGGGGTGTGACGGAAAACAGGAGGCTGGCGACAGACTATGGGCAAGTCTGAAAGCACCGATGCACTGCTCAGCAGACACTAGAATCGCAAACAGGCCAGTCACCCGCTCCGGTCACTGTTAATGTGTCACGCCCCAGAACCTTCGGCCCTTTCACTTAACACCCGCACTGGACCCTGCAGCCGGACCCCAGGTCAGCCTGTTGAGCGGTCCCTGTGGGCCTGGACCAGGGACTGCAGACCTCACCAAGTGAAGCTCACTAGCTCTGCGCGCTCCCAGGGGGCAATTCTCTTCCCAGGATGCTGCTGGCCACCGTGCATTCTCCAGGTTCCGAGCTGGTCCACAGGGGGGATCATCTACTCACGAACTCATGATTCCTTAAAAATACATTTTCTAGCTCCAGCCACTGAAAAGGCATAGAATTAATGGCTCCCCGGTAGCAATGGGCACACCTAGCACTCAGGTTTGTTTTCTAAATTCTATTCCCCACTAAAAGGAACCAGAGCTCCCTGGGGAAAGGGCAAATCCAGCACTGGGACAGGGAAAGAACTAGGCGAGCCTGGAGTATATATTATTGTGCCAGAAAGCAAGGCCAGGCTCAAAAAAGGACAGAGACGTGTCAAAGAGCCACAGAACGGGGACATACGTATAATGGATTCACTTCGTTATAAAGCAGAAACTAACCCACAATTGTAAAGCAATTATACTCCAATAAAGATGTTTAAAAAAAAAAGCCACAGAAACCAGTTTGAATGGACTCTCAGTGGTCAAATCTGGGACAATTTGAGCTTCAAAAAGAATAATAACATTCTCACTATTGGTCCTGGATTATAACTAGGTATTAAAAGTAATCTATAATGATACTTTCAAAAAGAGGGGCACAGAGGAAAGCATTGTTTAACTGATGAAATACTAGCTAGTAAATGTAGAAAGAACAATAGGAAATCACCACTTGGCAACCACTAACGTAATAACGTAATAACTGACTTGGGAAAACCATTTTGTGAGAGGGTGTAGAGAACAGGACGCTCAGTGGTTTTCAGGGTCCGTCCAACAGCCTACAGGTTCATCGCAATGCAAAAAGGTACCTCAACAGTGGAGTGATCTGATGGGCAGACGCCTCTCTAACCAAGTGATGCCGTCAGCATCCCCAGCGCTGGGAGAGGCCACGGGAAACCCACACTAGCCGACTGAAGCCGCATCTAATCCCAGGAACAGCCACATAAAGGCAGCTGGTGAGGCATGGACACGTGTGGCCGTGGGCCTGGACATGTAAACAAGGTCACGGGTCATAAAAGCCCCCTTCCCCAAGAGGCAAGAGGACTCTTCTAGAAGACTAAAGGGCAAAGCACCCCAATGCCATGTGATCCGACTGGACCCTGGGTTTCAAAAAAGAGGTTCCAAAGAAGATTGGGGGTGGGGGGTGGGGATTAAACTATGGCTTCTACATTGGAAAATACTGATGTTCACGCTGATGTTCAGTTTCTCGGATGCACCAAAGGCGCTGCAGTTACACAGCGGACGGCCTGGGTCTCAGGCGCACGCTCAGGAAGGTGAAGGCCACGGGATCGCCGGGAAGAAGCGCACGGGCCCGGAGGGAAGGACGGGCGAGCATGGTGGGTACACGCCCGGGTGAGAGGTACACACCTCTCCATTCTATGCTTTCAACTTTTCTGTAGGTTTGAAATTTTTCAGGAAAAAAGCTGGAGGAAAAAAATTTTAATGTAGACACAGCTTTTAAAAAGTAACCTGCCGTGTGAAATAAGAGTTTGTGTAACGGACAAAAGAATGAAATAAAACACACTAAAAAAAATAATACCAGCCCTCAGAGAGATACTAGAAGTGACGGAGAGATCCACCTCGGGAAGAAGCATGCAAACTGATCTTTTTCTAAGGAGAACAACAAATCTTTAAAGTAAAATACATGGGGAAATGTAAGGTAAATTAATTCAAAAAGAAACCTAATGGAATGCCTGCGAAAACTCGCGTGCTGAGCGGAAAGCGGGTGTTGCCACGGGCCGGTTGGTGAGAGACAGCCCTCCTGGGCCCTCGTGCTGGGGGTCCCACACTACAAGACTCGGACCACTGGCTCTTTCACTAGGGCCGTTACTCAGGGCTGTTCATGTGATGAGTTACCTTGAGAAATGAGATAATGTCTCCCCCATCCCAACCCTAGACAAAAACCAGACTTGCTTACTGCCTGCTAGACCAGGTAGATTCCCCAGGTTCTGTCTCTCTCAGGTACATGTGCAGCCACCCTTCTGGGCCTGTCACACCGTCTGTGGGACTTCGGGCCCAGGGAGCCACACAGAGTAACAAGGTCCCTGGTCTCTGACCCAGGAACCGCATGTGTTCTGCCAGCATCCAAGAAGCTAACAAGACACCTCATGGCTACTGAGGGTAAAATCAAATCCCAGACCCAACAGCTAATGGAAGTTATCACAGAGACCACGGGAAATGAACGACAGGCGACTTGTCCACAGGTGACTGCTGGCCGAGGATGCTGCAAAGGTGAGAAATAAGTCCAAGCTGACAGGGTCACTGAGATTCAAGCAACAATAAACTTTGGAAGCTGAGGAATAGGCAGGTTCTGACTCGGACAGGAAATGGCTGAAGCCTGGGCTGGCAGAGGTAGTGAGCTTGGTGTCACAGCACGGATTCTGGGGCCAGGACTCCCAGTCTGAATGTGCCACTTACTAGCCCAGTGACCTTGGAAAGTCACTTAACATCCTCTGTAAAATGGGGCTTGCAATGGACCAACCTCCTAGGAAAACAGTGACGATGATGAGCTGCCGTGTACCACAGCGCCTGGTCCTCGGTAAGCCTTCACCAAGCACTCATCATGCCTGTTCTTCTCAGCCACCCCGCTGTTCCGTGGGGTGGAACAGAGAAGACAGACAATTAAAGGAGATTCTCAGAGTGTTCCTCTGGGAACGCAGGGAACAGGACCGAGCGGTAGTCTGGAGAAACAGAGGCATAGGAAACTGAGACAGACAGACCAGCACGAGTTCTAACTCACTGCTCACTAGAACGTGGAGGTCCGATCACTGGTATATCACTCGGCCTCACACCCCTCCACCTGCCTGCATCTATCCAGCCCACAAACTGTACTGCACACTGCGTGGCTCAGACACTGTTCAAGGCACACATGGTGCCCCTCCCCCCAAACCCTGGCATTAGGTGTGGGCAAGAAAACTGTAAGAGACTTAGAAATATACAAAAGATACAAGTACATAGAAGATAAAAGTTATAAGAAAGCATAAAATTCTGGAGAGACTCTATATTCACATTGGTTCTCAAATGTCTACGTACTTGTTCAACTTTAAATAAAAACTGATATTGCAAAATGTTAACTCTGTAAAGATAAGGCCAAGGTGGACTTATCCTTTAAGTTAAGATTAAAGCATGTATCTGTTTTTTCATGATTCCCGTTTTAACCAACTTTCTCAACTAACCAAACAACTAATGGTTCCAATCTTGTTAGACTATATTCAACTGCCAACTAGATATCTTGGCCTGCTTGTCAACAGACACCTCCAACTTGACACGTCCAAGACTACATTTGTCTTTCCCTCTAAATCTGTCCTGCTCATCTGTTGCCCAACTAGAAACCTAGGAATCGTTCTTGCCTCCTCCCCGTTCCCCAGCCGCACATCCTCATTCAGCAAAGCCCTGGTGAAGTCCCCTTCATAAATTCTAAAAAGCCCAGTCGCCCTTTCCTTATCCCTATTACCACGGTTCTAGTTCTGCGAATTAGCACAGCTCAGAGGAAAGACTACAAGCCTTGAATCCATAAATACCTATGTTTGCGCTGTGCTGCTGCGTTCACAGGCTGTATGGACAAAACCCTGAGAGCCACACTTCCCAAAGGATGTAAGCAGCGGATCGCTAACACAGACCGGCTCGCAGCCGGACCACTTGCTCTGTCCCCCCCGTTACTTCCACCACTTTGTCCCCCCTCCCCACACGCCCCTAAACTGAGAGCGCGGCCAGGGGCTCCAGCGCAGCTGGTGGACAGACTCGCCCGGGATCCAGCTCTGGCCCGCAGGCCAAGACAGCGGGAGGACAGCTGGCAGGATGCCCGTTGGCCGAGGAAAGTTACCTGCTGCAGGTACTGGTTGATGGTGATGTGCGCCATGGCCGCTACCGCCGCCGCCCCGCGGAGCTGCGCGCCCCGTCGCCGCCGTCGCGTCACTTCCGGGCCGCGGTCCGCTCCCGGCCCCGCGCCGCCGGCCCCGCCTTCCGCGCACGTTGGTTCCGGAGGCAGCGTGTGCGCGGGAGTGCGAGCCCCGGGCCGGTATGGCAGCGCGCCCGGGCTGAGGAAGGTCGGGGGCTGCGCTGCGACTCCCTGCCTCCCACACGAGGCCGCCTAGTCGGCGCCCCGGTGCCCGGGCCTTTCGGGCCCTCGGCTGTTGCGGGTTCCACACGGACCGCGGCGGACGCGGACTGCGGCGCCCGCGAGCTCGGGGCTGGGTCGGGTCGGGGTCTGGAGTGCTCCTGAGGCCTGCGGCACCGGCTCTGGTCGGGCCGGGTCGGGCGACAGTTGGGCTGGGCCGGGTGGGGCTGAGGGAGCGCAGCGGAGGGAGGGCGAGGCCGGGCGGCGGAGACCGAGGCCGAGGCCGAGGCCGAGGCGGAGGCCGGGCGGGCGGCGGGCGGGGCGCTGCGGCCGCGGCCATGGCCGACGAGACCCCTCGGAAGGGCAGCTTCTCGGCGCTTGTCGGACACACCAACGGCCTCACCAAGCCCGCGTCTCTCGCCGCGGCCGCCGTCACCTCCAAGCCCGGAGCCGCCGGCGGCTCCAAGAAGCTCGTGATCAAGAATTTCCGAGGTGGGTGCGGGGCGGGCGGGGCGGGGGTCCCTCCCCTTGGCCGCTCGGGCTGCGACGTCGGCGGGGCGGCGCGGGCCAGCGGCGGCTTCCCCTTGGTCTGTATAGTTGGTCCAATGGCATTGAGTGACGCCAGGCAACTCAGGTGTCCCGGTTCACACGGCCGAGCCGGGCCGAGTAGCAGGACTGAAGCTCTTCGTGATGTAATTTAATTACTTGCTCCACTTCTCACCAGCTCTGTCGCTGTCACCGTCTCAAAGCAGGCGTCTTCGATGCAGACACACCAGTTACAAGCTTATTCTTCACCTTCCTCCCAGCTTGGAGTAGTTTCAGTCAACTTTAAATGTTGTAGAGAGCTTAACTATTCCACGTTTATATGTTTGTGAAACCCACTTGTTCAGTAAAGGAATACTGTTAAGATTTATATGATTCCTACATGTGCTTATTCTAAGTATCAGTACTAGATGTATTTATTTAGCCAAACGAAGATGGAATGGTTGCGTAGTCTGTAACCCAAGAAATTTATAAATGTGGTACTTGTATTGGGAAAACCTAATTTTTGCGCTCCTTGCCTGTGTGTCTTTTAAGGACTTTTTTTGTGGAATAGTTTTTTAAAGATGTGTGATTCTTAGCATGGATGCCGTTACCCACTGACTCCATCTGCATTTACAGACAGACCTAAATTGCCTGACAACTACACTCAGGACACCTGGCAGAAACTTCATGAAGCAGTGAGAGCCATACAGAGTAGTACGTCCATCAGATATAACCTGGAAGAGCTCTACCAGGTAAGGCTCCACCTGTGCAGAAAGCAGAGCTCGTTAGAATTCTCACTGAGATGTAAGCACGCAGTTTTCTTAGGGAGAACTTTTAGACCTGAGGGGGCCAGGGTCCGGTTTTTCACTTACCTGATTGTTTTATAGTGTCTAAATAGCACAATTATCCAACTCCTGTGAAATGGGACCCAGACGTGGATCTTGTGCTCCTCGGTGTTGTTTCAGAGTCAGTAATGAAGGGGATAATAGAAATCGACTCTTGCCTGCAACAAGAACAGTAGGAGTTCGGTGGCAGCGTGTCCCAAGTCGAGGAGTGTTTTCCGTTTCTGGTGGTTGTGGGGTTTTTATTTCATTTTCAGGCCTCAGCTGTCTAGAAGGGTATTTAAAGTTAACCCATTACAGGAGAGAAATGCGTTTCTAAGAGTCACATGACTTCTAATATCTTCCAAATGTGCAGCAAACTATTACTGTAATTCCATTATGTTATATATGAAACTCTTATTACAGTTTGACTTGTTAATGTGGATTTTCCCCTTTTAGTTGTGTTTTGTGATTAATTGTTGCAGTTAAAACGTGCAGACTGGTTTTGTTACATTTAATTTGAGATAACGATGTTCCTTTTCTAACACCAGAAGAAATGATCAAAAGTAGGTTTCACTTTTGGGATATTTCAGTTACACACAGACTGGTTTTCCTGATATCTTGTTTTTAAAGAATGACATTCGCTAACTGGTCTAATACTATCTACATTTTAGGTAATATAGCACAATTTCTGCTAAGAGACTTAAATTTTTTTCTGTTTACATAAGCGATTACATTTTTTTGTTTACATAAGTGAAAAATTATGGAAACTACAAAAAGTACAAAGAAGAAAATAAAAATCACCTGTATTCCTACCACCCAAAGAAGACTACCATGGACAGTTCGATGGACACCTGTCCCTTCTTTGTCTTAAGTTTGTGTGAGGTTATTGTATTGTTTAATCGACTTAATTACGGTGTAGAGTATGTACTTCAACAAGTTTTAACAAATGTATCCAATTGTATAACCACCACACAATCAAGATACAGAATGTTTCTGTCACCCCGAAAAGTTCCCTGAGGCCCCTTTGCAGTGGGTCCTGTCCTGTGCCCTAACCCCCAGTCCTTGGCAGTCACTGCTGTGCCTTGTGTCGGTATGCTTTGCCGTCTTCAGAGTCTCATGTCAGTGGAACCGTGCAATTGTGCCTAGCTCCTTTCGCTTAGGGTAGGGCTCGTGAGTTGGGCACATGCATGCGTCCTGACAGTAATTCGTTTCTTTGTTGCTGAGTACTCTGGGGACCACCAGTTAGTTATCCTGAGGTAATGGACGTCTGGGTGTCTGGTTTTGGGTTATGAATAAAGCTGCTGCAGGCATTCATGGGTAAGTCTGTGTGGACAGAAATTCTCATTTCTCTCGGGTGAACATCTAGAAGTAGGTTCTCAGAGTAAAATGGAAAGTGTGTGTTTAACTTTACAAGACGTTTCCTAACTTTTTCAGATGGCTTCACCGTGTTGCCTCTCTGCCAGTGGTATGTGAGCGTTCCAGCTGCTCCGTGTGCTTGCTGGCATTGGGTATTGTCAGTCTTTTTAATTTTTGCTATTCTAGTAGGTGAGTAGTGGAATTTCACTACGGTTTTAATTTGCATTTCCCTAACGATATTAGGTATCTTTTCTTGTGCCCGTTGCCATTCCATACACCTTCTTTAATGAAGTGTGTGTTCAGATCTTCTGCTCGTTTTTTATGTGGTGTTTATTTTCTTATTATCGAGCGTTTGAGTTTATTACGTGTTCTGAGCATGCATCCTATACCAGGTGTTTGCCTTGCAAGTATGTTCTCCCAGTTTGCAGCTTGTCTTTTGATTCTCGTAACTATGGCTTTCAGAGAGCAGGCGTTTGAAATTGTGATGAAGTCTTCGTATCAGTTTGGTCTTCTGTGGATTGTGCTTTTAGTGTCTCTCTGAGAAGTCTTTGCCGAATCTGAGGTGGTAAAGATTCTCCCTTGAATTTCCTTCTTGCAGCGTTTTAGGTTTTACATTTAGGTCTGTTATCTGTTTTGAGGTGAATTTTTGTATTTGCTGTGAGGTATAAATCCAAGTTCACTGTCTTCCCTGTGGAGGTCCAGTTGGTCCAATGCCATGTGTTGAGGTGTCTGTCTTCTCCAGCAGACTGCCTTTGCTCCTGTGTCAAGTCCTTGTCCCTGTGAGTGTGGGTGTCCTAAGTCTCAAAGTCTGGAGCGCTGGCCCTGCAGCTTTATCCTTGTTTGGGTAAACTTGTTTTGGGTGTTCTAGGTCCATTATATTTCCATATGAATTTTAGAATCTGTTTGCCAGTTTCTGCAAAGACGCCTCCTAGGATTTTGGTTTGGATTGTGTGTTATTGTAGGTGAGCGTGGGGAGAGCTGCTATCTTGACAACACTGAACCCCCCAGTTGACCACAGGGGCAGCTCTCGCTTAGTTAGGTCTCAGCAATGTTTTCTAGTTCCACTGTGCGGGTCTTGTACATCTTTTGTGAAATTTATCCCTAAAGCATTTCATGTTTTTATGGTATTGTAAAAGGTAGTATAAATTTTAATTTCTGGTTGTTGATAGTACATACAAATACAACTCACGTTTATACATTGATCTTGTACATTGCTGTCTTGCTAACCGCACTTATCTCTAGTAGCTTTCTCGTAGATCCCATTGGATTTTCTGTGTAGACAGTCATGTCGCCTATACACAGGGATAACTTTACTTCTCCCTTTCTAATCTGCATGCCTGTTATTTCCTTTCTTGCCTCATTGAACTATATAGAACCTCTGGTGGTTAGTACGATGGTTAATAGAAACGGAAAAAGCAGACATCCTTGTTTTGTTCCTGGTCTTAGGGGAGAAAGCTTTCAGTCTTTCATCATTGAACACCATACGATGCTAGCTGTGGGTTTTTCAAAAATACCCATTATCAGGTTGAGGAAGTTCCTTTCTGTTCCTAGGTTGTTGAGAGTTTTTATCAGAAATACATGTTGGATTTTGACAAATTCTTCTGTGACTGTTGAGGTGGTCATGTTGATTTTTGTTTTTTAGTTTGTTAATTACACGGATTGATTTTTTCATATGTTAAACCAGTCTTTCATTCTGGTATAAATCCTACTTGCTCATGATGTATTATCTTTTCAATGTACTGTTGGACTCAGTTTCCTGACATTTTGTTAATTTTTGCATCTGTGATCACAAAGGATATTGTATTATTCTCATGTAATGTCTGTGTCTGGTTTTAGTATCAGAGTAATGCTGGCCTCATAAAATGAGTTGGAAATGTTCTCTTCTTTTCATTGTCTAGAAGACTTTGTGTAGAATTGGTATTATTTCTTTTTTGGTTTTTTTAAAAATAAATTTATTTATTTATTTTTGGCTGTGTTGGGTCTTCGTTGCGGTGCGCAGGCTTCTCATTGCGATGGCTTCTCGTTGTGGAGCACAGGCTCTAGGCGCGTGGGCCTCAGTAGTTGTGGCACTTGGACTCAGTAGTTGTGGCTTGCGGGCTCTAGAGCACAAGCTCAGTAGTTGTGGCACGCGGGCTCAGTAGTTGTGGCTCATGGGCTCCAGAGCGCAGGCTCAGTAGTTGTGGTTCACGGGCTTAGTTGCTCTGCGGCACGTGAGATCTTCCCGGACCAGGGCTCGAACCCGTGTTCCCTGCATTGGCAGGTAGATTCTTAAAGGGAAGTCCAGAATTGGTATTATTTTTTCCTTAAATGTTTGAGAGAATTCCCCAGTGAAGCCATCTTGGCTTTCTTTGTGGAAAGATTTTCAACTACAAATGTCATTAGTAGATACAGAACTATTCAGTTTATCCGTTTCTTTAAGTTCACTCATCTTCTGCGATGTCTAGTCTGCCATTAATACCATCTGGTATAATTTTCACCTCTGCATTCTTCCTTTCTAGGTGTTCGATTTGAATCTTGTTTTGTATCTTCTCTTTGCTTAACTTTCTTTAACGCGTGGAGCACAGTTCCAGCTCTTCTGTGTCCTTGTCTGTTGGCTCTTCAATTCCAGGTTTGCTTTGACTGACTTTTCTCCCCAGTGAAGGTGGTTTTCCTACTTCTTCGCATGTTTGATAGCTTTGATTGGATGCCAGACATTACGAATTTTGACTTGTGTGGTAGATGCTTTTGTTTTGTTTTGTGTTTTGTTTTTGTTTGTTTTTTGCGGTACACGGGCCTCTCACTGCTGTGGCCTCTCCCACTGCGGAGCACAGGCTCCGGATGCGCAGGCTCAGCGGCCATGGCTCATGGACCCAGCCGCTCCACGGCATGTGGGATCTTCCCGGACCGGGGCACGAACCCGTGTCCCCTGCATCGGCAGGCGGACTCCCAACCACTGCGCCACCAGGGAAGCCCTGTATTTCTCTGAATATTCTTGAGCTTTGTTCCAGACTCGGTTAAATTATTTAGAATCAGTTTGACCTTTTAGACTGTTGCCTTTAAGCGTTGCTAGGCAGGACTAGAGCAGTGTTTCGTCCAGGGCTAATTGCCCTGCTGCTGAGACAAACCTTCCTGAATCCTCTGCCCGGCATCCTGCTGTGTTCCCGCCTGGCTGGTGGGAAGTGTGTGAGCACCAGAGCCCAAGGTCTCTAAACTTTCGGCGGTTCCTTCCCTCACCTCGGCGGTCTCCTCCCACATACGTGCTGGACAGCGCTCTGCTGAGCACTCGAATTGGACCCTGAGGTCCCCTGCCCTCGGGGCCTTCGCCCTGCAGACTGAGGCCTCAGCCCAGGACGACTGCTGTGTGGCCTGGACGCTGGATGCCAGAAGCCAGAGTGGCTGGTGCTTGTGTCTCCTGTCTGCCACGGCCACGGCCTCTCAGAGCCCAGTGTGCAGCGCTTCGGAAACTGCTGCTTCGTGGATTCCTTCAGCGAAGGCTGAGTCCGCTTCCTTTACTTCGTCTGGACCCGGAGCAAGAGTCCCACCGAGTGCCCAGACTCAGAGGCTTTTGCTTTAGTGAAATACTGTGTCTTCCAGCGAGGCTTCGTTATTGCTCTTTCCCTGGAGATTTGACTGTCTGGCATCAATTGCCCATCATTTTTCTTAGTAGAACGACTTTGCTGGACCCTTTACCCAGGATGTGTTTCATAATCGTCACCATAGATACTATTGTAAACAGTGTTGCCAGATGCCCTGGGTATCGTGGGTGTCGGTGTGGGTGTATGTGAGACCCTGAGGGCTAGGGCTGCTTACCCCCAAAGTGGCACCATTCATTCCAGGGAACATCTCAGGAGGGCCCGTGTGGGGGGCAGTGGATGGGCTTTTGGACGCAGGTGTGCGGGCGGGTGCCTGGCCACTCAGAAGTTCCAGCAAGTCTAAGTACATCTCTGCAGAGTGAGCCGCTCACATCTTGTGGAGCGAATGGGGTGGAGATAGTAAGTGATGTCGCGGTGAAACTATCCTGGTCTCCAGTAGAGTGGACAGTGCACTGGACCTGGTGTTTCAGAATAAAGCCTGAGTTTCTGCTGAGGTGGTGTGGTATATAATTTGCCAAAGAATCTTATGTGCAAGTAACAGTTCTCACCAAAGCTGGAAAGGTTTTTTGTTTGTTTGTTTTTGAGGAGGTTTCCAGGATTATTTGAGGGAGAACCTCTTGTTTTGATGTTGATCAGTTTCCCAAAAGTGGGGTCTGGCATCTCCCCGTGCCAGGTCTGAGGAGGCCTCGGTGGAGGGAAAGGTCACCTCCAGCCTGTCTGCACAGCCTGCCTGCAGTTTCTTACTTTGTTTTTGTTTGGTAGAAAGGGATATTCAGATTACATGAAAAAGTCATAGTAGATACACATCGTGCTGAGAGTCATTCTCTTGTAATGCGAGGAGGAGGAGATGTTGAGTGCATCCATCTTTTCTGAATTTAGATCTGAAATCTCAACTTGAAGAAAGCGTATCTTGTGTGTCTTAGGTCTGTGTTTTTGTCCTATTCGTCTCAATGAGACAACAGAAAACTGAAGACTGCATTTTCGGGAATGGTTTCGGGGAAGGCTAGGTGTTGATTTCAGACTAGTTTTTTGTTTGTTTTGGTTTTGGTTTTTTTATTACTGAAGAACAGTTGATTTCCAGTGCTGTGGCAATCTCTGCTGCACAGCAGAGACTCAGTTACACACATAGAGGCATTCTTTTTTAAATATGCTTTTCCATTACCATTTGTCCCAAGAGATGGGATACAGTTCCCTGTGTTATACAGTAGGACCTTGTTGTTTATCCACTGTAAATGTGGTAGTTTGCATCTACCAACCCCGAACTCCCAGTGCATACCTCTCCCTCCCCCTCCCCCTTCGCAACCACAAGTTTGATCTCTATGGATTTCAGACTAGTTTTGATGCACGGAATCAAACCTGTCACAGAGAACTTGTGCTTGAGAAAAGCTGTGCTGCTGACCTTGAGTCACGGGGTAGATGTCTCCAGGAAACCTGTGCCTGGTGAGAGCTCGGTGAAGGAGAATGGAGTGGAGTTGGGTCCTGATGGATTAATAGGGTGGTTGAAAGTGATGCAAGCGGGTGAGGAAGCCCAGAAAATGGGAAACAAGTGGACACTTTATTTGATGGACCAATTTGAGAATGTGAATTAATCAAGAGTGAATTCAATGCGTAAGTTATTCAAAAACAGAGAATATTCAGGTTCAAATATCTTAGGCCTAATAGGAAGGATTTTGTTAATTCAGCGGCTTTGGTCACTCAGCGAAATCAGTCATTTGTACGAGGGCATTACGTCCGGCATTCACAATGGGGGCCGGGAGGGTGGATGTCTTCCTGGGACACCGCCCCCCCTTCATTCTTCGTCCCACGCTCAGGACCAAGTCCTTGTCTCCTTTTTACGTTGCCCTTTCCTCGTTTCCTGTGGGTGGGAACCGCAGCGTCCTGGTGGCGGCTTCTGTGTGGTGTGCGTGTCGCGTTTACACAGGCCTGCCACCGCGTAGGGTGACCTGGGGCCTGGCTCCTCAGGAGAGTCCACAGGGGCGTGGCTTCCCGGGGGTGGGGGTGGGGTTTGCTTTTCATTTCTCCCCTTCATTTACCTAATAACTCAGAGTACTTGCCCGCTCTTTCCCTTACGATTTCTCACTCTGAAGCGTCGCACTCTGCTCTGACGTCAGCTGTCGCCTAACTGCTGGCACCCGAAGTGCGTAGTTGTAGGTGCCGCTTGGCTGTTTTGCTCCCTTAAGGCCCTGGCGGGGGGTCCTCGCTGAGGGGAGCGCCCTCGCAGGCATGGGTGTTTTGCTGGGACACTCGTCTGTCCTGAGGCAGATAAGCGTGTGCAGAGCGGGCGTGGTGGCAGGGCTGGGAGGCTGGGACGAGCGGGTGTTTCCCCTCGGCTACGCTGGTGTGAGGAAAACCTCTGTGTCCCAGTGCTAGGAGGGCCCAGGTCCTGCCGCTCCCCACCTCCAATGCCTGGATCCAGAGGTGTGCTCGGTACCAGTACCGGTGCTGGTCACGTGAGGTGCTTCGTACACCGCGAGGAGGCATTTCTAAGCGTCCAAGTGTGACTGAATCTCCTGAATGTGTTCTGGGGAGGGCCTCCTGTCTTGGGCCGCTCCCGCAGCCCCTAAGAGCCCACGGCATCCCTGCCCCCCCCCCCCGCCCCCGCAGGGAGCGAGCCGGTGACAAGGTGCCTGTAACATGAAGACGCCAGCAGTGACTCAGCAAAGACCCAAGACGTGCCGGCGCCCCCAGCACGCCTGGGTGCCCCAGGGCTTGGCTGGTGGTTTTAAGGGGCCTCCAGATTCTCAGAAAAGAAATCTCAGTGGGCTTCACGTGAATAGTAAGCGTGTGCTCGACAGGACATACATACGAGGGAGAGTTGGCTCTAGCATTCACCCAAAAAAGTCACAGCTGGGAAGAGATTGTTCTGAGGACATTGACACCTGGTTCGTGAATCGGAGCATTCAGAAAACGGTTCTAAGATGTCCTTTGATGAAGGACACGTACCACTAAGCTTATCTTTTTACCAAAGAAACATGTTTTCTTCGTATATTATATTTAAAATTTACTTGGTAATAATTGTTTGTAATGATTAACTACTGGTGCAAAGGCCTTTGTTAGGAGGTTATCTTGGTTTTTTTTTTTAAGAGAGAAAGAGACAGTAGATCTTGGACTGAATTATGAAAACATGAAGCTTTGGGGAAAGGAATTGAAGGATGTAAAAACAAAATGTGGTTGGGAATCCCTTGTTCTAAGTAAGGCAGAATGTAAGGGAAAGGGATTTTTATTCTTTTAATTATTGTCATTAGTCCATATTCTCTTTGACCTTTTGGGGGTTTTTTTTGCGTTACGCGGGCCTCTCACTGTTGTGGCCTCTCCCGTTGCGGAGCACAGCCTCCAGACGCGCAGGCTCAGCGGCCATGGCTCACGGGCCCAGCCGCTCTGTGGCATGTGGGATCCTCCCGGACCAGGGCACGAACCCGCGCCCCCTGCATCGGCAGGCGGACTCCCAACCACTGCGCCACCAGGGAAGCCCTCTCTTTGACCTTTATAAATATGCATGTGTTTTATGTATTATATATTTCTTTACATAATTATTTTCTTAACACCTATAAAAATTTAAGTTACTCTTTTTTCCCCTCGGGAATATATTTGAGTTAAGATTCCAAAGTGTCTCTGTTCTGTATATCTCCCATGTATTTTAAAATAGGCAGTAGAAAAACTACATTTCTGTTTATAATATTTCGTATTTGGATTGAATCAGATGCTGATTTTGTACATGAGATTTGAAAGAAAATTTTATTAGAACTGGTACGAATATACAAGCATTATTCCTTTGATGTGGATCGAAACAGCTAATGAAAAATATTTCTGCTTCAAAACCTTGTTTCTGCATTAATTTGAGGCAGATTTGGCCCGTGCTCCTTCAGCTTATTTGGGACAGAATCATCAAACTCATGAGCGTGAAAGGAACTGGAATTCCTGTCGTTCTCCCCCCACTGGAGGGTGGTCACCAGGGTCTGGAGCAGGGATTTCCGGCTCTGGTTTCACGTTGGCGATGGTCAGGGTCAACTCACACACCTTCCCATGGCTCCACCTCAGACAGGAGTCATCCAGACACAGGCCCGGGGGCTCAAGCTGCTTTTGAGTCCTCGGGGGACGGTGTGCAGCCAGCTTGAGGGGCTGTTGAAGAGGGAAGCTTGCGAGTATCGTGAGCAGCCCAGCCTGGGGCCTGGGTGTCCTGCGGCTGCCAGCGCGGCACCATCCCATCTGCGCTCCAGGTTCACTGTTGTTAGGGACCATTTTTGCCAAACTTCTACTGGATTCCGGCGTTGCAGGGATAATTGCCCTTGACCATGATAACTTATTTGTGGATTACGTAAGTGTGGGCGTGGCTTTGTGTTACGATTTGAGCTGTTTGTACAGATAGGTTGCTTTTAAAGAACAAATTTGTCTTTCACAGTGAATAACTCATTTATCCCTTTTGTTTTCAGGCTGTTGAAAATCTTTGTTCTCACAAAGTTTCCCCAGTGCTCTACCAGCAGCTGCGGCAGGCCTGTGAAGGCCACGTCCAAGCACAAATCCTGCAGTTCAGAGAATATCCTTTTTTTGGCTTGTGAAGTTCCTATTTATTACCTAAATCTTTTGAAACTGAACATTAATAGGATAAAGAACTAATGAGCATCCTTAATATTAAAGCAAAAGCTTTATAGAAACAAAACCTTACATTTGTATCATATAACCCAACGTAGCAGATGTTTCTGGTGGAGTTTTCACCGTTTAAATTACTTGGCTGACCTGATTGAAGTCAGTGTCCGCTTCTGTAGTCCATTTGGAAGCGTTTAGGAAGAGTCTGAAAAAGACCTTAAGGTTGGAGTGCTGCGGTTCTTTATTCTTGTTTTTTAAAGATCTGTGTTCGTTTTCTGTGATTATAACCAATTCCCACAGAGTTGGCCGCGTGAACCAACCCCGGCCTGTTGGCCTGCACTCTGCAGGTCGGCTCGCGCTGGGCTCAGGGGCTCTCGGCTCTGGGCCTCGCCAGCCCAGATCACGCCGGACCTTTGGTTGCCCCGGGTGGGGCCGCACCTGGCCGCAGCCCCCAGGCCTCCCAGCGCCTCAGGTTGGCTGGCGTGGGCTTGACCCTGTGCAGCCTTGCTGGCCCCCGCTGGCCACAGAGACCGGTCAGGGCGCCGCCACGCGATGAGCGCCTCGGCTCAGCGCTGGGCACCGGAGCTGCCGGGCCGCTGCCGAGGTGGCACCTGCCTCCGTGTGCTTACGACGCAGGCTTTTTCAGACTGTTCGCGGAAGGTCTGATCGCATGGGCCATTGTAGGTGTGAGCAGTTGTAACGGTTCTTCCAGAGTTACGTGTTAACCCTTCAACTATTTGGTCTTTGCTGTGACTCGCTCTGTTTCTGAGGTAGGAGCGGACCCTCGAGAAAATGAGTGAGGCGCTTGGCTGGGACCCCTGTGGCTGTGGTCAGTGCGCCCCCAGCGCCTTCCGATTTCACACGCCAGAAACGGGCTGCTGTGTGTTGCCTCCTCTCTCCGTGCTCGGAATGTTGCATGGAACCTTGCAGCCGTGCCGAGCCGCGTGCCTGCTGCACCTCGGCCGAGGGGCCGCACTGAGGGGTGCCCCCGTGTCTGGTGCCGTGGAGCTGAGACAGGCTGGAGCGGGGCCGAGGCCCGGGAGGCCGGGTCCTTGCCTCCGCCAGCTGCCTGCGCACCCGTCCAAAGGGAGTAACGGTGCGCCGTGCGGCTGGGTGTGAGGGTGCTGTGTGGGCTGTAGGCGGTGTAGACGTTGTGACCGTGGGGCTTCAATTAACCTGTGCACACAGTGCCCGGGTGCTTGGCGAGGTTTTCCCTAGGAGCCCGCACCAGGTGTCTTTTGCTGTAAATAGCGTCCCGAAAGTCAGGTCGTGCACGTGGTGCACGGATGAGACGTGACGTACGTCTCTGTGCGACCAGAAGTGACCATTGGCCCTCAGCCGTTGTCCTCCGTCTGCCCGTCCCCCGGTGCTGTTCATAGTGGCTGGCTTCCTCGGCTCTGGGACAGCATCTCCAGAGCTGCCCTTTGGGGCGGGGCCTTTGATCCACCCCATATCCCACGAAGCCTCAACGGGCAGTGGGGTGAAAGGGAAACGGGGAGGGGCAGGAAGAGATGGAGGCAGGGATGTGCAGGCAGGTTCATCACAGGTAGGCAGGGAGACACGGAGGCTGGAAACCACCTGTGTGGCTTCTGAGCTTCTGCCCTTTCAGTATTCTGATCACTGAGCAACATGCCTGACTCGGAGGCGAGGAGAGCGGAAAGTAAAGGGTAAACATTGCAACAAGTAAATTGGCCGGTGTTTCTGAAGTTTTCCTTAGCAGGTCTGCACAGACTCGCTAGATAGTGTTTTATTTTTAAAGAAGATTAACACATGCTGGCAGGATCACTGCAGACAAATGGTAAGCCTGCTAACGTGCTCCCTGAGTGGGTCTCAGTGCACACGCCCTCTTGGGTCTTTTCCTCCAGCCTCTGGCTCAGCTGGACGGAAGGCAGATCTGAGTAGCTGGGAGTCTGTGCCCCCTTTGCATCCAGCTGTGTTGTTTGTTTTTCTTTTTAACCAAAGCGTGGCCCCATCCATCTTCCCTCAACCCCCAAGGAAGGCAGGGCCTGGTTGGGAGCTGGGATGGGGAGTTCTGTTCAGGCCAGGTGCTGCCATCCAGCTCCGACCGAGCTGGACAGTGGCTGGAGAAGAGTGGGGACGGCCTGCTCTTCTGGGGTGGGGCTGGCTGCGAGCTTGGCCTTCGGGCCGACCGCACATGTGACTCGTGGTGCCTGTGATTCCCCGTGGGTCTCTGAAGTTTTCCTTGATCTCAGTTTATGCCTGAGAATCAAGCCTGAATCCCAGGCGTTTACTGTAACTAGACAACCAGGCTTAGATTTAGTAGATACATTGATTCTCATTTGATTTTATATATATGAGTTTTCAGGGTGACCTGCCTGAAAATTATGTAAGTGAGAGAAGAGATAGTATCAATAGCTTCCCTAACTAGGTTGAATTCTTTGGTTTCCTGACTGAGGTGAGTAGGCGACAACGAATGAGTCTCTCTTGGGCCAGGCACCGGGGGACGGTAGAAACAGGTGAATGTGTCGGGAGGGTTCTCTCTACGTGTGTAAGCACACCTCCACGACGCAGTCTGCGGCGCTCCCTGAGAGAGCCCCGGGGCCACCGCCCACCACGTGAGCCTGCAAAGTAAAGTCGAGTACACACACGTGGCTGAGAGCCTCATGCCAGCGTAACGAGCCGGAATGCTGGAAGAATTCAGCTTAGAGCATCTCCCAGTCTAAGGAGGTTTCACCACGTCAGTCAGGAAATGACTGAATTTCAAAGGCATCTTTGAGGCGAAGTGCTGTACAATCCCTCCAGTCAGATTTTCTGGATAAAAGAGACGAAAAGCAAACACCAAGGGGAACATGTAAATTCAGGGAAAAATCAATCATGAGGGTCTTGAAGATACAAACATCTTTTCATTGAGAAGCAATCGTGTTAGACTTGAGACAGCCAGGGTTGGATGTTTTGTCGGTAAGGTACATAAGTAAGTCAGGTCCTCCTCTTGCCCTCCAGATCATGATCAGAAGCATCTTCCTGTTTCTGGATCGTACTTACGTGCTTCAGAATTCCATGCTTCCTTCCATCTGGTGAGTGTCCCCCGTCCTGGTCTGTGGCTGAGACTGCGGCCGACCTGTGTCTCCGATGGTTGATTTGATGACACGTGCCCGACCGTCTGTCTGTGGCCCTCTGTGTTGGCCAGGGTCGCTGGCACGCAGGGCTGCCCCTCAGTGGCTCTCGGCCCGGAAGTGTCTGTCACCATGAGGGGCAGCTGCCGAGCTGGCAGCCGCCAGTGCAGCACGTTCTCCTGTGGGCACGGAAGTGCCTTGTGAAGTTGGTTTCTGTCACCTCTTCCACCTCTGCTCTGGGAAAGGCTGGGGAGCCGGTCACTCTCTGATGGCACCCCCCGGTACTCTGCCGATGGGCCGGGCACAGGGCGTTGGCTTCCATCTGCTCGGGGCAGTGTGAGTCGGGAACCCTGTGCCCACGTTGCCCTGGGTCCCTGGTCCCCGACTTCCAGCGTCGTCCCCGAGCAGCTCAGCCTTGGTGACAGGGCCTGTCTGTGGTCTCGCCCTCGGTCCTCCTGGCCTGTGCCCATGTGGACGTTCCCTCCCGATTCAGCACGCTGTGTCCTCTCGCCACCTCTAAGCCCCCGTCCTGTAAAGTCGCTTCCTTTTCTAGCTTCCTGGCCGTCTGTTCACTCTGACCCAGGGCGGTGCGATTTCTCCTTCTACCACCGGGAAACCGCTTATTTTTGTTTCCTGTAACCCACGCATGGGGCGGCTGGGACCCTCTCTCCCACGTGATCCCATGTCCCCTCTGCTCCTCTGTCCTCTCAGCCCCGACTCCTGCACTCCTCTTGCTAGACACCCATGAACCTCTGCAGGACAGATCGTTGTTACTCAGAGAAACAATCAGTTTGGAAAAGCTGATGATGACAGGAAGTCACAGAGCTCCTCCTCTGTGCGGGGCTCTGTCCTCAGGGCTTCAGCACCCCCTGACTGACTCCATCCTTAGAGCAGCTCCATGAGGGATGACTATCCTCCAGATGGAGAAACTGAGGCAGCGCGGCTGCCGCCGCAGGACCTTCTTCTGAAGCTGCACTCTCAGCTCAGGCTCCAGCAAAGCCACCAGGATGTGCCCACGGCTTCCTCCTCCCCCAGCGCGCCTGGGCGCAGCAGGCTTCCTCTCCCCACCTCCTCCCGTCTCAGCTAGTGGGCCGCTCCCACGGACTCTGCAAAGCTCAGGCCGGGGCTCCACTGCACACCCAAGTTTCTCACGCACCCTCACAGCGATCCCTGCCATCCTGCACGAGCACACTTGCTTCCCTGCCTGCTGCAGTGGACGGGGGCTGGTAGGCTTCACGCTCTGGGCAGTGCCTCCAGGTTAGACAGCAGGGTTACGTTGTAAACTACGTTTAGACTCTGGAGCCTGACAAGCTGGGCACAGCAAGCTCCTTGTAATCTCTGCCTCGGTTTCTCCATCTGGAGGATGGTCATCCCTCATGGAGCTGCTCTAAGGATGGAGTCAGTCAGGAGGTGCTGAAGCCCTTAGGACAGAGGAGCAGAGGGGATGTGGGAGCACGGAGAGGAGAGAGGGCCCCAGCCGCCCCACGCGTGGGTTACGGTAAACAAAGACAAGCGGTTTCCCCGTGGTAGAAGGAGAAATCGCACCGCCCTGGGTCAGAGTGAACGGACGGCCAGGAAGCTAGAAAAGGAAGCGGCTTTACAGGACGGGGCTTAGAGGTGGCGAGAGGGCACAGCGTGCTGAATCAGGAGGGAGCGGGCTGAGGGAGTGCGATGGGCTCTGGTTTGCACCCTCAGTTCCGTCGTCCTGTGGCCAGGGCCACACGGGAGGCGCAGCTGGAGGATGGGGGCAGGGAAGGTGGAGGGTCCCAGGGCTCCCGGGCAGGACGGCGGAAGCCCACTGACCCATGCAGGAAACAGGCAGCAGTGATGAGGAAAGAATTAGGAGGCACACCAGACCGTCAAGAAGGAAAATTTTTTTAAAAAAGGGGTTCTTGACACCCGGACCAGAGAGTTAGCAAGTCAGTAGCTTGGGGGTGATATTCATAGTGTAGCTGGAGCTTCACCCAGAACTTCTAAGAAGTGAAACTAAAACAGTCTTGTCTTCTCTGTTTGTACAGGGATATGGGATTAGAACTATTCAGAAACCATATTATTAGTGATAAAATGGTTCAGACAAAGACCATCGACGGCATCCTGCTGCTGATCAAGCGGGAGCGGAGCGGGGAGGCCGTGGACCGCAGCTTGCTGCGGGGCCTGCTGGGCATGCTGTCCGACCTCCAGGTGGGCCCCGCGTGTCCTCACAGCCCGTGAGGGCGGTGCTGCACCCGGGCGACGAGGTGGCCACGACGTCGGTGTCGGAACTGACACCGTTAGGGTATTGGTGCAAATATGGGAGGGGAATGACTCGACTGGCACTCACCCGGAGGCGGCCAGGGCCTGGGACCACCCTGGGCAGAGCAGGGGGGCTGGGCGAGCCCAGGCAGCTTGTCACGGGCACAGGTCACGGCAGCCGTGCGCCCTCAACGTGGGGCTGCACCAGCACTTCAAGCTGAGAGCTAGGTTTCTTCGCTGTAATTGGTCGTTAACCCTGCTCATTTTTTAGGTGTATAAAGATTCATTTGAACTGAAATTTTTGGAAGAAACTAATTGTTTATATGCTGCAGAAGGCCAAAGGTTAATGCAAGAAAGAGAGGTGAGACAACGAAATGTTTCTGAATTGCCTTATTTCATTTTCATAGATGTGCATCTAAGTGTGATTTCTAAATGTTTGTCTCTTCACGCTGGCAAACATCTCACTGAAAATCTTCCGAAAGTTACAATCTAGTTTAAATTCCAGTGATGAGCTTCTTTGTGAGTTTATTGAGGGCTTAATTTTTTTCTCCTAATTTAGAAACCCTTCTATTGTCCCCCACCCCCAGCAAAAAAAAGCTAGTGAAATAGCTTCTAAAATACATAAAGAAACTCAAGCTGAAACAAGAGTTTAAAAGATAATTCTTAAACATGAAAGAGAAACCTGACATGTTACAAATTTTCATCTCTGTGAGGCATTGAAAAGATTACCCAAAAAGCCACTGGAAAAAACCATGTATTTAGTAGTAATAAGAACCCAAAAACTTGATAGCTGGTTTCTCGGATATCAGAGCCCAGCTCAGCAGGAAGCCCCTCGGGACCATCACAGGAGGGGGAGTCGGAGACTGGCCTGGCTGCCGCCCCCTGGCCAGAGCCTCAGCGACCCCTGTCATGGGGCCTTTGCTGTGCAGGCAGGTGACCCTTCACCCCTGGAAACTCAGAGAGAGTGTGTTTTGAGATCTCCTGCAGCCACTCTCTTTGGGGCCTCAGAGGAACAGCCTGTTGCTTGGCGTTTGCCAACCCCGCCAAGCGTGGGCTGGGGGGTGCCGTGCTGCCTGCCCCCATTCCAGACGTTACCTTCAGTCTCCAGGATGGGGCTGAGGGAAGCCTCCTGCCGTGTATCTCCCTCCCCCTCCTCAGCACCCCTGCTCCTGGTACTCCGTTAATGTTTGGGCCTGAATGTACAGTCTGCTTTTTTTTCTTAAATAAGGAAAACAGTATTTCAGCTTCTTGGGTAACATGAAGGTTTTTGTTGCTGATATGTTTAAATGTTGTGTTTGGAAGGTTCCGGAGTACCTGAACCATGTGAGTAAGCGCCTGGGGGAGGAGGGTGACCGCGTGATCACGTATCTAGACCACAGCACACAGTGAGTACCACTCCCGCGCTCAGCTCCGTGACCCGCAGCGCCTTGTAGACTCACTCGCTGCTCTCTGAACCTGAACGTATTCTGCTCCTGGGACAGTTTGCTTGTTGTCTGTGATCACTCAGCACTTGTAAGTCACACTGACTTGTGGCCTGTGGTGAGTTAGCATCCAAAGGGAGTGATTCAGGCTGAGATACTTGATATCTTCTTATAGACAGTTTATAATTTATGTTATAAATGTATAATAAATTTATAGAAGTTTATGTTAATGAGGTATCATCGAGTATAGGCAATTTCGGTTGTAAAGTTTTGTTGGACATCTGATATAGCTGTAATTTTTCCTTATAGTGCTCAGTCACATTATTTTTTCTTTTAATGTTTACTTATTATATTTATCTTTGGTTACGTCGGGTCTTAGTTGTGGTATGCAGGATCTTTTGTTGCAGCATGCGGGCTTCTCTCTAGTTGCGGTGCACGGGCTCCAGAGCGCGTGGGCTCTGTAGTTGTGGTGCCCGGGCTCAGTAGTTGTGGCCCACGGGCTTAGTTGCCCTGCGGCACGTGGGATCTTAGTTCCCCGACCAGGGATCGAACCCGCGCCCCCTGTGTTGGAAGGCGGATTTTTAACCACTGGACCACCAGGGGAGTAACTTGTCCCTTCTCTTTTCATCCAATTTTTTTTTTTTCCTCTAAACCTGAGGTCATTGTGTAGCTAGGGAAAAGTACAAGGGCAGGTTTTGTGAATGTCTGCGTCAGGCACATAATATTTATTCAAGTGAGGAAGATTAGAGCAGAAACGTGAGAGACGGAAAAGAGAGATGTTTTTAAGAGGGAAAGTGCTAAAACGTGCAGAACGTGGTGACTCCCGGGGGTGGGGGGAGGGGCCAGGCAGGATGAAAGAAAGGGACAGGATGTGACAGCTTGAGAACGTGGAAAATAGAGGGTCGTGAAGCAGAGGTGAGGCTGCTGTCAGACACCTGGCGCTGGAGGTGCGGTGCCGTCGGGCCGAAGCGGGGTCCATGGGGGTGGGGGGGGGCGGGGGGTGGAGGAGACTGTGTGCAGCGCCCGGTGGCGCCGGGCCCCTCGGCCCCTCCTCCCCGGGCTCCGGTGTGTAGATGCTGTGTTATAACTGCCCCTTCCCCAGTCTTGCTTAGGAGTGTCTGAGAGTTAAGCAGAGCAGAGGGTGGCCCCCCTCGGGTTAGGGTTTCGAGGGGCACTGCCCGACGTGGCTCCTGTGGTGTCGGGCGATTCAAAGGTCACAGAGTGAGAAACGGTTTTCGGAGAAACAGGAGGGAGGTGGCACAGGTAAGGAGCCGCGGCAGCCTACGGGCTGCGCTCCGGGCACCCCTTCCCGCCTCGCCCGTGCACGCCGCTGCCCTCGGGACGGGCGCTGCGGGTGTCGGTGCAGGCCACGCCTCTGGGCCCTCCATGCCCGGAGCCCGAGTGCCTGCCGCGCCTCCCTCTGGGGTCGCCCTGAGGTTCACCTGAGGTGGTGCGGTGAAAAATTCCTCAAAATGAAGGCCGAGGTCAATACCCCTGGGAGCGAAGTGGGGGCTCTGATCTCCTAAAAGAAGAGCTGAGCGAGCAGGGGCGATGGGGGAGGAGTGGCAGCTATGTGTCCTGCAGGACATTCTCGCGGCCACTCTGAGAAGTCAGATTTTGAAGAGTGGTCCTGGGGGAAGACAGGCAGGAAGAAGTGAGGGCAGAGGGGCAGCTGTGGGTGCAGGAGGCCGTCTGTGGGACCCGGGCAGGGCAGGGTCGCGGGCAGCCCGCCCGGGTCGTCCCCAGGTGCGGTGAGCGAGGGTGCCTCCCTTCCGCTGCTGTCCGCCTCTCCCGGGGCCCTGGTGACCTGAGTCTGTGTCGGCGTCGGTGATGGCTGGGCGTGTGCTGACTTGGGCTCAGCTGCGTGGACGGGGGTCCCCGTCCTCCACAGCCGACAGGCTCTCCCCTGTACTTCCTTCCTGACACGCCTCTGTTTACTTCCCAGGAAACCACTGATTGCCTGTGTGGAGAAGCAGCTGTTAGGAGAACATTTAACAGCGATTCTGCAGAAAGGTAGGTTTTCCCAGCTCTGTGTCTCTGCACTGATTGCTCGTCCCTGATTTGCTAAGAGAGTTAGCGGAGCATTGTAAGCACGCGAGGACACTTGTTGTTGTAAGAAGACAGGCACTAAAATCATCGGAAAAATGATGGACATTAGCCCTTGAGGGGAAAATTGATTACACGCAATAGTGAAAGGCGCCCGTAAGAACCACGGTTTAAGCTAAAATCACGTGAAGTCCTATCCAGGCTGAGAGGTTGGTTGCGAGAGGCTCTCTGGCTGGCAGACGGCCTGGGCTGTGCTCACAGGCCCCATCCTGTACGGGGACGTCCCTCCTGGGCACTGACCCGCAGGTGTGGACACACGTGGTCCGACGGGCCGGGGGCGCCCGCGGGCTGCATCCCTGCCCTGCGTGCAGCTCTGCGGCAGACGAGCTGCTGGCGCCATGGCCCCAGGACAGAGGCGGACCAGGCCAGCTCGGCACGCGGCTGACGGTGCAGTTTCAGCGCCGTGCTGTTAGAGGTGATGTGACGTTTTCACTCCCACCCTCACTGTAATGAGCACAGTCTAACCTTGCACACTTTAGTGCTTGGTGTTGCTTTTTATAGCATTTAGTGTTGTGTTTGAAAGTCATTTTGGAGCCACGGGATCTGTTTCAAGCTATTGGAAACCTTAAAGTCTAATTTGGGGAAGGCCCAGTAGCCCCCAAATGCGTCTGGTTGGGGTCTGCTTTGCCAGATGGTAATATTATCTCTAATGAGACACTAAACGTGGGGCTTCCAAGTGAAACCAGAATGAAGCCAAAAGGAGAGAATTAGTGTTCGTGAGCATCTGCTGTACTTCATGTAAATGCCTTCTGGTCCTAGAACAGCCCCAGTTTACAGGAAAACCGAGCGAGACACTAGTGCCTTAGATCATGGCCTGAAAGCCAAGGGCCAGGGTGCGAATCTGGTGTCTCCTGCTCACATCACACTGGAGCCCACACACTGGTACGTTTCCACGTGGATGGAGCCTCGATTTACTGTCCACCTGAAACAGGTGTCCTCCGATTTCATACTAGGTGTTTATTAAAAAGGAGTCACTTTTTTTGGGGGGGCGGGGGTGCCACGCCGTATGGCATGAGGGATCTTAGTTCCCTGACCAGGGATCGAACCCTCGTCCCCTGCAGTGGAAGCACAGGGTCTTAACCACTGGACCACCAGGGCGGTCCAAAAAGGAGTCACTTTTAGAAGAAAAGGGAACTTCAAGTAGACAGTAGAAATTTGGATGAATCGTTTCAGTGTGTATTTTGATACGCAAAATTATTTCAAGAAAAGGGAAAATTATATATATGTAAGAGTATACTCTAAATTTTATTAAAGGCATTTTAAAAATTAAAAGCTATAATTTTTGAATTCTTAAGTCATCATTCAGCGTTTCAGTAGATCAGTTGTAGAATAAGTTATCTGCATCAGTAGATCAAATCGTAATTGAGAGAAATACAGACATTTAGAGCCTTGCTCAGGGTCCGTCGGCACAGCCTACGTGTTTGTGTGTCTTTGACGTGTGGACGGTGCCTGATTCACAGCCGAAGCTGAGGCTGCAGTCACGTGACTGGCTCACAGCTTCTCCGCTCTAACCTCACTGCCTCCCCACAGTTACCAGAAAGAAGGTGGTTAGGGCGTCCTTCACGAAGCTCTTCTGGCTGTGGTGGTTTTAGAAAATCTTTGTAAATCTTTGTTAAAACCTGAAATAGTAAAGACCTAAAAAAATGCTGTTAAGCACCTCCAAGTATCTGATAAACAATACATGTTTTCCTTCCACAATTTATTGTACAGGTGAATAAAATAAGTCAACTAAAAGATTAGATTTGATAGCTTATCTTAGGCAGATATACTTTCTGGCTGATGGACTAAATCAGAAGTGATTTGGGGTCGTAAAGCCCCCAGGTCAGAGAGTTGGTGTGAGCGTTCTTCGGACCTTTGCTGCAGTGGCCAAATAAGGGGCCTCCGTGCGGGGAAGGAGTGGGGACTACACCTCCCAGCGTGGTGCTCAGGGGACCAGACTCGCCTGCTGGGCTGCGTCACGGGGCCTTGCCCGCCTAGGAACCAGCCGACCCCTGGGTTTCCGTGTCCGCGGGGGCCCTGTGTGCCGCGAGCCCCAGCCCAGCCTAGCTTTTGCTCGTGCCGCCGTCCTGCCCGCCGTGCCGAGCTAACATTGCCGTGTGATCTCAGGGCTGGACCACCTGTTGGATGAGAACAGAGTGCCTGACCTCACTCAGATGTACCAGCTGTTCAGCCGCGTGCGGGGCGGCCAGCAGGCGCTGCTGCAGCACTGGAGCGAGTATATCAAGGTGCGTGGCCATCGGTCGGGCTCTGTGAGGGACGGGCGTGGGGCCAGCATCACACATCTCCCTCCAGGTCCCCCGTGCACAGGAGTTTGAGGGATGAATACCGTCCGGGTGTAAACACGTTTTAAAAGCTGCCATTTGGCCGTTTGTCGTCAGTGTAAGTATTGGGTTGGCCAAAAAGTTCCTTCGGTTTTCAAGTAGAAATAAAAGACACATTTTTCATTTTCACCAAGAACTTTATTGAACAACTTATTCACTGTTTTGTTCCACTACCTTCTGCCATTCTTCAGGCAACTTCATAATTCCGTCGTCCTAAAACTTTTTACCTTTTTCAGCAGAGAACTGTTCAGGTGCCTTTCACTGTCTTCCAGGGAATTGCATTTTTTTTCATTAAGAGAATTTTGTAAAGACTGAAATAAATGGAAATCTGAAGGTGCAATGTCTGGCGATACGGTGGATGAATCAGAACTTCCCAGCCAAGCTGTAACAGTTTTTGCCTGGTCATCATAGAAACATACGGTCTTGCGTTATCCTAATGGAAGATTATGTGTTTTCTGTTGACTAATTCCAGACACTTTTCATCAAGTGCTGCTTTCAGTTGGTCTCATTGGGAGCAGTACCTGTTGGAATTAATCGTTGGTTTTCCGGAAGGAGCTCATAATAGAGGACTCCCTTCCAATCCCACCCCACACACAACATCACCTTTTTTGGATGAAGACTGGCCTTTGGTGTGGTTGGTGGTGGTCCATTTCACTTGCCCCACGATCTCTTTACTGTACAGTATCCACTCATTACTGTACAGTATCCACTTTGCATCGCCCGTCACAATTTGTTTTAAAAACGGAACGTTTAAGTAGAGAATTATCTGCGGAAATACCATCAAGTAGGTTTTTTTTCACTTAACTTACGTGGAACCCAAACATCAAAGCGATGAACATAACCGAGCTGGTGCGCATGACGTTCAGTGCTTGCTTTGGGGAGTTTGAGTATTTTGGCTCTCTGCCCCGTGGTGTAGCATTGATTGTTCTCAATGAATGTCCCGATTTGATCGCTATCAGCTTGAACTGGTCTGCTCGACCGGAGCCTCGGCCAGCGAGAAATCTCCAGCACAGAACTTCGCGAGCCACTTTTGACACGTTCGCTCAGTCACAGCACCTTCTCCATACACGGCACAAACCTTTTTTGTGCTTCAGTTGCGTTTTTACCTTTCTTGAAATAAAGCACAATATGCCGAGAATGTTGTTTTTTCTTCCATCTTCAGTATTAAAAGGGCTGCACAGAGATTCACCAATTGTGATGTCTTTTTTTAAATGCACGCTGACGTGACAGCTGTCACATACAGTCTAACAAAATTGTTTTGAATGAAGTTAAAGACAGCTAAGCGCTACTAGAGCCATCTTGCAGAAGAAACTGAACGAACCTGTTGGCCCACCCGATACTAGCTGAGCTCTACAATTGAGGTTTTCAGAAGTTGTTTTTGTGAATCTGCTGTATAAACGTGATCTCATGCCTTTGCTCAGTGGGAACTCTCACGTATTTCGGTATGTCAGGTGGGTGTGTATGCTACTTTGTTTCCTAGAAATCCAGGATTTATTATGTAAGCATGTGCTTGCGGGTTTCTGCGTGTGTATGCGTGCATGTGCGTGTGTGTATGGTTATCAGAAGGCAACAGGGGAGATCCTTGAGGTGCTGACTGCTTGTCCTCTTGGCCGTGGGTGTAGATGACACACACAGGTGATGCCTGCCCAGGCGACGCACACACAGGGAGCTACAGGCGAACACCGCGACCCGTCGGGGTGGAACGGGTGGGCTGTGTCAAGGCCAGTGTCCTGGCTGGGGCGCTGCTCAGTAGCTTCCCACAGGGCACCGTCGGGGAGACGAGGCTTAGTGTGCGAGGACATCGCCACTGTTTCTGCTGCACGTGAATCTGTGACTGTCACAGGGAAAATTCAGCTGAGGAAAAAGATAAAGGAAATAATCAGGCCTGAAGTCACATGTTGGTCTGCATGTGGCCAGCTTGGACACACGCACACACGCACACATGCCGCCAGGATTTTGTGTGGTTGCACTGAGCTGAAAGGCATAGGCGGCTCACGCTGGGTCAGCACTGGAGCTTTACGTTAAGAAAGGCCAGTGGAGATTTAGGGTTTTGCCGACCAGTAGTCCTGAGAGAACAGGAGCGGGTGCTGAACACAGGAGCTCACCTTTGCAGTGTCCATTCTCGGCAGGAAAAGTCAGTGTGTGAACACGGTTCCGAGGGTCCACTAATGATAAGCAGTTACGCCGTGACAGCACAGTGTTTCCTCACAAAATAAAGCTGACCCTCATGTGTCGTGGTCTTATGTACATTATTTTAAAATCCTGTCAGTGTGAAGGGGTACAGAGTGAAGAGTGAGTCCCTCCTGCCCCTGCTGGTCATGCCCTGTCCCTCTCCAGAAGGTCTTTATGCCATGCCATTTGTACCTTTTCACCAGCGATCAGCCTCCACGGGCACCTTTGACGTGCAACTGTGTGTGTTTCCTGTGAAGATGTGTCTTACATTGAACCACGGTTGTGTTCAGTGTCTCTTCAGCTGGTAGTTTTTCGTCAGATAGCAAACTGTTGTTGTCACGCACAGGCTTTTCGTAATGTTTAAATAGCATCTTTAAATTAAAAATACAGGCTAAGAACCAGGCTCTAAACCACCCACGGTTAGAAGTGAAGGGGAAAGAAAACTATAGTCAGGAAGTCCAAATAGGTGTATCAGGTTAAGGGGGTTACTTTCTATTTGAGGAATTTATAAGTAAAAGTTTTTTCTTCGGAAAGCAGCAGACGTTTCCCCAGCAATTGACAAATTCCTCCAGAAGCAGAATCGTAACCCTAAAGCATTAGTTGCACACCCACTTAATTTGTAGAAGGTGGACTAAATTTGTGGAACCTTTGCAACTATTTAGTGTTTAACACCAGGAGTGATTAATTTCTATAAACTATCATGATTGTTTGATAGCAGGAGAAAAATTGTGTTGTACCGGAAACCTGTTGATGACTTGGGGTATGTTTTTGCAGACTTTTGGGACAACAATCGTTATCAATCCTGAAAAAGATAAAGATATGGTGCAGGACCTGCTGGATTTCAAGGACCGAGTAGACCACGTGATAGAAGTGTGCTTCCAGAGGAACGAGAAGTTCATCAACCTGATGAAGGAGTCCTTCGAATCGTTCATCAACAAGAGGCCAAACAAACCTGCAGAGCTGATCGGTAGAAACACACGCTTCTATCCTTTTCTTAACAGGGGATAAAGCAGAGTTCCAGTAGATGGTTTCCCAAAGGTTCAGCCTCCGTATGGGGAGGGCAGGGCACATGCCTCAACAGGACACACCTTCCCAAAAAACCACGCACACAGGTGTGTGCTTATAGGTGTATTGGATACATATGTAAGTGCGTGGTACTTGCATAAGGGTGAATGTAGTTGTGATTTTGTAAGGAAATGGAGCTTGACATCATAAGAGAGGAAGGGACATAAAGATTTATCCTAGTTTGTACTACTCCCAGCTCCAGAGTTGTTTTTGTAAGGATGAGCCCTGATTCTCTATGTCGACTACAAGCCAGTGATTTCTGCTCAGAAATTGGATTGAGGTTTGTTACATATGAACGTCACGAGGTTATGAGGATAACTATCAATCTCTAGATAATACTTAACAGGAGATGCTATTTAGTCACTACCTTTGTATCCTCCGGTCAGTATTAAAGTACGGTAAAATTGAATGACGTCTCAGGAGATAGCATATTTTAAGATGAAACAGTTTTTAAATTACCACTTTATATAATTATTTCATGATAATATCAAAATATTTTAGGATTCACAGAATTTCATTAGTGAGTAAATTTTTTTAATTTTTTTTTTGAGACTGACAGGAGGCAAAGGGCAGGGGAGGCGTGATGCAGACTTGGGCTCTGTTGAGGGTTGTTGAAAACGTGTGGTGGGAACATGGGGTCACTGTACCAGTGACTACTTCTGTGTGTGTTCAGAATATTTCGTAATAAAGAATGATAAGGGGAAAAAAGCAACAAGAGGAGAAGTTTAAAGGCAATTTAATTTAGCCTTTGAACCACTTTATGGATTGCGATTTCTCTAAAGATGGGTTCAGACTCTTGGGAGCTTGGGTTCTGCCTTCCTTAAGCCAGGTCATGGTGGGTTCGTGTATCTCAGAAACAAGAAGCCCAAGCAGAACTGCTCTGTCCCTGCATTGTCAGCCCTGAGAAGAGTGCGTTCTCTTGAGAAAGTCTCACCCGGATGTATCACAGCACATCTTGAAGATGGGGTACTGCAATTTCTGGAGCACTCATGGGTCATGAGCCCCAGCATGGGATCAAAGTGTTTGTTCTCCGTGCCCTGAAAGTACAGATCTTAGAAAATCAGGTGTTTGCCTTTTTATCTCATAATAATGTCATTTTGGAAAGGTTCCAGAGTGTTACTGTTCAGTTTTTATGTGGAGAAATCAAATCTCTTCCTTCATCTATTTAGAATATGTATTATATAAAGAATACTTACTTTTCAAATAATTGAACCTCTTACAGCAAAGCACGTTGATTCAAAATTGAGAGCAGGTAATAAGGAAGCAACGGACGAGGAGCTGGAGAGGATCCTGGACAAGATCATGATCCTATTCCGGTTCATTCACGGTGAGCGGGGCTCGCGGCATCTCCTCACCGCCGGGCACAGAGGACGCGGTGTCCACAGAGCGTCTGTAGTCGGGCCCCATCTTCTGTTGAGAAAAACAGGAATGTGTCCGCTTCGCTGTTACCACAGGGACTAGGGTGACGGCTGCCACGAACTGAGTGAGGTGTTTGTGGGGATTCAGTGGGTAGAGCTGGCTGGCGTCAGGGTGGACGCCCCTCCGGCTGTCTCAGCTGTCGAGGTGAACGTTTGCATGGTGGCTATCTAATGACTTAACGTTTGTCCTCACTTGCTCATAAATAGGTAAAGATGTCTTTGAGGCATTTTATAAGAAAGATTTAGCAAAAAGACTCCTCGTTGGAAAAAGTGCCTCCGTTGATGCTGAAAAGTCTATGCTGTCGAAGCTGAAGCACGGTGAGCGCGGGGGGCGGGGGTGGGGCTTGGTGCCCCATGGGTGTTCTCCCAGGATGCTCACCTGCAGTCCGCTTGTGTCCAGAGTGTGGGGCTGCTTTCACCAGCAAGCTGGAAGGCATGTTCAAGGACATGGAGCTCTCTAAGGACATCATGGTTCATTTCAAGCAGGCAAGTTGTGTTCTTGTCAAGTAAAACAGCTTTTTAAAAAGTATCCTATTTTAAATGGTGAGAAATGATTATGTAAATTATGTACATAAGTGTGTGAATTGTGTAGAATCCTCGTCCTTAAAAATTACACCGTTAACATCTCACATATTCAAAAAACTTAAATTCAAAATGAAAAAGAAAAATAATCCCTGGGAGTTCCCTGGCAGTCCAGTGGTTAAGACTCCACTCTTTCACCACCAGGGGCCCAGATTCAGTCCCTGGTTGGGGAACTAAGATCCCGCGAGCTGTGCAGTATAGCCAAAAAAAGAAAAAGGGAAAATAATCCCTAAAATTGCACACTAAAAATTTGACTTAAATGATTTTAATGGTCCTTATTTGACTAAAGAAGAGAAAACATTTCTAGTGACTTTAGAACAGGGTGTGTGGTTTTGGTGAAATATGTTCCAGGGACTAAAATAAATGAAAACACAAGGTAAACTGTACTTTGAAAATGACACCATTTACTTTTTAATGAATTAATTCTTTTTGGTGATATTCTAAAGTAATCATTCTGTCCTGATTTTCTTTATTTTTAGTATATGCAGAATCAAAGTGACCCAGGCTCTATAGACCTGACAGTGAACATACTTACGATGGGATACTGGCCGACATACACCCCCATGGAAGTACATCTAACTCCAGAGGTAAGCGTTTTAAAGCCCGAATGCCCTTTGTTATTCATATACTGGTGCTCCAGAGCCCCACGGACCTCCCCCTTGTAGCACCCATGCCGGCACAGATGTGCTCTCTTTCAAGGAGTGTTTAAATCACGCACTTGGTCAAAACCCCGGTCGTCTCTGTCTAAACAGTGTTCGCAGTAGACGCTTTTTGTCTCCGTGTCCACAGGCCGCCCGTGAAGAAGGTGCTGGCACAGGCGCTTTTTAAAAAAGTTCCTGCATGCGGAGCCATGGGCCTCCTTGTCTGGCTGTCCCTCCCGCCCGTTGTAGACAGTGCCAGGGTCCCGCGAGGGGCAGGGGATGGTGCGTGTGCCAGCCATCACTCTGGTTCTCTGGGGACGTGCGGGTACTGGGGAGAACCCTGAGCTCGGGCACGGAACATGCAGAGAAGGAAGCAGCACCTGGACCGCTGGTCAGGGCGCCAGCTGGCTGGTGCCAGGCCTCCAGGAAGAGCGCTGGGCATGGAGCCCTGGACCCTGGGAGCTGGGGCAGAGCACTGCCTCTTGGAGCCCTTCTTCCTGTTTTCAAGACAGTATCTTTCCTTGGCTGTTCTTCTGTTTCTGACCCCACTAGTCAGTTGCCTTTGTGGTTTTCTTCTCTTTTTTCCCTTCCCTCCATCCTGAATGCTGATGTTCTCTGGAAGCCCCCTCCACTTCCTTCCCCTTGCGCACATGCCCCACCCAGCCTCCAGCCTATGTGTCTGCTTGCCCCAAGGGACCTCCACAGCCATGGGCTCGGCCCTCCCTCCCTGAATCTCTCCACCCGATGGAAGGCTCTGAGGCATGCCACATGCACCCGGTTCTCTCGTGCTCCCGGGCCCAGGTGTGACCCTCCCAGTGGAACCTCTTCTGCAGAAAACCACCACGCCCCCCCACCGTCTGGGAGACACTTGTCTCCCCAGTCACCTTCGCCAGAAGACACCCCTTACCTCCTCCCCCCGGGCGTACCCCACTCATGGTGCTGCAGGTCTGTTCAGTTGTATCAAAATAGTTCAGGCTGAGAGAGCCTCATCCACCAGAGGGCAGACAGCAGAAGCAAGAAGAACTACAGTTCTGCAGCCTGCGGAAGGAAGACCACATGCACAGAAAGGTAGACAAAATGAAAAGGCAGAGGACTTTGTACCAGATGAAGGAACAAGATAAAACCCCAGAGAAACAACTAAATGAAGTGGAGGTAGGCAGCCTTCCAGAAAAAGAATTCAGAATAATGATAGTGAAGATGATCCAGGACCTTGGAAAAAGAATGGAGGCAAAGATTGAGAAGATGCAAGAAATGTTTAACAAAGACCTAGAAGAATTAAAGAACAAACAAACAGAGATGAACAATACAATAACTGAAATGAAAAATACACTAGAAGGAATCAATAGCAGAATAACTGAGGCAGAAGAGCAGATAAGTGACCTGGAAGACAGAATGGTGGAATTCACTGCTGTGGAACAGAATAAAGAAAAAAGAATGAAAAGAAATGAAGACAACCTAAGAGCCCTCTGGGACAATATTAAATGCAACAACATTCACATTATAGGGGTCCCAGAAGGAGAAGAGAGAAAGGACCTGAGAAAATATTTGAGGAGATTATAGTCAAAAACTTCCCTAACATGGGAAAGGAAATAGCCACCCAAGTCCAGGAAGCACAGAGAGTCCCATACAGGATAAACCCAAGGAGAAACATGACAAGACACATAGTAATCAAATTGGCAAAAATTAAAGGCAAAGAAAAATTATTGAAAGCAGCAAGGGAAAAACGACAAATAACGTACAAGGGAACCCCCATAAGGTTAACAGCTGATTTCTCAGCAGAAACTCTACAAGCCAGAAGGGAGTGGCATGACATATTTAAAGCGATGAAAGGGAAGAACCTACAACCAAGATCACTCTACCCAGCAAGGATCTCATTCAGATTCGATGGAGAAATCAAAAGTTTCACAGACAAGCAAAAGCTAAGAGAATTCAGCACCACCAAACTAGCTCTACAACAAATGCTAAAGGAACTTCTGTAAGTGGGAAACACAAGAGAAGAAAAAGACCTACAAAAACAAACCCATAGGAATTAAGAAAATGGTCATAAGAACATATGTATCAATAATTACCTTAAACGTGAATGGATTAAATGCTCCAACCAAAAGACACAGGCTCGCTGAATGCATACGAAAACAAGACCCATACATATGCTGTCTGCAAGAGACCCACTTCAGACCTAGGGACACATACAGACTGAAAGTGAGGGGATGGAGAAAGATATTCTATGAAAATGGAAATCAAAAGAAAGCTGGAGTAGCAATACTCGTATCAGATGAAATAGACTTTAAAATAAAGAACGTTACAAGAGACAGGGAAGGACACTACATAATGATCAAGTGATCAATCCAAGAAGATATAACAATTATATATGCACCCAACATAGGAGCACCTCAATACGTAAGGCAACTGCTAACAGCTGTAAAAGAGGAAATCAACAGTAACACAAGAATAGTGGGGGACTTTAACACCTCACCTACACCATCCAGACAGAAAATTAATAAGGAAACACAAGCTTTAAATGACACAATAGACCAGATAGATTTAATTGATATTTATAGGACATTTCATCCAAAAATGGCAGATTACACTTTCTTTTCAAGTGCACATGGATCGTTCTCCAGGATAGATCACATCTTGGATCATAAATCAATCTTTGGTAAATTTAAGAAAATCAAAATCATGTCAAGCATCTTTTCTGACCACAACGCTCTGAGATTAGAAATCAGTTACAGGGAAAAAAACGTAAAAATCACAAACACATGGAGGCTAAACAATACGTTACTAAATAACCAGGAGATCACTGAAGAAATCAAAGAGGAAATCAGAAATTACCTAGAGACAAATGACAACGAAAACACGCCGATCCAAAACCTATGGGATGCAGCAAAAGCAGTTCTAAGAGGGAAGTTTATAGCAATACAAGCCTACCTCAAGAAACAAGAAAAACTCAAACAAACAACCTAACCTTACACCTAAAGGAACTAGAGAAAGAGGAACTAAAAAACCCTGAAGTTAGCAGAAGGAAAGAAATCATAAAGATCAGAGCAGAAAGAAATGAAATAGAAACAAAGAAAACAATAGCAAAGATCAGTAGAACTAAAAGCTGGTTCTCTGAGAAGATAAACAAAATTGCTAAACCTTTAGCCAGACTCACCAAGAGGAAGAGGGAGCAGGACTTCCCTGGTGGTGCAGTGGTTAAGAATCTGCCTGCCAATGCAGGGGTCACAGATGCGAGTCCTGGTCCAGGAAGATCCCACATGCCGTGGAGCAACTAAGCCCACGCGCCACAACTACTGAGCCTGCACTCTAGAACCCACGTGCCACAACTATTGAAGCCCATGTGCCTAGAGCCTGTGCTCCGCAATGAGAGAAGCCACCGCGATGAGAAGCATGTGCACCACAACAAAGGGTAGCCCCCGCTCGCCGCAACTAGAGAAAGCCCGTGTGCAGCAACGAAGACCCAGTGCAGCCATAAATAAGTAAATAAAATTTTAAAAAAAAGGAAAAAGAGGGAGAGGACGCAAATCAATAAAATTAGAAATTAAAAAGGAGAAGTTACAATGGACACCGCAGAAATATAAAGCATCGTAAGAGACTACTACAGGCAGCTCTGTGCCAATAAAATGGACAACCTGGAAGAAATGGACAAATTCTTAGAAAGGTATAACCTTCTAAGAATGAACCAGGAAGAAATAGAAAATGTGAACAGATCAGTCACAAGTAATGAAATTGAAACTGTGATTAAAAATCTCCCAACAAACAAAAGTCCAGGACCAGGTGGCTTCACAGGTGAATTCTGTTAAACATTTAAAGAAGAGCTAACACCCATCCTTCTCAAACTCTTCCAAAAAATTGCAGAGGAAGGAACACTCCCAAACTCATTCTATGAGGCCACCATCACCCTGATACCAACACCAGGCAAACGTACTACAAAAAGAGAAAATTACAGATCAGTATCACTGATGAATTATACATGCAGAAATCCTCAACAAAATACTAGCAAACAGAATCCAACAACACATTAAAAGGATCGTACACCATGATCAAGTGGGATTTATCCCAGGGATGCAAGGATTCTTCAATATACGCAAATCAATCAAGTGATACACCATATTAACAAATTGAAGAATAAATACCATATGATCATCTCAATAGATGCAGAAAAAGCTTTTGACAAAATTCAACACCCATTTATGATAAACACTCTCCAGAAAGTGGGCATAGAGGGAACCTACCTCAACATAATAAAGGCCATATACAACAAACCCACAGCCAGCATCATTCTCAGTGGTGAAAAACTGAAAGCATTTCCTCTAAGATCAGGAACAAGACAAGGATGTCCACTGTTGCCACTATTCGACATAGTTTTGGAAGTCCTAGCCATGGCAGTCAGAGATGAAAAAGAAAAGGCATACAAGTTGGAAAAGAAGAAGTAAAACTGTCACTATTTGCAGATTGCATGATACTATACATAGAGAATCCTAAAGATGCCACCAGAAAACTCCTAGAGCTAAGCAATGAATTTGGTAAAGCTGCAGGATACAAAATTAATGCACAGAAATCTCTTGCATTCCTATACACTAACAACGAAAAATCAGAAAGAGAAATTAAGGAAACAGTCCCATTCACCAATGCAACAAAAAGGATAAAATACCTAGGAATAAACCTACCTAAGGAGATAAAAGACCTGTACTCAGAAAACTGACACTGATGAAAGAAATCAAAGATGACACAAACAGATGGAGAGATATGCCATGTTCTTGGATTGAAAGAATCAGTATTGTGAAAATGACTGTACTACCCAAAGCAATCTACAGATGCAGTGCAATCCCTAACAAATTACCAGTGGCATTTTTTTACAGAACTAGAACAAAAAACCTTAAAATTTGTGTGGAGACCCAAAAGACCCCGAATAGCCAAAGCAATCTTGAGGGGAAAAAAACGGAGCTGGAGGAATCAGACTCCCTGACTTCAGACTCTACTACAAAGTTACAGTAATCAAGACAATATGGTGCTGGCACAATAACAGAAATATAGATCAATGGAACAGGTTAGAAAGCCCAGAGATAAACCCACGCACCTATGGTCAACTAATCTATGACAAAAGGAGGCAAGGATATACAGTGGAGAAAAGACAGTCTCTTCAATAAGCGGTGCTGGGAAAACTGGACAGCTACATGTGAAAGAATGAAACTAGAACACTCCCTAACACCATACACGAAAGTAAACTCAAAATGGATTAGAGACCTAAATGTAAGACCGGGCACTAGAGAACTCTTAGAAGAAAACATAGGAAGAACACTCTTTGACATAAATCACAGCAAGATCTTTTTTGATCCACCTCCTAGAGTAATGGAAATAAAAACAAGAATAAACAAATTGGACCTAATGATACTTTAAAGCTTTTGCAAAGCAAAGGAAACTACAAACAAGACGAAAAGACAACCCTCAGAATGGGAGAAAATATTTGCAAGTGAATCAATGGACAAAGGATTAATCTCCACAATATATAAACAGCTCATGCAGCTCAATATTAAAAAAACGAACAACCCAATCCAAAAAATGGGCAGAAGACCTAAATAGACATTTCTCCCAAGATGACATACAGACGGCCAAGAGGCACATGAAAAGCTGCTCAACATCACTAATTATTAGAGAAATGCAAATCAAAACTACAATGAGATATCGCCTCACACCAGTTAGAATGGGCATCATCAGAAAATCTACAAACAACAAATGCTGGAGAGGGTGTGGAGAAAAGGGAACCCTCTTGCACTGTTGGTGGGAATGTAAATTGATACAGTCACTATGGAGAACAGTATGGAGGTTCCTTAAAAAACTAAAAATAGAACTACCATATGACCCAGCAATCCCACTACTGGGCATATACCCAGAGAAAACCATGATTCAAAAAGGCACATGCACCCCAATGTTCATTGCAGCACTATTTACAGTAGCCATGGCATGGAAGCAACCTAAATGCCCATCGACAGATGAATGGATAAAGAAGATGCGGTACATGTATACAATGGAATATTACTCAGACATAAAAAGGAACAAAATTGGGTCATTTGTAGAGACGTGGATGGCTCTAGAGACTGTCACGCAGAGTGAAGTAAGTCAGAAAGAGAAAAACAAATATCGTATGTTAATGCATATATGTGGAACCTAGAAGAATGGTACAGATGAACCAGTTTGCAGGGCAGAAGTAGACACAGATGTAGAGAACAAACGTATGGACACCAAAGGGGGAAAGCGGCAGGGGGTTGGGGTGGTGGTGTGATGAACTGGGAGATTGGGATTGACATGTATACACCGATGTGTATAAAATGGATAATAAGAACCTGCTGTATAAAAATAAATAAACTTCAAAAATTAAAAAAAAAAAAAACGCCAAACAATTCAGGCTTAGAGGAATTTGCAAGAACGGTTCAGGGTTCCCAGTACCCGCCACCACTCCCTAGCGCCGCCAGGCGTGCCCATCACACTCCCCATAATGTGCGTTGTTTCCTGATCCACTTGAGAGTAGGTTGCATCATGTCCTTTAATCACAGTACGTTAGAGGGGATTTCCTGGGAATAGAACCAGAGGACACTGCCAAGTGCAGAGAGTTGACGTGGATGTTCCGCCCCCATCCTGCATGTCGCCATATTCCGACTTTGTCAGTGTCCCAGCCGCGTCCCGCGTGGCGTTTTCTCTGGTTGCCAGGCCCAGCCCAGGCCCCCACGTCGCCCGCAGCCGTGTCTGCAGTCCCCTTCAGTGGGGGCAGCAGCACCCACTTCCTTCTCCCTCACGACGCAGGCCTTTTGGAACTGCAGGTGGCTCTCACAGGCTCCTGGCTTGCTGGCGGGTTAGACGCCGGCCGTGCAGGTCCCGCCGCGGTCTTCTCGGTCCCTGGGCCAGGGCCGCACGCTGTTCCTTTGCCCCTGGTGATGATGATACCTGTGCTCACCTGGTTAAGGTGTCAGCCGGTTTGTAGTTATCAAATAATTTGTGGGGAGAATTCGAGGACGATGTGAACCTCTTAGTCCCCATCAGACTCACTTGCCCGGGTCCATGCTCACCTACAAGTAGTGATCCCGTCCCATCTCCCGTTTCTCTCTGTTTAGAAGTTGGCATCCTCTTCCTAGGACGAGCCTTCCCCTCTGCCCCACGAATTTACTTATTTTTCCTCCGTCTCTGTCAGTGTGCACTCCTGGATTCTTACCTATTTGATGCTGAGATTACCCCACCTCTGGCTTGCGGGGGCTCGCCTAGCTCCTGTGCTTCAGCATGGACCCCTGCACTCTTGAGAACCTTGGTCTTCTAGCAAAAGGTGTTTGGGGCTTACCAAATACTCGTACTTGGTAAAATACACCTACAGTTTTGTGTACAGCTCAGTGGCATTAAGTTATGGAAAGTTCAGAACTTTTCCGTTATCCCAAACAGAAGCCCTGACCCAGTATGCAGTCCCTCCCATCCCCCATCCCCACTACACACACACACACGCACACACACACACACTCTCTCTCTCTCTCTCTCTCTCTCTGTCTCTCTCTCTGTCTCTGTCTCTCTCTCTCTCTCTCTCGCCCCCTCCCCCTCCCTCCTCCTCTCTCTCCTCTCTCTCCTCTCTCTCCTCTCTCTCCTCTCTCTCCCCTCTCTCCCCTCTCTCCCCTCTCTCCCCTCTCTCCCCTCTCTCCCCTCTCTCCCCTCTCTCCCCTCTCTCCCCTCTCTCCCCTCTCTCCCCTCTCTCCCCTCTCTCCCCTCTCTCCCCTCCCCAGACTTAGGCAACCACTGATCTACTTGTTCTGGATCTACTTGTTCTAGACGTTTGCTATAAATGAGATCGTACGTTGTGTGGCCTTTTCGGTTGGGCTTCTCGCACTAAGCATCATGTCCTCAGGGTTCATCCACGCCGTCGCGTGTGGCATCTTCATGCCAATTTAAGGCTGAATCACGCTCCACCGGGTACATGGACCACCTTCGTGTATCCATCCATCGATGGGCATGTGGGCTATTTCCACCTTCTGACTGTCGTGAACGATGCTCCTGTGAACATGTGTGTGCCGTGTTTGATTACCCGTTGTCGGCTTTTTGGGGTCTATCCCTAGGAGTAGAATTGCTGGTTCATGTGATAACTGTTCAACTTTTTTGACGAACTACCACCATTTTTCATAGCACCTACGCCATTTTATGTTCCCATCAGCAACTCACAGGGGTTCCAATTTCCACACCTCCTCACCAGCGTTTGTTATTTTTCATTTTTTATGACATAGTCCTCTTGGTAGGAATCGGTGTCTCATTTTGGTTAGACTTGCTTTTGCCTGGTGACTGATGACGTGGAGCATCTTGCCATGTGCTTATTGGCTATTTGTAGACCTTCTTTGGAGAATTGTCTATTCAAGTCCTCTGCCCATTTTTGTTTTTTAATTCAAAAGGTTTATTACTCGTCTGTTAATCCTGTTACATTTATTTATTCAGTTGTCTGCCCATTTTTTAATTGTGTTTTCTGTCTGTTAAGTGGTGAGAGTTCTTTCTGTGTTCCAGACATTAGATCCTTATCAGACATGTGACTTGCAGATATCTTCTGTGAGTTTTTTTATTTTCTTGATAGTGTCCTCTGCATAAAAGTTTTTAATTTTGATGAAGTCCACTTAATCTGTTTTTTTCTGTTGTTACTTGTACTTTTGGTCGTATCTAAAAAACTATTGCCAAATCCAAGGTCACGAAAATTTGTGCCTATGTTTTCTTCTAAGAGCTTTGTAGTTTTAATTATATTTAGGTCTTTGATCTTTGTTGAGCCTAGAACAGTTAACTGGCTAGTAAGCACCCAGTGTTAGCTGCTGCTACCTTATTATAATCATTATTATTATTTCCACTCCTGGGAATTAATCTCCAGGAAATAATTTTAAGAGACGTCTGCATTGGAAGGATTATCACACTGTTGACTTTTTTTTAGGTGTGAGATGGTACAGTAGACCCGTTTTCTAGAAGAGTCCTTGTCTGTTAGCTGTGTTCTGAAATACTTAGACATGCAGTGACATCATGCCTGGGACTTGATGTATTGAAGCTGGCTCATGGGTCCGTGGGGTGACTAGGAGCTGAGTTTGGAAGCGTGAAGAGGAGTTGCCAGGCAGCTGCGAGGCTGCGGGCCCAGGCCCTCATCCCTCGGCCCTGCTTTGCAGTAGCTCAGGTCCAGGTCCCGCTCCCTTAGCACCCCGTCCAGTGGGCTGGTGACAGTGCCGGCGAGCAGCTCCGGACCTGGCAGAGGGGTGGGAAGAGGAGGTGCACGCTGTGGAGTCGGGGGGGCCGGGCCCAGGGGAGGACTGAACCCCCTCCTAGGACCTGGGCCTCGGCTCTTGACACTGCCAGGGCCGAGTGGAGTGCGGGCCCTGGGGCTCTAGGGCGAGAAGACAAACCCAAAAAGACCCAGAAGGCGTGGTCGCCAGTTGGAGACGGGAATCCTCGTGATGAGGGTGTCGGGCGCCCGCCCGGGGGCAGGGGGAGGCTGCAGAGGGAGGCTGTCGAGAGGGGTCGGCTCACCAGGTGAAGCCTGATGAGAGCCGCGGGTGCTCCAGGGCACAGAGGCTGTGGGAGGGGCCGAGGAAGCCCCCGGGGGCTCGGGAGGGAGGTCCCAGCCTCACGTCCTGGACGGCGTCAGGAGCCCTCCCAGAAAGTACCACTGAAATCGCGACAACCTCAGGGCCCCAGCAGGTGGCGGCAGCTGTCAAAACACAGAACTGACTTTTCATTCAGCCGTGAACACTGAACAGTATGTGGTTCTTCAGGTTAAAGGTGTTTAGCATAATTAAATTTGTTGTTTCCTTGGCTTGACAGATGATTAAACTTCAGGAAGTATTCAAGACGTTTTATCTTGGAAAGCACAGCGGTCGAAAGCTTCAGTGGCAAACTACACTGGGCCACGCTGTGTTGAAAGCGGAGTTTAAAGAGGTAAGTCCTGTGTCTCCTGCACTTTTTACTTTTCTGAAGTATGTTAATAGAACGTTTTTTGATTGTGATTGAACTTTGGTAGCAAAGAAAGGAAGCGTTTACTCAATATAACTCAACACTGGCTTTTCAAAGGTCAATAAAATGAAACAGTCGAAGGATTACTATTCTAATCAATAAAAATTAATTAGAATAGAGAAGCATTTACCTAATTAAAAATAGAGCTGGGCTTCCCTGGTGGCGCAGTGGTTGAGAGTCCGCCTGCCGATGCAGGGGACGCGGATTCGTGCCCCGGTCTGGGAAGATCCCACATGCCACGGAGCGGCTGGGCCCGTGAGCCATGGCCGCTGAGCCTGCGTGGCTGGAGCCTGTGCTCCGCAACAGGAGAGGCCACAGCAGCGAGAGGCCCGCGTACCGCAAAAAAAAAAAAAAAAAAAAAAACTAAGGCTGTGAAGAGGCAGTTCATAAAAGTGAGACTGAAACTCTGACTAGGAAACTGACAGGCTACAACTAAAAGAGCAGCAGCCTCGCCCCCTGCGGGAAGGAGCCCGTGAGCCCTGCAGAGGGCAGTGGTGCTGCGTCTCAGAACCTGCAGTCACGGGCTTGGTTGCAAGTAGTTCCAACTCTGGGAATTCGTCTTCATAAAACATTTTCACAGATTAATGAGTAAGAATATTTGTTTCAGTGCTGTTATTAAAAGTGACAATTTAGGAAGGGAAAATGCATACAGTGTATTGATAAGTGAAAGAAACATGTCACAAAACAGTCCATATTCGAACTTAACTTCAATTTTGTAAACAAAATTCAATTATGTATACTGAGCCAAAAAATTACAGAATTACTGTTTTGCAGTTGTACTACGTTAACTATGCATTTTCATATAAATTAAATATACAATTACACATAAATTATCCGTACACATTTCATTGTGTGTTATTGTACAGGGTCATATACACAAAACCACACACGCTACATATAGTTCTTGCTTTTTCTTTTTTTTAATAAATTGATTTATTTGTTTCTTTTTTGGCTGCGTTGGGTCTTCGTTGCTGTGTGAGGGCTTTCTCTAGTTGTGGCGAGCGGGCATTGCGGTGCATGGGTTTCTCATCGCGGTGGCTTCTCTTGTTACGGAGCACGGGCTCTAGGCGTGCAGGCTTCAGTAGTTGTGGCTCGTTGGCTCAGTAGTTGTGGCTTGCGGGCTCTAGAGCGCAGGCTCAGTAGTTGTGGCGCCCGGGCTTAGTTGCTCCGCGGCATGTGGGATCTTCCCAGACCAGGGCTCGAACCCGTGTCCCCTGCATTGGCAGGCGGATTCTTAACCACTGCGCCACCAGGGAAGACCTCACATACAGTTCTTTAAGGTGTCGTGAGAGTTAAATCCCACGGTCCCCTTACTGTCCACACGCCCGACTGGGCCCAGAGGAAGCACTTGCACGGGGTGCCCCTCCCCACAGTGACCACGTGGCGAGTGTCCGTGGCAGGGGCTGGGTGACAGGAGGTGGGGCCCATGTCAGCTGCTGCAGTGGAGGGAGTATCGCGATAAGGCGGGTCACATGGCTTTGTGCATGTGACAGCGCTACGTCTGAGAAGCCACTATGTACCTTAACTTAATACTTTATTGCCAAGAAAATGCTAACTGTCGTGTGAGCCTTCAGCAAGTCCTAATCCTTTTCTGGTGGCGGGTTTGAAATACTGAGTCACCGACATGGGACACGGCACGGAAGGAGCAGGTGCTTGGAAAGGGAGCCGACAGACACGCAGACCTGCAGTCGAGCGAGGTGTGACGTGTGCGCCTGTTCGCAGGGTCCTTGTTCTCTTCATGCAGCATCAGCTGCGTCTCCTGCCAGCTTCCCCTCCAGCCCGGCCTCGTCACCGTGCCTTCTCGTGCTCTGTCCAGAGTTATTTCAAGAGAAGACTTAAGTGCACTCCTGAGTCATTTTATTCTTGTATAACTCATAACTTAATTTCTTCTTATTTGGTGTTCAATTAGTAATTCTTAGATTCCCCGCGCACACAAAGTTTGAGAGCAAAGAGCAGCCTCTTAAAGAGGTCTGCGGGGTGCGCGAACGCGGCGTCCCACGTGAGCTGTCCTTCTCTTCAAGGGGAAGAAGGAGCTGCAGGTGTCGCTGCTCCAGACGCTGGTGCTCCTCATGTTCAACGAAGGCGACGGATTCAGCTTTGAGGACATAAAGATGGCCACCGGGATAGGTAGGCACGCCTCCGCAGCGCGGGCGGCTTCGGGGAAGGGGACGTGGAGGCGCGGCCCCTGCTGGCTGCACCCGAGGTCGCGGCTGCCCGGGGTCCTGACCTGTGCGCTTTCTCCCACTCAGAGGGCAGCGAGCTGCGGAGGACGTTGCAGTCCCTGGCCTGCGGGAGGGCGCGCGTGCTGATCAAAAGTCCCAGAGGGAGGGAGGTCGAAGACGGAGACAGATTCGTCTTCAATGGAGAGTTCAAGCACAAGTTGTTTCGGATCAAGATCAATCAAATCCAGATGAAGGAAACCGTACGTGTACCCACTTTCTCTTCTGTTACACGGCACTCACCAGGGAGTCACTAGGTTTAGAGTAATTTCTCGACTCTAGGGTTCCAGAGCATGTTCTAAAGTGTCTAATTACATACGTCATGTCTAGGAGAGGGCTTATTTTAACGTAACTTTCATTACTTTATACTCACGACAGGGGCAAAAATCAGAAAGAAATGCATTTAACAGTTATGGTTCCTATTCACAGAAGTGGTGGGTAAATCAGATCTTCCCAGACCGCGTGCTGTTAGCGTGGAGAGCACGTCATTTCCAAAGCCTGGTGACCGCGTGCTGTTAGCGTGGAGAGCACGTCATTTCCAAACCTGGTGACTGGTCTCTTGATTTCTGCACAGCACTCAGCCATTCTCTCGGCCTCGCCTCCACCAGGTCCTGGGGTGGAAGTGGTGAGGGTCCTGGGAGTTGTGGACCCACCAGCAGCGCCTCTGGGATCCATGTACAGGTGGAGCATCTGTAGCTTTGATCAGGCTCTCGAGTGTCACGTGTCCGGAGCAGGTTCTGGACCTGCCCTCGGGCCTTCCCGATGCAGAAGCCCTGGTGCCGCAGGGCTGTGGTCAGCGTGTGGGCCAGGCGGGCAGATGCACCCTGGTGCCCATCTACAGAGCAGGTGTCAGCCGCCCCCTTGTACGTGTGGATGAGCGAGACAGCCTCGTGGGGAGGGAGGTAGTCCAGATGATGCACGGGCAGCTCTGAAGGTCTGAGGTGGCATCACAGACGCTCCTACACCTGCAGCGGGTCTGAGGCCTGCTGCCCTTCCCCCAGGAGCTCGGTGTTGCCCAGTCGGGAAGTATGTTCAGATCGTGCAAAAGAAATAGATCAATAAATGCGTGAAAGGTATTTAGTCTCATCAGTAGTTGTTTCAATTCAAATTAAAATAATATTCTATTTTTTGGCTATCAGTTTGGGAAATGTTTAAAAGTTTGATAGTGTCAGGAGTTGGCAAGAATATGAGAAAACGGGAATTTTTATTTTTTGAGATGTTTGGATTGGCACAGTGTTTTTAGTGGGTAATTCAACATATATGTTGAAGGTTTAATGCACGTAGCCTGTGTTCCATCTTTCTTACTATTAGGAATTTATACCAGAGTGACTAAAGGGTGTAAGATTCTGGACTTATAATTCCCAAGTGGGCCTGTCTGTCACCTCTCTTCCTCCAGAGGTGACCTCTCCTGCCACTTGAGTTTGCGGCTTTTCTCTGATGTACATGTGTAAACTTGTCTTAATGGGATCGCTCCACGTGCCATTTACATGCACCATTTTGTAAGCTGTTCCTGTTCTTCACCCTGGGCCTCTTTCCATGTCAGGACTTGGTTTTTAAGGGTGCAGAGTAATCCGTTGTGTGGCTCGAATCCGAGACTCCGTGGGGCCCATCTGCAGGGCCTGGCAGTGCCCCTGCCGAAAGGCAGTCAGGATGTTTCCATTCCTGGAAATCGGGTTATGCTGACCATCCTGTTCAAAACACTCCTGTTTCCCTGGCGGGGTTGTTTCTTGAGCGTAAACTCCTTGCCCTGGAATCGCTGCGTCAGAGAAGGTGAACTTTGTTGACTTGACCCCTCAGCCAGATTCCAGTCTCTGGCTCACAGGGGTCCTGACCTCCGTCCCCGGCCTTTGCCCACCCCGTTCTCAGGCACCGAAGTAGTTCACTGCCGTGTTAGTGTGACTTCCTTTGGTTCCTCTGAGCATCTCTTTGCCATTTAGGAGCTCGTACGAAGTAGGTAACCTTTCTAGTCTTCAGTTCTTCATCTTTTAGAATAAGTGTAACACCATCTCAGGGTGTGAGATTTCAGTGAAAATGCTTCTGCTTAAGCCTCTTGGCCGAGCGCCTGGAAGCACCTTATAGATGCTGGTCCGGCTCTTCGTGGGCGGCCGTTTGCAGTTTTCTCTTTTTAATTAACTGCTTGAATTCAAGTCACTGGTACATTTATTGTAATATTCCACCTCTGACTTGTGGGTATCCTGTTTATATTGAGGACATTAACCTTTGTCTTTTGTGCACATGATTTTGTCGTTCTGAGAGCGTTTCCCACATGACTACGGTGGGAAGTAGAGTCTTTTCTTCCACAGTTTCTGACTTGGGGGTCATCCTAAGAAAGACCTTCCTCTAACCCAAATTTTAAAAAACATTTACCTCTATTTTTCTAGTAGTTTATACATTTAAATCTTTCTGTGGGCAGTGTAGAAATTATTTTAGTATCAGAAAACATTGTAACCACCCTCCCTACTTTAAAAAGTGAGTTGATTCTCTGATAACCTATTGGAACTGTCACCGTTATTATAATCAGATTCTCACATTATGGGGTAGTTTCTCATTTCTGTTCTACAAGTTCTGTTGATCTATTTCATAGCCAGCACCAAAAGTCTTTTAATTAATGTACCTATTCCTGTAAATGTACTTATTTTGGTCCTGAAGTTAAACAGTTTCACTAGAACAAAACTGCAGCACAGGACAGGATCCACCCGCAGTGTGGCCTTTCTTTCAACAGAAGCTTATCAGACTCCACAGTCGGAGATAATCAGCACTGAAATACACTCTCGCTCCGGCTTCTCCCGTGCAGGTTGAAGAGCAGGCCAGCACCACAGAGCGCGTGTTCCAGGACCGGCAGTACCAGATCGATGCCGCCATCGTCAGGATAATGAAGATGAGAAAGACGCTGGGCCACAACCTGCTCGTTTCCGAATTGTATAATCAGCTGAAGTTTCCCGTCAAGGTGAGTGGCTGTCAGCTTAGGTCGCAGCACCCGTTGCACCCTTGGCAAAGCGCATACGAGTCTCACGACCTTTAGCATCGGACCATCTGTCCTCCGTTATAGCTGGTCACACACTACAGAAATCTCTATGTGTGTGTGAGAGTGGGGCTCCACCTGACCCCCGGTCACCGCTGGAGGGACACTAGGGCCCGGCTCTCTCTCCTCCCGCTGTTGTCACGTTGCCTCTGCCCGAGGACGTCTGCCCTAAAGCCTTCCGGCAGGCGTCCCAGTACCACCTGTGCGCCTGGGCAGAAGTTCTCTGAGGCCGTGCCGTCCAGCCCGGGCGGACCGGGGAGTGGACGGACACTGGACGGGCCAGTGGGCCCTCCTGTCCCCAGGGGGTCCTGTGCCCCGCCATGCTCTGCACCCCGTGGGGCCGGAGTCCCTGCCCCTGTACAGGAGGGACCCGGCGGTTCAACAGAGGCTGCAGAAGCGCCAGCTCTGCTCCGACAGGTGCTGGTATCGGCCCATCACTTGGGGTGGAGGGTCCACTCGGGCTCGGAGGCGACCGCGCAGACACGCCTCCAAATGCAGACGTGCCTGGTGCGTCCCCTTCCCAGGGGCACTGCCCACGTGGGGCATGTGTAAGTAGCACACGGTGATGGCAGGCGGCATCAGGGGCACCGTCCTCACGAAGGAAGGACACACCCCGGGCAGGCTCCGCCAGGCTGTGGTGCGCAGCGACGTCGGTGCCGTGCTCGCCGTTCACAGCCTCACACCCCCAACGGGCAGCCCTGCTCGGACGCCTCCACACGGATGGAAGCGCTTTGCTCACGATGTGACGTTAGCATTGTCTTTGGAAGCAGGCAGTTTTGGTCTGGCGTTTTATAATTGGCCTCTGATTATAAACAGTTCTTTGTAGATGGGTGTGTTGGTGCGTGGTATGTGCACATAACTGCAATCCCGGGCCTCGAGCGTGGCATCTCATATTCCCCTATGGTTGTAGCTTTAACGCCACTATAATGGGGGCTTTTGTTCTTCTTTTCCAGCCTGGAGATTTGAAAAAGAGAATCGAATCTCTCATAGACAGAGACTACATGGAGAGAGACCAGGACAGTCCCAACCAGTACCGCTACGTGGCCTGAGGCTCGTGGCGGCTCCTCCCGTGAGACACTAGAATGTATCTTTAGGGCAGAAACACTTCTGTGCTGTTTCCAGGACTTTCTGGTACTCAGCAGCATGGCTGCTTTGGGACTAGCAGGAAAGGGGGTCCTTGGCTCCTCCTTCACAGGCTCAAGGATTTGCAGGTGGCTTGTGTACCTTCCCTCCAGTTCTTCCTCCTGTTCTGTTAGGCGTTTGGATGGTTCCGTGGCTCTGCAGAGTGACTCTGAGGTCGGACAAGCAGATCCTGGTTTCTTAAAAGAGGCTCCTTTGTAAGCTGTGTTCTCGTGGCAGAAGCTCATGTTCGGTGTGTGTGTGTGAGACCCTCCGTGCTGCCCTTCTGTAGCTGCAGGGACACAAGCTCTTAGACCCAAAACAAGAACCCTTACTGGTGAACATTAGGAAGAAACAGTCACTGTTAAAGCTGGCTGGTCGATTATGCAGCCTGGATAGTAGCATCTGTTCCAGGTCTTTCAACAAGGGTTAACCTCTGAGGAGTGGCTTTCAGGATGGGGCTCCTTGGCGAGACCTCTGACGCACCAGGAGGACGCCACGTCCGACGTGTGTGATGCCGCGAGCCCGTCAGCGCCTTCACTTTTACTTCCACTGCGTCCCTCGTGGATTTTCTGTTTGAGGGTTTAGAGGGGGGCAGTGTGTGTGTGTTTGCTGTTCTAAGATTGAGTCTAGCAGCCCCGTTCTCTGCATTGGGGAACTGCTGTTTGATTTTTTCTAATTGCAGTGTTTGTACGATTGCGACAATAAAGTTTGGTTTTGTTTTCACGGCCCTGGGCAGGGTGGCTGTCCTCTGCTGTAACCACTGTAAACGTTTCGGAGGAGACTTGACGTTGTGAGCAGGGGTGACCTCGGCGGCACCTGCTTGCATTGCTGTGTGCGCGCAGCCTCGGCTGCGCGGTGGACGGTGACGTTCGTGTGGCACCTACAACAGACACTTCGCTGAGAGCATTTAAAAGCGCTTATATTTTACACAGTAGCAGGCTACATTTTGATTCAAAGCTACCAAAGGAATTTTGATCATGGTGTAAGTGTTGAAAGCAATATTTTCTGGAATATACCAAGTTTATATAATTTGATTTTTGTGCTAAATTATTAAAAGATTCTCCCTTTTTGAAACATGCGTGTTTAAAATATGACATCTTATGGGTTTCCATATGAAAATCCTCACTCTTTAAGTATCATCCTTATTTCTATATTTGTAAATTTTCATTTGTGAGTTCAGTAACAGGTGGTTGGTAAGAGACCAGATTAGACTTTAAGTTCATTATCTCTTGATTGTTGACATTGTAACTGAATGTAGACTTACCCTGAATAAAATTAGTTTCATTGGCCTTAAAATTACATTAATGCAACTGTGGCGCAAACAACACGTTCCTCCTCACCCTTCAGCGTGGCAGACGTCAGCCCCCGGCCCCCCGCCCTGGCCTCACTGTGTTTCACCTGTGCGCTTCCTTCAGGGTCACGTCACTCACGTGTCATTACAGTTAAAGGTCAGCGTGGGAAACTGGCAGTCGAGGAATGATTGAAAAGGAAAAGGCACGTAGGCGAAAAGCTACTAAATTGGAAGGAAGAAGGTGAGATGCTTTGAGGACTTTCCCGGGGAAGCCCTGAGCCTCAGGCAGGAGGTCGGGGCAGCGTGGGACGGTGTCAAACGTCCCCTTTAAAACAGACCCGGTGACTCTACAGTAACAGCGGGAAAGAAACAGGCAGGAGGAGTGGAGCGTTGTTTCAGACCTCTCCTGACGCAGGGCAGCGTCGGGGCAGAGCGGTCCGTGCGGAAACCGCGCCCGCGGGGCTGCAGCGGGGCGGGGCTGGGGACAGGCGTGTCGCCAAGGGTCCAAGAAATGAAACTAAATAGAAGAAAAAAAACTTGAGATGCGTCTTTTTTTGGAGTGGCAAAAAGTCTAATACGAATTAAGATCCCTTTGTTAAAAGACAAAGATAATTGACATTCTAAAAAATCGGGGGGTGGGGTGGGAACGTTTTTAAATAAAAACTGGCAAATTTGGGGGTCAGAATAAGGCAGTGCTGAGCATTTCGTGTGCACAGAACTGCCAGCCAGCCGGCCGTGGCTGTGCTCTCGGCTGTGCTCTCAGTCTGAGCCCAGAGCAGCTGGGGGTGAGGGGCGCCGTGGTCCCTGGCCCAGGAGGTGGTGGGTCGGGAAGGGCGCTTGCTGGGGCTGGGGCTGGGCTGGGGGCGGGAGGGGCTGAGGTAGGATCAGAGCTGGAGGACAGAGCGGTGGGTCAGAAGAAGCAGCGAGTGGTTGTGATGCCAGGGCGGCCATGCCCCCTGCCTCAGGCCCCAGGGAGCCGTGCCCGGTGACAGGTTAGGGTGGGCGAGCTGTTAGGCCAGGCAGGAGCTCTGCTGCCCAACACCCTGTCCCCCCGTTCCCTCCCTGGGGTCGGGGGTGACCCTCTGATGAGGTCGACCCTGGTCCAGCTCTCGCCTGGAAGTGGAACCTGCCCATCAAGAGACGGAGGGTCGAGGGGTCAGCAGAGAGGGCTGGGGGGACCAGGCCATCAGGGTAGGATGCGGAGCGCCGGGCTCAGACCCGTGGACCCTCGGGACGTGACCCCTCAGTTGCAGCGTGGAACAGTGGTCCCTCAGCTAAACTGACAAGCACATTGTTCGAATGTTCGAAAATGCCCGTACCCTTGACCCACCAAAGTCCACATCCCTTTTGATGTCCTGCCGCTCATGGGGAGGGAAGCCTGGCACCGGAACAGCACGCATAGAAAAAATCCTGAATGTCCTTGGACAGGACTTAGGTGGTGTCCGTCCAAACGTGTGACGCTGGGTCCCCCAGGCCTTCCCCAGAGTGAGATCCAGACGCTGATGGAGCGGATGTCGCATGGGAGGGAGAGGTGTGGCCACGGTGGGGGGCAGAGCACCACCCCGTGCACGCGTGTGTGTATGTGTGCGTGCGCGCAGGTGCACAACAGCACACAGCTGTCCCCTCACGGTGGACTTCCAGGGCCAAGGGAAACTGTTCATTGCATACTGTACTGCTTGAATATTTGTCAAAACAAAAAGTTTGTAAATAAAATTCATCCAAATTGTTAAGAAAAACAAAATGGCCCCGCATACCACACCCATAGCATCCTGCCCCTACCGTGGAGGGCGTGGTCAGCCCACCCAGAGGAGGCCCAGCGCCCCTCGCCCCTCTTCCTCCTCTAGTCAGTTGTGTCCTCTTCAGTTCCTTCATAGTAAGTCACACATTCCAGCCTCCATGTACCTGGCTCAACTTTTCTCAAGAGCGTCTAGTATGAAAATGAGGAAATGAAGGCCCATATTCTTCCCCATGATTCCTCCCCCTTCCAGTTTCTGACAGCTCTTGTCACATCATGTTTATATATTTATACATATTAAACTTTGCATGTTTTGTCTAAACGTTGCAAACTCGCAAAAGGCATTTACGATCATCTGTTAACTCACCCTGGAACCCCGGAGTGAAGTGTGATTCTGTACCCGGGCCGCTCAGAGTCTGAGCACAGGGATGAATAAGCTCTCTTCTTCCAAACGCCATCAAACGCTCAAAGTTCATGTCATATTTTAACTTGCTTTATATTTGGACTCTGGTCCAGGTTTTGTCTTCCCTGGACATTTTAAAATAAAAATTTTAAGTAAAAATATAGCAATTTTTAATGCTATTGACAAAAAAACCCACACAAACCTTTGTCTTATCACTACGATCTGCAGTTTTCTTATTAAACTCTGCACGAATCCAGTTTCTTCTCAAAGACCTTTTCCTCAGAACCTGATGCCTTCCGACCGGCGGCGTGGCTGGCGTCCCCTGCTCCCCAGCCCCCAGCCTTCATTTCACTTATTTTCCTGATGCGTTTTTACTAAAGTGATCCTCACATGACTTCCTCGGCAGAAAGGCACAGGAGGAAAACGTTCTGAATCCTTGCTTGTCTGACTTACTTTGCCTTCGTGTTAGTAGTTTGGCTGCATATGAAGTTCTAGGTTCGGGACTTCGCTGGCGGTCCAGTGTTAAAGAATCCGCCTTCCGATGCAGGGGACGCGGGTTCGATCCCTGGTCGGGGAACTAAGATCCCGCAAGCCACGCGGGGCAACGAAGCCCTCGCGCCGCAACTACCGAGCTGGCGCGCCGCGGTGAAAGATCCCGCATGCCACAACTAAGACCCGACACAGCCAAATAAATAAATAAATGAAGTTCTAGGTTCACGTCCTGGCCCAGAACTCGGAAGGACTCGCTCCCCAGCCTCTGATTTCCAGCTCTGAAGTTGGCTGCCGTTGTGTAACTAACCTGGTTTGTTTGGTTTTTTTCCACAGAATGTTTGAAATCTAGTCCCAGGTTTTCGTATTTCACAATATTGTGACATGGGGCCCGTTTTCATTTGTCCTGACAGGACCCAGTGAAACTCCCTCTTCAGAAGACTAGTGACTCACTCTGTCCTTTCTCCACTCACTTCCACAGGGCATCTTCCGCTCTGATCCTCCAGCTCTCACTTTCTTTAAGAGGAATTTTGTGACGAAAATAGGCCAGACGATCTTGAATGGAAACCCACAGCCCCCTCCCCTCCCTGCCCCGCCGTAAACTTTCCATTTCTGTTTCTGGTCAGTTCTTCCCCAGCGCAGTGGCCTCTAGATCAGTCTGTCACTTCCTGTTTCCTGATTACCCCCAATTTTAATAGGAGACTGTTGCTTTGTTTTGTTTTTATGGCTACAGTATGTTCTTGAAGTTCTGAGGGCACTAATTCAAATTTTTGAAGTTCTTTTCTCTTTCCGCACGTCTAGGGCAGGGTTGTAAACCTTTCCTGTAAAGAGCCAGACAGTAAACACTTCCTCCTTTGTGAGCCCCACAGAGTCGCTGTTAGGTGTTCTCTATTACTTTCCAACAACGTTACGTAAAAACCATCCTTAGTCCTCTCACACCAGCCACGAGCTTTGGCTTCTCAGATCCCCTCGAGGATCAGGGGTCGGGGGTTCTGTGCCCCCCGGTCCCCAGCACAGGATGCCCCACATTCTCTTGGTTGCTGGGGTGCGTGTGATTTGTGTGTCTGTGTGTGCACCTGTGTGTTCTTACAAAGACAGGAGGACAGCATAGAATGGGAGGTGCGGATGTAGATAAACGTGAAGCAGCGACATAAAAAGCTGAGAAGGTTTTTACGGGTCCCTAAGAATCAAGGTCGACTGCTCTGTAAACGGAGATGGCGCTGCATCTTAGAGCAGACATGCTGTCAGCTTCTCACACCTTGGAGGCCCCTGGGCTGGCAGACAGAACGGGTTAGGGCTGGAGCTTCACGGTCAGGTGGCCCAGGGGTCAAAGCCTGGCTCTGTCGCCATCTGGGTGCCCTTAAGAAAATTACACTCTCTAAACCTTGGTTTTCTTATCTTTTAAAAGAAGATAATGATGCTCCTTAGCTGTGGGGTTGTTCTGAGTTAATACAAAGGTACTTAAGACAGTGCCACAGGCCAGCACATGTGACAAACGGGGGCCTCTTCTGATTCGGTATAAATCTTAAACCTGCCCAAAGGGGTTAAACCGTTGCGGAGCAGGAAAGTGGGGGAACGGGAATAAAGAACAGAAATAAAATGATCGAAACACTCCAACTAAAAGGCAAAGACTTTCAGACTGGATAGAAAATTAAGACCCAGGTAGGTATACGACATCTACAAGAAAGTCGTTTTACACATAAAGACACAGACGGGTCTAAAGTAAAAGATGAAAAAAGCTTTAGCATGAAAACTAATCATAGGAAATTACACACAGAAAGCTGTGTGGCTATATTAGCATCTAGTGGACTTCACGACAGGGAGTATTTGCAGAGGTAGAGGGCATTTCATAAAGATAAAAGAGGCGCTCATCAGAGCCAGCCCTAATGACAGACCTCTATAACAGAGCTTCCAAATCAATGAAGCAAAACTGATGGCTGAAAAGAGCAATTAGAAGCAGCAGACAGATCCATGATTGCAGTCGGAGATCTCAGCGCTCTCAGTAGCTGGTAAGTAGACAGAAAGACAGGAAGGACGTGAAACATTATCAACCGACCTGACCTCGTGGATAATTACAGAATAGTACACTCAACAACGCTCTTCCCAGTTCGTGGGGACTCTAACCAAGGTAAGCATGTGATGTGTCATAAAACAAGTCTCACTGCACTTTAAAGGGCTGAAACTATACAGAATGTGGCCTAGATCACAATGAAATTAAAGTAGAAATGTAACAGAAAGATAATTGGTAAATGACTAAATGGAAATTAAGCAATACACTTCTAAATAAATAATCCAATAATTCTAATATAAATAGATAACATAAATAACACACTTTTAAATAAATAACCGGGGCTTCCCTGGTGGCGCAGTGGTTGAGAGTCCGCCTGCCGACGCAGGGGACGCAGGTTCGTGCCCCAGTCCGGGAAGATCCCACATGCTGCGGAGCGGCTGGGCCCGTGAGCCATGGCCGCTGAGCCTGCGCGTCCGGAGCCTGTGCTCCGCAGCGGGAGAGGCCACAACAGTGAGAGGCCTGCGTACCACAAAAAAAAAAAAAAAAAATGAAACAAAAATTATCCATATTAGGAATGAAAGGACATGACAACAGATCCTACAGAGAATATTATGAATCAGTTTATGCCAATAAATTCTATAACTTAGATCACATGGTCAAATTCCACAAAATTTCCAAATTATCAAAATGGACACAAGAGGAAACAAAATAAAAACCTTACACGGTCTTTCAGAAACAGGAGGGAATAGTTCACAACTAAAATTATGAGTCCAGCATTACCCCGATTAAAAGATAAGACAAAAATATCACAACACCGACCAATGTCCCTTAACCAAATATTAGCAATTTGAATACACCAATATATAGAATCAATAATATACCAAAACCAAGTGAAGTTTTCCTCAAGAATGCAAGGTTGGTTTATCATTTGAAAATCTAAAAAAGAAAAGAAAGAAAAGAAAAACGTAATCATCTCAATAGATTAAGAAGATTTTGATGAAATTCAACACTGGTTGATTTTATTTTTTTTTAATATTTATTTATTTGGCTGCTCCAGGTCTTATTTGCGGCACGAGGGATCTTCATTGCCACGTGTGGGATCTTTAGTAGCAGCATGCAGGATCTAGTTTCCTGACCAGGGATTGAACCCAGGCCCTGCATTGGGAGCATGGAGTCTTAACCACTGGACCACCAGGGGAGTCCCAACACTCCTAGATTTTAAAAACAACTCTCAGAAAACTGGGAATAGAAGGGAACTTCCGTAACATGAGAAAGGACATATACATAAGATTTAAGCTAACATTATGCTTAAGAGTAACAGACTGAAAGCTTTCCCCCTAAGGCTGGGACAAGGCAACCTTTATTCAGTATTGTGTTGAAGATCTTAGCCACTGCAATAAAACAAGAAGTGAAAGGCGTATAGATAAGAGTGAAGAAGTAAAATAGTCTTTATTTTTTATTTTTTTTATTTTTTTTTGTTTGCAGTACGCGGGCCTCTCACTGCTGTGGCCTCTCCCGTTGCGGAGCACAGGCTCCGGACGCGCAGGCTCAGCGGCCATGGCTCGCGGGCCCAGCCGCTCTGCGGCATGTGGGATTTTCCCAGACCGGGGCGCGAACCCGTGTCCCCTGCATCGGCAGCCGGACTCTCAACCGCTGCGCCACCAGGGAAGCCCTAAAATAGTCTTTATTTACACATGACGTTATCATATAGGTAGAACATATGAAAACATCTACAAAAAATGCTACTAGAATAAGCCAGTTTAGCATGGTCAGAAGATGCAAGGTCACTAAACAAAGATCGAATGTATTTCTACATTCTAGCAACAAACAATTGGAAAATAAAATTTTAAAGTATAATTCCATTTGAAATAGTATCCAGAAATGTGTGAAATACCTGGGGATAAACTACAAACTATACAAAAAGATGAACACACAAAACTATCAAGCATTGCTGAAAAAAATTTAAAGAACACCAAAATAAATGGAGAACAACAGCATGTCATTGGAAGACCCAATATGGGGGTTGTTTTTTGTTTATTTTTGTTTGTTTTAAATTTATTTTATTTTGGGGGGCTGCATCGGGTCTTAGTTGCGGCACGCGGGATCTTCATTGAGGCACGAGGGACCTTTTATCGCGGCATGCAGGCTTCTCCCTAGTTGTGGCGTGTGGGTTTTTCTCTCTCTAGTTGAGGTGTGCGGGCTCCAGAGTGCACGGGCTTTCTCGTTGAGGTAGCTGAGCTCAGTAGTTGTGGCACACGGGCTTAGTTGCCCTGCAGTATGGGGGATCTTAGTTCCCCGACCAGGGATCGAACCCGCATCCCCTGCATTGGATTCTTTACCACTGGACCCCCAGGGAAGTCCCAAGACCCAATATTGTTAAGAGGTTGGTTTTCTCCAATGCCCACCAAAATTCCAGCAGGCTTTTTACTTTATAGAAAAATGATCCGCTGAGTCTAAAATGCCTATGGAAATCCAAAAAGCCAAAGCAGTCTTTACAAGAGCAGTTGGAGAACTTCAGCTTTCAAGACTTTCAAGACTTATTATAAGGCTACAGTAATGAATGCATTATGGTATTGGTGAAATGATGGACGTGCACATCAACTGAATGGGACAGGGAGCATCACAATATATCCACTTATTATGGTATTGGTGAAATGATGGACATGCACATCAACTGAATGGGACAGGGAGCACCACAATATATCCACTTATTTGGGGCCAACTGATTTTTGACAAAGATGTCAAGGTAATTTTATAGGTTAAGAAAAGTCTTTTCATCAAATAGCTATCCGTATTGCGGCAGGGGGAGGAATGAACATTGACTCTTATCTCACACCATCTGCAAAATTTAAATTTAATTTGATCATAGGCCTAGTTGTAGAAGCTAAAACCATATACTTTCTAGAAAAAAAGAAAAAAACCACAGGAGAAAAATCTTTATGGTGTTGGGATATGCAAAGATTTCTTAGGATAGAAAAAGTATGAAGCATAAAAAATACCAATAAACGGGATTTTCATTAAATTTAAAGTTGGCTTTTTAAAAGGTACTATTAAGAAATAGAAAGGCAAGCCACATAATGGTGAAAAATATTTACAATACATCAGAGTATCTGTATCCAAAATATATAAAAACACTTAGAATTCAATAACAAGAAAACTAGCCACCTATTTTTAAAAATAGGACAAAGTTTGAACACTTACCCAAAGAAGATACCTGAATTATTAGGCACAGGAAAAGATCTTCGACCTCAACAGTCATCAAGAAAATGCAAACTACAATCACAATGAGACACCATTAGACAGCTACCGTCATTTTTTAAATGTAAAAGACTAACGATACCAAGTATTGGCCAGGATGCGGCGCTACTGTTGGGGGGAACTTACAATGGCACAACCACTTTGGAAAGGCGTTTGACAGTTTCTTTTTAAAGCTAAACATACACCTTCCATATGACCCAGACATCCCACTCCTAGGCATCTACCCAAGAGAAAAGAAAGCATCTGTCCACACCACGATTTGGTGTTGAGTATTTATAGCAGCTTTATTTGTAACCACCAAAATACTGGAAGTAACCAAAAGTCCTTCAACAGGTGAATGGGTAAACAGGCGTGGTAGAGCCACACTGGAGTAAGCGGCTATCAGCAATGCAAAGGCATGAACTAGTGGTTCACACGGCATGGATGAATCCAGGTACAAAGAAGTATATACCATGCCGTTCCATCTGTGTGAAATTCTGTAACATGAAAAACTAACCTGTAGCGACCAGATCCGCGGCTGCCTGGGGTTAGGGATGGGGGAGAAGCACAGAGCGGCACGAGGGGCCCTTTGGGATTGAAGACGATGTTTTCTCCCTTGATTGGGGTGGTGGTTTCGTGGGTGTTTGCTGTTGACTAAGAAAACGCAGAAGGCTGCATATAAGAAAGAGCTTCTTTGGGATCTTCGAGAATTTCAACTTGGGAAACGCAGATTTGGGTAAAGCTGAAAGAGTGTTCAATAGAACAGAAAGCGTCGGGGGTTTACAAAGGCGAACGCCATGAGCTCGTGTTTGTTAATTTACCATCCTAACCATTTAAAAAAAATTTGTTTATTTATTTATTTAGGCTGCGCCGGGTCTTCCTTGCGGCCTGCGGACTCTTAGTTGCCGCCTGCATGCAGGATCCAGCTCCCCGACCAGGGATCAAACCCGTGAGCCCTGCACCGGGAGCGCGGAGTCTCACCCGCTGGGCCCGCCAGGGAAGGCCCCGTGAGGTTGTTAGAGTCCATCGACTCTGACACAAGAAAGGAGATACCTGTCCGTAAGGGAGAGGCCGTCACAAGTTATTTAGGCCAGGGGTCCGATAAGTGTCTTGAGTTTCTAGAACGTTGTGCAGATGTTCCGGACACCTGCGTCAAGACGATAAGTGGTCAGAGTTCCGATTCCATCCAGACTGAGATGCGTACAAACCCCACTTCCTCAGCGGCCTCTGGTCCAGTTAGAGGCTCTCTCGGCAACACTGGTGCCAGTTTGATTTTCCTCTCACACTACGTTTGTCAAAATTCATCAAACTGTACACCTAAAATGGTATGTGTATTTTATATAAACTAACCTTTAAAAAGTGGATTTGACAAGGTAAAAGTTACAAGAAAAAAAGAAAATGAATGGGGCACCTTTCCCTGGCTCTAGCTGGAGAAACGAGAAGGCAGGAGGAGACTGGTCTTAGGCAGTTGGGCTCGTGGTCATTGTGAGCTTTCTTAATGTTTCTATCTTGGTCCTAAACTTTTTTTTTTGTAGTTAAGAACAGACAACGCCCAGATTAACTGATTAATAGTCCAGTCTTATCTGTCTGGAACAGAAGCTCTCCCTGGAGCTCTGCGGTTACACCCTCTCTCGCTGTCAGCCTTCCCAGCCTTACTGCTGCGGACTTGTGGGTTCGCTGGCCACACAGAACCACTGTGAATTACAATCATGAGTTACAAACGTGGAAGTAGCTTCATGGGGACTTCAGTTCCTGCCCTGCGTTGCCCACGACTAGGAAGAAGCCTTGCTGGCCACATCTCGTTTCTCAAACCAGCTCAGGCCCGAGTCACACCAGCTCAGACCAGGGGCCCAGACGGCGTCCAGGGCGTTGCAACTGGAAACTCCACGTGACTGAAGTCACACAAGTTCTCGTGCTGCAGGTGACTTGGAACTACTGGATTTAACCTGCTTTCTAAGAAAGCAAAAAGTTTTGGTTCTTTTTTATGAGGGTTCCTTTTTTGTAACCTTCTAAAAGGAAGCCTACTGTGGTTGAAGAATTTTGAGGAAACTAACAAAAGGGAGTTCTCCGAGAGGTGCATGGGACGTGTATAAAAGATGTTCTCAATGGCCTTACGTTAAGCAGCGGAAAGGGTGTTAGCCACCTGGAGGGGAGGCTGAGTTTTTAAAAACGTTGCATGATGGGAGTCTTGCTTCTTCCCCCACTTATTAGCGTACATGTCACTTGAAAGCACACTGTTTTCTATTTTTCTGACATGTTATTCATTAATACTAGTCTTACACTTACCAGCCATCATCCTCTTGCCTTTTGTTTCATTACTGGACTAAAAGTAAATATTTTTGAGCTAAGTGGGCAAGAGAACTGGAAAAGAGAAGTGAGAAATCACGGTCCCCGGGAGTGTGGTGCAGGCCCACGTCTGCTGTGAGCTGTGCCTACTGAGCGCCAGGGGCCCCCTGGACTCACAGGTCGGGGCTCCACGCCGGGCAGCCCTGTGGCACCCACATCCCCCAGGTCCAGGGCTGGGGACTCTAACGTCTGCAAACAGTGGTCCCTTCCGAGGGGAGTTCTTGGGCAAAGCAAGAACGACGGGTAACTTGAGTGAAACAGAAACACCAGCACACTACTCAGCCCGTGAGGAAGGGCAAAGGGAAGGATGAACCCTCAAGCCCTTTTATGGTCGCTGGGCGCGTACACCGGCAGGAGTGTGTTAAACACCATTGCTTCTAACCTAGTCAGTTTAATCTACAGGGGAAATGAATCTCAAAGAAAAATCATAAACAAATAATTTGTCCTCAAAATATTTATCATAGTATTTGTGAGATAACAGAAAATGTCCATATTGGTCTCTGCCCCCGTTCCTGGCACGAGGCTCCTGAAGCCCTCGGAACTCCTGACGAGGCCGCTGGGAGCATCTTCTGTTCTAACACTACGTCTCTGACCCTGTACCTGACACACAGTCCCTAAACCCCCTGGAGTTTCCTGGGTGACAGGGGCGTCCTTTGTTCTCACGAGGCGACTCCAGGGGGGCTTCTGGGTGGCTCCTGGTCACCACAACGACCAAGCCGTGATTAGAAGCTCGGAGCTTCCAGCCCCGCCCCATTCTCGGGAAGGAAAGAGGGCTGGAGACTGAGTTAACCATCACTCATGCCTCTGTGATGAAACCTCCGTAAAATCCCAACAGTGTGGGGTTCAGAGAGCTTCCAGGTCGGGGAACACACCTACGTGCCAGGAAGGTGGCACCCCAACTCCACGGGGACAGAATCTCCCGCGCCTGGGACCCTTCTGGGCCTCGCCCCCTGTGCCTCTTCATCCGGCTGTTCATCTGTGTCCTCTCCTCCGGGATAAACCAGGAAACCTGAGGAGCGCTCCCCCCGAGCTCTGTGAGCCCTTCCAGCAAATTAACGGAGGCCGAGTCAGGGGCGGGGACAATCGGTTTGTAACAAGTCGGACAGAGGTTGTGGGTAACCTGGGGACCTGCCACTGGTGATTGACTGGCATCTGAAGGGTGGGGCTGAGCCCTTGACCTGGAGACCTCAGGTAGTGTCGGGACTGAGTTCCCTGGTAGGACAGCTGGCTGGAGCTGCAGCACCGTCTGGCGTCAGGGGCGCTGTGAGTGTGGCAGGTATCGGAGCGGAGACACAGGAGCCATGAGGCTTTTCCTAAGCAGCGTCACTTATACTGGGGGAGAGAGGCATCATCGAATAAAACACTGCAGCCAAATGATGTAATAACAGATACTATTAACAGTGTATTTATAGAGTTTGTAATAGCATGGGAAAATATTTGTTACAAGTGAAAAGAGGAGGATACAAAATGCAACAATAATTTTTTTAAAAAGCACAAATACATGGAAAAGAGCCTTTAAATATCACAATACATAGCTGGTTGACGTGAACATTGAATTTCCCCCTTTTGTTCCAATTTGCCTATCACAGCACCTGTTATCTTCACACAGTAAGACAGTAAACTCTTCAAAAGCAGCATAAGCTAGACTTCAATTAATTATAGTGTAAAACAAAGGACGTCCCCACCATCTGGTTCCCCGAGGATCAAGCCATGGGGCGCCGGGCGCACACAGAGCAGCCCGAGGGGAGCGCAGACCCAGGACGGAATGAGGCCTGGCGCTTTGGGAAAACAGGCCCTTCGACGGCTACACTTTAGGAACAACATTTACAGACCGGATCTTTGCATCTTCCCACCCTCAGGAAAGCGCTAGAGTCATTCACGGGATACTTGTCCCCGTGACAGGCAGCGACCCTCCACGAGGCCCCCCTCCTCGGAGCGGCTCCCCAGAGCTGGATGACGGGCTGTCCCCGAATCACGCGGAAACTCGGGGCTCACGTCGTGCGTCCTTTTCAGGGGACGACAGGGACACCACAAAGACGTCACATCCCCACAGCTGACAGATGACCACCACGTGATCCCAGTAAAGATTCTTTCGGGGGCTTCCCTGGTGGTGCAGTGGTTGAGAGTCCGCCTGCCAATGCAGGGGACGCAAGTTCGTGACCCTGTCCGGGAAGATCCCACATGCCGCGGAGCGGCTGGGCCCGTGAGCCATGGCCGCTGCGCCTGCGCGTCCGGAGCCTGTGCTCCGCAACGAGAGAGGCCACAACAGTGAGAGGCCCGCGTGCCGCAAAAAAAAAAAATAAAAAAAAAAAAAGATTCTTTCAGTTTGGGACTCACAGAAGAGCTGCAGGGGCACCAGAGTCCCCTCCCCCGGACTCCACACTTCCCGGGACATGAGCCCCTCTGGGAAGGAAAGCATGTACCATCTGCAACGAGGGTGGCCCTGCTCCGACGCTACTGGCTACGCCACGCGGTGGACGAGGACGTCACCAGTATTTCTGCAAATGCCCATCTCTGTCCTGGGAGCTGACCCTGGATCCTCAGGCCCCCACCTGGGACAGTCCCCTTGGTCCCTGTCTCCGTGACCTGGAGGCTTCTGAGGAGCAGGGTCAGCCGTCGCCAGCCGCCCCACCACCTGCTCCATACTCTCTGAGGACTGGCCTGGGGCACAGGTCACCAGGAAGGACAGGAGGGCACAGCGGTGTCACCAGGGACAGGGACCCTCACAGCTGAGGCAGGTGGCGTCTCCACTGCACAATGACTCCTTTTTTCTTTGTAGTTAAGAAAGAGCTATTTGGAGACGTCTCTGAGACCATACGGACGCCGTCTGCCCTTGAGCTTCGAGCACCGGTCCCCCGGGGCGCCGGCAGCGGTCGCAGCGGTCACTGCCCACGGCCCTCCGTGCTGGAGGCTCTGTGAGGAGGACATGCCCTGTGTTCCCTCACTTCTCAGCGACATTTACCCCACCCTTTGGATTCCGCCCCAATGCTGTCAGCATCACCTCCTCATCCAGCGCCCGGGGCTGCTGGCAGCTCAGGTTGGCACCTGCGTCCCCGAGGCCCCGGGTGGGCACCGCCTGGCTCCTTTCCCAGGGAGCGTCCTCAGGACCCTCACCTGCAGGGCTGTGCTTCTCGGCCCTCAGCGGGCACTCAGGAGACAGTCCGACGCGCGCAAACGCCCGGCTCTGTGGATTTCTGTGACTCTCCGTCGATCTGTGTTCTAAACACACATATGAGCTCCAGCTCACAGGGTCCCCTCTTCCCCCCGCGGCTTCTCGCTCCCACAGCAAGGAACCTGCCAGTTCTCATTATCTGCAAAATATCTCCTTATTTGTTCAACACCGGTAAACGTACAGCTTCAGAACCGCTAACCTACCCCAGGGAGAATGAGCTGACCAGCCAGAGGACAGTGTCCACACAGATCTCCGGTCCACACACGGAGTTCCTGGGGTTGGGGTGTGGCCACAGGACCACCAGGACAGTCACCTTTGTCACGGACTGCACCCCCACATCCTGCTTGGTAGCTTTAAAATTAACATGAAGTCCAGTCTTCGGGGTGCACGTTCCTATGGGTTTGGCAAACCTTCAAAGTCCCATCCCCACCCCCTCGTCACCGTCAGCCCAGACCCCCTCGGGCTGCCCCAGCCCCGCCAATCCCAACAGTTTTGCCCTTTCCAGAATGTCCTGCACTTCCCAAGTGCCCGGAGGATCCCCGCCACCGCCTGCGTGCAGCCTGGGGCAATGATGGCTACAGCTGCCGTAAACACTGCCAACCTAAGTCAGAATTTCTCTCGGGTGAACGTTAACTTTATCTTCAAAGACAACTTGATTGCAAAAGATCACATGGCCAAATAGACAACAACAGTTAGAAAAACCCTGAAGGAGAAAAGTGAGGGAGCTGGCCCCGCAGATACAGCACCTATAACTTCAAAAGAGTGGTGCTGGGGCAGCTCCAAAAATCAAGTCAAGTATGTTCTCACGTCAGCACAGGATGAGGTGGAATCTCAAATCAGTGCACAAAAGGGGAGCTTTCGATAAGTGGAAGGAGGATACCTAGAGACCTGCATGGGAAGGGTGACATGGACCCCTTCTCTGCCCTGCCCGTCGGCATCCTGAATCAGAGATACAGATGCAGAAATGAAACTACACATGCATTGGCAGAAGAGACAGAGTCTTCTAACCTAGGACTAGGAAGGACTTAAAACCCAAATGCTACGGAAGAGTGATCAATTCACCCACGTTTAAACAAAAGAACTTCCACAAAGACATGCCATAAGCAAACAAAATGATTCTAAAAATCATACACTGACTTTAAAAATGTGACTTGTATTGCAAATATCTCTATAATCTGATAGAAAGATGGGCAAAAAGGCAGGTGCCCCACTCATAAGGAAAATGCAAATGAAAACTGCAGGGACATAATTTCGTACAGGTCAGGGTCAGGCTGTGGGCACACAGGCTCTCTGCTGATGCATCGCTGGTGGGACAGCAACAGGGGCAGCCCACGTGGAGAGAAATATCACAGTTACTCACATCTAGGAGGCTGCACTACCAAGACCACACAATTTTAACCTGAAAATGATAATAACTACAAAGCCTGAAGACATATCAACTATACAGAAATCCACGGTGACACAGCACTTCAACATCACATGTTTAAAATGTGATGTTCACTTTGTTTTCTAATAAACTGGCTTTTTTAGAGCAGCTTCAGGTTCATAGCAAAACTGAAAGTACAGAGTTCCCATAGCCCCTCTGCTACCTCCCCGCCACACATGGCCTCCCCCACCATCAGTGTCCGCACCAGGTGGGGCGCCGGTCACCGCTGAGGAACCCGCACCGACAGGTCATCACCCCCCAGAGCGCACGGCTCACGCGGGTGCGGCAGTTCACTTCTGGAAGCTGCTTCGGCACTGAGTTCTTACTCTGAAGCCGGACAAAAGGATCTCGAATCAGGCACGGATCCCAGCTTTCCTGTAGGGACGGTACTCTGGAGTAACCAACTGGTCCACGATGGAAAATTCTTCCTTACAGGTCTGCTCCAGCTGACAGCACAATAGGAAAGATAGAATTAGAAATTGCCAGGGACTTCGCTGGTGGTCCAGCGGTTAGGACTCTGCGCTTCCACTGTAGGGGCCTGGGTTCGACCCCTGGTTGGGGAACTGAGATCCTGCGTGCTGCGCGGCGTGGCCAAAAAAGCAAAGCAAAGATTCCGCCAAGCCCGCCGGAGTACGGGCCTACTGACTCGCCAGGGATGCATGCGACGCCGTGGGGTCAGAGGTCAAAGGCTGCCAGGGACTCTGCAGTGGATGGGGCCGCTGGGGCCACCCCAATGCGGCCCCACAGCCTGAAGAAAAGGGCAGAGTGCTTCTCAGGTCTCCATGCACACTAGTGGCCCGAGGCCCTGGCTGAAACGCAGGTTCTGATTCTGTGGGTCCACGGAGGGGCCCGAGGCTCTGCACTGCTAACCAGCCCCAGACGCAGCCAATGTTGCAGACCCGCACTCCACACTGCGTGGGGAGGGTCCAGCACCACGTGTGGAGCGTGGTACCTGGGGGAGATGAGCCTGATTCAATCAAGCCTCAATCAGACCACCCGGTTACCGGAGCAGAGGAAGACATGGCCGTTCAAGGACTCACCAGGTCAACCCAAAGTGTGGGTGTCCTACAGGACAAGTGACCTCGTTTCCCCTTCCCCAACACAGGGACTTGAGACACGCCATCAAGGGCAGCGTGCAGACCTCGCCGGAGCCACAGGGAGCACACTGGCTGTAAAAAGATGTTTTCTGAACAACTGGAGACGTGTGAACATAACCTGGAAATTAGTTACTAAGGAATTCTTAGGTTTTGTTTTTATATTAGCTACAATAGTGGCATTCTGTTTATGTAAAAGATTTACATGAAAAATACAATGTCTGAGGTTTGTTTTATAACACTCAAGCCCCCAAACCAACCAAAACACAAAACAAGTGAGGAGGCAGGGAAAATGGTAAAAGTAACGGTACAACAGCACTCACTGGATTATCCTAATTTTATTCAAAATTTCCCTTTTAGAAATTTCATAAAACAAGCTTTAAAAACGACAGCACTATGCGACATTACTAGTTTTGCTTACCAAGTCTCAAGAAAAAGCGTCACTTAGAGCAAAAGAGGAAAAAAAGCACAGACTGCCTGCTAGTCCGTTCCTCTAGATTTCACCTTCCATCAGCCATCACTTATCTCCTTAGCTACTGAGCCCACACCCTCCTAGCGGCACGAGGTCATTTCACAGGTAAAAGGCCCCACCTTTCACCTGTGAACTCGCCCGCTCATTATTACCAAAGCAGGGTCCCCAGTCCCTGCTCAGCTCCGCAGAGGCCTCTCCACTCACTGCCCTCACTGCTTTGTTTTTAAAAGGCTTTAAAAAAGTCTCCAAAAGAATTCAGAAGGTGTGGAGTCCTTCACTGTGCTTGGTTTTCCCCATCTTTCCTTCAATCAGAATAGTTCAGATCCAGGACTTCCCTGGCGGTCCACTGGTTAGGACTCTGTGCTTCCATTGCAGGGGGCACGGGTTTGATCCCTGGTCAGGGAACTAAGATCCCACAAGCCGCGTGGCGCGGCCAAGAAGAAAAAAAAACCAGATCAGACCCAGCCTTCATTAAGAATTCAAACAAAAAGAATACCAAACAAGAAAATCCCACCATATTACTTTTCCATACTCTATTAAAATGTAACTTCATAGAATTTTTGCTAAACCTTTCATTTTTCTGTTTTTTTTACACCCTGTTCTTTTGCTCACACAAACTCCTTTTTGGTCTTTAAAAAGAGAAGATTTCAAACACAGCGTGTATTGGGCAGTTGGACACAGTAGAAATGTGCTCTGATGGGTCTAAGCAGAAAAATCCCCTGTTGAAAGGCCTCTGAGTAGCTCACAGAATTTCCAAAAGGAATGCAGAATGACGCTAGGGAAATAGCAGGCGCGAGGGGGCAGCAAGGGCCACGGCTGAAGGCACTACAAACAACCCGGTGAAGACCCTTCGCCACCGCCGGGAGAAATGCCACTTTGCTGCGGCTACAGCTGCCGTCACCAGCAAACACCACGTTCAGGGGCAACCACTAGCTCCTGATCCAGTCTAATGGGCTGAACTTGGGCTGAGCTCGCACCTTAGCCGCTAGGAAGGCTGGGAAAGTGACCATCTGGTTTTTTCAACTTCTGCTGGGTGCTCTGTCTGCCAACCATATTCAGAGGGTAAGGCGTTCTCTCAACAGAGGAAGGGGCTTCCAAGGCTGAGAAGCACAAAATTAATAGGTCTTTTGTTTCCATACTCAAGATTTTTTGGTAGTTTCTCACCATCAGAAAGTTCAAGAGAAAAGGGAAATATTTTAGAATTTTCCAGTTACATCTGAACTGAACACTCTACTTCATAGGGACAGCTCAGGCTCAGATAATAACCTACTGTACAAACATCATGTTAACAACCTGCTGCTGATAAGGGACCTCACAGTGAAAGCATAGAGACCGCAGATCCAACACCTCCTCTTTCCCACGGCACACTTCAACAGACAGCACTTCTCTCAAATGGGATCCCGCTGAGACTCTTCCCCATTTGGAACAGCAACAAACAAAAAATCCAGAAAGATCCCTAAACACCTAAACAAGACATCAGCAAATCAACTCTGTAGTAACAGCAGATTTCTGCCCCAAAGAGCTGAACAACCTGTGGACTAAGAATGCTGCCTGCCATGTCAGTAAGGAAGGACACTGCAGCCATCAGTCATCAGTAACTGCAGCCACTCCCCACCCTGCAGCCTGAGAAGACTCACGAAGGAAACAAGGAATGCCTGCCATCACGGCGTCATCACACTGCAACTACCCCAGACGGTGAGCCCTGAGGGGACTCAGGATGAGAGAGCACAGGACGCTGGCCCCAGAGAGCTGAGGTGCAGATCAAAGGAATGATTTCAGTGAGCCCAGACTCTTGCATCTCTCCATACATAGAAAAGCGCTAAATTCCTTAACTGGAGATATCTGGTTTTCCTTAATTAACGATAATCTTTTGACATTCCGACTACCTGCCCTTTGTTGCAAAAACTCCTATATATCCTGGCTCCCCCCTCGGATTCTCGGGGTTGAGATGACCCGGCTTGAAGTCCTAAGAACGATCCCTGAAAAAAACACAGCTCTCAACTTTCAGTCGACAAAACCCAACGAGCCTGGGGCTCCCTCGGCCTCTTTGCTTTCCTCTTACTTGAAATCCTTCAGTGTCACGACTTGTTCAGCTGATGGTATTAGAAGGTGGTGGGGAAGGGAAACTGGACAGGAAGAAAGAACAAGGAAGACAAAATCTACAAAAAGCAAACAAATGTAAGAACAACAACAACAAAAGTCACAAAAATCAAAGCCTATGACAGGTAGTAACCAACACACCTGCACTGAAGGTGAACTGGAGGCACGTTCCCCAGGGTGTGGGGTTGGAAGTGCTCAACGAAGCAGCAGGGCAGGAGGGCGTCACCTCTCTCTGCAAAGGGCCCGTGTGGCCAGAGCGCGGGCAGCAGTCGGGCAGAGCCTAGAAGCAAATCAGGAACTGGGGAGTGAGTGAGAGGCACTTCAGGAAGGTTCTGGAAGCAGCGAGGCTGCGATTTCCTTCCCTGGGCAGCTTGGGGCCCTTCTGAACCTTCCGGGAAAGGCCGCCACTCCCCCACGGCCTCCAGGACGAGGTGACAGCCGGGAGCCACCGAACCCTCTGAAGCCCCTTCAGTCAAGATTGTGTCTAGATTAACATCCTGTGCCTTGTGTGTTTTTCCAGCACGAGGGGTAACACTCAGTACGCGTGTTCACATCCCCCTCCTTCCTAGCCCCCAGCCCGGATTCTCCACGGGCCCCGAGGCCGAGAAACGCGTTAGCATCAGCGTCCCTGCGGAAACGCCCTCTCGTCTCCCGTGGGGCGGCCGCCGTGGGACTCCCACCCTCGGCCCGCGGTGGAGAGCCGCACGTCCGGTCCCAACCCCTCTTTTCATCCGGCAGCCCCAGGCGGGACCCAGAGGCCCCTCCAGGAGGTGACCAGCCGCACCCACCGCCCGCCTTCCGCTTCCGCCGGCCGGAGACCGGGCGGGGGTCGGAGGCGAGACCCGAGTCACGTGGCGTCGCGGTCACGTGTCAGCCCCAGGTAACGTGTGAGGCGGGAGCAGGTCGCACGCCTGAGCTCTCTCACTCTCGCGAGATGCACGGTGGTCACGTGACGGGACGGGGTGGGGAACGGGGCGGGGCGGGCGCGGCGCGGCATCACGTGACAAGGCGCCGCCGCTCGCGGGGTTTGTTTCGTGCAGCGGGCGCAACACCGGGACCAGCTACCATCACGCCGGCCGGGTCAGACCCCGGCCCGCCCGCCCCGGCCCAACCGCCCACGACCCCGCCTGGCTCCCGCTCGCGCCCATGGCGGCCCCCGGCGGCTCCCGGCGATGGCCGCTGCTCCTGCTGCTGTTCGGTGAGAGGCCGGGCTGGGGGCTGAGGGCTCAGGGGCTGCGGGGTGAGGGGTCGGGCAGGTGTGCGGCCTTGCGCGGGCCCAGAGGGATGTGGGGCGGCGTGAGGGGGCGGGGGGCTGCTCGGGGGCAGGGAGCTGCGGGGCTGGGGTCGGGCCGGGCCCGGGGACTCCTGGCGAGTCGTCCCGCACCGGCCGAGGCGGCTGCGGGGGGAGGGGTCGGTCCAGGTGCCCAGAAGTGGACGACGGAGGGAGGGCCCGGCGCGGCCCTCGGGTCCCAGCCCTCGGGTTGTGGGGTCAGTCGGCAGTGACTTGGTGGTTTCTGAGCGGCGTGGTTCGCGCCCTTATTTGGGGGCACGGGTGGCCCCGGAGGGCTGCGTGCGGCTGCAGCCGGAGACGCGGGACCGCATGGGACTCGGCTTGCGCCCGACGCGGATGTCCCCGCAGGAGAATAAGGCGGGCGGCGACCCCGGCCTTGAGAGTTCGTCCTTCGGGCTTTTAACCTTCGCCCCCAGCAGCATGGCACAGAGCGCTGACGCGTGTGTTTATGTCCTTGTGAATTTTAATTACGTTATAATGACTTAAAGTTGCCCTTGAGAGTTTTGGGGAGCCCACAGTGGACAGAAGGGGGGGGGCTAGGCCTGGCCTCCCAAGGGTCGTCTCCATTTCTAGTGAGTCAGGAGCGCTGCCTCTGTGTGTGTGTGTGTGTGTGCGCGCGCGCGCGCGCTGGGCCCACGGAACTCGGGAGCTGCCCGTGGGCGCCGGTGTTTTATCCATTGAGGAATTTTGCTGTCATTTATCTGTCCTAAGGAGAAAGGGATTGTGCTGACTTAAACAAGAGTCACTGCGTGGTTTGATTTTTGTGGCTACTGGGAGCTCCCTCTGCGGCACTTTCTCACCTGGTCCCCATGATACGGGAAGATTAAAGTGCCAGGAACTGAAAAGAGGTACCGGAGCTCACTGGTGGGCGCTCCCTTGAGTTCAGCAGACACAGAAGCAGTCTCCCAAGTACCTGCCGAGAATTCTCAAAATACCTACTCTGAAGTTCTTTTATTGTGACAGAATGAATTTTGGTTTCAGGATTTTGTTTTGCCTGTTGCGTAAAATGAGTTCTTAGAGCTCCAGGACCCGCGCGGGGGGGTGCTCTTATCCCAGCCGCAGACCCGGAGCCTTGCTCTCCCCCGCAGGTGTCATGAGTTTTGAGAGGGCCTGTGGGACAAGCCTTGTCGCGTCAGCGCGGCTCATTGTTCTTTATTAGAAGAGCTCGCCTGCATTAGAACTGTCACATTTTGTTTCATGTTTTAAAAACTCACCTGAATGAAGAGAATCCATACTTCTCTACATTGATAGCTTGGAGTAAGCATTAAATTAGCTTTTTCTCTTTTTTTTTTATGGCCATGCCACGAGGCTTGCAGGATCTTAGTTCCCCGATCAGGGATTGAACCTGGGCCCCCAGCAGTGAAAGTGCGGAGTCCTAACCACTGGACTGCCAGGGAGTTCCCATAATTAGCTTTTTAATGTCCATTCCATCATATCTTTTAAGTTTTATGTTCAGTTAAAAATCCAACTTTTAAAAAGTTCTGTTAAGAGCCTGTATTTAGGTCTGTTTAAAATGTCTATTTTAATGCACAATTTCACCAAAAAGCATCTTTTCTAAAAATATTTCAAACTTCTGAGTCACAAATTCATCCTGCTTTGATAATTAGAAAGTAAAGTTTCCTTTGTGTTTTAATACTTGGTAGAAAGCATAGACAAGTGTGAACTGGAACTTCTTGATACATACGATTAAGTATATTGCATAACGGAGCTCTTGACTGTTGCTGTCACCGGGATGACCTCCTTCCCCTTTCCAAATGAAGAACTGTTGCTTAGGAAGTTTGAAAAAATGTTGTATACCGATTAATGTTACCCTCGCTTGTGGGAGTTTGCCAGTTGCCCAGGTTGGCGACCTAATTTTTCACTAGATTTGAGGTCAGATGTTTTGGGTCCATAATTTTGAATTTATATTGTTAGATCCATCCCAGGCTGTATTAGTCCTTTCTCCTCTCTGCGTCCGGAAGACTTGACTATGTGCGTGTACAGCAGATGCTTCTGCTGGAGCATTGGTTCTGCTGTGTTGTGATTATTTTCACACCTGTGTCTTCCTCGAGCCTCACATACAGTCAGTGCTCAGCACGTACAGGAAGAGATGTGCAGTGGTCCCTAACTGAATATGCACATGAACTGTTCAGAAACGCACATTCTGGTCTCTAGAGTCTGGGACTCCGTGTCTGGGGTGGAGCCTTGGTCTTTCTTTTTTTCCTTTACATTTTTACAGGTGATTATGTATCACTGGTTAAGAAGAATAAAAATCCTGGCTTCAAGGAAATCGAGCCCAGAGAAATTAGAAAGTGGTTTCTCCTAAACAGTTCAGCAAGGAACGTATTGACTTGTTCCTCTAGGTGGCAGCTTCTCTCACATGCAAGTGAGTGTGTCGTAATTTGAAGCATATTCACTTGCTTACCAAGTGCTGGAGAGAAAGTGTGGTTCAGGCGTGGCCCTCGCTGTGCCGCCGGCCCATGGCAAGCTCGGCGGGCACGTGCTGTGCGTCAGCAGAGCCAGTTCCAGATCTGGCTCTGCACCATCACTGGCTGTGTGACCTCGAGCACAGCAGTTAACTTTGTGCTTTGGACTCCACATCTGTGAAAGGAAATCGTCACAGTGTCCGCGTGTTAAAGTTGTCACCATAGTTTATAGTTGCCTGCAAGGTGCGCTACAGGTGCTAGTTAAATGAAACGCTTATTTGACGGTTTGTGTCAGGTACCAAGGATTCAACAATAGATGAGGGCCGTGTGGCACTGAACGCGTCGATAGTAACAGCTAACGCTGAAAGCAGGCTGAGGCCTTGTACCCAGCGCTCCCCTTGCTTTGGCTCCCTTGGTGCTCATTTCCGTCTCACAGGTGCCTAAACCGAGGGGCGTGGTGCTCCCTCTGGGCCCGGGGTCACAGTCAGTCAGTGATGGAGTCTGTCGGAGACTGAGATCTCTCATCTCAGGCGGGCGTGCTCCCACAGCTGCACCTGTTTTAGAGACTGGAGTGTCTCCAGGTGGGAGTGTTTTGAAGGAATAAGCCACTCGTTCCTCTGCGGGACCCCTGGAGAGAGGTTGGCGTGAGTCTGGCGCCCGTGCCGAAGGGGAGCAGCTCCCGGTGGTGCGGGTTCTGGCTTTCGGGAGGGACACCCCTCAAATTACTGCACATATCCTAGCTAATTTGAGATGGGGGTTGTCTTTTATAGAGTTAAACACTAATTTCTGACTCTTAGCATGCGTGTTTCTCTTACCGTTTTTTGCTGTAATGCTCTTGTAGACGTTTTTCTCGTTACGTGTTTCTCTTACAGTGTTTTGCTGTAACGCTCTTGTAGACGTTTTTCTCGTGACCAAAATTGGCTCTGGTTTCTTGTTTTAATAGTGGAAAATTTGGGGGCCTCTAGTGCTGCCGATGCTGTTTGTTTTGTGTTTCTGGGGGTTTTTTGGCCATGCCTTTCGGCATGTGGGATCTTGGTTCCCCGACTAGGGATTGAACCTGCGCCCCCTGCAGTGGAAGCGCAGAGTCCTAACCACTGGACCGCCAGATAAGTCCTTGATGCTTATTTTAAGTTTGTTTTAGTAATACTAGTTTGTTGTCCTTTGAAAGCTCAGACCTTCAGCATGTTTACTAAATGAAAAAATTGACTGAAAAGTTATTTATGAAGTGTTTTCTAGTTAAGTGCTTTGAGTCAGTAGAACGTTTTTTGGTGACTTAGGGACCTATTTTATAGGAGGGTGGCTTGGTAGGAGCTGGCCTGTGCGGGCCCTTGTGGGAGGTGGCTACCTGACCTGCTGTGCTGTGGCACGTGTGACAGCCTGTGGCTCCAGCGCCCGAGCTGTTGAGGGCAGCTCAGGCCTGGGGGCGCCCATGTGCACTGTGAGCTGGTCGTTGTCCGGTGTTTCTCTGGCCTCAGCGCCCAGGCTTTTGCTTCTGCTGCTGAACCTCCGTTTGCCTGGCTGGCATCTCTATAGCTCTTGTGTACTTACTCCATCGCTCTCAGAGACATGTCTTTAAAAACCTTCACTGTAGGGCTTCCCTGGTGGCGCAGTGGTTAAGAATCCCCCTGCCAGTGCAGGGGACACAGGTTCGAGCCCTGGTCTGGGAAGATCCCACGTGCCGCGGAGCAACTAAGCCCATGCGCCACAACTACTGAGCCCATGAGCCGCAACTACTGAAACCCGCACGCCTAGAGCCTGTGCTCCGCAACAAGAGAAGCCACCGTGATGAGAAGCCCGCGCACCACAACCAAGAGTAGCCCCCGCTCGCTGCAACTAGAGAAAGCCTGCGCGCAGCAACGAAGACCCAACGCAGCCAAAAAAATAAAAATTAATTAATTAATTAATAAAGAAAAAATACTTTACTGTGTCAAAAATGAGTTGTGGGATTTTCTCTAGGTTTTTTTTTTTTTTTTTTTTTTTTTTAGCGGTACGCAGATCTCTCACCGTTGTGGCCTCTCCCGTTGCGGAGCACAGGCTCCGGACATGCAGGCTCAGCGGCCATGGCTCACGGGCCCAGCCGCTCCGCGGCACGTGGGATCTTCCCGGACCGGGGCACGAACCCGTGTCCCCTGCATTGGCAGGCGGACTCTCAACCACTGCGCCACCAGGGAAGCCCCTTCTCTAGGTTTTTAAAAGGAACGTTCATTCATTGGAAATGACTTTAGTGGAATCTTGCCGCAGTATTCGGGGGGTGGGCGGAGGTTAAAATTTGCAAAGCACAACAGACAGCATTTTTCTTGTCTGCCCTAGTTTGCTTCGTTTGTAGCAGTTTTTCTTTATGAACACAGATTTTGGTATTTCCTTTACCTGAGGCTTACAGGAGGGTATGCAGGGTTTCTGTCTATACTGTTTGCTTTAGGCTTAAGTAGTAGTTGCTCTGAAGGTTTTATTTGGTGACGGTCCCAAGGGTGAAGTGAACTGGGTTCACTGGAGTCATTTCACCACGTCAGCGACAGGGACTTGAGAATGAAAGCTAGTTGGCTGCCTCGGAGCCTGCTGCCTGGGTCACACGTACCCTTAGAGCCGTCATAGCCAGAGGTGCCGCTGCTTGACGAAGGGCGTGCAGGGGTCTTAGCTGCAGAACCAGGAGGTGTGTTCCGGGGAGTGTGGCGGTGCCGGTGCTGGTGGGTGGCTGCTTGGCTTCAGGGTGGTCCGGACGCCTGCTGTCTGTGAAGAACCCTGTGCTAAGGTGTGTGGCTGTCACTTAACCTTCTCTGACTCAGATCGGAGTGCATTTGCTGCTAAGCTGCCTGCTCGGGGTTTCGGGCTGTGGCCCTGGCCCTGAGAACTAGCTCAGAGTGGTGGCCACTCCCAGGCTGGGGGACCTGTGACAGCTGCCTTCCGCCCCTTCCCTCAGGCACTTGGCGGCTATACCTACAGAGGCGTAGTGGTGTCCTAAGGTCACACAGCCAAGTCCAGGTCCAGTGGAATTACTGTATTTTGAGGACCTTCTGGATACGGGCAAAGAGCTCTGATCTTTGGGTCTGCGGCTTTTCTTGCCACGTCGCCAGTCCACGAGAGGCAAGAGCAGAGCCGACTCTTATTAAGTAGCGATTTGGGTCCACGGGGTTTCTGTAGAAGGTCAGCATTTAGTTTATGTTGAGTCCTGCCCTCAGGACTCCACCCCGCGTCCCCGAGATCCTCTGAGAAACGAGCGTGGGCAGCCTGGGCCCGGGGTGACTCAGAAATTGACCTGTGACTTCCCGGTACGTATTTTGAAGAAAAGCATTGAAGAGCTAATGACAGGTTGGCAAACTGATGGGATGGGTTTAGAGAGAACATTTTCAGACCAGTCTCCAGGAGGGACAGAAGCCCAGCTGAGCCCCACCTGCGGGACCTGTGTGTCTAGTTCTTCAGCGATTTAAGTAGCTTTCCTAATAACAACTGTATTGCCGCAGCTGTAGACAACCAAAATTTTCTAAAAGGTGTTTGGTCATTTCTGTCTTTCCTGGAGTTAGCAGGCCTCGTGCATGGTGTGTCAGCTGTGTTTGTGGTGAAAGATGGCAACGGGACAGCTTGTATCATGGCCGACTTCTCTGCTGCCTTCCTGACCAGCTATGACACCCAGAACGGTTCTAAGGTAGGAAACACCAGGGCCCTTCATGCCTTGCTTGTGTGTGTGATCATTTAACCTGCCTTGACAGTCTTACACGTGTGTGTGTTTCTTGTATGTTATACAGTGCTGTGTCTCACAGGCAGTTAGTACCTGTAATAGTCTGTGCATTTTATATACTGAGGATGCAGTCATATTATACGAACCATTTCATGCTCACTATTTTATTGTGAGCATTTTTCCAGTTTTCTTCTTGATTATCTTTTGTAATCACAACGTAGTACTTCATTACGTTAATCACGCTAATTTACTAACCCATCCCCTGTAACTAAGTTTTCTTATGTTCTTTTTATGCCTGGTGTACAGCTCTGTGAATATAGCTTTTTTGATCTGTTGAATCTGCTTTAGGTAAACTGTTACACTCCAGGAATCGTGTGTAAACAGGTGCTCGAGGTGCAGTGCCACTGTACTAGTTGGATTAGAATGTCCCTTTTGGTTTTGTTAAAACAGCTTTGTGTCTCTGCAGGATGAGAAAGCCTTTTGCATTTACCAGATCCCTAGCAAATAAGCAGCATTTCTTTGTTAAGTCTTCCTCCGTGAATTACCTGTTAGTGGACTTCCCACTTTCTCTTTCCATTTAACATTTGTTCTTGTAAACATACTCTTATATTTTGTTTTCAGTGCTTTGTTGAAGCAGTGTTTTTCCTTACCCGTCTCCACATCCAAGGCACCATATCTGTTTTCCGGCACTTGGAGGGCAGTGGGGGCCCAGGGCCGCTGGGAGGACGAGTGGCTTCTTCAGAGCTTCTGGACATGCCGGCTGCCTGGCCTCCTCAGTTCATTGGCCCTGTCTTGATATAAATGTGGTCTCTATCGGAACAGGAGAAAGCAGGGAAAACTTCATTCCACAGAAATGTCTCCAATTGTAAAGATTTGTCCAAACACCTTTTATTTATTTTTAATTTTTTTTTTAATTATTTTTTTTAACGTGGACCATTTTTAAAGTCTTTATTGAATTTGTTACAATATTGCTTCTGTTTTATGTTTTGGTTTCTTGGCCACAAGGCATGTGGGATCTTAGCTTCCCAACCAGGGATTGAACCCGCACTCCCTGCATTGGAAGGCGAAGGCTTTAACCACTGGACCACCAGGGAAGTCCCCTAGGCACCTTTTATTCTAATTTCTACTTCACTTCTTTTTGTTTGGATTTTTTAAAACATTGTTTCATTATATACTAATCGCGTACACAAATGGGAACATGCGTTTGCTGTAATGTGCCTTCCCACTTCACACAGTGTGTCTTTGTCACAGGCGTGGTCTGTTCATCAGGACAGTGCTAGGACAGCTTCCCACGGGTCCTTCACCCAGTCCGGTTCATCGAGATGAGCTTTGGTGGTTTTGTAGTTGTTTGTTTTGCTTATAATAGTTAATTCAGACAATTCTGCAGTAAACTCCCTCTTCTCTTTGTTTAGAGAGACATATTCTTTAAGTACACTTTTCTGTGGCAAACATGACGTAATGGCTTTTTTCAGATAAAAGTATCAGCTCATCCTGAAGCCCAGCGTGAATTATTTCACTTTTGAGATAACTGTAGTTTTACTTCTCTTGTAAATGAAAATCATATTAATGAAGAACAGTTTTAAATTAGTGCATAATTAGGTCATCCTTGCCTTGCACTTGAGTTACTTTCTGGTCTATTACTTGACATGTAATACTGACTTTCATGGTTTTTGTTTTTATTGAAAATGAATGCATTAATAGTGACATCTGAGATGGAGCTGGGGTCGGGGCATGTGTCAGATCTTTGGTGTTTCTGAACCCCTTTAGTAGCCTACACCCTAATTGTGTTCCACTGTCATCATGTTTGTTCCAGAGCGTGACCTTTGAGCTGCCGGCCAGTGCAGAAGTATTAAATAGCAGCTCTTGTGGCAAAGGAGATGCTTCTGACTCCAGTCTCGTGATTGCTTTTGGAAGAGGCCATATGCTGACCCTCAATTTCACAAGAAATGCAACACGTTACAGTGTCCAGCTGATGCGTTTTGTTTATAACTTGTCAGATACAGGGATTTTCCCCGATTCGAGCTCCAAGGGTAAGAACCAATATGGACCAATTATGGGGTGGAAAAAACTGGGTCGGGGGAGTATCTAAAATTGCTTCTAAGCACTTCCAGGAGTTAAAGATCGATTTTTTTTTTTTTCGTGTAGAAACCAAGACTGTGGAATCCGTAACCGACATCAAGGCAGACATAAATAAAAAGTACAGGTGTGTGAGCGGCAAGCGGATCAGCCTGCACAACGTGACCATCACGCTCCGCGACGCCACCATTCAGGCCTACCTCTCCAACGGCAGCTTCAGCAGGGAGGGTGAGGACCGCCCCGGCCCAGCCCTCTGGGTGCCCGGGGAGCCCTGCGCGTCCTCGGAGAGCTGCCCCTGCCCTCGGTCTTCAGAGAAGGTTACCCCTTTCGGTGAGGGTGGATTAAAACAGGCTAAAGGGGCAAAGCAGTTCAAACCCTCTCTCTTCCCTTGTTACAGAGCTAATGGGGTCAGGGTTGTAGGCTCTCCTTCAGCTCAAGCCGCTGTCTCTACACAGAGACCTCACCTAACCTCAGTCCAGCTTGGGCAGGCCTGGGGCAGGGGTGGGAGCGACCAGGGGGGCCTTTCAGGGGTGCACCCACCAGACCCAGTGGTCTCGGGTGAGGTAGTCGACCACTTGTTTCCTCACCTGCGAAGTGAGGATGCTCACCTGTCTGCGGAGGGTGAGGACTCGCAGGAAGCTCCTGCCGAGTGCTTCTCCGGGTGCCGGCCGGAGCCTGTGGTAGAGGGTGTCGTTTTCTGACTGCGGTTCCCCACATCCTGCCCGGCAGCTCACTGTCATTTCCTTAGGGGGAGGGAGGTGTCCCCACTGTCGTTCTCTGTGTTTAAGCCTTGCCCCGCAGCCTTCCCTGGTGGCTCGGAAGCAGCTGGGGTGCCTGCTGACCCCACGGCCCTCCATGCGGCCAGCTGCAGCCCTGGGCTTGGGCAAGGGCCTCTGGGCTCTGTACAGCCAACAACTAAAAATGGTGTTTTTGCTGATAGATTAACGTTAAAAAATAACGTTTCACAACACATGAAAACGATGTAAAATTAAGTTTTGCCGATCATAAGCGACATTTTATTGGGACACAGCCGTGACCACCCGCTCACCCGTTCCTGTGGCTGCTCTCTCACCCTCACACGGCAGAGCCAGGTTGGGACGGGCGCTGCAGCCCCCGTGTCCGGCAGGATCGGGTGCCAGCCCCGGGCCCGCCACAGGATTGACGTGTATTCATCTTCCCGTCTTTCATGTTTGATGTGTGGATTCTTGTCAGCTCTTCTGAGAGAGTTAGAAGTTCAAAACAGAAATTGCTTTTCAGTGAAGTTTATCACACGTCTCACCTCCTGCCCAGCTTGGCCTTACTAACGGTTTCATTCCTTGGGAACCTTGAGTCTCACTCCCAGTCCAGCTCAGGTGCGGACCGTGCTAGAACGTCTCTTTCCACTTGAAACTTCGTCAGTGCAACGTGCAGGTTTATCTGAGTATCTGCAGCTGCCGGGAGACCAGCAGGGGCCTTCAGGGTACACGAGCTTCTGAGAGCTGTGAGAAGGGCACTGGGAGGGTGCACAGCCCCGCCCCTCCCCTCCTCCCCTGCCACCACCCCTGGGCTCCCCGCCTCCCAGAGGCCTTGCCGGGGGAGCACGCACGTCCCCAAGTGATCCTCTCAGGTTGTGAGCCCTCTGTGGGAGGGACTTTGGTATCTGCCGTAGGTGTCAGGCTGGTTAACACAGGTAGAAGGGAGAGGGCTGTCACCCACACACATTCTAAACTCCTGAGGTTTTCTGACTGGCGGTTAGTAAGAGCTTCGTGGAGACAGCAGGTCACACGTTACAATGGCTCAGTGGTCGGGTAGACAAGGACTTGGAGACTGGCCTGTTCTCTTCGTTTGTCTTAACGTGGTTTGTGCATTTAGTCATTTGTGTCCTGTGACAATTGATAAGTAACTGATAAAACTGCTTTTAAAAGCACCGGTGTCCCAACGTCTACCTGCAGCTTTAGCTCCAGGAGGGAGGCGGCAGTGCCAGCCGGGGCCCCTGGGGCCAGGCATCTCGGGGGTGCTCACCCAGCTGAGCCCACCTCCCAGAGCTTGGGTTTTGTTTCTCTTTTTTGCCCTCTTTCTTCTCTAGAATAATGCACTTTCCTCTACAAGTTGTGTGAAGGCCGGCGGGGCAAGGTGACCCTCAGGGTGGGCTGAGTTACCCGTGTCCCAGTCCTCTGGGGTGGACGTGGAGTCCGCAGCTGGAAAGGAGTGCAAGCTGGACTTGAGCTTCTGCTGGTGGACGGGTTCCAGCCGCTTCCCGAGCGGCTCCCACCCTGGAGGTTTGGGCGGGCTTCCATGGCTTGGCCTAGGAGACCCGTGGGAAGGGTCAGAGCTGGATGGAGATCGTGTATGACCGTTAGTGCTAAGCTTGCCCACTGTCCACGGAAACAAGGTGGTAAAAGGAAGAGCCTTGGGCTTCCCTGGTGGCGCAGTGGTTGAGAGTCCGCCTGCCGATGCAGGGGACACGTGTTCGTGCCCCGGTCCGGGAGGATCCCACATGCCGTGGAGCGGCTGGGCCCGTGAGCCATGCCCGCTGAGCCTGCGTGTCCGGAGCCTGTGCTCCGCAACAGGAGAGGCCACAACAGTGAGAGGCCTGCGTACCGCAAAAAAAAAAAACAAAAACAAAAAAAGGAAGAGCCTGGGTTGGGGGTGCCGGATGCCCTGGGGTTCGGGACGTTCGCTAACCTTCAGAGAAGGCGTGTCTGGCCCATCAGCCCCTGTGGAACACGTACAGTTACTTTTCAGCTTTTGCCTCAGTCAGCTTTGATTTTGAATATAAATTTTTGTCGTAAGCAGTCACGGTGGGTCAGATTCTGAGGGATGGGGTCGTATGCACACCCTCAGTGTGTCCTCCGGGGGCGCCCTGTGCCCTCCCCTGTCGGACCTGTGCGGCCGGGGCCGCCCCCATCTCCTGATTGTGTCTCTTGCCACTGGGCTCCCACTCGCCCCCTCGCTGGGCCCTCCGCCTGCCCCGGGTGAGCGCCCACAGCAGTTGGCTGACCCCGGGCATGGAAACTCGGCTCCGTCCTTGACCAGTAGGGCCGTCTGGTGCCCGTCCTTCCCGGGGCCGCTGTCAGTTCTCCTGGGGCACCACGCCGAGGGTCCGGGCTGGCGATGGTGTGTGTGTCCTGTGTCCATCCCCGCGGAGGCCAGGCGCTTGGGGCCGCTCTGCTCTGTCTCTGGGACCATTTCCAGCCCAGCGCCTGGCACAGGGGCTCAGAGAACATGTATGTGAATTGTTGCCGTTGCAAGTGGCCTGGGTCCCCAAAGCACGGGGTGGAGTTGAGGTTTTGTTCTGCCCTTACGGGGGGAAGGTTTGTCCTGCAAGGGAGGGTGTCCTCGCGGACGAGGGGCCAGGTCGAGCGTCGCCGAGGTGACCTGCTCCCGTCCAGGGTTCCAGAGCAGCGTGCGTTAGCCCGTGTCTGCCTGGAGGCCTGGAGGTTGTGTTCTGTGGGGCGGGGCCCCTTGAGAACGTCAGCTGGGGCCCAGGGTGGGCTCGGGGTCCAGGGTTCCGGGAGGTCCTGAGGCGGCGGCACGACTCACCCCACCGTCCCCACAGAGACGCACTGCGAGCAAGACGGGCCCTCGCCGCCCACCCCGACGGCGCCACCCCGGCCCTCGCCCACTCCGGCGCCCGAGAGCCCCTCGGTGTCCAAGTACAACGTGAGTGGCACCAACGGGACCTGCCTGCTGGCCAGCATGGGACTGCAGCTGAACATCACCTACAGGACAAGGGGCAACACGGTAGGCCGGCTGGAGCCCTTCTCCCCGCCCTAAGCCTTGCGGACCGGGCGTCCCGGGGTGGGTCGCGGGTGCTGCGTGTCCTGAGCTGCTCAGCTGGAGCCCCGTCCCACCTGGGCCACTGCATGTGCAACGGCAGGGTTGAGTCTCCCGACCCAGGCTGTTGTGCGGCCCCAAAGCCGCAAGTGTGTTGCCACCACAGGACGGGTGTGCTGGCCTGGGAGGTGGTGGGATTTCTTGGACGCTTTACTGCTCGGACACTTGGGTTGTCTTTCTACTCTTCCCTTGAGATGACGTTTCTCCCTGAGGGTGAGAGTCTGGGGATGGAGACGGGCCACCTGCTGCTGCGGGGACGTGAAAGCAGCCGGAAGTACCAGGAGGACCGTCTGGCATCCACACTCTGCCCGTGGGAACTTGCCATGTTTTCTTCTGGGTTTGGTTCACGTGAACGTGGCTTTGAAGCCGCTGCTTCGGGGCTGCCTGTGTCCCCTCAGGAGCGCAGGCCCGGGGGAGGGGAAGCCGACCTCTTGGCTCTTCTAACTAGACGGTGACCAGAGAGTTCAACATCGACCCCAACAAGACCACCTTCGGGGGGAGCTGCGCAGCCCAGCTGGTGACCCTGGAGCTCCGCAGCGGGAACCTGCTCCTGGTGCTGCAGTTTGCGATGGTGAGGGCCCCCCGGCCTGCCTCCTGGACCCTCGGCCCCACCCGCGTCTGTCAGCAGACGCCTTGCGCTTATCCCACAGACGGGGCAGGGGCGACCCGGGGCCTCAGGTGCTGTCCTCCGCCTGTCCTGGGGGCAGCGTTTCTGCGTCCTCTGCTCTTCATGCCTGCCTGGGAAGGGCCGCGTGTGCAGTTAGCAAAGGAGTAAGAGAAGAGCCCCTGGTGGGTGTTTGTGGTACACTCTGCAGGTGAACTGCTGGGTTTCTCCTGATGAAGTTCAACTTTCCTAGGAAGTTAGATGTTGACTTTTCTGGAACGTAGCTCCTTCAGTCCGCATCTTATCAAGAGTCTGATTCTGTAACAAGGTCTGTAAGGAGCTGATCAGGATTCATGTTCCCGAGACGACAGGCTGCCTTTTATGGGCTGGGCGCTCTGCAGTTTCCTTCTGAAGCTACAGGTGCGGGAGGCCACCTTTATCACCGGGCCCCCCACCTCCCCGGGCCTGACGGTGACCGTGTGATTGTCGCCTTCTCCCTAGAATGCAAGTTCCAGCCGGGTTTTCCTGCAGGGAGTCCAGCTTAATATGACTCTGCCCGATGCCAGAGGTAAGACCGCACCCCCCCCAGCCGGCATGCCTGTGCGGGTGCCCCAAGGCACTCACCCCTGCTGCCTTTGCAGAGCCCACCTTCTGGGCCACCAACAGCTCGCTGAGGGCGCTGCAGGCCGCCGCCGGGAACTCCTACAAGTGCAACGCCGAGGAGAGCGTGCAGGTCACCGAGGCGTTCTTCCTCAACATATTCAGAGTGTGGGTCCAGGCGTTCCACGTGGACGGGGACAGGTTTGGGCCTGGTGAGTAGGCGAGGGCGTGGTAGCTGATGGCTGGGGGACCCCTTTCAAGTCTGAGATGTTAGTGCCAGTTCCGCTGCCCGCGCCACCTGGCCTCTGCGCGCTCCAGCCCGCCTGCGGGTGTGCTCACGCCGCCCTTTGAACAGAGGGCTGGTGAGACCCTTCCGCGCGGGAGCGTGTGGGCAGCGGGCGGAGGTGGGCAGCTGGGCCGTGTGTCTCCACAGTGGAGGAGTGCCAGCGGGACGCGCGCAGCATGCTGGTCCCCGTGGCCGTGGGCGGTGCCCTGGCAGCGCTGGTTCTCGTCGTCCTCATCGCCTACCTCATTGGCCGGAAGAGGAGCCACGCCGGCTACCAGACCATCTAGCCGGCTGGCCACCCGCGCCCGCCGCGGGCCAGCAGCAGCTGCGCAGCCTCGGGCCCTTCCCTGGGCTTAGGTTGCTGCCAAGGGGGCACCCTTCCTTGCAAACTGGTTTTCAAATCTGCTTCGTCCAGTGTGAAGCTCATCCGGCCACATTTACTATGCACAAAAGAGTAACTATGGAAATGACGGTGTTAATTTTGCTAACTGGGTTAAATATTTTGCTGACTGGTTAAACGTTAATATTTACCAAAGTAGGACTCTAAGGGGGGTGGGGGGTAAGAGCTTTTCTAAATGGGCACTGGCTCCGCTGTCATTCGGCTTTTTAAGAGTCCGGTGTTTGGTGTCTTCACTCTTTACTCAGACGTAAGCCTTACAAAGGGAGTCTCTGGTCTTAATGCTTTGAGGAAGGTTGGTGGCTGGGAGCCTGACGCGAAGAGATGAGTAGGAACGAGGATTGCAGGGCAGGCGTAAGGAGCGCCAGGGCTCGCGGCGCCGGGTCCGGGGCTTCCCACGCGCTGCCACTCAGAGCTGGCACTTAAGACAGCAAAGGGGGCGTTTACTTTCTTGTGAAGTGATTTTCCGTCTTCTGTTGGAGGTTGGGGTGATCCTCTGTCTGCACTGTGTACAGTAATCGTTTCACTCTGATTCATCGCTTGCAGCTCGGTGGGCTGTGTGCTGAGGACCGTCCCCTCCTGGGACGCGTTGCCGTAACGATGCTAATAAAATGTCTGTCTGTCTGTCTGGGCCTCATGCTTTTGCAGCTCCCGGCGAGAGGTCGTGATGGGCGTGCGGTGGGCAGGGTGTGCCTGGGGGGCTGCCGTGTGGCTGGTCCTCTGGGTGGCAACTTGAGGAAAGGCCAGTCTTCAGTGGCTCAGGGGACAGATCACCCCATGGGAGATAGGCCCTTACCTGTTCCCCCGGGTCAGCGGCTGCTGAGGGGGAGCTGGGGCCCCAGTTAGAAGAGACCCGCGCCCTCGGAGGACCCACAGGCCTTGCTGAGGCCGAGTGCAGCCTGTCTGCGGGTGGCCCTGTGCGGCCTGTACTGTGCAGCCGTCCCTTGAGACCAGGCTCAGCGGAGCAGGGCCCATGAGGGACGCTGAGGTGGGGTAGGACGTGGCTGCCCAGCAGCAGCCCAGCCACAAGTGGCGTGAGCTGCGTCATCATCCCGCATGTCCATCTCCGCTTCTCTGCGGTGTGGGTGGTACAGGCCTGAGCCCGGAGAGACCAGCAGCTGGCCCATCCTGCAGGGTCACGTCTTGGCAGGCGTGGTGGGATTTGTAGCATCACACACAGTAGGAACACGTTAAGTTAAACCCAGCCCATGTGGAGGTGGTGCGTCTGCCTTCGTGGAGCCCTGGGCGGTGACGTGCCCCAGGCCCTAGCAGTGCTGCTGGTGAGCTGCCACGGAGGGGAACCTGTCGCGTGGTTCCTTCCAGGAAAAGCCCACCTGTCCCCGTGTGTCCTGTGCAGGACAGCCTGCCCGGGCTGTGGGTTTCTCAGCCAGAGGAAGAGCCCGCAGAGGGAGGGAGGCAGGGCCAGGGTGGAGGTCCAGGGCCTCCAGCCCTGAGCGGAGGGGTTTCGCTGGGGGCATCTTCTCCCTCCAGGGGTCCGGGATGACGCAGCCCAGATCTGACTTGCAGGCCTTAAATCTTACACACGTGCATCTGGTTTATTCGTCACGTAACACGATAATTTTAAAAAATCATTTGAAAAACTTACCTTCTACAGCGAGGTCACGTGCGCAAACCTCCCCTGGAGGCCACTGCTCTCCTGCAGGAAGGACGGTAAGTACTGGCACCAGTGACACTGACGCAAAAGTCACTGCTAGGGGTTAGTTTTCAGTGGCTGGTGAGCCGATGCAGACTGACAGGTGCCGACGGAATAAACACAATCGCACACGTTACGTATATATTATCAGTGTCTCAGGTAAAAATATATATTTAGAAACACGAAGAGCTAGACTTGAAGAGCTACGTTACAGAATGACAATTAAATTGCTCCCAGCTGGAGTGTGGAGGGTGGCGGCCCGATGCCCTGAAGGCTGGTCAGCCCTGCGCCAGCAGCCGGGCCCGGCAACGCTCCCTCAGCCTGGCGATGCTGGCCCTGGACAGGCTCCCAGGCTCCGAGAAGATTTTCTGGAACAGAAAGGGATTAGTTTAGATCCCGCAATGCGTTTCCCCTTCCTGCCCCTGGTAAAGGCTGGGCTGAGGCCCGTTGGTCAGTGAGCGAAGGAAGGTCACCTGTTTCCATCACTTTTTAAAACCGAAAGGATGTTAGTGACAGAATAACTCAACCATCAGCCCAGACACTGCCCGAAGAGTCTGCGGCTTCCCCATGCGGCCAGTCGGCCAGCCGTGGCGCTGGGAATGCACAGCCCCTTTGACCTTCACCCCAGGAGGGCAGGGGCCTGGGGAGCCCGGTGGGGCGGCTGGAGTTTGGAGCAGAGAAGGGTTTACTGCGGGGCCGAGCAAGCAGAATGGGCGGCTTGTGCCCCCAAAAGGCCCAAACTCCCGGAAGGGTTTCAGCAAAGCATTTTCAAGACCAGAGCGGGAGGGGTCCCAGGGTGTGTGATCAGCTCTGCACAGTTCTCTGGTAGACGGTGAGGTCACAGGGTCACATTATCAATCCTCAGGCGCCACAAGGGCTGGGGGCCACACTCCTTGGTGGTTTTAGCATCTGAAAAACTCAGGAAACGTGCGTGAGATACGACTGTCTGGGTACTTCGAGGAGCCACAGCAGAGGAGGTGGGGGAGGGGTCTGCCCCGGGAAGGCCCGCAGGGTCTTGCTTCGTTACACTTGGGTCACGTTTAGTACTTTAAAAATTTTGAATCCAATCCATAAAATGTCTCAGATTCTGAAGTCTGAGGCTCTGAGCTCCTGGAATTAAAATTCGGTAACGTCTTGTCCAATTTTCATTCTTTTGGTGTTTCTTTGTTTTTGTGGTAAAACCCACATATTGGGTTGGCCAAAAAGTGCCTTCGGCTTTTAAGTAAAAATAAAAGACGTTTTTCATTTTCACCAAGAACTTTATTGAACAATGTATTCACCCTTTTGTTCCACTACCTTCTGCCATTTTCCAGGCAACTTCATAATTCCTTCTTCCCCAAACTTTTACCTTTCTGAGCAAAGAACTGTCCCAGGTGCCTCTTACAGGCTTTCAGGGAATTGAATTTTTTTCCATTAAGAGAATTTTGTAAAGACCAAAATAAATGGAAATCCGAAGATGTAACATCTGGTGAATACCGAGGATGAATCAGAACTTACAAACTGTAACAAGCTGTCACAGCTTTCGCCTGGTCATCATAGAAACATGCGGTCTTGCGTTATCCTGATGGAAGATTATGTGCTGTTTTCTGTTGACTAATTCTGGACGCTTTTCATCGAGTGCTGCTTTCAGTTGGTCTCATTGGGAGCAGTACTTGTTGGAATTAATCGTTTGGTTTCCTGGAAGGAGCTCATAATAGAGGACTCCCTTCCAATCCCACTATATACACAGCATCACCTTCTTTGGATGAACACTGGCCTTTCGAGTGGTTGGTGATGGTTCATTTCACTTGCCCCACAATCTCTTCCATTCCACATTATTGTACAGTATCCACTTTTCATCGCCCATCACAATTTGTTTTAAAAACGGAACGTTTTCATTACGTTTCCGTAGAGAATTGCATGTGGAAATATGGTCAGGAAGGGTTTTTTTCGCTTAACTTATGTGGAACCCAAACATCAAAGCAATTAACATAACCAAGCTGGTTCAAATGATTTACGTTTGATTTGGAGATTTTGAGTATGTCTGCTATCTTCCACGTGGTATAACGTTGACTGTTCACAATTAATGTCTCGCTCTGATCGCTATCAACTTCAACTGGTCCACTCGACGGTGGAGCCTCGTCCAGCGAGAAATCTCCAGCGCGAAACTTCTCAAGCCACCTTTGGCGCGTTCCAGCAGCCACAGCGCCTCCTCCACACACGGCACAAATCTCTTTGCATTTGGGTTGCGTTTTTACCTTTATTGAAATAATAAAGCATAATATGCTGAAAATGTTGCTTTTTTCGTTCCATCTTCAATATTAAAATGGTTACACAAAAATTCACCGATTTTGATGTCTTCTTAAAAGGATGCTGATATGACAGCAGTCACAATACAATCTAACAAAATTGTTTTTTTTTAAACATGTCTTTATCGGAGTATAACTGCTTCACAATGCTGCGCTAGCCTCTGTCGCACAACAAAGTGAATCAGCCACGTGCACACACACCCCCACAGCCCCTCCCCCTTGCGTCTCCCTCCCTCCCACCCTCCCTATCCCACCCTCTAGGCGGTCACAAAGCACCGAGCTGATCTCCCTGCGCTATGCGGCTGCTCCCCACCAGCTGTCTGGTTTACATTTGGTAGTGTATATATGTCCATGCCACTCTCTCACTTTGCCCCAGCGTCCCCTCCCCATCCCCCGCCTTGTCCTCAAGTCCATTCTCTCTGTCTACACCTTTATTCCTGCTCTGCCATTAGATTCATCAACACCATTTTTTTTTTTTTAGATTCCATATACATGCGTTAGCGTACGGTATTTGTTTTTCTCTTTCTGACTCACTTCACTCTGTGTGACAGACTCTAGGTGCACCCACCTCACTACAAATATCTCAGTTTCATTCTTTTTATGGCTGAGTAATATTCCATTGTATATATGTGACACATCTTCTTTATCCATTCATCCGTCGATGGACATTTAGGTTGGTTCCATGTCCTGGCTATTGCAAATAGAGCTGCAGTGAACATTGCGGTACATGACTCTTTTTGAATTATGGTTTTCTCAGGGTATATGCCCAGTAGTGGAATTGCTGCATCATATGGTAGTTCTATTTTTAGTTTTTTAAGGACCCTCCATACTGTTCTCCATAGTGACTATATCAATTTACATTCCCACCAACAGTGCAGGAAGGTTCCCTTTTCTCCTCACCCTCTCCAGCATTTACTGTTTCTAGATTTTTTGACGATGGCCATTCTGACTGGTGTGAGGTGATACCTCATTGTAGTTCTGATTTGCATTTCTCTAATAATTAGTGATGTTGAGCATCTTTTCATGTGTCTTTTGACCATCTATACGTCTTCTTTGGTGAAATGTCTATTTAGGTCTTCTGCCCAATTTTTAATTGGGTTGTTTGTTTTTCTGAAATTGAGCTCCATGAGCTGTTTATATATTTTGGAGATTAATCCTTTGTCTGTTGTTTCATTTGCAAATGTTTTCTCCCATTCTGAGGGTTGTCTTTTCGTCTTGTTTATGGTTTCCTTTGCTGTGCAAAAGCTTTTAGTTCAGTCCCATTTGTTTATTTTTGGTTTTATTTTCATTACTCTAGGAGGTGGGTCAAAAAAGATCTTGCTGTGGTTTATATCAGAGAGTGTTTTTCCTATGTTTTCCTCTAAGAGTTTTATAGTGTCTGGTCTTACATTTAGGTCTTTAATCCATTTGAAGTTTATTTTTGTGTATGGTGTTAGGGAGTGTTCTAATTTCATTCTTTTACATGTAGCTGTCCAGTTTTCCCAGCACCACTTATTGAAGAGGCTGTCTTTTCTCCATTGTATGTTCTTGCCTCCTTTGCCGTAAATTAGGTGCCCATATGTGGGTGGGTTTATCTCTGGGCTTTCTATCCTGTACCATTGATCTATATTTCTGTTTTTGTGCCAGTACCATACTGTCTTGATTACTGTAGCTTTGTAGTATAGTCTGAAGTCAGGGAGCCTGATTCCTCCAGCTCCGTTTTTCGTTCTCAAGATTGCTTTGGTAATTCAGGGTCTTTTGTGTTTCCATACGAATTGTAAAATTTTTTGTTCTAATTCTGTAAAGAATGCCATTGGTAATTTGATAGGGACTGCGCTGAATCTGCAGATTGCTTTGGATAGCATAGTCATTTTCACAATATTGATTCTTCCAATCCGAGAACACTGTATATTTCTCCACCTGTTTATGTCATCTTTGATTTCTTTCATCAGTGTTTTATAAAGTTTTCTGAGTACAAATCTTTCGCCTCCTTAGGTAGGTTTATTTCGAGGTATTTTATTCTTTTTGTTGTGATGGTAAATGGGATTGTTTCCTTAATTTCTCTTTCTTATTTTTCATTATTAGTGTATAGGAATGCCAGAGATTTGTGTGCATTAATTTTGTATCCTGCAACCTTACCGAATTCATTGATTAGCTCTAGTAGTTTTCTGGTGGCATCTTTAGGATTCTCTATGTATAGTGTCATGTCATCTGCAAACAGTGACAGTTTTACTTCTTTTCCAATTTGTATTCCTTTTCTTTCTTTCTCTTCTCTAATTGCTGTGGCTAGGACTTCCAAAACTCTGTTGAACAAAATTGTTTTGAATGAAGTTAAAGACAACTAAGTGCTACCGGAGCCATCTTACAGAGAAAACGACGAACCTCTTGGCCCACCAATAATTTACATCCTAGCCACTCCGGGTGTGTGGCTGGGCGGTGTAAGCTATGTTCACATGTTGGGCATCAGATCTCCAGAACCTTCTCATCTTCCCAAACCCAACTCTGTCCCCAGCACCCCGCTTCTGTCTCTATGAATCTGACTCCTCCAGGGGCCTCACATATGTGGAATCAGACAGTTTTTGTCCTTTTGTGACAAATTACCCAGCATAATGTCCTCCAGGTTCATCCACGTGGTAGCAGGTATCAGGACCTTCCTTTTCGAGGCTGGATAAAACCCCGCTGCATGGATGGACCATGTCTTGTTTATCCATGCATCTGTATGGGCATTCAGGTTGTTTCCATGCCTTGGCTACTGTGATGCTGCAGTGAACGTGGGCGGGCTGGGGTCTCTTAGAGACCCTGATTTCATTTCCTTTGGATAAGTGCCCAGTAGTGGGATTGCTGGATCTTATGGTAGTTCTATTTTTAGTCTTTTGAGGACCTCCATACTGTTTTTCACAGTGCCTGCACCAATTTACATTCCCACCAACAATGTATGAATAGGGTTCCCTTTTCTCCACATCCTCACCAACATTTGTTATTTGTGGTCTTTTTGATGATGGCCATTCGGCCAGGTGTGAGGCGATAGCTCACTGTGGTTTTGACTTGCATTTCCCTGATGACGAGCGATACTGAGCATCTTTTCGTGTACCTGTTGGCTACCTGTATGTCTTTTTTGGATAGGATCTACTCAGGCCCTCTGCCCATTTAAAACTTTTTTTAAAACATTTTGGCCACGCTGCACGGCATGTGGGATCTTAGCTCCCTGACCAGGGATCAAACCTGTGCCCCCTGCATTAGAAGCGTGGAGTTTTAAGCACTGGACCGCCAGTGAAGTCCCTCTGCCCATTTTTCTTTTTCTTTTTTAAAAATTTATGGCTGTGTTGGGTCTTCGTTGCGGTGCGTGGGCTTCTCTTGTTGTGGAGCACAAGCTCTAGGTATGCGGGCTTCAGTAGTTGTGGTATGTGGGCTCAGTAGTTGTGGCTCACAGGCTCTAGAGCACAGGCTCAGTAGTTGTGGCGCATGGGCTTAGCTGCTCTGCGGCATGTGGGATCTTCCCAGACCAGGGCTCGGACCTGTGTCCCCTGACCACTGCGCCACCAGAGAAATCCGCTCTGCCCATTTTTAAATGTAATTCCTTGGCTCCTTGTTGTGCTGTGGTCTCTGTGTGTCTGGATGTTGACCCCTTAGCAGCCGTGGTGTGCACAGTCTCTCCTGTTCTGTGAGTTCCGTCTTCACTCTGCTGCTGGTGTCCGTTGCTGCACGGAAGCCCTGATTTTGCTTTTGCCCTTCCTGCGTGGGCTCTTTTCGTTTTGACTCTGCCCGCAGCAGCTCGGAAGCCGGTCGGGGCCGTCGGTGAGCAGACTAAGCAAGGAAGAAACCAGATTTGAGAAGTGGAAGCAGGAAGGGACTCAGACTTGCTTCCAGTAACAGAGAAACTGCTTCACAACGAGGAGGAGAGAAGGCGCCTGGGGGGCGGGGTGGGAGCACCTGGGAGCAAGTTCTGAGCGGGCGATGCCCTGAGAACAGACTCTTCAGATGCGCTCAGCTGTCCTCTTCCCGTTACGTTGCTCTCAGCTGCCAATGAGATCACGGCTTTCATTCTCAAGGAAATTCTAGATGTTCTCACACAGGATTTCAGAGAGGTTTGACCTATGAACTGCAGTTTTGCTGAAATGCATATACAATTTTGTAGCGACCCCTGAGAAAATAAGACCAGGGCCACCTCCCCGGCAGCGTCCCATGATGGCCACACCTGTCGTGGGCAGACACATGTCTTTACGCAGTGGCTTTTCTGCTGTGTGGGGAGACCACCCCGCCAGTCCTCTGCGTCCACTCAGCTCACAGGGCCCAGAACACCTTTGGGCTGGAACACCGGCCACACCCGCCGTGGACACACGTCCGCCCGCAGCCATCACACAAGCAGGCCAGGCGCCCGCACTAACTGAGCACCTACTGCGTGCGGGGCCCTGCTCCACACAGACTCGCACTAACTGAGCACCTACTGCGTGCGGGGCCCTGCTCCACACAGACTCGCACTAACTGAGCACCTACTGCGTGCGGGGCCCTGCTCCACACAGACTCGCACTAACTGAGCACCTACTGCGTGCGGGGGCCTGCTCCACACAGACTCGCACTAACTGAGCACCTACTGCGTGCGGGGCCCTGCTCCACACAGACTCGCACTAACTGAGCACCTACTGCGTGCGGGGCCCTGCTCCACACAGACTCGCACTAACTGAGCACCTACTGCGTGCAGGGCCCTGCTCCACACAGACTCGCACTAACTGAGCACCTACTGCGTGCGGGGTCCCTGCTCCACAGACAGACTCACACCACCTCGGAAGCATCAGCCCGAGCCCAAGGGCCGGACGCCGGAGTTGCACTGTCTGACTCTATTTGCGCCAAAGTCCAGGAGGCCGAGCCACGGGGACAGAGCAGGGCATTAGCTGGGGCTGGGGCGCCCTTTGGGGAGAAGAAAACGCCCGGGCCCAGGGACGCAGCTGCACCACCGCTGAGTGGAAGGCACTGAAGAGCTCTGAAATCTCCAGGTAAAGGGTGAATTGTACCGGGGCCTTCACTCACTGAAACCAAACACCTAACAGCCCTAGGCTGCGGGACCTCCTCGCCGGGGCCTCCACTCACTGAAACCAAACACCTAACAGCCCTAGGCTGCGGGACCTCCTCGCCAGGGCCTCGTACCCTGGGGGGTGGGGGAGGGGGCACGCCATCAGTGCAGCTGTTTCAAACTGGAAGCTGAAGAACACGACGGGCCGGGCGTCTGGGTCAGCGCTCCCCCCTCCCAGGGTCACTCCAGGCCTGGGCTTCGCCCCCGATCCCAGTGTCCCAGTGTCCCTGTAAACCCCGCCCCCCTGGGCCTGCGGAACGCAGCATCCACTTCGTTCACTCAGGTGATCTGAGCTGTCCACACAGCCTGCGCCAGGCCCGGGACCCAGCGGGGAGGGACAGACAGGCATGACCCCACCAAGGCCGGAGAGAAGTCAACAGGCGTAGGGCTGAACAGAAATGGGGGGCCCAGTGTAGACCGGGTCATCGGGAAAGCCTGGGATGGGGGCGGTCACCTCCCAGGCCCGGGAGAAACCAAGGTGTGGATGTGACGGGGCTCCCTGGGGGGCCCCAGGTGGCACCCGGCCCCACCCCTGGGCTGACGGCGCAGGAGGGGAGCAAGGGTGACCACCCTGGGTCTGCTGGGCACCCCGGGCTCCAGGAGAAGCTGGCCTGGAAGGGCTGGAGCCCCTCCCTGGGCTGCTTAGGGGGGAGGGCCGGGCAGCCCGCGCAGGGAGGCGGCAGGGCGCTGACACCCACCCGCATGAAGGTGTGGCATTCGGTCACGAAGCTCCCTCTGGTGATGTCCTTGAACTTCTCGCAGATGTCGGGGACGCTGGTAGCTTCCAAGATCAAGGCCTGATGTTCCTTGATGAGGGTCAGTGCCACCCGGAAGATGATCTTAGAGCCCTCGTTGAACAGACAATCCCAGATGCGAAGCACGGTCTGCAGAGGCAGAGACAGCGGGTCAGCGCGTGGCCGCCTAGTCGGCCCCAGTCCGAGCCAGGCGCCCTCACCTCCACGGGCAGGACGTCCACAAACAGGCAGATGAACCAGCGCGACACGACCAGGGTCCACAGCAGGCCGTGACTGTCCATCAGGGCCGCCACCGCCGGCAGCTTGGTCCTTACCAGCTCCCCGAGGACCTCCTGGTCCGTCTTCAGGCCCAGCATCGAGGGGCTGTAGTAATCTGCACGGGGACAGGGGAGAAGCGGGGACGTGGACCCCACAAACCACAGCCCCTGACACCCGTGACCCTCGTTCCCCCTTAGCCATGAGGGGGGCCACGCCCAGCGACCCTTTCCAGAGGGTGACCCAGGGCAAGGTCCCAGCCACAGGGATGCAGGAACTCCTGGGAGCAATGCACAGAGTGGGGCCCCAGGTCCCAGCACTCTGGACAGCAGTGCCCCGCTGGGCATCCGTCACAACCTGATGGGAAGCAGGGACGTTTGCAACCCAAGATCAGGCAGCCAACAGTGGGGGCAACCAAGTGTCCGCTGACGGACGGGAAAACCGAACGTGTGAGTGTCCTGGCACCCCCCCCAGAGTGTCCTGGGCACCCCCCCACACTCTTGTGTCACGTGTCCTATTTTCCTCTCATGGAGAAGATGCAGGTGAACGTTACAGGAGAGCATCAGACAGACCAATGCTTCCAACTGCGTGACTGTCTTTTGAATGGACACTTTCTTGCCAAGGAATTTTCTAGCTTAATGTCGTGTATTATAATACATGACAGCTTAAACTTTGCTGTAAAAACAGGAATAAAATAAAATAATAAAACAGGGGGTCTTTCCTGGTGGCGCAGAGGTTAAGAATCCACCTGCCAAGGCAGGGGACACGGGTTCGAGCCCTGCCCGGGAAGATCCCACATGCTGTGGAGCAACTAAGCCCGTGTGTCACAACTATTGAGCCTGCACTCTACAGCCCGTGAGCCACAACTACTGAGCCCACGTGCCACAACTACTGAGCCTGTGCTCTAGAGCCCATGAGCCACAACTACTGAGCCCACATGCCACAACTACTGAGCCTGTGCTCTAGAGCCCGCGAGCCACAACTACTGAGCCCGCAGGCCACACTACTGAAGCCCACGTGCCCAGAGCCCGTGCTTCACAACAAGAGAAGCCACAGCAATGAGAAGCCCGCGCACCGCAACGAAGAGTAGCCCCTGCTCGCCGCAACTAGAGAAAAGCCCACGCGCAGCAACGAAAACCCAACACAGCCAAAAATAAATAAATAAAATAAATAATTTTAAAAAATAATAAAATAGGAAAACTTGGTACGCGTTCTGTGCCCGCTGCCACACACAGTTTGGTCATTCACCACAGCAAAGGGAAAGACGTTCTTGTTAATTAAGTATTTGGGTTAAAATAGAATCATTATGAGTATCGACACGACATCAGTCACACCACCGATTTTCAGAGCGCGGGCACACACTAAACCACGCTCAGTACTAAAGACCCCAGAAATCAGTTACTAGAAGCCTGTTCAGTTATAAGTACCTGGCACTGAAGCTTCCTTCCCTCCCATACCCTCCTCTCACTTCTGTTCCTAAACCCTAGGGCCGCTGGCTGTCCTGTCCTCTCAACTAGCAGCGCTCTGGCTCTGGTCCCGGGGGCAAGGGGCAGGCTCCGCTTCCCGTCCTGCAGGTGCTGAGCCGTCTCAGGAGAGCGCGGCAGAGACAGCGGATTTGCGGAGCCGTGAGCACAGCACGGCCTCGTTCTCGGTTACAGACAGGCTTAGGGCAGCTCCCAAAATAGTCAAGGTCACACCCCACACCCGCCACAGGCCTGAGCCTTCTCCCCGAAGCCAGGCCTTCTCCCGGGGTCGCCTCACTTTGCAAACAGCCCAACGGCTGTGTCAGCACGTGGAGAGGGGAGCGCTGCTGCAGGGGCAGGTGGGCCCGGGGGGCCCGGGTACTGTCGCCCCCACAATGAGCCCTGCCTGCCCTTGTCTGGGCCACGCCTTCTGGCTTCAGCAGGGCTGCTCCCGGGAGGGGCAATCGTCGCCCGGCTCCCCTGTGTCTCAAGGGGAAACGGGTCAGACCAGCTCTCAGGACGCAAGCGTGTTCGTTCGTAAGTGGGCTGACTCATCACCAATGTGACATCCCAAGCTGGCCCAGCCCATCCCACCCCCCGTCCCTTCTCTGCAGGCTCGGCAGTCTGAGGGCAGATAGGGTAGGGGTTCCCCCGAGGAAGAGACCCAGACATAACTATCTTGACGTAAAAGAAGCCATTTTCGGTCTGGGCCATCCTGTGATCTAAGCCCGGCCACGATGCCCTGTCCTTGCAGAAGGATGGGCCTATTTCCATTGTAGTTTAGTTGACTGAACCTAATAATCATCAGAAATGACACTTTATGGCCTTAAAATAAGCCTGTGCGACGCACCACCCCGGGGGCCACTGTTGCGTTTCTGTTCCTCTAGGTCGGCCCTTACGGCCTCTGTTGATCTCGGTCCCGCTGCTGTGTCGCCACCAGGCTTCCCCAAACCCCCGAAGAGCCCCTGGGATCGGTCACGGTGGAACGTTCATCAAAATGCAGCCTCTGGCCTAACTGAGCAAACGGCGACCACGGAGCCGTGCTGGCGTTTTGTCTGGAAGCCTGTCCATCTTCTCCCCGACAGCTGTTCAGGCTCCGTCCTCCGTCCCCGCGGGCGGCATCCCCCCAGCCCTTGCTAACAGCGGCACAGGCCCGAGGAGAGGGCCCCTCTTCACGGCACCGCCCAGGCTCACCTCCCGGGGGCCCAGAGCTGTGGATCTGAGCCCAGGCCTCCGTGCTGCCGTCCGTGAAGGGGACTCGGTGGTTGGCATGTGTGGTGTGGCTGCTCCACGGACCAGACGAGAGCGGATGCAGGCGAGCCTGGAGCCTGGACGGGCCCCGGCCGCCCTCGCATCCGAACACGCAGCCTCCAGGACGGGCGGCTGCTCTCCCGGGTGGTCCTGGGGGAGGCGGGCACAGCAGACAAGACCACCAGGGCTCGTCGCGTGGGCAGCCGGAGCCCGTCCACAGTCACCAGGACTTTGCCAGCGGCTGGACCAAGCACCACCATCGCGGCTGTGGGGGGTCACATCTGCCCAAGTCCTCTCCCACCCCAGACGGCTCCGGCCACTTCTTGTCCCAAAGGGACCCTACTCTGCAGCTCACCGTCTACGCGGCGCATCACAGAAACCGGTGGTGGTTTATTCACTACAACAATTAACATTCAGTAATAAACAGAAAAGTAGAAATGCACGAGAGGAATGATCTTCACCTCGAAAGCAGTAGCCACAACAGCTGACGGTCACTGCGCCCATGGCCATTCACGAGCCCAGCAATGAAGGCTACAGAAGCCCGGCCGCTCGCCGGCCTGCTCACTACGGCCGCGACAGTCCCCACGGTCCAGACGCCAGCGGCGCAGACCCAGACGAGGAGCTCAGAGCCCGCTCGGCCACGTCCGGGCCCCGAGACGCATCGCCGCCTGCTGGGACCTGCATCTATCGCGCTCCTATCTCAACTCAACTGCAAGAAGGTTTTCGACCTCGACTCTCAGACAGTTCCTTCCGTTTCGTCACGTCTTGACTTGTCAGTGACATCGTCTCGGCAACACCAGAAAGCGACAGTTCCACTCTTACCGCGAGGACTCAACGTACCCGGGAGTATTCTGCCAACAAGGGCGTCCAACAGCCAAAAGGACTCCTCTTCACTCCTTGTCACCAGAATCAGATAGCCCGCTAGAAAGTTCATTCCCTGAAATTAGACAAAAGAACCAAAGGAACTCACTGAGGTCGGGACCACCCGCAGACTCTGTAATCGCCCGGCTAACGGCTAACTTTCCGTGTCCCTGGCTCTTCCCTAAAGCTTGCCTGGTTCTGGAACGACCCTTCAGTGGAGCTACGGCGTCTGAGGCTCTGCCGTCTAGCGACACGTGTAGCTGGGCCCATGACTCCTGACTTAGAGCAGGCCAGGGCCTCGTGTGCATTAAACTATTGGGGGGAAACTACACCAGTGACCACACTTCCTAAGAGCGGTAAGGCGCGTGGTCTGACGCTCGGGGACGTTGAAGTGGAATCTCGTGATAGAGCCCATTTGGGGAAATTCAGGGTGCACAGCGCCAAGGGGGCAGACGCTGCCATGTACACACAGTTCAGGACCCTCAGCCGCCGCCAGGGGCGGGCGGACCCGGAAGGTAGCAGCGGTGGCTGAGCGCCGAGTCAGCGCCCCTCCTGCCAGACTGGGTTTCGGGTGACTTCCACTTTCTTCTTTGCTGCTTCTCTACAACTTCTAAAATAAGCACGTATTTCTCTAGCAATAAGGGGAAAATCCAGCTCTCGTCAACCAACAAGTTGAATTTGGACCCAGACACACCCCCCACAGAGGCTACGGGTCACCAGCGAGACAGCCATGGAGAAGCCAGCTCCCCGACCCCCGGACCTCGGACTCCTGCCTGCGGGGCTGAGAGACGACCGACTCCTGTCCTGTGCGCCTCTCAGCCGGCGGCACGATGTCACGGCACCCACGGGAAGCTCATACGTGTGTGTGTGTGTGTGTGTGTGTGTGTGTGTACACACATGCGTGTATTTCCATCAGGCTCATGTTTAAAATTGTGTGGGTTATTTTTTAACCCTATTTTTAAGACCCACAAGAACAGCAGCTAGAATAATCTAAGGACAGTTTCTCAGCTGCCCTGTCTCTCCCACTCCTGAAGGCCAGCTCCTGCCCCAGGACAGGACGTTAAGGGCAGTCGTAACAAGTGACAGCGACAGGGATTACCTCGGAAGAACAGATCTGCCCAGCTGCGTCTTTCCCGCATGTACCCGCTGCGGAACAGCGGCCTGAAAACAACCTGGGGATCACACCGGCCGCTCTGTGAACGGCGTCCTCACGTGTCTTTGCTGCTGGTCTTTTCAAAGCTCCTGCCTCACTCCTTCCCGCGACCCCCCGTCCCCCCGGAGCCGAGGCCACACCACGTGCCGTCCACATGGGACACGAGCTGCCGGGGCCGCCCCGAGTAGGCATCCGTGTCCCCTGCCCCCGGCCCGGCGCTCGTGGTCCCAGCCCTGGAGCCACCGGGGGCCGTAGGTGCTACCGCCCAGGGCCTGTCTTCCTCTCGGGGACGCTTTGGCCTGGCCTCCGGCTCGGGGGGCAGAGGCCTCACACGCAGGGACAGGAGCCCCCAGCCGCAGCCCCTGGCCCCTGCCCACACCCGCCGGGACCCGGCAGCCTCCGGAGTGCACGGCGGGAGGGCGCGGTCCCTTCGCCTCCCGACCCAGCTCCCCTCGCTTTCCAGGCCGTGAACACTGTCCCTTCGATGCTCCAGAAGGAGAGTCTCCAGGGAGGAATGAGAACTGATTCCTGCCACCTGACGGGCAGCTCCGCGCAGCAGGAAGCACGACCCCTGTCACCTCCTACTGCCGGCTGATCCGGCTTCTGGAAACAGCCTCAAAGGGCCGGCCCACCTCACGCGTGCACGCTCAGACACACACACACGTGCCCAGCATCTGCACCAGGACGAGAGGATACTGGTCACCGCAGCCCGTGTTCACTCAGCTGCTTCCCCTTCCCCCCGCCCCGTCTCCGTGGCTGGCACTGCTGGGAGACGGTGAAGTCCCAGCCTGTGTCGGGGAGGGCCTGGCAGCCCAGGACCAGGCTGACGTCCCTGCCGGGGCTGCGGGCGCCGGGGGCTCACCTGGCAGTAGCCCACGCCACGGTTGTGGTGCCCGTAGGCCAGCAGCACGTTGTACAGGGTCCTCTGCAAGCAGGGGTCCGAGCCCTTCCGGAACCGCACGTTGTCAGGGAAGGTCCTGTTCATGTCTGTGAGGAAATCCGCGGCGCAGGCCGCTCAGGGCTGGGGACAGAGACGGCTCTGCGACGGACCCGGACCCTTCCTGACCTCCACCATCAGCCGGCCTCGGGGGCGCAGAGGCGGCCCCCCGGGGCCCCTGTCCCGCGGCAGCCCGGCCCGGGGACACAGGTGGGCACAGCAGCCCTTCCTCTGGAGTCAGCAAGGACGACAGAGCGGGATCCTTGGATAAGGCCGGGCTGCTCGGGCCCTGGCGGTTCCTGCCATCCCCACGCCCCCCGCTTAGCCGGGGATGAGGTGGGGTGACAGGTGAACAGGTTACATAAAACTTCGGAGAATTTTCCCAGTTCTGAAGACTGAACACATAAGGAGGCAGGACACCCTGAGATTCCCGTTTAGAGAGAAACAGACAAAAGGGAAAACTGAGCCCGAGATAAGCTCATCGCTGCCGGCTTCTGTCTGCAGGACAGTCCGGCCGCCTCTTGCTGCTGCTTGGCCCCCCTCCCCGCCCGGGCCGGACGCCTGCCTTAAGGAGCTGCGATCCTGTGAAGCGAGGACGCGGGCAGAGCAAGGAGGGCGGGGGTCAACTAACAACCGCTGGCCCTGCTTGGATCAGAGCAATGGTGTCCACGTGACAGCGGGACTCTCGGACACAGCTGACGGCTGGAGGCCTCCCCACTGCTGCAGGAATTCTGCCCCCGGGCTCTGGCCCAGGCCTGGTCTCTGCCCACGAAAACCAGCTCTGAGCTGAACAGCACACTGCCTGCCTCGAAGCACGTAAATTTTCATTGTATGTTTTTTACAAAGAAGAGTTTTTTCCTGGAATTCTGAACCTTCCAAAAACTGGCATCCACCACAGGGAATTGTGTGCTTTTCACTAATTCAGACTCGAGTGATCAGTGCTCGTGGCCACGTAACGTCTTCTATGATGAGACGTTTCTCCGTGTTTTGAAATCTCTCTACGCCTACCCCACTGCCATGCTGGAGGCAGACGCAGCGGGACGTTTGGTCTGCACTTCCGTGGCACGAAGCACCCGCTCTACTGTCCCTATAAAACGACTGATCCAGACCCTTCAAAAGTAGACCTAGAATCGTCACAGGACCCAGCAATTCCACTTCTGCGCATGTACCCAAAACACGGAAAGCAGGGTCTCAAAGAATCACTTGCACACCCCCGTTCGTGCAGCATAACTCACAGTGGCCAGAGGGGGGAAGCAGACCAAGTGCCCGTGGACAGATGATGGGTAAACATAGCGCAGTCTCTACACATAACAGAACGTTGTTCAGCCTCAGAAAGGAAGGGAATCCCGACACATGCTCAACATGGGTGAACCTTGAGGCCAAACCTCGAGGCCATCACGCTCAGTGAAATAAGCCGGACGCAAAAGGACAAATACTGTTGTCATTCCAGCCATATGAAGTCCCTAGAGGCGTCAATAGAGACAGAGAGTGGACGGTGGGAGGCGGGGGAGGGGATGGGGAGTTAGTGTTTAATGGGGACAGAGGTTCAGTTTGGAAAGACAGAAAGGTCAATTTTATGTATCAAAAACTCTGCACTAAATAGATCCTTTAAAATTCATTTTTCAAACAAACAGCCACATTCTACCTTATTTAACACGATCGGCCTTCGCTTGGACCTGAGGTCTCTTCCCGCCCTGAATCAGCACGTCTGGCCCTGCGGAGGGACCCCCGCACGTGCGCCCGCAGGGCCATGGCAGCGTCTGTTCTGAGCCCTTTGGCCGGGGTTTGCCGTGGCATCAGGGTGCAGCCAGCAGGCTCAGCGCCCCAGTGCCCCCCACCCCGTCTCCAGCTCTCACGCTGGGGACACACCACTTTCTCAACGTTACAAGTCAGTCCAACCTGACATTTACAGTAATCAAATTTTTTAAATGAAGTATTTGTGTTTAAATCTGTAGTTCTCAAAAGCTGTTACGGCCAGAGAGGCAGGTGTATTTCCTAAAAATCTAATTATTCAATCCAGGTTAAACATTTCTTTGAGTACGTTGAACTCTGAAGAGCCTGGACACTCAGAGTATGACATAAAGAGAGGTCTCTGGTGTGTGGCTTCCTGCACGCGCGCAGCTGTGTCTGCGAGTCCGCGGGGGTCACCCAGCCCACGTCCCTCCTGTACTGACTGCTAGCTCAGCGGCCTCGCGTTCCTGGAGGGATTCTTCTCAGAAATGTGGTCTTTCTGGCACCATTTTCCTTACCACCTAGCTAGACACACAAATATTTCCTGAGCCGGTTCAAATCACTCTCCTCCCCTCGTGAATGCCTGAGTTTTGATTTTCCTTTCAGAAAACTGAAATCAGCTTTAACCACGTAACTTTCCTCATCAACATCACAGCATCACCGGGTGCTAACAGTCTCCTTCTGGGGGTGGCGCCCAGCCCCCATATCCCAGGGGACGGACCCCGTGCGTCACCTGTCCTGATGGCCTCCTCCAGGCTGTCATCCTTCTCTCCCTGGAGGAGATGGAGGTAGTAGCCGGGGTTCTGGTCCATCTGGGCCTGGGCTCCGCTCACCCCCATCCAGACGCGGGCCCGGTGCTCCAGCGGGACGCCCTTCCGGATGTAGCGCTTCACTGAAACGGAGGGAAGGGGCAGCTTTACCCAGACCGCTGGGCGCTTCCCGAGGCCAGAAACCACAGAGCTTGCTTCTGGCTCTCGCCGAAATCATTCAATCAGACATAAAAAAAGGTGCAAGGCTTCCCTGGTGGCGCAGTGGTTGGGAGTCTGCCTGACAATGCAGGGGACACGGGTTCGTGCCCCGGTCCGGGAGGATCCCACATGCCGCGGAGCGGCTGGGCCCGTGAGCCATGGCCGCTGAGCCTGCGCGTCCGGAGCCTGTGCTCCGCAACGGGAGAGGCCACAACAGTGAGAGGCGCACGTACCGCAAAAAAAAAAAAAAAAAAAAAGGTGCAAAACTTCACGCACCTCCACCAAATCGATACATGCGCTCGTTACAGAATTCCGTTCTCCGTCCCCAGGCTAAGCACAGTCCGGAGGCTGCAGCAGCCCTGGTACCTCTAGCTCGCTGTCAGCACAAGAATACGCGCTGTGAGGGTCACCTCCGTTCCCCACCCTGCCCGCTCCTCGGCCTGTGCCGGACGCTGAGGCACCAGCCGTATTTAACAGAAAAAGATCATAGGCTACGGTCAAGAAAAGCAGCATCGCTAAAATCTTGTCACTCAAACTGACGGTCACCTGTACGGGAGCATCTGAAAAGAGGCTTCCCGGAGGCCATGCCTCGAGCACTGCCTGCTCCTGGGAGGGCGTGTGGGACAGCAAACGCACGGCAAACGTGTGCAGAAGGATGCGGGATGACGAGGGATGCCCAGAGGGAGGAAAGGACAGATTTTAACACCATCCGCCAAAGGCAAAGAAAACTCGAGAAACGCTTTGCCAGTTTAGAAGCATGTTGTAGGATCGCGTCTGGGCCAGAACGTCCTTGGCCAGCGTGGCTTGGTCTGGTCATTCTGTTATGGGGACGTGACGTTTTGAAGTCTACCCTCCAACTTAGTATGATTTACAGGAGCCCTCAGGGGTCAGCGTGACCAGCCGCACCCAGAGTGAATTAATCCTCTTCACGCAACAGCAAGGGGACGGACAGGTCAGGCCTAACTTGGGAAGGGGCCATTCCCACTGAGACGGAGCAAAAGGAAAGGACACGCAGAAATCAACAGTAACTCCACGTATGAACAGCAAACCGCTGAAATAAAAACACTGAGACAGTATCACTTACGACAGCACCAAAAATGAAAGGAGAAATATTTAGGTATAAATCTAACAACACATCTGCAAAGAGACATCAAAGAACTACATAGACGGAGAGAGACGCCAACACACCTTCAGGGCCCCTCCCGCTGCCCTGTAGCTGCCGCCACACCCACCCAGGCCTCTGCCGACGTCCAGGCCTGCAGGTCCGCTGCCCAGGATCGCGCAGGAGGGGCTCCTGAAGGCGACCGACTGTTCTGAACCTCACCTGCGGCGGGGATTACCTAACTGCATTTGTCTACACTCACAGACCTGTACGCCAAGAAGAGCGAATGTCACTGCAAAGTTTTTAAAATTAATATAAAGTATAAAAAGGAAAGTGCACACTGGTTAAACGCCTCACACTGCCTCACCAGCCCCAACCTTGAGCAGGCCTCAGTCTCTTAACCTGTGAAATGGGAACAAAGCACAGCCCAGTGCCTGAAACACAGTCAGGACTCGGGGCTCTCGGCTGCCTTAAGAGCAGTAACAACACCCAGAAGTTTCAGAGAATAAAGGCTTCTGTTATTTTCGTTGTTTGTTATCTGAATTTACTAAGTTTCTTTGGAAGAGAAAGAAAACGGTTTTCCCATCCTCAGAGACTGACGCTTCCCCAAGGGCAGGGCTAACCCATGCGTCCTCCTGGCCATTTGGAGAAGTGTAAAATATATGGTAAAAGCCGCAAAGAATTAACTCCCAGCCGTCTGCCCCTAAAAAGTTAAGCAGATTCCCAGGTCTTTTATATTTGTCTTTAAAATATGTTTTGCAACTTCATTCTCATTTAGATGGTGCTAATACCCTAGCCCACCAGGCAGGAGACACAGAAGAAGCAAACGGGACGGAGCTTTTCCCTCACCAAGTGCCTTTACACCAAGGCGGAAAGGAACGTAAAGGCAGTTTCCAGGTCGAGCACTGAGAGCAAGCGATCTCAGGCTCCCGGTGGATACTCGCCACAGACAAAGAAAAAGAAGAAGAAAAAGAAAAGCTTCATCGTATCCATAGCTGGCGTCCTCAAGCAGGGTGAGTTTCAGCTGTCATCTGAAGACTTGCTGGATGCCAGGATTCGTGGGTAATCGTGTGACTGGAGACAAGACCGAAGTCCTCTCAAAAAAAGAGAACGAACACAGTAGGACCCAAAAAGCCAGAAACGGTGAAGGCACGAGAGCAAAGGTGGTCTTCGGGCGTGCTTGCTGGTGTCAGGGGCAGGGCTCCAAACGCGGCTGCCTGGCTCTGACCGCACAAGCTGGGTCCCACAGCCCTCACACGGCCTCCCCTCCCTGGGATGCCACACCCCCGACGGCACCACGGCCAGCCCGGAACGTCTGGCAGGAAAAAACTGGATGTCCATTTCCTGGATCACACGTCCACTGCTGTCTATGCCGACTGCCCCTCCCTCGGAGCCCTGTGGGTGCTGCAGCCTCCCCGGCCGTCACACCCGGAAGCCACACCAGCTCCAGTGGCAACGCCCTGGCCCACAGAACCCTGCGAGCCCACATGCCTCTCGCTGGATTTCCTGAAAGAACTTCAGGTCACTATGCTCTCCGCTTCAGCTCGACGGTGACCCCATCCCCAGGCCAAAGGCTCACCAGGGATCAAGTATATTTGCTCCTAAACCTGTACGCCAAGTATACTCGCTGCCATGATCAGACAGTTTAACGAAGGTTGCATATATTTTTTAAAAATTAAAGCAAAAGGGCTTCCCTGGTGGCGCAGTGGTTGAGAGTCCGCCTGCCGATGCAGGGGACACGGGTTCGTGCCCCGGTCCGGGAGGATCCCACATGCCGCGGAGCGGCTGGGCCTGTGAGCCATGGCCGCTGAGCCTGCGCGTCCGGAGCCTGTGCTCCGCAACAGGAGAGGCCACAACGGTGAGAGGCCCACATAACGCAAAAAAAAAAAAAAAAAAAAAAAAAAAAAAAAAAAAAATTAAAGCAGAAAAATAATTGTTACTTCAATAAAAGCAAGTTAAATTTTCAGAAAAAGTTGATAAGTGCTCCAAAAGGCAAAAGCAAAAACAAAACAAAACCTTTAAATCAGACCACCTCAAAAGTCGAGGAAAAGACTAGAGATCTGGAAGGATTCTGCACTCAGAGTGCTGTTACTCCCGATCCACCTGGAAAAAAAGACCCCGACACTGCAAAATAGATACAACGCGTTAAGTACGGCTCCGGCAGGAAAGATACAGAATTGGTGGACCCTCCCTGTTCAAAGAAAAGATGACAGGATAGAATCAAATGACAAAATCAAAGAGGAATAAACATGCACGTGTGTTTCAGATAAAAACAAAGGCTCATGCGCACATGTACATCTTGCCATGATTCTCTGCGTTAACTGACCTGTGGGTCAGCTGGACCCCTGGGTCTAGGTTGGTCCTGCATTAAAAAGCAAACAACAGCCCGAGAGTGCGCCCTGTTCCTGGGGGGACGTGGGACAGTCGCCAGCGGTCACCTCTACGGGAGACTGGGGCCTGGGCAGCAGAGAAACTGAATTCAATTCACATCTTTTAGTGTGATTACGATGTTTTCCCATGTGCAAAAATTAAATTTATTTTTATATATTTGTGTGTAACGTTTAAAAACAAATCAAAAGGGAAAAAATGAAGCCGAGGTCTGCTGGAAACACGTTAACACCAGCAGCAACGCAGGGATGGACCTCGGCGTACAATCATGCAGGATATTAGCTTCGGGGTCTGGAAAGCAAGAAGGGTCAACCTTTGAGGTCCCTTCAGGCTGATGATTATATGAAACACTAGTTTACCCATGTTTTTACTAAACACTGCCCACCAGTAACAGCCTTGAGGAGGGAGGGCCTGGTTGAGGGTGAAGCCCAGGGTGAGGCCGAGGTCCAGGTCCACCTGCCTCCACCCCACCCCCCCGTATTAATCCCACAAGTATTTCACAAGCATCTCCTGCATACTGGGGCCCCTCTGGGGGCCCCTTTAAAGGCAAAAATTGACCTGTCACCCCCTTGCTTAAACACTGACTTCTCTCTGCCTGGTGGTGCAACGTGTGCCCACCTGTGACCTGGTGCAGGGCCCCTGTTCCACCGCCGGGCCCTCCTCACCACACCCCTAATACTCTGGTCACAACTCAGTACCTGGTGGCTGGGACCCCCACCCTCACCCCTTAATTGTCATTAATGTCCCAGGTCAGGAAGCCCCAGCAGCCCCTCTGCCCCACATACTTGAGTTTCCTTAGCTCCCCGGGGCACATCCCCGTCCACCCCTCACCACCTGCCCGCAGGTACCCACGGTCTACCCTCTATCCACAGCGCGAGGAACACTGCAGGCAAACACTCCATTCATTCACTCAACAAACACTGAAGCAATCATCCATTCAAGCCAGCCGGCAGGGAGGGGTCTTTGATCCCAGCAGGGGAAACAAAGGATAAAATAAGCAGGACCCACACCGCATAAGACAGGGAGGAACAGAAAACAGGCAAAGAAAGGACAGGAAGTGTGGGGCTGTGAGGTGAGACGGGAAAGCCTCCTGGAGGTGGCAATCCAATCCAGACCTGAAGGAGGCGAGGGCACAGCCTGGGGCTGGGGAAGAACCCCAAGGAGAGCAGGGGAAGAGGTGGGGGGGTGCAGGAAGGACCCCGCTTTCACTCTGCGGGGGTCAGGGAGAGCTCTGCCCAGAACCGCGCAAGGGCACAGCCCTGGCCACTCTCATTTGGAGGAGCAGGAAATCCACCTTCTTCTGGAAAGAAGGCCATGGTCTCCATCCATCTCAAAGGACAAGCAGGCCTCATGCCGGAGGGAAGAAAGGAGGGCCTGCACCTTGACCGTGCAGCGCCCTCACCTGCGAGCCTGCGCGGGATACGAGCCGGGCTCGCGGCAGCCTTCCCCCCGAGATCCGAGACCCGAAGGAACCCCAAGCCCTGACCCCCCTGGCGCGCCCGTCACCCGTCGGTCGGGTCACTTGTTGCGCGCCTGGAGGATCAGGCTCCGAACTCACGTGTCACACTCTTCTGGACACCAGCGCCTCCCTTTAGCAGTCTGGACCATTTTATGGCTCTTCTGGTGAGTATCGTCAGATAGGTGGAAAAAAATTCTTCATAAGCTGCATAATCAAAGTCCTCAGGCCTTTCAAACCCGTACGGATCGATCCTATGACACAAAAAGACCCAGAGTAAAGTTCCGCGCGCACGTGGAACGTGGGACCTGCGGCGCCCGGCGCCCGGGGCCCCCCGTGGGGGGCGCGTGTTCCGCCCCACCCTCCCGGGTGCAGGAAGGGGCGGCGGGCCGAGCGCGGGCGCGTGCGCAGCGCAGGGGCCGCCCAGGGGCGCGCAGGCGCCGGGCACCACCGCGCCCGCCGGCTCCACGCCACCGGCACTCGCGCCCGCTACCCCGGGCTGGGCCAGGAGCGCCCGGGCCTCGTGCGCCTACCTGGGGACGCGGTCCCGCGCCGCCTGCGCGCGCCCCGCAGACTCCATGCCGAAAGGGGCGGGAGGGGGCGCCCGGGCCGCGGGGCCGGGGGTGCCAAGTCCACCTCCCGGGACTCGGGGCGCCTCCGGTCTTTCCGCCGGGCCGCGGGCGCCGGGAGGCGGGGCTGGCGGTGGGGGAGGGGCGGGGAAGGAGGGCGGGGGGGAGGAATGGGAATGTCAGGGGAGGGCGGGGGCGCGGCTGGCGCGGGAGGGACAGGGCGGGGCCCGAAGGGATGAGGGGGCGGGAGGGGCTGCACCTGCTCCTGCGCCAGAAGCAGCTGGAGCCCGGAGCCTGGGAGGGAGGAGGCCGGGAGGAGCCCGAGGCCGGGAGGGAGGAGGCACGGGATGGGGGATGGTGGACCGGGGGCGGGATGGGGAGACCGGGGTGGGTGGGATTTGCGGCACCTGGGGCGGGACTGGGGACTCAACCTGGCAAGGCTGGCCGGACAGGTGCGGCGGGTACCACCCCTCATCCCCCACCCCCTGGCCTTTCGGGCCTGGAGCAAAGGTTGGAGGAGATCAATCCAGTTTGGAGTCTTCTGACAGCACTCCAAACCTCAGTGACCCGCAGGTCCAAAGGCCGGCGTTCTGACCTATGACTGCTATTTTAATGTTCTTTTTGCAGAAAAAGGTCGTCTTATTTTTTACTTGGTCTTTTTCAACCTACACTTAAGACCTGAGAGCAACACATAAACAAGTGGATTTTTTTTAATTTATTTTTTTGGCTGTGTTGGGTCTTTGTTGCTGCGCGCGGGCTTTCTCTAGTTGCTGTGAGCGGGCGCGGAGCACGGGCTTCAGTAGTTGTGATTCGCGGGCTCAGTAGTTGTGGCTTGCAGGCTCTAGAGCGCAGGCTCAGCAGTTGTGGCGCACGGGCTTAGTTGCTCTGCAGCATGTGGGATCTTCCCGGGCCGGGGATCGAACCCGCGTCCCCTGCATTGGCAGGTGGATTCTTAACCACTGCGCCACCAGAGAAGCCCCAAGTAAGTGGATCTTCATCCCTGCAGCCCCACCCCCAGGGAGATCTGCCCTGTCCCTCCCCGCCTCCCCAAACCAGACTAGGGGAGGAGGTCCAGCCCCTCCACAGACACCTGCCTCCAACCCTGTCCCTGGGCCAAGCCCTGCCGGGACCACAATGTCCAAAGAGCTGGCTGGCTGGGGCTCCTCCAGCCCAGTTGATGGATGGTGGGCTGGGCCCTGCAGAATTGCCATCTGGGGTGACCTGGGGTTAACAGCCCACACGTCTGCTCTGCTCCCCAAAGGGGCTCCCTCCTCCCACTGCCTCTTCCCACTTCTGCGCACATCTTGGCCGCATGAGTCACCTCTGTGCGCCGCCTGCGATTGAACAGAAATGCGATCCCAGCCTTGCGTGCCTTTTACTTTGAGGGAAACACCAGCAGATGTGAGCACCGTGGTTACCATGTTGAGTGTCCACTGCTCCCCTTGATACTGCAGGACAGCCCTGGTTTAGGACAGCATCTTTCTCGGTCCCTGTTCACCACTGCACTGTCCCCACATTTCCATATCGTGGCGTGAAAACCATATCTAAACCGCTTTTCGTATTTGGGAGGCCATCGAGGATTTGCCCAAACTGTCATTTTGAATTTGCCTTGGAAACGTGGTGAGGTGAAAGGGGGTTTAAGATGCTTTAAATTGAAGATTTACAGCACTTTTTTAGCCTCAGCCCTCCACGTGCCAAGGGTCCTTTTTAAGAAGCGGGTTCAGACCGTAGGCAGATCAGGCAAATCAGAAAAGACACCATCTCTGCACACGTCGCGTGGCCACCTAGCTGTGCAGGGCCCACTCCACCAGGGCCTGGCAACTTCGGAGACAGTGTCTTACTGGGGATCTAGATGTACTTTCTCGTGACAAGTGCCTATAAGCCGAGGCTGGGCGTGGTGGAAACGGGATTGCCAGCATCCGCTGCAAATCTACCTGGGCTGTTGTGAACCAGCCTGGCTGGCCCTTAACACTGGTTTTTCCGGAACATTCCATCTGAGGGCTAAGCAAGGAGCCTGGAAAGTAATTTGAGGAACATACCTGTCCCTAAGCTGGGGACGTCTGTCTGTCCATTTCCATGGAAGTCTGTAGGAAATTAGTGTTCCACTGAACATGAGCCCAAATGCCCCCCATTTGCTGGTTCTGGGGAGACTTTCCAAGCCCTCGGCTCAGTTCACAGTATCCCTTTCAACACCCACCTCCTTGGCCCTCCCGCCAACAGGGCGCCTCCTTCTGCAGACTCCAGTCCGCAGGCAGGGTGACTTACCCTCCCACCAGCGCAGGGGTGCCCCTCGGCCCACGCGGTGCCCACGCGGTGCCGGTCTTACAAATCATCAAGCACCAGCCCTGCCCCGCCCCCGGCGCCCCGCCCTCCTGTCTCTGCCCCGCCCCTTTCCCTGGCAGCCGCCTCTGCCACCCTGGACGGGGCTGCTCCCAGTTTCGGCAAGTGACTCCCTGAATTCCCCACCCGTTCCGGCCTTTCTCTGGGGCCCAAACCACATTTCCTACTCCCTGTCTCCAAGAGCATGTCCGGTACGGCTGCCCTCACTCCTCTCGTGCCCCAGAGTAGCCCAGCGCGCAGCCCCGCTGGCCCAGCCCAGCAGCTCCCCTGGCCTGGCGGGCCTGGCGGGTACTTCCTGCTCCCCCTCGGCCTCGTTTCCTAACTCCTGCCCTTCTCAGGCGCTTTCCAGCCTCCGTCTCCCACTGTGTCCTCACTGCTCCCTGGTCCCGGCCCCAACAGGAAACACAGAGCACGGATACGGGCACTTGGACTTGAGTGTGCTAGCCGTACCCCCGACCGAGGGCATTTGGGGCCACATGAAACGAGGGCGAGCGTTAGATAAGAGGGGGCCGCCCTCCAGGAAAGTGGAAGTGACGATCCGGGGAGAAAGCACCCGTGTCCGAGGTGGCCAGGAGGGTCCGCAGCCAGAGGGCGGTTTGAAGGCTGCTGGCCCCCGCCTCGCAGCGTCTGCCAAGCCCCCCACCTGGGAGCAAGAGGCAGCCGGACCCCTGTGTCCTCGGTGCCCCTCCATCCACCTCCAGACGCCCGGTGCCCTGAGCGTCCCGGGCACCCTCACCGGCCAGATGCCCTTCCCCCACAGCCTGTGCGTGTCCACACAGGCAGGGCACACCCAGAGGAAGGGAACCAAATTGGGCACGGCCCCTCGGGGCGAGGGCATGCCCGGGCTGGGGTGCCGCCGCTCCTGGTGCCCCGCTGCCCCCCGTCAGGCCGCTAGAGGAGCCTGCTCTGCAGCCCTAAAGCTACCCGCCCAGGGTTCCCGGCTCCTCGGGGGAGGCTGGCCACCCCCAGCCCAGTGTCCACTCAGCACCCATCGGACGCCCCTCCTCCTGCAGGGACTCCCCGTTCTTGTCGCCTGATTGTAAGAGCTGCTGCCGTTTGAAGTAAGACGTGCCGTCAGAACTCAAGTTCTGGGGGTGCCGGTCCCCCCTAAGACTAATGCAAAGTCCAGGCAACGTCATCTATCACTGTGAAGACCTGAGGGTAATGAAAGGACCATGGTAACAACATCCAAACCTGGTGGTCACTGAGGGTCAGGGTGGGCCGGCCTCCAGGCACTGCGACCTCGCCACGGGGAAGTCGGATGGACGGTCCGAATTGCAGCAGCACTGCTCACACCATTTCCAGTAAAGTACTAAGCCCAGTTTGTTTGTTTGGTTTTGTTTTGTTTTGTTTTTGCGGTGTGCGGGCCTCTCACTGCTGTGGCCTCTCCCGTTGCGGAGCACAGGCTCCGGACGTGCAGGCTCAGCGGCCATGGCTCATGGGCCCAGCCGCTCCGCGGCATGTGGGATCCTCCCGGACCGGGGCACGAACCCGTGTCCCCTGCATCGGCAGGTGGACTCTCAACCACTGCACCACGAGGGAAGCCCGATAATTAGTTTTAAATGGCGCACAGTCCGCCCGCTGTGCGCCGCCTGGGCTCCTGGTCAGAGGCCACCACGGGCACAGCGGGATTAATGTGCTCAGAGGGTCCTCACAAGGCCATCCACTCCTACACGGCTCCTACCCTTCCCGGAAAGCAAGCAGGGCCACGTGCAGAGTCATGGGTACACAATTAAGGACCTGGGGGGGCGGGGCATAGAAATGACCCACGTGGGGAGGTCTTGAGGTTTCTAGTGACCCCGCCAGATGCCCACGTCTCCCACGCAGGCCAGCAGCGAGTGCAGGAGGCCTGGGGCTCAGGGCGGTTTCATCATCATGTCCCTTCCATCCCTCCTGCCCTTTCCTTATCCCTTTGGGTGAGGTCCAAGCAGGGACCACAGCTGGCACCAGACAGTCCCAGGAACACCAGGCCACATGATCACCCTATGTGGGCCTCCCCGTGGCTGCAGGGGTGGGCACTCGGGTCCTGGAGGCTCGCCCCTTAGGTGGGTGACCCTGGCCGGGCTGTGTCACCTAGTGCACAGAAGGGCTCAGGGAGAAAACCTCGGGCTCAGCTGGTGCTGGGGTTGCTGGCCAGTGCTGAGAGGACCCCCACCCCCGGGGGCCCCGTGTGCCCCGCAGGAAGTCACATCCCTGTCCTTTGAAGAAGAAAACAGGTCTAGGGAGACGGCAGGACCAAAGTCTCCCGCTCGGGGCGGGGTGATTACGGATTACCCCGTGGGGAGGGCGTGGTTCTAGAGCACGAAGGCAGTCAGGGCCGCTTGTCCTCACACGCCTGCTGTGTGTCTGGCCTCCCCACTCCTTGAATACCGACTTCAAGCGTCAGGCGCTTTGCAGGCTCTGGGATCGGAGGAAGCTTATGGTCTGCTTCAGGAGACAGTTTTATGAGAGTGTAACCTGTAAATAAGACACATTTTTATCATGAGATGAAATGAGCCTCTTGCGGAACAAGGGCTGTGAAGCCACCGGGCGTGTACAGAGGCCACAATAAGTTCCTGTGTTTGTTTTTCCGGCCGCGCCGTGTGGCTTGTGGCGTCTTGTTCCCCGACCAGGGATCAAACCTGGGCCCTCACCGTGACGGCACAAAGTCCCAACCACTGGACGGCCAGTGAATTCCCCACAACAAGGTTTCCTAGGAGACGCCGTGACACGGGACAGACAGCAGGGGCAGGAGGCCCCCGGGGGCAGCTGGGAGCCTGTCCTGAGGGGACTGACAGGCAGACAGGCAGAAGGACTGGAGGATGCCAGGCTGGGCAGGTGTCCCCTTCCTCTGTAACAGAAGCCCCACCTCCCAGCACCAGCTGGTGGCTGAAACAACAGAAGTTTATTTCTCCCCGTCCTGGAGGCTGGAGGCCCAAGGCCACAGTGGCGACAGATTCTCCTATGTCTGGGCCGTACTCGGCCGTCTCCTCCCTGTGTCCCCACGTGGTCATCCCCTGTGCGTGTCTGTGTCCTGATCTCCTCTTCTTATTAGGACATGTGGGATTAGGGCCACCCTAGTGACCTCATCTGACCTCAGTCACCTCTTTAAAGGCCCCGTCTCCAAATATGGTCACGTTCAAAAATATTTCTAGTCTTGAAAAATAACAGCACTCTCCACTTTGGGATTTAAGAGAATAAAATAAAGAGAAAACGTTCCAAAGGTTACACATCCAGAGAAACCCACTTCACTTCCGCCCGAAACAGGGCTGACAGATTCCGCAAATAACATACACACTCGGGGCACCCGGTGTGGGACATGCTTACACTTACGTGTAAGTGTTCACGTGTGTCTGCACTTCAGTTGTGACCGGCGTTCCAGCTGGCAACGCTGTCCCGAAATCCTATGAAACTGTGACCTGCTTTCCTTTGAACAAGAGGTAGGGAGATCTTTTCCCCTTGAGAATTTTTCTCGAGGCTGTCCTCCCAGGAAGAACAATCGCGTCCTTTGTTTCTGACAGTCTGAGCACAGCTTCTGTCGCCCACAGAGTTGACAGCACCTCCGCCTTCGATGCAAGGCGGGTTCCATTCTGCTCTGCAACCGGGGCTCAGGGTGAGGTCTCAGGACTGCCCAGGTCAGGAAGTGGTGAGGCGTAGGATCTCGAGACCGTGGGAAATGTTCTGAATATACAAAGATGCCCGTCAACAGCCCACCCTAGGAGGCCGCTCTTTACAATATTAACTTTAAGGTAAATACCGGAGGCCAGACCCGGAATGGTGTCATGTTTGATCCTATTCAAGCATGAGCAGACTGCTGAGGGATCTCTGTGTGCGGAGCGTCGCTCACCCAGGTTCATCCAAGACACTGTGATCACTGTAAGGTGAATGCAGATCTAAACCACAAATTTTAATTTAACATTTTCCCTGTGGGGGAGGGATGGACTGGGAGTTTGGGATGAGCAGATGCAAACTAGTATGTATAGGATGGATAAACAATATGGTCCTACTGTAGAGCCCAGGGAGCTCTATTCAATATCCTGGGATAAACCACAATGGAAAAGAATATGAAAAAGAATGTGTGTGTGTGTGTGTGTGTGTGTGTGTGTGTGTGTGTACATGAAACACTTTGCTGTACAGCAGAAATTAATACAACATTGTAAATCAACTATGCTTCAATAAAATAATTTTTTTTTTTTTTGGTGGTACACGGGCCTCTCACTGTTGCGGCCTCTCCCGTTGCGGAGCACAGGCTCCGGACGCGCAGGCTCAGCGGCCATGGCTCACGGGCCCAGCCGCTCCGCGGCATGTGGGATCCTCCCGGACCGGGGCAGGAACCTGCGTCCCCTGCATCAGCAGGCAGACTCTCAACCACTGCGCCACCAGGGAAGCCCTAAAATAAATTTTTTAAATAAAAAATAAATGAGATAAAATTTCCCTAGTGCAAAGAGGGTGCGCCCCTTCCCTCTTTGATGTGATTAAAACTCTAAAGCCTCCAGGCAGGTTTGCACCCGCAACGCCTTTCTTGGGCTGCGGCCGGCGGTCTCTGAAGTGTGGATGTGGAGGACAGTCCCCTCTGGGGAACGTCAGCCAGGAGCAGGTTTGCGCGATGCCACTTCCTCTTGTGGAGAAGGCAGGAGTTTCACTTCTCCTGCCACGCGTCGAGGGTGCCGTCTGGGGTCTGCTTCCCAGAGCTCAGTGGATTACAGGGAGGTGTACGTTCTGCCCAAAGCTCGTTGGAGGGGAGAACTGTTTTCTTTGCCTTCCGCCTTTCTGGACAGGTTTTCTGGGCTAGAAGACGCTTGGTTGTTCATTTTGTTGTGAGGCTGGCGTGCCGCTTGGGGATTTGGGTGGAGGCGGCCCCACTGGGGAGCACAGACTCGCGGTCCAAGGGGAGCGATGCCTCTGCCTAAAGCTTCCGGTAGCTCTGAGACCACCTTCCTTCTTCCAATACCTGCCGACGCCCAGACCCCAGCCCTTTGTGGGCTCTGGTCCTGCGTTTTCTACAACGCTGTCTTACTCCTGCTTTCCAGGGGCTCCGACGGGTTACACTCTTGTGCGCATCTCCTTCCAGACCTTCTAACCTGTGTAGGCAATAGAACAGCACGCACGCGTGCACACACATGTACGTATGTACACACACACCTATACACGTGTGCACACCCCACAGTACAGTGCACACATGTACACACACACACCGCGCGCGCACACACGTGTGCACACACACCGCGCGCGCACACACACACTCTTTGAGGCTCTCGTTCCACGTAACCTTGGAGCCTTCCTTGAATCCTCAACCCACCCTCACTCGGTGACCCAGTCCTGCCCTTTCTACCACCTCTAAGAGCAGGAATACATGTTGCTAGGCAAGCTGCTTCCCTTGTGCCTTAGTTGAAACCTGCAGTTGAACACATGGTGCTCGATAACAGGACCCCACCCGAGAGTTCATCCTGCACGGTTCAGCTACGTGACGATTAAGGACAAGAATCGAATCCACAGTGACTGAAAGGGGAGCAGTAACTCCGTGCTACCTGTGGAGGGGCAGGTGCCGCGACGCTCCCTTTGGGGTGGAGACGGCCGAGGCGGCCTTGTACGCCCCCGGCTCCGCCTCCCTGTGCGCACCCTCCAGCCCCGCCCGCGCCCGCGCCCCCGCCCCGCGGCCACCCAGGAGAGGACCCTGCCCAGGCGGGAGCCGATCCTGGTTCCGAGGGGAGGGTCGGGCCCGGGTCCTGGTGCGGGAAGGCTGGGGGCCCCGCGTTCCCGCCTGGCACACGGGGGGTGCCTCGGCGTGATGAGCAGCTGAGCCACGCGCCCATCCCAGTTCTCCCGGCCCGGGTCTGCACACCTCGGGCACGCGCAGATCCCGGCGCCGGGTTCCCGGGCCCGCAGTGCCCTCTGGTGGCCCCGGTGACGCCGGCCGTCTCTCCCAGGACTGAGCGAGTCTGTGCCCAAACGGCTTGGAGCCCTCCAGCCGGTGACCTCGGCCTCGCGACTCGGGGACGGGCAAACGCGGCCCGGATGTGTGGGAACTGGGGCCAGGTTCCCAGGACTCGAGCAGGGCAGCTCCTCCCCTGTCCCCTGGCGCTTGGAAACAGGAATAAAAGTGTCTCAGATGCGTTTAGATTAACTTAGGAAACAGTGACACATAAAAACGAGAACAAGAAAAGTACCTGCAATTCTCTATTGTCGCCGCTGCTGCAGCCGCCAGCGCCCACAGGCGTCAGGACTTGCTTATTTCATTACTTGCTGTCATCCACCCTCGGGGCGAGCACGGGAACAGCATTGGTCGGCTGATTTCTTCAGCCTTGTTTCTGAAAGGTTTAAAATTCTCCTCTGGCTGTGGGTTCCTGGCAGGTCCACACTTCCTGCAGGTTGACTCGCCGTGGAGCAGTCCCCAGGGCGGGCCCTTGCCTGTCAACACGACCCCACATGGCCCGCGACACACGCGTATTTGGTCCGGGTTCCTGGCTCTGAGCGCCCACAACCCTCGGACTTTGCTCTTGTTGTTCGTGAGAAGCCCCTTTGGACCTCGAGGCGGCAACTTGGGAGCTGAGGGCTGATTGCCAGGGAGACCAACCCCGTGGTCAGCGGTGTCGAAAATAACCAACACACAATCTGTAAGAGGAACAGAAGAGAGTTTCCCGCGAGCCAAGCTGAGGACTGTGGCCCAGAACACCGCTTCGCAGGTTACTCTGAGGATCTGCTCCGGAGACGCAGGGCTGCCAGCGCGGTTTTATGTCTTGTCCGGACAAAGGACATCAAACAAGTCAGGGATCCCTTCCTTCACGTCTGGAAAAACCCGAAACAACAGACCAGCACGTGCACATCAAGTCAGCGTGGCCTTGGCACCTGGGAAGGGACTCACCCTCCAAGGAGGACCGGGAAGGGAGGCATTTCATCTTTATTTTTAACGTGGACATTCCTGACTTCCGGTCACTGTGCCCTTTTCTCTAATAATTAAACAAATGTACAATGTATGTTTGATAGGCCAAAACCAGGCTACTTTAGTTGCATAAAATTCGCGTTAACTCACAGCTAAGCCAGGATGACCTCCCCATGCCTGGCATGTGAACGTTTCTTTCATCAGGGCGTTGGAACCTTTAGCTTCAGCGCCGACCCCGGGGAGCGGGGGGAAGCTGGAGGCTGAGTTAACCACAATGGCCAGTGATTTAATCAGCCCTGCCTGGTAAGGGACTCGCCATGAAACCCTAGACACAGGGTTTAGTGAGCGTCTGGGTTGGTGGACACATCGGGGTGCCCGAGGGTGGCGCACCCCAGCCCCGTAGGGACAGAAGCCCCCGTGTCAGGACCTGTCGGGACCTCACTCTACAGACCTCTTCACCCAGCTGTTCATCTGTAAGCTTTGTAATAAGCTGGTAGCAGTAGGGACGTGTTTCTCTGAGTGCTGGGAGCAGTTATAGCAAATTATCAAACCCGAGGAGGGGTTGTGGGAACCCCGATTTATAGCCACATGAGATAGAAGTGGGGGCGACCTGGGGACCCACCACTGCGATTGGGGCTGAGCCTGTATCTGTGGGGTGGATGGTGTGTCCGAACTGAACTGGTCCTACAGTCGTAGGACCCGGCTGGTGTCCAGGGAAACAGGGGGCACGTCCGCTGTCAGAGTGTTGTGAGAAGTGATGAAATATAATAGAATTCATATTTTATGGCAAGACAAGAAAACTTTAAAGATAACATTTTTCTTTGCCCGTTTGGGCCTCCTCCCTCCTCTTCAGTCTGTGCTGTGCGTCTGCATTGACCAGACCTCCTAGGAGAGAACCTTCCCTCTTGACTGTGCGGGGCCACAATAACCCACTACTCACTTTGGACGTGCAGACCTGGACTGTGTGAACCGTCAGTATGTCATTCGACTCTAACCCTTCGTCTCAAAAACGAACCTAACTGTGCTTTGACCTCGAACGGGTGAAACAGTCTTTAGAATTTTCTGAGACTCTCCCCTGGGTTGGCTCCCACAGAATTTTCCATTTCTTTCTTGGATCAATAACTGAATAGGTTTTTTGTCGACATAAGAAAAGGCCATTTCCTTAGGCTCTTAGTTCTCTTGGGGAAAATGCCCGATGCTTTCACAGGTCGAAGGGGGATCCACAAACCCGTATCCAGCGGCGCCCACCTGAGCCCGACCAGTCCTCGCAGTAAAGGAAACACACGGCTGTGGGCTCGGGATCGGCCCTTCTGCTCTTCTGAGAAGTCCTTCCTGGGCAGAAGGAGGGGACACGGTGACCTCATCTCCTGGGTCTCCGTGCGCCAAGCAGCGTGTCGGGAGGAGAGGAGCCTGGACCGCCCCAGCCCCGCCCCCACGAGCGGCGCTGCTCTGGGGGGCGTGGCTCCCCCGCCGGCGGCCTCCTTGCCCTTACCCGAGGCCAAGGCGCTCGCCTCCCCGGATGCTCAGGCCCTGCTGCAGGCGCGGCAGCTTCCCTGGACGTCCTGGGGGCAGCGGGCACCGGGGGTGGCCGTGCTGGGGCCCTGCCTCCCATGCCCCCGGCCTCCTGTCCGCGTGGCGGCCCCGCGTCTCCCCGGGGAGCTCTGCTCCCACCCACCGGGCACCTACGCGTCCTGGGAGGCCGCTGGCTTCGCCCCAAGCCCACCCAAGGGGCTCTCCCCGCAGGCCTCTGACCGAATCTCGCCGCACGCAGCTCCTGGCCCTACGGCTGCTTCCTGACGGGAAATCCTGCCCCCTTCGTGCAGCCCTCAAAGAGGCAAGGACGAGGTGTGCGATGAGCATCACATTCTACTTCCTATCTTGAAATTATTTCCAGCTGAATTCTCAAAGGAGAGAATACCACAAAATATATTTAGTAATTTTTGTCTAATGAATCATTTTAGAGTTATTTGCACACACAGGAGGATAAAACAAGGAACACTGAATCAACAGCCCAGGGTTTATACGTAATCAAACAATTAAAAGATCATGACCAAATGGCAAAGACGCCCTCATTACAAAAATAAGAAGTGACGCTGAGTTTGTAAACTTCCGAACGATGCTGTTCCCGATGGAGCGTCTGAAATAAAACGCACTCTTGTGATTCCGGCGATGGTGTCTCCTCTGTGAGCTGCACGTGTGTACAGGCGGGGCTCGCGGACGGCTCTGTAAACAGTCGGAGCTGTAAAGCACTGAATCGAGGTGAAGGTCAACGAGCTACTCCAATACGCGAAAGTGAACGTCCACTAAGATGCTGATATAAACATCAGCCCACCCACTTCTGCAACAGTTGTTTCAACCCGGGGCGCTCGAGCGTCTTTCTTTTGTAGAGAAGACTGTCACTCTCCGACTTTACGGTCTAGGACAATGTGATGCCCGCTGACCTCCCAGTAAATCCTCAGGAAAAATCGCTCTCGGTTCTTTCCTGTGGGGTCGCCAGGCGTGGGCAAGCGGAGGGCAGTGTAACCTGCAGCCGCGATCATGGAACCTGGCCCCTGGGGCTGCAGACTCGCCCTGTGCCTGCCAACGTCGAGGGGAGCTCCATGTACACCTTTTCCGAGGCTGCGACCCGGGTGGATTCTGGTCATGTTTCCACCACTTGTGAGACCACCGGCTGCATCTCCCGTGGACGTTCTGGTCTATTTAAAAAGGGAACACCCAGCGAATATAGCACTTTTATCTCCTCCATCTGTCATCACGTTCTTTGCCAAACATTGCCTCAAATACTTTGTGGAACGAAGTAGAAATAAATAAAAAGAATAAACCAGATGGGGCCGCCAGGTGCAGTAGGTAGCGGGAAGGGAAACTCCAGCTCCAGCAGAGATGCCGGCTGTGAGCAGGTGTGGCCGAGGGACGACGGAAAAGGCCCAGGGTCCGGGCCTCTGCTGGGACCCTTCCCTGTGCTTTGTCCAAGGAGCCTCCTGGGTTCTGCAGCTCCAGGGGGCCGACCCCAAGCCTGGTGTAGGCTTCCCGAGACTCCTGGGGTGGGGGCAGCCTGGACCCCCGCAGCCCACGTGCTGACCACCCTCCTGGAGGTGGACCGGCCCCAGAGCCAGAGACCTCGGTCCTGTCCACTCCAGCTCTCAACTGGTGGGAGTGAAACTCAGCAGGTGAGACGCCCACCCCAGAGTCCCCATCCCAGAAGTTGGGGTCCTCATCCAGTTGCCCAGACACTGGACACGGGGCAGCACTGTGGGTGCAGGTAACTGTCATGCTGCAGACACCCCTGGCTGGGCCCCGAGCACTGCCTGCTCTATAGAGGGGGGGACGCATACCTGGAGGGGTGACCGAGGGAGGCCCCCTGGAGCTGCGACCCTCAAACGTGCCCAGTGTTGACGCTGAGGACGTTTCCAGTCTGCTGGATGTTAAGTTAATGGCCTGGTTGGAGAAGGGGGGGCGGCAGGAGTGAGCCCCTCCCTGGACAGAGCACAGCTGGCTGCACACCTCCTGCCTCCACCTGGCCCCCTGCCGAGCTCAGGGCCACTCGGGCCACCACGCCCGTTCATACCCTAGGCAGACCTGTCCTGGGAGGAGATGGGACAGAGCCGGTTCTTACTCAGTGCCTATCAAAGCTCAGGTCAGAAGCCTTGTCTCTGCAAGTGAACCTTCAAATTGGAGAGCAAGGGAGGGTGGGCGCCCGTCAGGGGAGCTGCTCCAGGACGAGCAGGGATCCTCCCGGGAGTCACTCAGCTGTGAGGGCCGCAAGCATCGCGGAGCCTCAAGAGCAGGGCGCGCTTTCCGCAGAGGGGTGTCATCAAAAGCATCAACGGCAGCCTGGGCGCTGGGGGAGCCCCACCCGGCGCGGCCTGGACCCCCGTGGCCCCTAAGCCCCCCCCCCACGCCAGGTTTCAGTCTGCTTCGTGGCTGCGCCTAAGGTTTCAGCTGCACACGGTGTGACCCTGTGTCTGTGCCTCAGGACAGAGGCTGAGGGAACCGCTCGGAGAACTAACAGCAAGACAGCGACAAAATCACCTCCAGGCAGTGTGATGACCGACCAGTGGTTTTTATTTCCGTCCTTGTCCTTCTGTACAGTGTTCAAACATTCTAGACAGAAAGTGCATCGTCTAAGTGACAGAAAGGGCTGCAACTGAGCAACGTCTCTGGCGGGAAACACTCGGACGCTGTGCGGGAGGGCAGCGGGGCTGGAGTGTGCACTCCGTCACCGACCTGCGCCCCGTCCAGGGCCTTGCAGGCCCTGCAGACCCCGAGGAGGCTGCTGTGATGATGGCGGGTCAGACGAGACTGGGTTACTTTTCTCACCAGTTTCTTAATGAAACCGTCCTGGGAATCGTGCACCTGAAAACAGCCTTTTCGCGGCTCTGACGGTCGCTGTTCTCTGGAGTCGACTCCCCCTGGTTCGCTGGCTCCGGCCAGGCTTGGGTGGACAGAGAGGCCACACCTGGATCCCAGTGGCTCCCTGACTGTCAGGCGGCTGTGGGGCCATGGACGCAGCCCCCCGCCCCCCGGTGGTCGCCATGTCAAACCGAAGCCCTCTGACTCTTTCCAGGACCGGCAGGGCCAGTCGGGGCCACTCACCACCCTGGCCGTGTCTGAGCCAGGAGGGGTCATGTCAGCACCTGCTGGTGACCCCGCAAGAGGCAGAGTGCCCTCAAAACCCAAGGCCACGCCCCAGGAGGGGACGGGACAGATGCACGGGAAGTCCAGCCCCGAAGGTCAGAACTTCCTGTGCAGAGACGGGCGTGAGCCTGACGCCCGTGAAGACGCCAGGTGTGGGCGGAGTGTACTGGCCGCAGGGCTCCCGTCCTCCCAGGGCCACTCACGACAGAGGACACGACCCCGCAGACCGGGCGCCGGCGCTCAGGGCCGAGGGTCACCGGGAGGAAGGAAAGGGAGTGAGGCCTCGGGCCACTGGCTCCCGTGAGGGCCTCACTTTGGAAGCGCGAACGTGTCGTTGGCCCTGAGGATGGCTGGTCTAAAGGACAGCTCGAAGGACCTCTGGTCGCTGAAGCTCTGGGCTCTGTACTTGGACAGGTGTGCGCCCCTGCCGCCGCGTCCACGTCCCTGTGTGCCCCTCCCCGCCCCGGTGGTGTCCGGGGGCCCCCCCGGGGCGGGGGCGCGAGCCGTGTGGCAGCCCCCTAGCACGGCCGAGGGCACTGCAGAGCCTGGCGCTGGCCGGGGGCCGGGGGCCGTCGGGCTCTCGCCCTGCCCGCATGGCTCTCCGCGAGCCCCCTGACCACCCCTGGAGGCTGCTGGTCTCTGGGACGCCTCATTTTTGCCTGCGGGGGGCGCCACCTCTGCTGCCTTGCTCTCAGGCTGAGCCGAGTCAGGGGGGGCCGTCCTGCCAGCCTGGGCCTGGGCAGGGTGTGCCGGGCTCCCTGGGTGGGGAGGAGCTGGGGTCTTTGCAGCCGGGGCCCCATGTCCCCGAGGAGGGCCCTCTGTGTGCCTCGCCTGCTGCCTCTGCGGCCACTCTGGGCTCTTCCCAGTGCGCCAGCCGGGAGCTTCCACCGGGGCCGCCGGGTCGCCGTCCACAGCCTCTTCGGCCCCACTCGAGTGGGCCTTCTCGCCTCGAAGGCCTTCTCCCTTCCTTCCAGGACCGGCCAGCCTCGCAGCCCCTGGGGGCCCCTCCTCTTGCCCACGGTGACTTCTTCCGCCCAGGCTGGCCCTCTCCCTGCCCGCGACTTCCCTGGGGGCCTGGAGGTCGAGGCGCTTCTGGGCCACCCGGTCCGCCCTTGGCCCATCCGCCGCTGTGGACGTGGGGGGAGGTTGGCGGGAAGGCCCAGCACTGGGAGGAAGCTGTTCCCCGGGGAAGACGCACGTCCCGCCCTTGGCCTGCTGGCTCCCAGAAGGCGGTGGCCCAGTGCCCAAAGCGCGGCTTGGAGTCCCCGCCACGTGGCTCCCCTGTGGCACCGGGAGATCTGGGGCTGGAGTCGGGGGCTTTGGGCTGCCCCCCCGAGGGCTCTGCCACACAGCGCCTGAGAGTCTGCCCCCAGCTGCCACCTTCCTTTCTCCTGCGGCCAGTTCACCTGGAGCTGCCACGCGGGGCTCGACAGGCAGGGTCTGGGTGCCGGCGGCCTCCCGAGGCGGGGCGGGTGGGGACCCCGAGGCTCTGCACACGCTGCCGCCCCCGGGCTGGCGATCAGGCTCCTCGGCCGCGAGACCTGGGCCTGCGGGCCGGGCGGCGCCCCTTTCCTCCTGCTCCTTGGCCGCCCTGTTTCCGGGGCTCAGGGCGTCACCTGGCACCGGGGCTGGGGGGCTTTTGGAGGCCCCTGCAGCCGTCACCCGCCCGGGGGCGTTGACACTCCTCGGCTGTGTTCGTTCAGTTAAGGAGCTCGCTCTGTTCTCACCAGGATCACGGCTGGCGCTCCCTTCAGCCGTCAGCGGGGGCCGGGCTGGCTCCGGGGACGACGGGGGCCCCCTGTGTCCTTCCTGCTCACGAGGGGGGCTCTTGTCCACCGAGGGCAGATTCTCAGGCCTCCTCCCGTCCTGGGCCGGTGCTTCTGGCCTCATGGAGACACTCACCTCGCTCCTCCTGGGAACCCTGGGCGCCAGCACTTGCTGACCGCCGGGGGCACAGCCGGCAAGTCCCCTCCATCGGTTTTCCGAGGCCGCGGACCGCTGTGATGAGGTGCTGGCGTCATCAACAGGCCTTTCCTCCCGTCCTGGCAGCAGAGGCGTCTTAGAACTTAGCTGGGAAGCGTCCTCTCCCCAGGTGTCCTGGTGCTTCGGGAGCCTGTGTGAAGTCCCAGGGCTGCGTCTGGTTTCCTTTCCTCCAGGGGAACTTTTCTGCGGTTTCGTCGTGGGAACTGCCTCGGGGACGTCTGGACCATGGCAGGCAGCATCCTGCGGGGGCGCTGTGAGCGTTGGCTGTGCCCCTGGGCCCTGCTGTGGCAGGGTGGGCGGGCTCAGACCTGCCCTCGACGGGGCGCCCCTGCTTCCACCCTCGGCCGTAGTGGGAGGTGAAGCTCCTATATTTCCAGTCACACCCTCTCCTCCCAGAAGACGCCAGCCTTGGTCTTCAGGGCCTGCTGCCCTCTGCAGGGTGGCAGGAGGGGGCGGCACCGTGTGGACAGCCGGCAGTCTGGCCGCGACCTGTGGAGGCTCCATGGCTGGCTGTGTGCGCTGCGCGGCCTGGGCTGCGTGCGCCGCGAGTGGAGGGAATTGTCCTGGCGCTCTCTCTTCTGGGCAATTCTCCTGGACAGCGAAGAGGGGCTCTGGCTCCGAGTCTGCAGTCATACTTTCCGTTTCATCCTCTGAACTGCAGACGGTCAGGGTGACTTCAGGGGCAGCCCCTGCTCTGCCCCCCACGAGCCCCGGCGGGGGGCCCAGCCTTGCTCCCCTCTTCCCCTGGGCAGCCCCCGTCCTGTCGCCTCTCAATGTCGCCGTGCCCCCCGGGCTGGCTGGTCCCCGTGGGCTCAGCTCGGGCTCGCAGCCAAGAAGGACTTCACGCCAGGGGGAGACGGGAGAGGGGACTGCCCTGGGGACACCCTCGGGCCCCGTACCTGGGAGCAGTGTTTCCGGGCCGTCCCTGGGGGCGGTCGCCCGGGGCGCGGAGGGCTGCCCCCACCCTGGCGCTTGGCTCCCACCGGGCGTCTCTCGCGCGCGGGGGGCCGTGCCCGTTTCTGCTCTGGGCGCGCGGCGCAGATCCGCGTGGGCGACTCTGGCGCCGTGGGACATCCAGCTGCGGGGGCCGCAGACGACGGTGGCGACGCTGAAGGGCAGCAGGGGCTCGGCCGAGCCGGCCAGGAAGCGGGCGGGGGGCGCCCGGATGCAGCTGCTGGCCAAGGTGGCCAAGCGGAGCACGCGGCGCTCGGGCCGGTGCAGCGGGCCCCGCGGCAGGCGCTTCGTCCTGTGCTCCTGCGCGCGCAGCGGCAGGAGGCCGGTCTCCGCACAGCGGCAGCCGCTCCGCTCAAACGTCTCCCGCAGCTTGGCCAGCGCGGCGCTCCGCCTGCCGCCCGCCTTCGGTGGAGGGCCCCTGGCGGCTTTGGGCGGCTCCGCGGGAGGCTTCTCCGCGGCCTCCTTCTCCTCCGCGGCCAAGAACACCTTCAGGATGCTCTTCACGGAGCCCCTCCCGGCGGGGAGCCCCCGGGGCCTCTCGCGACCCAGCGGCTCCCGGCCCCGTGCGGGGCGGTCGGCTCCCTCCCTGGTCTTCTCCAGGAGCTTGTGGATAGTGGCCGTCACCAGGCTCCTGCCGGGGCCCTGCCTGTCCTTGAAGATCAGCCGCCCCACCTCCCGGGTCCTCTTGAGGCGCGGCTCCCGGCCGGTGCCCATGAACTTGGCCTTGAGGAGCTGGAAGCGTGTGGGTCGCCGCGGGGCGTCCTGGGGCTCCGGCGCCGGGCCGGTCTTGCTCAGCCCGCCTTCTGCCCTCCTGGCGGGAGGAGGCCCCTGGGGCCCGTCCTCGCGGTCGCTGATGTAGAGAAGCAAACTGCTGAGGATGGCTCGGGCCGCGGGGTCGCACGTCACCCTGCTGACCTTCTTCTTTAGGGCTTGGACATCGATGGGCGTCTCCTTGCTGCAAATCCCGCCGCTCCTGGGGCTGTAGGGAAAAGAATGAATCGTCACAGATTTTATCATCGTTTTTTCCAAGGCGGCTCCTTGGAACCTTTCTTATGGGACAATCCCATTTAAAACAGCCCAAGAAGTCCAGGAACAGAAGCCTGGGCACCAAGCGGCTTGGGTTCTGGGGTATCCCTGTGGCAGCCTCGGAGAGTCAGGGTCGCCCACCGCCTAGAACTTTGGGTCACTATTTCCTTTTCTGTTAACTGGCCATGTTTTCTGAACTGTACCCTCTGCAGGGCTTTGGAGAGCATAAGGTATTTACATTTTTCTTTTTTTTGTAGTGGGCGTGTTTTTCTTGCATAAGTTAGGAGAAAAGCATAAAGGCTTCACCTTCTCTGTGTGTTCTCTGCTTTCCTCTAACTGTACTGCATTATATTCTGATTCAGTCCCAAGGGCGCCGTCCCCACCCAGGCCCTGGGCGGGTCAGGCAGCGGGAGACTCAGCTGTGGGGCGGGAGCTGGGGCGCGGCCCCCGGAGCAGGAGGGCGCGGGCTTCACTGCCCCGTAGAGGGGAAGAGGGCTGGGGGCACCGGCCGGGACCTGCCCTGCTGAGCCCCCTCGGGAATGCTCTCAGGGAAACCCCAAGGCTGAGGGACCTGAGCCCTCACCGTCCACGGCCCTGTCCCCAGACCCCTTCGCCCCAGCCCAGCGGGTCCAGGCCGAGAGGCTGTCCCCTGAGGGCGCGTCTGCCTCCTCCCAGCTGGGGCTTCCACCTCTCCAGACGGTAGTTTGGCAAAGACGTGCCCAGAATTGCAGCCCAGCCATCAGCACGGCTTGCTGTTCATCCCAAAGAGACGATCAGGTCGCAGAGCAAAGATTAGTGTGCTGCGTGTGACACTGAAAACGGGACACATCCTAAGTGCCGGACACGGGGCAGGGGCCTCAAGAAACGTCACGTCTGAGTTTGAGGGAAGGCAATCTACAGCAGGAAAGTGCTCAGGATGCAGCCGGCGGAGACACAGACCGAGAGCAGGCTGGAAGGGAACGTGCGAACATACTTTTCTTTCTGTACTTCGCAGGAGAGAGAGCTCTGTTTCTGGAAGCTGCACACAAACTTCTTTTAAGAGCCGTTAGGAGCGCTTCCGTGATGGGAGGACAGCAATGGGGCCCCTGCTGGCCTCACCCCCTGACGGGTGAGCCCCTTGGGTGAGCCGGGCGCCCGTCTACTGCCTGGGAGTGGATCCCGGACGGACAATTACTCCTTTCAAGGAGCGAAGGGGAGTGAATGTAACCGCAGAATTTTCCGTAGAACCCCGAATTCACTCGTACGCAGTGAACCCACGCAGAATGCAGCTGCTCCCATTATCCTCAGATGCCGGAGGACCTGGGCGCCCAGTGAGGTGACCCCACCAGAAGCCCCAGCTCGGACGTCTCAGGGACCCAAGACCTGCATTTGCAGCAAGTCCCCTGAGTGGCCATAGCTACTGGCCCTGGGAGCCACTTTGAGAACGGCCGGCATGGAGCGAGAACTTTCCAGCCTCAGACCACCGTGGGTTTGACCCTGACGTGGTGGTCGAGGCTCCGCAAACAAACCCAGACCTGAACCCACTGAGCTCTGAGGTGGCAGGGCCGGCACGGCTGCGGGATGGCCACAGCCGAAAACACATGACCGCTGAATCTGGGGCCGCGCCGAGCATCTGAGGGGGTCGGGCCGTGCTGAGCCCCGGCCAGAGGGGGATGTGCCCTGGGCTCGCTGGGCAGCCAGGCTCCGGTGCACTGGTCCTCGACTGGTCCCAGCTCATTCCCACCCCAGGGCCTGAGCAGCCTGCGCGCGGGGCGTCTCGTGTCCCCTGCTGGGGTCCCTGCCTGAGCACACAGGTCCCAGGCGCCGCCCCCAGCACGTCCCCGGGGTGCCTCCCGCTGTGCACGTCTCATCCTTGCCAGAGGCCCGGGTGCAGCACAGAGCACGCGGAGTGTGGCTTTGCGTGGCCCCCAGTGGCACACAGCCTCTGCGCGGGGAGACCGTCTCTTCCCTGCTTTCCCAGGGCTCACAGCAGCACCTGTGGAAGGGCCCTGGCCGCCGGGTGCGCCCCTGAGCGCCTCTCCACGCTGTACCTTGTGCCCGCCCGCCAGCCTCTCTGCCCTGCCGTCTTCCACTCCCCTCCAACTCTGGCCGCGCTGGGCTCCGTTCCAGCTCTACACTCTCCCCGCGCTGAGCCTTCCGGCCCGGCACAGCCACGCTCCTGACGAGCTCCTATCCATCCCTCAGGACCCGGTTCTCATGCCCCTGCTTTCCCAGTGGCCCGGATGCCTTGTCCCCACTGGTCCTATGAGGCCTCTTAGTGTCCCCTGCAGGGTGACAGTCCCGACCTCTGCACCCCGAAGTCACTGAGAGCGGACGGCAGGCGAGCTCCCGTGGGGAGGCGAGGTCCTTCTGTCCAGACTTCAAGTCTACCTGTCCGGCCAGACTTGAAGGCAGGCCCAGCACATTCTTTTGGGACCTCCCTGCTCCCAAGGCACCTCGGGCCTGGGTGAGAGTTCCTGCCCATCACGGGGGGTCGGCCCAGCCCATCTCGGCCTGGTCAGCACTGCCTGGAGGACCGGTGGGCCCGTGGCTTCATGTCCAGCCCCTGGCGGCGTGGACGTGACCGAGCCCATCCCGGGACAGGAGTGGAACATTAGGGGCCAATCTAAACAGTAGCACTGCAGCAAAGGTTCCTCATTTAGTCCCGTCAGTAACTCTGGCTCCCGAGAGGTCACTTGAAAATACAGGGACATCAGAGTCGCTGTTGGCGACACACCCCTTCCCACGCCGGTCACCAACCGGACCCCCTTGGCAGTCACAGATGGGGCAGGACGCAGACCCTGCGTTCCCAGCAGAGGTCCTCCACTCCATCCTTGTCCTAAAACGGGAGCAGCGTCCAGCACCTCTGGGGGCCTGTCCCCTCCACGGGGGCAGCCTGTCCTGCTTCATCGAGGGCCTGGTTGGCCTGGGCCTGCTCTACCACGCGTCAGCACATGTCCTGGGGCAGCGACTGGATGTCCCCCGGCCCCCGTGTCTCCGCTGAGGTACGGGGTCTCCTGGGGCACAGGTCTGGCCGTCCCGCCGCCCTGGCAGGGGCACTCTCTGCGGCACTGAGACCCCCTTCCCCACTCTCGGCCGTGACCTCCCTCCAGGCCGATCCCCTGCGCCCCGAGAGCACGTGTGCTGCCCCAGGACACACAGTGAGTTCACATCTGCCACGCGGCCATGCTATCTACCGTCGTCTCATGAACACTCTTCCCCCAGCTGTGGGCCTGCGGGTCAGGAGGCAGAGACAGGGACACGTCACCCCCTCGTCCTCCCGGCCTGGGGCAGAGATGGTGGCCGCTCACTCGGGGTGCGGAGGGGCACACACCGCGCACTCTGTCCTTCCAGCTGCGGCTCCTCCCGCGTCCCCGTGGAGCCGCGAAGGCCAGGAGGACACAGCGACCTTCCGAGCCACCCCTCCCCCAGCGCCAAGTGGGGCTGCGCGCAGCAGGCGCTCCGTAAGTGCCTCGCCTCCCCTCGGAAGAGACGGGAAGGAGGAGAGGCTGTCGTCCCCCGTCTCTACAGGCCGTTGGCGGGGAGCTGGCGGGCGGCTCTCACGCTGACTGCAGGCCCCGGCTTGCGTATCCCTCATCAGTAGCCGTTCCCCCACCGAAGCACAAATGCACATCGGTCGACTGCGCTGAACATTTTAGTGGCCAGGGAGCTACCGGCTGAAACTTGCCAACGCATCAGAGCCTGACAACCTGAACCTCTGTGTTTCCTGGAAATAAACCTGGATAAAGGCTGGTGGGCGTCCTCTGGGCCGGGGCCCACGGTCCTGCTCCTTCCCACCTGGCCCTGGTCATGGTGGACAGAGGGCCATCCATCCAACCGGGCTGCCTGAGGCCCTGGGGGTTGGATGCTATTTCAGGACCTGGGATTTAAATAGCAGAGTGTTCTGCGGACACTCCCCTCCTGTCTAGTGACAACTACTGCTGGGTGTGCGTGTCTGTGTGTGTGTCTGTTTGTGTCTGTGTGTGTGTCTGTGCATGTCTGTGTGTCTGTGTCTGTGTCTCTGTGTGTCTCTATTTGTGTCTCTCTGTGTGTATGTGTGTGTCTGTGCATGTCTGTGTGTCTGTGTGTGTGTGTCTCTGTGTGTGTCTGTGAGTGTGTTTGTGTCTCTGTGGGTGGGTATGTGTGTGTCTATGTGTCTCTGTATGTGTGTGTCTCTGTGTGTCTGTGCATGTCTGTGTGTGTCTGTGTGTGTGTCTCTGTGTGTCTGTGCGTGTCTCTGTGTGTCTGTGCGTGTCTCTGTGCGTGTGTCTTTGTGTATGTGTGTGTCTATGTGTGTCTGTGTGTCTCTCTATTTGTGTCTCTGTGTCTTTGTGTGTCTGTGCATGTCTGTGTGTGTCTGTGTCTCTGTGTGTCTATGTGTCTCTGTGTGTGTGTGTCTGTGTGTGTCTCTGTGCGTGTGTCTTTGTCTCTGTGTGTCTATTTGTGTCTCTGTGTCTTTGTGTGTCTGTGCATGTCTGTGTGTGTCTGTGTCTCTGTGTGTCTATGTGTCTCTGTGTGTGTCTGTGTCTCTGTGTGTCTATGTGTCTGTGCGTGTCTTTGTGTCTGTGCGTGTCTGTGTGTCTCTGTGTGTCTGCGTGTAGTGAGGGGGGAGAAGGCAATGCAGCAAACGGGGCCCGGTATTAGTACAGTAACAGTGGGTGAAACTGGATGAAGGGTACACGGATTCTTTGAGCTGTTTTGTGAGTTTTGTGTGTTTGAAGTACTTGAAAACAAACGGTTAAGATGGGACAGGGATGCAGCAAAGCCAGCCTGAAAGCACAGATGGTCCTGGGCCAGTGGGGACACTTGGGACCCTGGGGGGGTGTCTCTGGGTTTCCCCTGGTCCTGTGCCCCCAGGGGGGGTGCAGTTCTGAGGGCCCTGTGGTCAGGCTCCAGCTAGCAAGCGTTTCCTCGTTGGCGTCCCCGGGGGCCTGGCAGTTGAGGGGAGATGCCCCTGGGGCCAGGCGTGGGCTCTGACTGCGTGTCACCGGGCACCAGAGCCTGAGCGCCGGCCAGGGGAAGGCACGGCCTAGTGTGTGGCCCCGCGCCGGAGCCACCCTTAGTGACGGGGGCGCGTGGAGCCCTGAAAGCCTGAGGCTGCCAGTTCCCCCACGCTGGTTTCTCCCTGTAACATCAGGGGTGCTCGCCTTATATTTCTACCTCTTAACTGGAGATGAGCCAACACGGGAGAGATTTTAACTCAAGTGGTCACGGTGTCCGCGCTCTTACCTAAGAGTTACTCCCACCTTTGGGGTGAATTTCGGTGATGAGGTTTTTAAACCCCGTGTTTGGGTGAAACGTCAAGTTGGGTATTTCCTGCTCCATCACGTGGCATCTGGTCCGTTTTTCCCATCCCGTCTGCTCCGGGTGCTGGGCTCATAGCTCACCGAGGGCTCTGCCTGCGGATTCGGGGCTGTGGTGAAGCCTCGACGGGTCCGGGAGGCCGGCGGGGCGTTCAGGGAGTGCCTTGTCGGACGGCCTCTCCCACCCCTGAACCCACAGCACGGGGCAGTCAAGCGCCGCCGCGGAGCCCCCCGCTAAGGAGGCCCGGGTTCAGGGGCAGACCTGGTGGTGGGGCCGCTGCACCCTCCGAGGGGGCCCTTCTGGTCCTGCCCCGCGATTCAGCCCCGAGTGGCTCCCCCGACCGCGGGGGGCTGGGGGGGACATCATCTGGCTTCCAGACATGAAAACGCTGGGAAATCTAATGCACAATCTCTAAGCAAAGAGTCTGGGGACAGGAATTAATTGAAATCGGCCTGAAGTCTGGAAGCTCGCCACAGGGCAGGGCCGTGCACCTGTCCCTGGGGACGCAAACCCTTCCCGCCCGGGCACCGCTAAGGCGGGGGTGTGGCCACAGGTGCAGGAGGAAAACAGCATGATAGCTCACGCGTCAACAACGGAATTTCAGGCAAGAGTTAAAAATCCCGAGGGGCACACGTGTGACTACACAGAAAAGTATCCAGAAAGCCGTCAAGTGGAAAATTCCCAAAGCAAATCACAGGTAATGTGTCATTCCTATTTGTGGAGGGAAGTCGTGTGTGTGTGTGTGTGTGTGTGTGTGTGTGTGTAACACAAATGCATGTATGCAAACACCCCCCCTTCCCGGCCGTATGTGTAGAGAACTTTCTGGAAGGACACGAAGGAATCGTGACCAACGGTTTCTCTGGCGCCTGGTGATGTGAGTCGGGGGGAGGGTTGGGAGGAACCCTGTTCCCCACATGCCCCGTTTACGGGGTTGAGTTTCTGAAGCCGTGTGCAGGTATCACTTTTCTAATAAAAATGAAATCAGCAAGTGTTAAATTTTAAAACAATTTGAGTAGGTATGGAATTCTCGCCATTACTTTTTATGGTTTTGTTTTTCAACTGTTGCCTTTCTCTGGAACAGGAAAAGGAAATGGGGAGATAGTTCCACTCTTACTTTATGATGCTGGTGAATTTCTATTCGTGTGTTTTAATTTAATCAGTCTATAAGGAGACTCACTCCCTGATTCTCAGGATGGGTTTAATTCTCCTACATCGTCACTAAAGGTGGAGACCAAGTGGCCTCCAGTGCAGCCACCCCCATTCCTCTGATCACTTCCCTTCCGCGCAGCAGATCGTGAAGGGCCGCTTTTCGGGAAAGCCGGGGACACGGGACAGACTCCACACAGGAAGCCCAGCCTGTCGTGTGTGTCTGGGCAAGTGTCGACTTACCTTAATTGGGTTCTGTTCCTGGAAGACAATTGTCATTAATCTCCCAGCCCCCCTAAACCTATCTGGACCCCGCGTGGTGGACCCCCTCTGCCTCTTCTGACTGCAAAGCATCTTGAGCAGCAAAGGTTAGTCCAGTTATTCAGAAACACGGCGTGGAGCCCACTGCGTTACCATGTGCAGGATGGCCCAAGGTTTCTGTCCAGCACAGCTGAGAGCCTCCCTTGCCCAAGGAGTGCAAAGTGATGGATTCTGTGGAAAACATGCCCATCCCGTCCCCTCGCCCAGGACGCCGGGAGGTGCCTCGGGGCTGAGCGTCTGCGTGTCCGGCAGGGACGGGCCCGGCTGTGCTCCAAGGCAAGCCTTCAGCACGCGGGGCCTGCGGTCACAAGACGGGCCCAGCCAAGCCGCCAAAGCACGTTGCACGTCAATCACCAACCGCTACTTTACTCACACCAGAGACTACTTCAAAGAGATTTGTGTCCAGGGTTACTTTTAACAAGAGCAAGTGTGGAGAAGCCCCGGCCACGGGGAACAGGGCCAGCTCTGTCCTCGTCAGCGAGCCCGGGGCAGGGCGGCACGTGGGAGGATGCGGGCCGCACGAGGCCCCCGTTTCCTGGCTGCATCAGTTAGTCGTTCTGAGAGAGGCTGGCGTTAAATCTAGCGAGATGACACAGGTGGGCTGGAGCTTAAACAGCGCGCGGCCCCGCAGGCGCAGGCGCCGGCCACTCTTCCAGCTCTGGGCACGCGGCGGCGAGGACGCAGACGCAGCGCCAGGTGCGGCCCCGTGAGGCTGGGGGCCCGAGGTGTGCAGGTGTCGGACCGCACGCCTAAGAGCTAGAAAGAGACCGTGCTGGGCGCCCTGCAGACAGAGGAGGCCGTCCGAGCAGAGCCATCGTGCTTATGGGTGCTATTGGAATCAGTGAGCGGATGCGTTAGTTTTGCGGCAGAATAAAATACACCGAGTGTCCCAGAGGCCCTCCGTGGCCTCGCGTTTGGAGGTGGGGCTGCTGCGTCCAGAGGGACGTCAGTGAGGCGCTAGGCTTGGCCAGGGCGGGAAGACTATTCTCATAGGACAACCGATGTGTTTTATACAGCAGTTAGGCCTCTGAAACCGGGAGGAGAGTTAAGATGTCACACGAGCTGCGGGGGCCCCCCGGGGCCCCAGAGGCACCAGCGGGCCGCCAGGGGCTGGGGGCGGGGAAGGGGCTTTACTTCTCCTCCGCGGACAGGCGGTAGAGCTCCTCGCCCAGGCGCCGCAGCTGCTCCTTGAGCTCCAGCTCGCGGTACAGGCCCGCGGGGACGGCGTCCAGGCCGTGCAGCAGCCCAAACAGGCAGCCGGCGATGGCCCCCGTGGCCCCGCTCTCACCTAGAACGAAGCACGGCCCTCAGGGCTGCACGGCGGTCCCTGGCCCCCTGGCCCCCTTGCCCCCTCGCCAGGAGGCCGGGCCACCTCAGCCTCTGCCCTTGGCCTCAGCCAAGCCCAGGTTTGCTCTGGGAGGTGCCGGGGAAGGGGGCGGGGGGTCCCCTCCCCCTCCCCCTCCTGGGACAGCCGCATACCCTGGTGCGCTCGGGTGAGCACCTCCCGCGGGTCCTGCGCACGCGCTGCGCACCACCCCCGCCGCCCCCGCTTCAAGCTCTCAGCCTCCTGCCCACCCCGTCCGCCGGCGGCCCTGGCCCGCTGCCCCTGCTCCACTCCCCCGCTCCGGGAGGTGTCGCGTCTCCACACCTGGGCACCCGGAGGTCCCAGCAGTGTAGGTGGGGAGCCCGGGGCCCGGCAGGAGGGCCTGGCTGGTGGCCTCTTACTTCACACTCACGAGAAGGCGCATCTCACCTCCGTGGAACATGGCCCGGTGGCAGAGCTCCGTCCAGCTGCCCTTGGCTCCTAAAAGGGCATCGTAGGCAATCATGGGGGCGTCGTGGCCCCGCCGGCCCCCTCGACCTTCCGAGCTCCATTTCCTGTAGGTCTGGAGAAAGCGCCACAGGTCAGAGGCCGCCAGGAACCACGTCCCGTGCGCTAGGGCACGAGCTTCTGGGTTCATCTGTGCGCCGACGTGGCGCCCCTGTGTGCCGTGCACTGCCCCAGGGCTGCGGGTGGGCACTGGCTTCCCGTGTGCCTCACGCCAGCCGTGCCGCAGATAAGCAAACAAGCCAGCTGCCGGGCAGAGACAGCCATCAGGGGGTCTGGAGCGCTGTGATGGGGCTGCTGTGACAGCACAGCTGGGCGCCACTGCGTGATGTGAGGTCTGTGTGGGGCACAGGGACACGCGAGGCCGGGCAGGGGTGCCGCGTGTGGTCAGGGCCGCAGGCCGGCCGGAGGACATGGTTGGGGAGGCCATGGTGGCTTGAGCAGCTGGTGGCTCAGAGCAGGTCCCTGTGGGTCTGTGGCGAAGGCTGACAAGGGGCAGGGGTCAGATTGGGCCGGGGAGGTGGACGCAGGCAGGTCACACCCCTGTGCCTTAGCAGCAGAGTCAGTGTCGGTCTGGGGCAACAGCATCTCCACAGGAAGAAGAACGGTGTTTCTGAGTCTTTCTGCGTCGGGGGGCCCATGAGAGATAAATGAAAGGGCGGTAGGAAGCACCTAAAAAGGGAAGGGTGGACCCTTCCTCTCCCCCTGCTCCTTCCTGACACCTGGAATGCAGATGTGCTGGCTGGAGTGGGAGCAGCCAGTTTGGACTATGAGGCGTGCTTGCAGAACAGCAGAGCAGCCAGACAGAGGATCCTCAGCTCCTCACTGCAAGGGGCTTCTGACTCAGCTCTGATTCCCTTGACGTGAGGATAATGAACTTCTGTCTTGGTTAAACCGCAGTTACAGCGGTTTCTCTTATGCTACCAAACACGATCCTGACAATTTCAGCCACTTGGGGGGGTTTCTCAGCATGGGGAATGCCGGTGGTTTGCACAGACTTATTCATCCCTCTATCCCCAGTCCCTAGAAGAGATGAAGTGAGATGGACTATTTTCACATTTTCAACTTTTCTAGCACAAATCGTGCTTATAATCAGAGAAAATGAAAAGATAAAAGCACCATCCATTTGCAATGGGCTTCCTTCGAAAAGTCTTCCACGGCCCCGCCTGCCAGCTGCTCCCTCAGCCCACCTCCACCGCGGGGTCCCGTACAGCCGGGGGCGGCAGGCAGCGGCCCCGACAGCTCCTGCTCGCCACCCACGTCGCCGGCAGACCTACCTTGTCCCTCTCCTCCGCGCTGTAGCGGTCGGGAAAGCTGGCCTCGTTCTCTGTGTCCTCACTGATTTTTCTCTCCTCCAAGTAAAACTGCCATTTAGCTTCGAAGTAAAACCAGTGCTCCTGGTATTCTAAACACAGAGGCCAGGTGAGCGGGCTGTGGCGGCCGTCCAGCTGGGTGCCGTGGGCAGCGGGCGGGAGGGAGGAGGCAGAGCCCACGCCCTCCGCCTCGGCTAAGGCTCGGGAAATTCGAAAATGCTCACATTGTAGCTACTTTGAAATACCAGCAAGGAAGATGGAGATCGAAACCAGCCCAAAGAATTGCTTGACAATGCGCTGAACTAAGGCAGCGATCGCAGTATTTTTATTTTTAAGTGGCTTCTCTTGAAAATTCTGAACCTGTGTATTTTTCAAAATTAATTTTATTTATTTTTGGCTGCGTTGGGTCTTTGTTGCTGAGTGGGGGCTACTCTTTGTTGTGGTGAGCGTGCTTCTCACTGCGGTGGCTTCTCTTGTTGCGGAGCACGGGCTCTAGGCGTGCGGCCTCAGTAGTTGTGGCGCACAGGCTCAGTAGTTGTGGCTCACGGGCTCTAGAGCGCAGGCTCAGTAGTTGTGGCGCACGGGCTTAGTTGCTCCGCAGCATGTGAAATCTTCCCGGACCGGGGCTCGAACCTGTGTACCCTGCCTTGGCAGGCGGATTCTTAACCACTGTGCCACCAGGGGAGCCCTGAACCTGTGTATTTTTATTAACTCAACACTGTGCCTGCGAAGTCAGGAGAGAGGACGTTCGTTATCCCTAACTAGCAGCTTGACCTCCAAGCCCCAGAGGCGCTGAAGCGACTTTTCTGAAGTCATGGTAGGAGGACGCTGCTGCAAAGTCTGGAGCAGCAGCTGCAACGGCTCGTGGATGACGGGTGTGTGTGTCGGGGGGGTGCCCGCGTCTCGAGAACCCAGAGGGGATCCCCGTGCTCGCCTGACCCTCCGCCCTCTGGCCAGGCAATACTGCAGACCTTCTTTGTGGGGTCAGCCTGTCACACGGCCCCCCCAGTCTGTCCAAGTCTTCTCTGGGTGTGGCTGGAGCCCACCTCCTTCTAAGGTGCCGGGGGAGGGTGTCAGGAGGGAGGCTGGGCTCACCTGCCAGGTGCCGGATGGTCCTTTTACAATACTCCTCGGCCAGCGGGACTGTCCTCAGCATGTCTCGTCCCCACTGCTCCAGCCGTTTGCCCTGAATGGCATACGACGCGAACAGGGCCGTGCACAGGGACCCGAGGAAGCCTGGGGTGGCAGGAGAGAGGGTCAAAGTTGGCACCAGCCACGCCCCCTCCCAGGTGCTGGACACGCTGTGTCCTTGGGCTTTGCCAATTTGACCTTCAGTTACCGTCTGCAAGGGGGCAGAGGCGGGGTGGGGAGAGCACGATCCCCACCTCTAAGCGCTGCTGTGGGCACGGGATCCAAGCCCGGGTGAGCCCCTGCAGAGCTGCCCCACGAGTGGCCATGGGAAGCGGGACCCCAGGGAGGCGTCAGCCGCAACCACTTCTGGGGCAGGGACGAGCGTCTGGTTCTCGCGCCCGGGGTCCAGCTGCCGTCCTGACCACCTGCCACAGCCCACCTCCCGTCATGGGGTGCTTCAGCTCCAGATCCGGGACGCACGCTCCCAGGCAATAAAGGTAAGAAAAACTGACACTTGCCTCCAAAGGCAGTTCAAAAATTGCAAAGGAGAGTGGAGTTAAAACGTGCTTCCCGGTGTTAAGTGTGTGCTGTCCGACCCTAGTCACCAGCCTAGTAATATATAAATTACCCAGCTCTTAAACACGTGAAACAACATTTCTTTAATAAGAGTGGGCAGGGCTTCCCTGGTGGCGCAGTGGTTGAGAGTCCGCCTGCCGATGCGGGGGACACGGGTTCGTGCCCCGGTCCGGGAGGATCCCACATGCCGCGGAGCGACTGGGCCCGTGAGCCATGGCCGCTGAGCCTGCGTGTCCGGAGCCCGTGCTCCGCAACGGGAGAGGCCACAACAAGAGTGGGCAATAAATTAACCAATGTTATAGATGTTTAAACTCTCACCCCAGGCTCTCGTACTCATGGCATTGTTTCCAAACGTTCAACATTTTCCTGTTGGAAGGCTGTTTATGTTTAATTCACTTCTGCTGAGTTGGGGGTTAGCAAACTCCTCTCCACCACCCGGACGTTGCCGCCCGGCTGAATTACATGGCTTTGTGCTCAGAGATCTGACGGGCTCATCCGTGGCGTCCGTGGCTCAGCGGCCGCGCCTGCTGTGGACTCAGGTGCCACGGCGCCCGCGTCGGCTGCTTCCTGGAGGGCACAGGGTGGCCCTCGCGGCTCGGGGGCGACACCAGTAAGCCCGGACCCTGCAGGTGACCTTGAAAGGAGCACAGTCACCGAGAGCAGCGACACCCTCGACCCTGGGGGCCGGGAGCCGAGCTCAGCCAGAACTCAGGAGGGTTCTCCTTTCCTGAAGCTGAGCTGGCTGCTCCCCGGTCACGTCTCACAGGCGGGCGCTGGGTCGGCAGGCCCGCCCTCCCTCTGAAGCCCGACCCTGGGGGGCCAGCCCGGAGTGTGGGCCCCCTGCGCACCCCGAGCGCTTTGTCCTGACACACGGGGGGAGCGGCTTCTGCCGCCACAGCCACCGGACCCGGCCAGGGCACGGCGCACAGCGCCCACGGGGCCCGACGGCGGCGCCGGCTCCCCGCTGGACAGCCCGGCCGAAATGCCGGCTCCCGGGGCTCCAGCCAGACCCCAGGCTCGTTCGGAACCGGTGCCGTCCTGCTTTTCTTGTGACGTGACCGACTTTGAAGCGGGGAGAAGGCCTTCCCGTCTGGCCTCCCCACGCCTCCCCGCCGCCCGCGGCTGCCTCACCTGTGGGATGGTTGTGCGTCATCCGGCCGCACTCCACGCTGACCTCGAGGAGCGTCTCCAGCCGCCCCGGCTGCCAGTACCGCATGCCCACGCACATCGCCTTGGTGGCAGCGCCAAACCCGGAGCCTGCGTGGAACGTGGGATACCTGGTCTTAGACCTCTGTGCCGGGGACGCCGGCTCTGGAAGTCTAGCTCTCACGAACCATATGAAGATGTACAAAAACTATGTGCTACCATGATTAGCACAGGGTCATTTAAATGAGTCAGAAGTAGGGAAATTGCCCACATTCCTGACAAAGAAAAGAGAGGAAAGAAGTTGCAAAGCAGCCATTAAAAACAGGATTTTTGACGGGATGAGGAAATGCTCCTTCTGGGAAACGTAGGAGAGAGAATTGCACGCACAGTATGCTTTCAACGATATGTTTCCTCTTTTTTTTTTTTTTTTTTCTTTTTTTTGCGGTACGTGGGCCTCTCACTGTCGTGGCCTCTCCCGTTGCGGAGCGCAGGCTCCGGACGCGCAGGCTCAGTGGCCATGGCTCACGGGCCCAGCCGCTCTGCGGCATGTGGGATCTTCCTGGACCGGGGCACGAACCCGCGTCCCCTGCATCGGCAGGCGGACTCCCAACCACTGCGCCACCAGGGAAGCCCCTCAGTCAGTGAATTTTTAAACTCAGACATTGCACTGTTTTTCTCTAGAACTGTGATGTAGATCGTTTTTACACCTACGTGTCTCTATTTAACCTTTTGCAGAAATATCGAATCCACACTATTTTCTATCCTTACCTGGTAACTTTAGTGACTGTGTCAGGGTTCGTCAGTTCTGATTTACTGCTGTTTCTCTTTGTTATGGACCATGTCTCCTGCTTCTTTATGTGCCAGTAACATTTGATTTGATGGCATCCTTCAAGGTAAACCCAGAAGGACAGGTATGCCCTCAGAGTCAACCCGGAGGGCGTGTCCAGGACCCCAGGAGCAGAGGCCCTGGGGGCAGAGACTGCAGCTGCCTGATAACATCACCCCGAGGACACATGAGATCATCACAGAGACAGACATTTATGCAGGTGGTGTATGCTTTCCTTGATGCACTGGCTAAAAATAACACATTTAAAGGGAAAGCAGTGGGAAAATGTTCCTAAACCAGGGATGGTGACAGAGGAGCTGGGCATGCTAGTGACTCTGAAGCCGGCGCCCAGGCTGGCTGGCTCCCTGGGCGGCCGTTCAGTGGGGTGACAGGCAGGGTAGTGTCGCGGGGCCCTGTAGCCCCGTGGCTTTGGAGGGAGAGGAACTCATGCTCTGACCTTTCTCATTGAAGGGCGTGTGCCAGGCCAGGAGATAGTTGTCGGGCTTCAGCTGCGAGCAGCCCTCGACGGTGGCCGGGTCTACCCGCTGCCCCGGGAGCTTCTCGAGCACGTCCACGTAGCGTCGCACCATCTCACGGTACAGGTCGTCCAGGCACCAGAAGTCTGGGGCGGAAGGGGGGTGTGTGGGGGGCAGGGTCAGACAAGGGGCGGGTGGAAGGCAGCGACAAAGGAAGCGACGACCGGCGTCCGGCCCCATCCCCCCAGGAGGAGGGAGAGTCTGGGGTCGGCTCACAGGACCCTGGCTCCCCGGAGAAACCTGACCGCAGACGAACGACGCGCTGTGGATCTCATTGAATTTCAGATGCTGTGGTTTGCTGCTGTGCCTCTTCTAGCTACACACCAGAATCTAGGAAAACCCAGGATCCTCACACACGGCTCGCGGTTCTATCCGAGACGCCCAGCTGGCCTGAAACCTGCCTGTTCCTCGGGCCCTCGGGGACCCACGTCCAGGGTACAGGGAGCTGACCCTCTCCCATCTCCCTGTCAGCGAAGCGGCCAAGTGCCCGCTGCCCACCGTCCCCACTGCCTCCTCGTAGGAAGGCGTTCTGGGGACAAGCGTGGTCTCGAGTCCCTCGGAGACCATGGGCCACAGGACAGGGGCGCCCAGGCTGTCACCTGGGTGGCACCGGGTTTGGCTGACCTGTACTGGGTGACCTCACGTGACGCGCCCCCCCCCCCCGCAACGCGCCCATCACTGCAGGGTCAGGCTCCTGTCTGTCTACTGTTTCCTCCCAGACAAGGCTCAGCGAGGGGCGGTCACTTGCCGAGGCCAGAGCTGGCCAATGGATTTCAATCGCAAAGCCTGAGCACTTCTGCCATTAAATGAATCCACAGCGTGGTGTACAGAGGCCACACACCCTCCAAAGTTGGGGCCCAAGGTGCCTGGTCGCACGGAGAGCAGACCGGACAGTGCAGCGCAGGGCACACTTGCCAACACAGCTGACGGGCGCCGGGAAGCCGGCCTGTGCGGGGCTGCATCTCAGGCCTCGGGGACCGGCCCTCCTCTCCTGCCTGCCTGGCTTTGGAAACCGCGCGAAGAGCCGTCGTCCATCGGGGCCCCTGAACTACCGCGCGTCCAGCAGCCGCAGCAGGCGGGATGGCGCTTCAGATGCAGGCACGAAGCTGTCTGGGTTCCGGTCCGCACGCACTGTGTGCCGCTGGGCAGGCTACTCAGTGCCAAACAGCGAGTGTGATTGGAACCACTCTGTGCGTCGGTTCCTTTATCTGTAGCCGCTCGTAATAAACCCGACCTGCAGGGCGGTGCGAGGACCTGATGACGCCGCCCGCAGTTAGAACAGCACCCGGCCACAGTCAGAGTCTGCTGTCGCTGCGACTCGGGGGCTCAGAGGCCCCTTCCACAGGCTGCAGTTTGTTATTAAAGAAAAAAGCTGGGCTGTTTGAAAACTAAACGTAAATTAAATTCCAACTTGTATGTTTAGGGAGCTGAAAACACGTTTGCTTGCCGAGTTTCTGGGGGCACAGGCCTGCCCGAGCGCGCCCTGGTGGCCCGCTGGCCAGAGGGCGTGCGTCTGTCCAGCTGCGCCCGCAGCCATCAGAACTGGGCCCACTGCCACCGTCCTCACCCGGGGCGGATTCCGCCCTGTTCCTGCCAAGGGGACAGGACTCGATCCAACCCGGGGGAGCACGTTCTCGTCGGGGGCCGAGCCGGGAGCTGTCCTGGGGGCCGCCGCACAGGACAGAGACACGCCGTGGGCTCTGCCAGGTGAGGACCAACACAAGGGCACACGGACTGACACGGAGGGACACGGGAACCTGCCTGAAAGCCTCACAATCAGCCCCCGCTGCCCCCAGTTGCGGAGTCTGCAGACCCAGAAGGACACTCGCTGTGCCAGCTTGCCGTGACGCTGTCTTATCTGAGGTGCCTTAGCTCTCCCCTCCGGCTACTTGGGACCCGGCAGAGCAGACGGCATTCCTGTGTGGTGACAGCAGAGCTAAACCCGGCTGCTGGCACCGGCCTGCGGGGTGAGCACAGGGTGACACGTATGTTCCAGCCACTTCAGAGCTGCCGTAAGTTCTAATTTTGCAGTGACGAGCTCACCACTCGATACCTGTGGGGAAGGCGCGCCTCACAGACACCCGCTGCTTCTCTGAAACTCAGTGAAGACCTGCTCCGAAAATCAACCTGCTCCTTAAGGAAGCGTGTCTCCCCTCAAGTCATAGCATCTTCTTAGGACAACTGGGAAACTGCAGCAACTCTCCGAGCTAAATCCTATTTTGGTAGGTGGCGTTTTAACCACAGTTCATTGGAATTTAGAAGTAATTCCCCCAAATAGCATCGTAATGGGTCCAAACTTCAAACTGGCTTATTATTTTATGTATTGTTGAAATAAACTCAGAAGCAGGCTTACTACCCGCAGTGAACAGCTGAGCCCTCGTTCCAAGCCCCGAAGCGAGCCGTTCGGTTGGTTTTAACCCTAGAGACAGAGGCTCGGCCGGCCGAGTGAATGTTTACAAAACAGTGAAAGTCCCGGTTTAAGAACCTGAGGCTGCAGATGAGCAGAGAGTGATACTGTCACCCGAGAGGCTGCGTGGGAACACAACCCACGGCACGTCCGGTTTGCTGGGGACCCGGGTGTGACAAGCTGGTTTCAGCAGCGGCAGCGGGTGACCCCCGGCCCCCCCCTCACTGCGGGATCCCGCGCTCCCGCCCGCCAGCACGCCGGGGCTGAGCCTCACCTGTGACCAGGGCCCCTGCCGTCGCCATGTGCATGATGGTGTTGTCGCTCACCGGCCACCTCTCTGGAGAGAGCACCAGGTGGTCCAGTCCCCCCACCTTTCCCGGCTCCTTCTGGACCTTGGGGCCCGAGGCGCTGTCCTCCCCGAAGGCGTGTCCGTGCCCGAGTGCATCGCCCACGGCCCCCAGCAGCATCGCAGCCTGAAACTTCTCCATCTCTGCCGGCAGCTGCCGGGTGCCCAGCCTTCAGCCCGCCCCGCCGGCCCCTGTTCTGGTCGCCGCGTCGCCGTCGGGAGCCTCCCCGATCGGCCAGGCGCCCTCTTCTGTCCCGGGCGGGCGGGCGGCACCAATGAGGAAGCCGTCTGGGCCCGCAGCCCGCAGCCACGTGGTGCGCCCAGGGCTGGCTCTTCAGTGGGGGCACCTGCGGCTCAGAGCACCGCTTCAGAGGGCGGTCTGCACGGCGCGCTGGGGAGATGCACACGTTTCTACAGCTTCCAGGTGTAACTCGCGCACTGTCGGGCTCACTGCGTTCGGTCCAGTCACGCGGCGTGCGTCGACCTTCCCCGCGGCCCAGGCGGAGAGCCCGCCCGAGCTGCGGTCCCTCCGCTCCCTGGGCCTCCACCCACCCACTTGGTCTCTGTAGCTCTGCCTTTCCGGGACTTTCAATTACACGGGATCGCGCTCGGCGGCCTCCACGCTGCGACTCGGCTGTCACACGCACGGCTCTGTTTTCCGGAGGACTCGTTGATTATAAAGCGTGTTTATGGTAGAAAACTGCCACGTGCGAAGGGGGAAAGCACGTGGAGCCGCCGCGTGTGTGATCACGGGCGTCCCCGCGGCCCAGCGTCAGCGAAGGCTCCCCGACAGCCAGCCTCCCGGCCGCTCCGTGTGTGCGCAGAGCCCGGAGCCCCGAGGGGTCGGCGAGGGCGCCCCGTGAAGGTTCACGCACCTTAAGCGTCCTCCCACCGATCCCGTTCCACGGGGAAGATGTTCACGGCCGTGCTGAGGCTGAGAGTGGGGGGAAGCCCTGCAAACCAGGGACCTTGACTTGAAAAGAGGGGTCAGGAGAGCTACCACCTCTGTCCCCAGGCCCCTTGTCCCCCAGGTTCTGGTCCCACGTCAGACCAGGACAAGCAGAAGGGCGTCACGCCGGGATGTAAGAAACACGTCTGATAAAACTTAAGTTTCTTTCAATAACAAGATACTAAGATGCCTTTAAATGAACGGGTCGCAGTTCCCTGGCAGTCCAGTGGTTACAACTCCACACGGGTTGGATCCCTAGTAGGGGAGCTGAGATCCCGCACGCCGCGTGGCGTGGCAAGAAAATAAAAGAAAAGGTAAATGAATGGGTAGTATCATCACAGCACTTATTAAAAGAGAGGTTCTGGAACCCGACTCTGGCCGGCACAGTCCGAGAGGTCCTAAAGCAAAAGTCCTTTACGACCAGTGCAGTTGACCCGGGTTGCTAGGGTGCAGGCTCCCTCCCCGAGGGCAGCCCCTCAGACAGCCACCCACGTAGGGAGAAAGGCACCATGTGGCAGAAGCCGTCTATCGCTAGGCAGAGGTACCGTCTTCGGCTGGTCTCTTTTGCTGAATCTGAGGCAGCAGACACTGTCGTCGAGACGCTAAGAGCAATCCCACACTATCTGGCCGATGTCAGCGAGAGGAAGAGGTGAGGCGAGCCCACTGCATCGTTCCTGCAGTGTTTGCCAAGCCCCGGCCGTGTGCCACGAGTCGTGGGTATGGCTGTCCCCACAGAGCCTGGAGCTGGAGACATATGTAATATCCCACTTAAGCGTTTACTAAGGTAAAGGAACACACTGACATGTGCGATGTCACCAACATGGAAGGAGGTGATGCTGTCCAGCCCAGGAACTCCCGGCAGGCACGGGGAGGCCACGTGTGTTAAACCTCCCACATTTGGTTAACCCGCATGTCTTCACTGTATGTATAGTTTGCGTTTCAGTGGATCAGTTAGGTACGTAACTCCCGCCAGTTCAAGGAAATTCGTGTATTATGAGATCTGTGACCGCCCACGTGGAACAGGTGTATTTAGCAGATACCACGTGATACCTAGAAAGGAAAGTATGTGACCCAGGCCGTCCGTGTGGGACGCGATCCTGTAACAAGGCGGCAGGGACACAGGTTGGGAGGGTCCCAAGTGTGGTGGCCACTCCCCTGACGTGGGACCAGGACCCTGACATCCAGGACCCTGACATCCAGGGCCCTGACATCCAGGGCCCTGGCATCCAGGACCCTGACATCCAGGGCCCTGACATCCAGGACCCTGACATCCAGGGCCCTGACATCCAGGGCCCTGGCATCCAGGACCCTGACATCCAGGGCCCTGACATCCAGGACCCTGACATCCAGGGCCCTGACATCCAGGGCCCTGGCATCCAGGACCCTGACATCCAGGGCCCTGACATCCAGAACCCTGACATCCAGGACCCTGACATCCAGGGCCAAGCATCCGAGGACAGACCTGAGAGGCACCATGACACCAGGAAGAGAATTTTAGTGTTTCCAGAGTCCTCAGCACTTTCACAGCACGCACGACTTAAACGTGTATTATAGAAGGGAAACCTACAAGTGTTGGAAGAGCCTTTGTCACTGTTTTGGTATCTGTTGATAAACAACTCCACAGAACACCTTTTCTCTACATAACTTTAAACCTCAAGAATGAAACAGTGCCGCAGACCTCATGATTCTCACAGGCCCGTCCGAGTTCCATAACCTCTCTGAACAGAACTCTTACATGTCAGAACCCACGAGGCCTTGAACGACGTGTTACAATTGGTGAAGTTTCTATTAACGCCTCTTAGAACTCCAGTCTTACAGGTAGAGGACGGGGCAGCGGGGCCTGGGAGAGATCAGGTGACTTCCCTGGCCCTGCACCTTGTGACGGGCCGACCCGCCCAGGCTGGGTCTCCAGGCCCCAGGCCTGAGTGGGTCACATGTTTGAACGCCAAACCAACCACACATTTTAGGCACACTTTCTGGAAATCTGAGTGAATTCCCCTCTCCTGTGAAATCACCCCGATTTATCTGTCTCACGAACGGGGTTGCGGGCTGGGCAGCGAGCATGCCTGTGGCGTGAAGATCGTTCCCAGTACGAGGTGGGGTCCACACAGCGGTTCTGGACAGCGTCCCCCCGACAGGGGGCACAGGAGGCCGGGCAACGAGACGCGGACACACACGTCCACCTGCACGTGACGCGGCTTCCGGTGTGGGGTTTTGGGACAACAATGTGTATTTTGCCTCCCAAGTGTGGCAACCGTAGGAGGGCGGGTGGGTGAACAGTACTCATATTACAGACGGCTGAAAGGAGAGAACGCTGATGTTTAAATCTATAATTTATCATGAAAGAAATAATTTTTCATGGAAAAATGTCCTTTTAGATACTTTTTTTTTTTGCGGTACGTGGGCCTCTCACTGTCGTGGCCTCTCCCGTCGCGGAGCGCAGGCTCCGGACGCGCAGGCTCAGCGGCCATGGCTCACGGGCCCAGCCGCTCCGCGGCACGTGGGATCTTCCCGGACCGGGGCACGAACCCGTGTCCCCTGCATCGGCAGGCGGACTCTCAACCACTGTGCCACCAGGGAAGCCCTTAACTACATTTTTTAAAAGCATACTTTATGACGCTTCTTAGGAAGCTCAGCTGACGTTATCATAAGTAAAGCAGACCCACTGACTTGCAGGCAATTTAAAAGAACACTTTTCTGGAATCACGATGACACCATCGCTGTGCAAACTGCAACGGTGCGTTAACCTGTAAAATGATTCCCAGATGAGCATCCAGAGAAAAGTGAAATGAAAATAGAGCTGATAAATCCAGACACTTGATGATTCAAAAAATATAAATCTTAACCCTGGCACCAAGTTCAAAACCGCCAGCATCCACGACACGCGTCCTCTTTGGGGCACGTTTCCAGCAGCCTGACTTGGAGTTTCTCGGGGTGGTTACGGACAAATCAGCAAGTGTGGTGAGCACAGCCTCGCTTTGGGTCATGATCAACAGCCACCCTGCAGCCTGCAGACAGGCCCCAGCTCCTCCGTAAACGCGGAAATCATGAGGAGGTCTCTTATGACTGGGTCCCTGGGCGCCCCAGCAGCGAGGTCAGAGGGTCTCCGTGCGGCGTCCACAGTCAGCGGCGTCTTCTCTAAGCAGCAGGAGAGGGTCTCCAGTCTCACGACTGGTCAGGATGACTTCCAAAATGGGCAACGGGCATGGCTGGCCAGTGTCTCCTGCAGGACAGCTCCCTTTTCATCTTAATCCATCTCGATCTTCTGCCTAGAGAGGGCTGCCTTAACCACCCGTGACCACTGGCCGTGCACATTCTACGAAATCATCTATAAGAACAGGCCCCACTCCTGAAGGAGAGCAAATAGATTTTTTAAAAAAATCAACGACTTAGAGCAGTATTTTTACATTCAAAGTATTTTTTCACAATCCAACTTTTATATTTCAAGAACTCAAATGATTTTAACTTTCTATAGCCTGTGCTCCACTTAAAGAATTGGCTAAAGTGACCCTCTTCTGCTCTAGCCAGACCAGGGTTGGCAAGTGCTGGTGTGCTTGTGTGGAGCCGGCCCTGTGAGGACCGCCCACCCTTGACCCCGCCGGGAATGTGCACAGTCACCTCCTGGCCGGGCAGAGGGAGCCGATGGTGGGCGGGGCCGGGGGGTGGGCATCCTTCCCTAACAGGGCAGCGCCCACAGCTCAGCAGGCAGGCAAACGCTCCCCGAGTCCTGAAATGTTTGGGGTGGGGGCCGCAGCAGGCGTGGTCGTGCTCAGGTGAGCAAATGGAGGCTGCGGTCTTCCGTGAGCTTCGGCCGTGCGACGGAACAGCCGCTGCAGCCACACGCGGGGCAGCGGGCCCCAGTGACTGTCCTGCTTGAGGTCTGCCTCAGGGCCTCTGCACGTCCACTCTGAAATGGCTTAGCTCGGACAACTGTCTTCCTGACTTTACCTAAATATGAAGCTGTATTTTCTTTTGTGTGATTTACAAGACATAATAAAGTGACTACTAGTCACTATGATCACCACCCCCGTCTCCGGACGGGGTCGGGCCAGGAGTCAGCAGGTGCTGTCCGCCCCGGGGCCTGCGCTGCCATCACTGACCCGTGGTCCGGGGGCAGAGACGTGCGCGCCCGCGTCAGTGCCTCTGGCCATCGCCTGAGTTCCGACTACTTCTCGTACCTTCTTCATCTTAGCTGGACACGTCATCTGCAATCGTATTTCCAAAATCTAGCAGAAGGTTCCAAGTGTTTCTTGGGATTGATCTTTTGCGATGCTTCTAATACACAAGAGAAAAAAGCCACCAGACTTACGGTACAGACTTAGCTCTCAGGAGTTCTACTGGCCTGGCTATCTCAGAACAGAATTTGATAAGGAATAAGTACCGGAACAATATTGTCAGAAGTTAAACTAATAATAGCGCTTTGGGTAAACGCTGAGCGCTACATAACGCCAATGTGCAGATGTAGAAAGCAGACTTATTTAGACACAAATTGAAATAAAACTTTAAAAATACAAAAATTATAAACTTACTTCAAATCAAGAGGCAGCACTTTTAATCTCTTCACCTAAGCCCCAAACCAATTCAGAAACAGGGCGGGCAAGTAGCATTTTGATACATTTATTTTCCTAAATACCGGGGAGTTCTTTGAAGTGGTATGGGACACTTTTCCGGAAATGCCTCGGTAGTTCCTCGGTACTTCAGGTGCAGCGAACACATGCAGGATACCCGCCCGCAGCTCAAGGGGCAGCCCCGGCCCCGGCCCGGCCTCCCCTTTATCTCCCAGAGGCTCCCAGCTCATAAGGCAGCAGGTGCCGCTGTGGGCCCGTCTGCACACGTCACAGGCACACGGTTCACAGACGGCTCGCCAGCTCGTCTCACACCTCAGAACACGCGCGTGACCAGCACAGTGTGCTCTTCTGCACCTGCCGTCCCACGTGAGCCCTGTGTCCCTCTGCCGCGTGGCGTTCTGGGGTCCTTCCCAGGCTGCTCCAGGAGGGCTTTCCCACACAGTCCCTACCCCGCCACCCGGTGGAAGGGCTGCTCCTCGCACGCAGGGGGACCTGAGCAGGACAGCACGGCCACCGCCCGAGGTCAGGGCGGCCCGCACCCTGCACGCTCCCCGCAGCCGCAGCCGAGACCCCGGCCCGAAGGACCCGCCCCCCCGGGGCCAGCTGAGCCCCCACTCCTCCCGAGCGATGCACAGGACATCCGGGGTGGCCCCAGCCTGTGAACACAGCTGGTGGGGGGGCCCGCTGGTGGGCAGTCCAGAGGACGCGGCCTCGGAGCAGCCGGGGCAGAGCCCCTGGGCGCCGCTTTCAGCTGGTGGCAGAGCGTGGCCGCGGGTCTGCTGCTTGGTGACTTCTGCGCGAGGCCCTGGCCCCACAGTGCCCGCGGTCAGGCCCTCAGTTAGTACGGAGGCCACCGCACCCACTGAGCCCTCCCGCGGGGCCCCGGCAAGCAGGAAGCCACTTACCAACAAAAGGATGTTCCAAAGATCTAAAAACTTAAGCCTTCCGGAGAATACCAAATTCCAATACGCGACGGCCATTTCTAAGTCTGGCGAAAAAAGGGAAAGAGCATTAGTGAATCCCAGTTTCTTTTTCCGCTGCACAGCGACCACTTCTCAGCGCGCTGGTGTTCACTTACTCAATAACCATCAGCAACCTCACCTAGAAGTGACACGAGGGCTAATGCGTTCAGAAGTGTTCCTGAAGTTGTGTGTAATCTAATTTTGTAACTCCGGGGAAATGTCTTTTAAAAAGGATTTGTTGCGAATTCCCTGGCAGTCCAGTGGTTAGGACTTGACACTTTCACTGCGGTGGCCCAGGTTCAATCCCTGGTCAGGGAACTAAGATCCCACAAGCCACACAGCACAGCCAAAAAAAAAAAAAAAAAAAGGATTTGTGTACTATGTTATTTGGACATGTAAGTAAGTATCCCCTAATTAAACCATTTCAAAGACTCTCATTTTCTTATGTATTGGGCTTTCTTGAAAGCTGAACCGACCTGGATACTATTAACACATATCATTTATTTTTAAAAAATAGCCCAATGCACTTTCTAAGTGATGAACTACAAGTTAAAAACTCATTTAGAAAGGAAGGGACACAGTGCTTTCCAAATAGACCTGCCTTGCCACTTAAGAACTAAAACAGAATCTGATTCAAAAGTCGATCATATAAGTACTATAAAGACTCGGAACTTCTTGGGACTTCCCTAGTGGCGCAGTGGTTAAGAATCTGCCTGCCAATGCAGGGGACACGGGTTTGAGCCCTGGTCCGGGAAGATCCCACGTGCCTTGGAGCAACTAAGCCCATGCACCACAACTACTGAGCCTGTGCTCTAGAGTCCACGAGCCACAACTACCAAGCCCACATGTCACAACTACTGAAGCCTGCATTCCTGGAGCCCGTGCTCCACAACAAGAGAAGCCACCTGATGAGAAGCCCACGCACCACAATGAAGAGTAGCCCCCACTCGCCACACCTAGAGAAAGCCCGTGCGCAGCAATGAAGACCCAACGCAGCCAAAAGTAAATAAATAAATTTATTTAAAAAACCCAACAAGCTTAAAAAAAAAAAGACTTGGAATTTAAAGTCAAGACAATTAAGCATGTTTATTTGGTCACTAGTCAAAGTCAACGTCCTCAGTTTTCATTTTTCCTTGGCTGGAAGGTAGCGATGATCTCACAACTTCTATACAGACCGACACTGTGGGGCTCGATCATAAGATGGTGTCTTAATGCCACATGAACGCGACGCTGTGGGGCTCGATCATAAAATGGTGTCTTAATGCCACATGAACGCCGTTTCAGGGCTGCAGTAGAGGATGCTCCCCGACCCACCGTGCTTGGAATACAGACTCATTCTCTGCTCACTGCAAGGTTAGTACTGATTTCTTTCTATATGATTGATACACAAGTACGTCAAGGGGCTGAGAAGGTTACTTCCTAAAGCTGACAGCATTTAACCATGTCGGCGAGCACTCATCACTGTCGGATGACCAAACAGTCATACTGCAATAATGCTTACGGGTGCACACCAGTTAGATTAATGTGAAAAGCTGATGAGTAAACATTTAAGGTAACAAATTCCTTTAAATGCAAAATACTCAGCTAATCACTTTTCAGATTTTTACCTAAATCTGGTTTGGTCCCACCTGGACAAAAAACTATTAAAGCTGGAGCTCTGACCTGAGCTTTCCAGGGTCAATCATTAACACTGGATGAGCAAAAGAATCTATGAGTAGCAGCCAACTTTAAATAAAATGCCTCTGTTCCCTGTGTGTTTAAAGTGCATGAGATGTTCTCAGTCTGAAATAACCTGGAGTCTTAATCAGAAAGAAAGCAATGGTCAGGAAATTGCAGGAGCTGGTAGAAGGGAAGGCTGGCTGGACCTTACCTACGGGGCCCTCGGCATTTACGCCTAGATGATTAGTCCCGTCCTGCTAAGTCTGCATCCTTATCACTTAGGAAATCTATACTCAACGCATCTTAATGATGAAAAGTGTCACACTGAGAAATGGAGGTAAACCTGGGGAAGAAAGAAAAATAAGATTTTTGGCAGATATTAAATCTAGTTACTTTTAGGTTCGTTTGGTCCTAGAAACCCTTCTTATAAAGTTCCCGATTTGTATGTTTGCAAACCACACAACTAAAGTAGAAGTGTGCATTTTCAGAGACCTAGCATCACTTACATAAACACGCCGAGTGCTGTCCTGATGGACTTGGCCATTTGCAGAACAACAAAACTCAAAATTACAGAACTTGAGAGCTGAAATCAAGAATAAAAGCTACTCCAGTGACCATAAAAGGAACCTTCACAGCACCTATATTCTTTCCAATAACCTCTTAAAATCCTACCTCCCGAGTAAGAAAATGTTTAGAAGGTACTCCCTTTAGAATTAGATCATAAAGATGTTCCTTCTGTCAAAAAAGGGTCTTTGGGCCAATGTAAAAATTAGCTAATAATCATGAAACTTTACTTCCTCAAAAATTATGATTTTTCAAAGCCAACTGATTGCGGACTCTAGCCAGTATAAAACCATGCGAAGCTTCTTACCTCAAAACACGGGGTCAAGGAGCTTTAATGATCTCCTCTTTTAGCCTATCAGTTAAGCACAGGCTAAGGAACCATCACACACAAAACAATACAGCACATGCACATCTTCACACACACATAAGCAGACACAGAAACCTGAAGGAAAGGAAGGGTTCATCTGTGGGTTTTTTTTTTTTTTTTTTTTTTTTTTGATTACCCCTTTCCACTGCTGTCCATGCTTTTTCTAGGAATTATAGGAACACTTGTATCAATCTCCTTAATTTATATTTAACCCTTCAGAGGACAGACCATGTAATATACTTTGGAAATTGTAAAATCAATTGTTCCATTTGGGGTTCGCAGCCGTAAAATTCCTCATCTTGCTTTATTTTTGTTAAAAAAGCCCTCAGAAAACCTTATAAAATAAAATGTATGTGAAATGTTCAGGCATCTAACCATTTTATATTCCTTCAGTTAGTCTCACGAAGCAAAGAAACAAAATCAGTAACTGCTCTAATTCTCTAGTGAATGATTTTTTAAAATAAATTTATTTATTTATTTATTTTTGGCTGCGTTGGGTCTTCATTGCTGCATGCGGGCTTTTCTCTAGTTGCAGTGAGTGGGGACTAATCTTTGCTGCGGTGCATGGGCTTCTCATTGCGGTGGCTTTTCTTGCTGCGGAGCGTGGGCTCTAGGCACGCGGGCTTCAGTAGTTGTGGCTCGCGGGCTCTAGAGCGCAGGCTCAGTAGATGTGGCGCACGGGCTTAGTTGCTCCATGGCATGTGGGATCTTCCTGGACCAGGGCTCGAACCCGTGTCCTCTAGCATTGGCAGGAGGATTCTTAACCAGTGCGCCACCAGGGAAGTCCCTAGTCAATGATTTTTTTATAAACATGTTATTTAAGTGTCTATAGGCATAAAAATAAATAAGACAATGTTTTTTTCTCAGTAAAGGAATTACAGGATAAACTATAAATTTCACCTTTTGTGCTGCCTCATGCTACGGCAGATCTATTTAAAATAGAGGCTAAACGTACTAGGCTCCGTATTGCCAAAGTGTTTCAAAATGCTCCGTACCCTCATACTGAATTTCTTTGAAATTATTCATGCAGAAAGAAAGTAAATTTTTAAACTTTCAATTAGGTAATGAATTGAGACTGTCACGTAGCACTCCACCGTATTCATATTTTATAACTTCTATGCGCTGCTGACGGTAAATGTTTGGGCTGTTCCTTGTTTTCTGGTCACAAAGAATGTTGTTAAATGGTTTCTGGACATGTATCCCGGCACACAAGTGAATGTGTTGCGGCAGACACCCACCCATGATTTCATGAGTCTTGTTAAACAGTTCTCCAAGCTGACTGCCCACCAGCGCCGCTCTGGAGCTGTCCTGGAAGAGTGAGTTGTCTGGAGCCGTCCTGGAAGAGTGAGCTGTGTATTCTCATGTGCACACTGCCATGAATGAGGCTGAGTGCCTGCTTGTACTTTCACTGGCCATATGGAATGCATCTTTCGTGAAGGCCTTGGTCAGGTCTCTTGCCCATTCTCAGTTAGGTTATCTTTTTCTTGTTGTTCTGTGGGAATTCTCTACGTATCAGGGACACAGCCCTTTGTCAGTTGAGTATCTCATGGCTCCCACCCCTCACGTGGAAGCCTCTTCACTTCTCGATGCTGTTTCTTGGTCAGAAGTTCTTATTTTAGCGTAGCACACTCTACAGTCTTCTCTACAGTGATTTTTCATGTGTTTTACAACCTGTCCTACTGCACGGCCATAAGGATATTCTCCTCCAGTATTTTCTAAAGGTTTCTGCCTTCGGCCTTTCACACTGAGATCTACAACCCACCTGAACTGACTTTCATGTACGGTGTGAGGCAGAGATCAAGATGCATTTTTTCCATACGACCAGACCATTCTCCCAGGACCATCTGCTGAAAAGCTGTCCCTTCTCCGCTTCTCCAAAGGGCCACCTTTCCCATAAATCAAGTCTTCCTGTAAACACGGATGTTTCTGGGCTCTCCATTCTGCTCCACTGGCCTATTCACCTAATCTGGCCCCCAGTGTCATGTACTCTTAATTCCTGTAGCTTGAAAAGTCCCATGTTATGCTCTAATATCCACCCCCTCACTTTTCTGTTACTGTGATCAATTACATTGATCAACTTTGTAATGTTAAAAAGATCTCGCATTCCTGGACTACAACAAACATTGTCATGACAAATTAGCCTGGTGTTTTGGTTGATTTGTTTTGGGGGCTTAATTTATTTTGCTGAAAATTTGTTTAGGATTTTTGGGTCTTATGTTCATCATAAGCATCTTTTGATTCTTATGACTGGGAGTGGCCTATAATTTTCCATTCTCAAAATGTCCTCTCTAGGCCTTATTATCTAGGTTGTGCTGGCCTCAGAACATATTGCGGAGTGTTTCTTCCTATACTATTCTCTGGAAGAGGTGGTGTGAAATTGGTGCTATTCTCTTTATTAAAAGCTTGGTAGGATGTGCCAGTGAACCAATTCTGGCCAAGAGTTTTCTCTTTGAAAAGATTTTAAATTATGGGTTTAGACTCTGTAAGAGTTATGGAACTATTTCTTCATGTGTCCATTTCAGTAAGTTGTCATTTTTAAAAGAACATCTCTATTTCATTCAGGTTTTCAAATTTACTAACATAAAGTTGTTCATAATACTCTCCTCCTTTAATCTGTAGGGTCTATAGTGATGTCCCCCTTTCATTCTATATTGGTTATTTGTTATTCATTACTTTATAAGTGTTCACATAACAAGCTTTTGGCTTTACAAATCCTTTCTACGTACAACTTTTAAAAAATTTCATGAAATGACTGCCTGTTTAAAAAAACTAATTCCTTCTGTCAACACTCTTAACTTCCTGCTCTTTTCTCTGCTTGTTAAGATGGATGCTTTCCTTACTGATTTTCAACTTTTCTTTCTAAAATATGCATTTAAGAAGCTGAATCCTGCAAGTTTTCATATGCAGTGTTTTATCATTCAAAATACTTTCTAATTTCCACTGTAACTTTTCTCAACCCAAGGGTTATTCAGAGGTGTCATATCCACACTTATTTCAATCTATCTTTTTGTTATATTCCTCGTTTAATTCTATTGTGGTCAGAAAACATGCTCTGTATCATTTCAAGTCTTTGAAATTTGTTCAACTTACTTTACGGCCCAGTTTATGGTCAATGTTTATAAATGTTCTATGTCTTTTTGAAAAGAATATGTATTCTTCAACATCAAGGGAAAAGTTCTATCTCCTTTTCCAAATCTTCTATTTCCTTACTGATTTTTCATCTACTTATTCTACCAGTTGGTAAGATGTGAGAATTCCCCACTTTGCTTGGAGTTTGTCTCTTTCTCTTTAGAGTGTTAACTTCTGCTTTAAATAAACTATTACCCTCTTGGTGAAATAAAACTTTTATCATTAAGAAATGTCCTTCAGATTCCCCCTCCCTCCCTCCCTTCCTCTCCTGCTTCTCCTTCTTTCCTCCATCCCTCCCTCCTTCCTTCTTTCCCTCCCTCCTTGCTTCCTTCCCTCCTTCCTTCCTTCTCCCCTTCCTTCCTCCTTCCTTCCTTCCTTCCCCCTTTCCTCTGCTCTTTAATTCATTAACACATAACTTTCCCCTCCTTGTTGTCTCCTCCATGTATATACTGGTTGGTTCCTCTTTGTCAACATGTCTCTAGTTGAGACATGATGTGAGGTCTTCTGGAAATGTGATACCCGTTGCTAAATACCATCCTGCTCTGCCTGCCTTGGGCTGGAGTTGGGGGAACTGAGAACTCAGGGGATGTGCATCCACAGCTGAAAATGACCAGGAACACAGAATTCCAGGGCCTTAAGAAGGTGGAAGCAGACCCACCCTGGAATAGAAGATTAATTGTGCATAAAACCATGGAGATGATGCTGACCAGACCATTGCAGGACCAGTCTGAGATGATTATTGGAGCTGACTGTGCTGTTCTGCATGTAGCCCCCCCTCCCAGCCTGTATACACCTGAGACTCCCTTTTAAAATCTTTGTTCCCTAACCAGCAACTTGGAGATGGTCTGAGGACACTAGTCCACCATCTTCCCAGGTTGCTGGCTTCCTGAATAAAGCACCTTTTATTTTTTCAAAAAAAAAAAAAGAAAGAAAAGGATATGCCCTTCATTATCTCTAGAATTACTATTTGCTTCAAAGTTTGTTTTAATATTAACAGCCACGTCAGCCTTTTTTTGGTTAATGTTTGCATAATGTATCAGCTTCTGTCCTTCAAATTGTTCTGTGCCCTTATGTCTTAGTTGTATCTACTGTAGACAGTACACATGGTAGTTGACTTTTTAAAAAATTTTTTAAATTTTATTTATTTATTTTTGGCTGCATTGGGTTTTCGTTGCTGCGCGTGGGCTTTCTCTAGTTGCAGCAAGCAGGGGCTACTATTCGTTTCGGTGTGCAGGCTTCTCATTGCGGTGGCTTCTATTGTTGCGGAGCACGGGCTCTAGGCATGTGGGCTTCAGTAGTTGTGGCACGTGGGCTTCAGTAGTTGTGGCTCGCGGGCTCTAGAGCGCAGGCTCAGTAGTTGTGGTGCACGGGCTTAGTTGCTCCGAGGCATGTGGGATCTTCCCGGACCAGGGATCAAACCCATGTCCCCTGCATTGGCAGGCAGATTCTTATCCACTGCACCACCAGGGAAGCCCCACGGTAGTTGATTTTAAACAATCCATCTAACATTTAAGTCACTTACACTTAATATAACTATGTAAATGCTGACATTTTCAGGCTTAAATCCTCCATTTTATCATGTGCTATTTGTCCTGCCATAAACTAATTTTCCTTGTGTGCTTTTTTTTTTTCTTGGATTCTTTTGGATTGAATTTTAAAATAACTTTACTCCTTGCTCTCTTATTTAGGAATTATATATAAATTATAATTCTCCTACTGTTTTTATAGTCATTATAACATATACAAAGAGCGAACAAATATTTTCCCACTGTTTTACCCTTTTCATTCTCCTAAAAGCATCTTCTGATAAGCAGAAGTTTTTAACTTTGATGGAGTCCGGTTTATCAATTTTTTCCTTATGGCTAGTGCATTTTATGTCTTCCCTGAAAAAGTGTTGCTTAACCCAAGGTTACAAAGATAGTCTCTTAATGTTTTGTCTCAAACTTTACGGTTGTCAGTATCTTGTACAGGTCTACAATCTAGCCCCAATTAATTTTTATATATGATGTGAAAGAGGGACCGAGGTTAAATTTTTTCACCTTTACCCAGTTGCTTTGGCATCATTTGTTGACAAGGCTCTTTTTCCCCCATTGAAATAATAAAAGCTGACTAACAATCTTGCAGTAGAGGAACAAAGTAGTAAGACTTCACTAATTCATTTCAAGACTTACTCTAAGGCTACAGCAATTAAGAATATGTGGTGTTGGGTTAAACACAGATAAAAAGACCCACGGAACACAAGAGAGAAGATCCACACAGACAGTGTTTTGTCTTTAAAAAGATGTCAAGGTATTTCATAAAGTTTACTCAGTTTACCTAAGAATCCTGCAGCCCCAAGAAAGGATGTAGAATTAACTGTTAAAGGCAGGTGTTCTAACCAGTCAGGAGTTAGCAGGCAGGAAGACATGTGGAGAAATCACAGCAGAGCAGACACGAAAGCCAAAGCGTTCCTAGAGGTTAGTGCTGTTCAGACTAGAAGCAAAGTCCTTCACATCTCTAAAAACAAGGTTATCTCCACAATATAGCTCACTAATACATTCATAATACTTTTGTTTAATATTTTGAAAAATAGTTTCACCTTTAACTGCTCTTTGAGGTGTAGAGAGAGCAGTCCACCAACCATCATTAACTTGTAAGCTAAAGTTATGTTCTGTGTACTCCAGGTAAGAGGGCGTGAGATTATCTAAAACATTTTGGGAAGATTCACTCTCAAAATCTTTAAAATATACTTTTTAAGTTATGATACTTTATAGGATAATAGGAAGTTAAAAATTTTACTTGTGGGCTTCCCTGGTGGCGCAGTGGTTGAGAGCCCGCCTGCCAATGCAGGGGACGCGGGTTCGTGCCCCGGTCCGGGAGGATCCCACATGCCGCGGAGCGGCTGGGCCCGTGAGCCATGGCCGCTGAGCCTGCGCGTCTGGAGCCTGTGCTCCGCGACGGGAGAGGCCACAGCAGTGAGAGGCCCGCCTACTGCCAAAAAAAAAAAAAAAATTTTTACTTGTACAGTGTATTTCTAGACAACGTCTAAGAAATGCCATCAACCGTCTCTATAAGAAGCACTTCTTTCCAAAATGTCCCATTTTGGGGAGACTTTAACAGGCGGGACAACCTTTAACAGGCGGTCCAATGCCAAGGGAACGCTTCTTTAAGAGGTCTTTCCTATTCTAAAACTACTGGTAACTCATCTAGGCTTTCCTAGGTGAAAAGAACACGGAACACATATGCTGTTACAAATTGTTACAATGATACCTTTCGTTTGGTTGGTTTTATTCAATACCAGGAATGTGGTGAGATATTAGAAATAAAGTCTCATAGAGTTTAACGTCACAACAGACACATGGGTTTAGTGAAAACAAGCACGCTGTCAGCACAGCCTCACAACATGTTTACCTAAGGCTTTTGAGCTCCTTCCGGGGCTAAAAATAAGTGAGTTTAGGTTGTCAACACTGAGCTATCAGAGTAGCAGCAAGTCAGCTTTTACACACCTCCTGAAACAGTAATAAGCTCAGTGATTAGAAGTTTATGTACTTTCATTTACCTCTCCGACTCATCCAGCAAGTCAGAAACACGTTACGGTATGGATGAAGCTTTTATCCCAACCCTGTAGGTAGAACAGGGAGGTGTTACAAGCAAAAAGACAGAATGACATTTTATTAATGCTTAATACAGCAACACAACAAATTATACATGGAGCACACAGTATTATGAGATAAATTAAATGGCTGAAAACAAACCAGCAAAAACACCTGGATGTCTACCGTCAATTCAAAACTGGAAGGAAAAAAATTAAAAGGAGAAAGTGTTACAAAAGAAATTAATCTGAATAAAAACACTGAACAAAACTTTAACTGGAATTTAAAAGAAAACCAAAGGTTTAATAGTACAAATGCATAAGAAATTCGTAAACTATTCAAAGGACATAAATTGATATGAAGTTTACAGGTTGCTGAAACATAATTAATGTTGAAAGTACTTTCCTTTCTGAAAAAGTTTAAACTGAGACCAATTTACTTACCCAAGCTCTGTCATGCCATCTACAAATTCTTTTTGCTAAATTCACATAGAGTCATGGCCCTGAATTTCCACACTATACCCAAAACGGTGATACTAGGCTTAAATCTAGGCTTAAATCATCACAAAACTTCTGAATTCCATCAATTCCAATTTTATTTTCATCTTGTGGGTCTGTAGTTAAAGTTAAGGGGAAAACAAGTTAAAAATTTGGATATTTTGAAAAGCATTACTAAAATGGGTGGTAAGAATCATACCTCTACTACATAGTTTTGGCAAGTGTGTTTCAAATACATCAATCAATGCACTGCAATTTTCTACCATATGTGAAAGACATAGCAATAAATAATGATTTATCCAGAAAATACTCTTTATTTTTAAAATCTAGGTTCCTGGGTTTTTGGGGTGGGGAAAATCATTGAAACTTCTTTGAAGACTTCATCATTAAGAAAAAATTAATTAATCTCCCTAAAGTAAAATAAAATTTCAAGTTTACAGAATTTTACCTTGCCCAAAGGCAAACTGCGATGAAAAACACTGTAAAGCATTCAAAATATTTTAAGTTTTTATCACCACCTTGTCAAAGCAAAAGAAAGATGATTTTCTTTTAAAAGTGATTTCATTTGCTACAGTGCTAATACTACTGCACAATACTCATTCTTCAGTTGTTTAGTTTCTGCATCCACGTTTAACAGCGTAGAAATTCAGGCTCCCCCCGCCCCCCCATATCCCCCCGGGCAATTTCTAGTTTAGACATAAAATTAAGGAACTTAGCATTTCTCCATGGGAAAATCAAACCGTGAAATCCATCAAAAGAATCAGCAGGGCCTCACCAAGCGAGGTCCTGTGACCTCAGCCTGTGTCTCCTAACCGGCATCACAATGACAGACCACCTGCTGCCGTAGAAGGTGGGAGAAGCAGGCCCGCGGCACCTTCCCGCAAAGGAAGGTTAAGTGCAACAAACTCTTCTTCCATCACACGAGATCGAACTCTTACGTGCTCAACGCCACGTTTATATATACATATGTTGTTACCAAAGAAGAACTGCTGACCTACCTTAAATGAGCAAAATCACAGACCCTTCCAACTCTACGCTCCTGTGTCCGTGAGAACCTGCCGCCGTGGGCTCATAGGACAGAGGTTCCCACACACCTCCTGACTCAAGCCTGCGCTCCTAACACAACAGACCTTCAGGATAACAGAAAAATGGGTCTACGATGCCCTCACCTAATAACCGTCCTGATAAACTTCACATATAATAATTTAGAATGCTTTAAAGTAGTCTGGAAGCACTCATTCATTTGTATACATTGTGTAACAACAGTTGTTCTATTTGTCAACTGGCTTTGAACTATACATCTATGTTTAGGGGCCAAAATGACTGTACCATATGTCTACTTTAAATGACTAGAATTGCATGAATAAAATTAAATGATAAGGGATGAAGCTTAAAGACTAAAGATAATTTTCACATAAAAATATTTTTCCAAAGGCAGCTGCACATATCTGAATAACTTTTAGAATCTGCATAGCATATGACTTACAAAATTAGCTCAGTAATTAACTTAGCCAAAAAAATTTAAAGCACACTGAAAACAATGTTCATTTTTGGAGAACTACAACAAGTACAAATCTGTTTTTTAAACCACAGAACATGTTTCTGAACCAAGATTTTTTTTTTTAATGGAATGCAATTTTCAATTGATTTTTTGGATCTAGATAGACAGATTATACACAGTATTTTCAAAAGTGAAAAATGAAAATAATAAATAAACAAGAACTTAAAGCCAAGGGAGTTACTCTGTTTGTGTTAATACTTGTTTAAATGAGGGATTTTATTTTTTAAGTTTTGGAAAGATAAGATTAACCTTAGAAACTGCTAGAAAAAAAAAAAATCAGCTCTTGAATCGTTGCCGCCTCTCCCATTACAGCACAGACCTGACATTTGATGTGGAATCTAGAGCCTGCTGAGCAGCCTGGATCTGCACAGACTCATCTCGCAGACTTATTTTTGCCGCATGACTGCATTTTGATAGGGAAAGCTCCATTCTAAGTGCCAATTTCAATGAAAATAACAACTGTCCCCAGCTGACAACACACAGGTTTTTTTGCCAAGAGTTTTTCCAGAAGCTTCTGCAGCTGGAGCTGTTCCAGGGCTCCAACACCAGCACACGGTGTTAAGGGCAGGATACCTGTACCCTCGCGTCAGAATTACTCTTACGAGTCGGTATCGTTCTGGAATGGCCTTCTCACCACGTATCCCTGCCTACGTGCAAGTGCTGGGGAGAAGTACTGTCTTAACGAGTGTAGCCACCTGGCCTGGACACCAAGCCTCCGAGCAGTGACCGTGCGCAGCCGACCGTGGGCACACGAGCCTCCGCCCAGGCCACGTGCAGGAGGGCTCGCTGCTCATCAGTCCTCAGACTTTTGTGCAGCTGAACATCTGCACGGGAAGGGAATGCACGTCGGGGGCCCTGGGACGCAGCACGGAGACTCCAGCACAGTCACCCTGCTCCCTGGAGACACACGCACTCGCCACTGCGCCCCTCCCTTTGTACCAGTTATACAGCGGCTCCAGCGTCTTCCTGTCCACGGAGGTTCGCATGGAGTCCTTGTGGAACGAGGCCAGGTTCTGGAAGAAGCTGTCTGTGGCGCGTCCAGTTTCCACTCACTTTGGGCTGAGCGCCGGATGGCAGTTCTCTCACCAGCCTGAGTGCCGCGAGCTGGAGGACCTCGTCCTTCTGAGATGATTTAAGCTTATGCTGTGGGAAGCAAAAGAAGCAGGAAAGCCAATGAGGCCAGTCCAGAGAGCTGTTTCAGCTCTATCACTAACTCCTATATTGTAACTGGACTTAACTTTTCCTTGGGTGACCGGACTTCACTTCAGAATTACAGGAAGACAAAGCCTTGTTTTTCATCAGTTAAAAAGACTGCACAGCCTTCTGAAAATTCAAACGACAGCATCTACACAGTAACAAATATACAAAGTCTCATCTCCCCCGAATTAGAAGAATCAATGTTTTATACAAAATACATTTTGTTCTCTATCTGGTTCACTTTGCAAGAAGTAGGATGTTAATTTTTTTCTAAGTCTCAGTGAAATTCCTCTTTATAACACATATGTACCCTCTGATGAAATGCGGCTAACCCGAGGCCCGACCACATCACCACTGCCCACCTGGGGGTCCTCCTTGGCTTCAATTAATTTCAGGCCCTAATGGCCAGGAGGAGGACCTCATGGTTGGAAACATCATTATTTTAAGTTTTTCTCCGTTTAAAATTAGCAGAACGCTGATGAAAACAAACACACATAACAAAGAATTGTGTGAAAAATAACTTATACAAGTTCCAGAAGCAGGCGCAAAAAGCCTGTTATGGTTAAATGAAGATGATACTAATAATGAGAACGACTGTGTACATGAGACAGAAATAAGACGGAAAGACAGGGCAGAGGCTGTCGGTAGGTAGTAAATAACAAAACCGCCATGTAACAGTACTATATATAGCATATAATGAAACCGAATAGCATTTTCATGTTTCCAGGTATCGGATGGTTAAGGTTTTATTTATCCAAGGTAGCCTGATGAAAACAACAGCAGAAATGACAGTCATTCATTAATTTCTGTAAATCAAAACAGACTCTGTAGTCTACTGGGTGCTAATACTTTAAAAGACACTTTACACAATAATATGATAAGGGGAAAAGTTTTACTTAAAATGATTTATACTCAGTCTTGTTCAAAAAAAAGATGAGTTTATAGAAGCACACAGAATAAATTATAATTTACAGAAATGTGTAACTGGAAAACAAACTGTAGATGAGGAAATCAAGCAGAGGAAATAAGGAAAATAAGAAAGCCAGAGATAAGACACAGACACGCACACCATATATATGAGTTGAAAGTGAGCTGAAAATTAGGCTCTGAGCTTCTCAGTTGCCAACGTAAAGAAGAAAAGAGGATTAGTTAGGAAAATCTATTTTCATAAGATTTAAAGACCCACCAGTGGCCCAGTGGCCCCTCCTGGCGCTGAGACTGGAAGGAATTGGAGACATGAAATGTCCCCTTTGTACCAGACCAGCTCCTCACCAAATGCCACCAGTGAACAGCAGAGCAAGCTTGCAACGCTTTTTGCTAAGGCCTCCCTCAGTGCCTGCTGGTGCCAGAAGAGCAGGGGACAACTGAGCAGAAGTTACGCCACTGCAGTCCACACACACTGCTCTCCAAGTGTGGCTGGGGACACCGGGGGCCTAAGACCTTTCAGGGGTTCCACGGTCACAAGAGTATCTCCAAGTGCCTCCAGCCGTTACCCACTTTCTCACTCTCACTGGGGCACAGCAGAGGCTTCCAGAGGCTGCCTGACCGGCGACATCACAACAGACTGAACACAGAGGATTGGAGAACCTAACTTTGATTAAAGATGTTTGCAAAAATGTTATGTGAATATATAACGGGTTTACTATTGTTATTTTTAAACACAGATATTTTTAAACTTTCCATTTTAATTTCTAATATGGTAAATACCAATGGCTACAATCCCAATAATTTTTTAAAGTGTATAGGGGGCCTGGGACTTAGAAGTTTGAGAAACACTGATCTAGAGTAACCCAGGGAATTAATATTTTGGCTACTTAGAACAATGACTGTTGATCATTTGGGGTCCTGGGTCCCTTCTGGAATCTGATGACAGCATGGATCCTTTCTCCTGGAAAACGTATGCGGTGCACACGTGGGCATATGGTTTGGCACAGAAATGCAGGGTTTTCATGGACCTTTTAGGACCATCCTGGCTTCTCAGAGGCTGGGGGAAGGTGGAACTCGGGCTAAGAACCCCGGAGCTAGGTCAGGAGGTGCTGGTCTCTGCCGCAGTGAGAGCACCGCGCAGACAGGTGGGCGAACTGTGCTCCACGCGGCTGCATTTACAAACCCGCAGCTACCCAGCGACTGCAGCCTACAGTCCGGGTTCCAGGGGCACACGTAGAGTGCATATTCTCTACCTTATTTCCTGAAATTGAGCCTTTGAGAAAAACCAAAGAGTTCAAGGTTCTGTTCTCTGGGAAGATTAAATTTTGCTCAGTGCGGTCAGATGCCAAAGGCTTTGACAGTAAACTGACAAAAGACAATGCTGGCATCTTTGATGACACCGATGGCTTCCCCAAGGGAGGTGGGCAAAGCCAAGGCTTACCTCAGACACCTTAAGACAGTGACAGGTGTTCGACCCCAAAATGGTGCACCGTTCAGAAGACCCATGACATGTTCGCTACGGAAACTGCGGTCAATGCTAGATTTTAACATTCTGTCAGGCTTGTGATGGCAGAATGCGGTACATACATACAATGAAATTCATGGAGTACTGATATATGCTACGATGTGGGTGGGCCTCGAAAACATTATGCTGAGCAAAGGAAGTCGGACACAAACGGTCACACGCTGTGAGGTTCCATTCGCGTGAAACGTGCAGCACAGGCAAGTCCTGAGACGGAGGCGGGCGGTGCGGCCAGGGGCTGGGGGGGCAGCGTGGGAGGGACTGCCGACAGGCGTGGGCCTTCCTTCGGGGGATGGAAGTGCTCTGGAACTAGACACAGGCAGCGGTAGCGCAACGCGGTGAAGGTCCTACGCACCACTGGACTGTACACTTCGAAAGAGTTAACTTTATGTTACGTGATTCCACCTCAAAAGAATCCACCTTAGCACCCTGAGACTCTCCAAGATGAGCCAACAGAGCAACGGTTGCTCAGGTGACAACCATGCAGTCGGCAGATCCCCGCCAAGGAGACGCCGCCCAGCACCTGGAGACCAGGAGAGGTCCCATCTCGAGGTCCCTCTCCTGACAGCAGCCTCCCGCAGCCCCTCCTAAACCGCGACCAAGCGGCCACACGACAGTATAATGGGGAGCGCTTTCCGGGAAGCCTAGGAGGAGGGAGGCAGGAGGAGTACGTGGCCCCAGGCCACCCAGAGCGCTCTGAATTGTCACCGCGTGAGTTACAAAGTGGGGGGAGTGCAGATGATCAATCTATTCCAGGTGGCAGGACCTGTCTATCCCAAGACAGATCCTACCCCCTGGAACCGCGAAGTGGCACAAAGGTGCCGGTTCTGCATGAGCAACCGCAGCCGTGGGTCCAAGCCGAGCCCAGAGCAGGTCTCTGGCCAGGATGAAAGGGGAGGGGATGGTCAGTAAGGTTCCAATGATTCAATGTTACCCCTACGGTGATTAGAACAACAACCAAGAGCTAAATCTAAAGACTATATGTGCTTCATGCCCAAAAGGGACAAAGAGCTTCAAGTTGCAATTTGTAAAAAAAGGGACCCATGGGCTTCCCTGGTGGCGCAGTGGTTGAGAGTCCGCCTGCCGATGCAGGGGACGCGGGTTTGTGCCCCGGTCCGGGAAGATCCCACATGCTGCGGAGCGGCTGGGCCCGTGAGCCATGGCCGCTGAGCCTGCGCGTCCGGAGCCTGTGCTCCGCAACGGGAGAGGGCACAGCAGTGAGAGGCCCACGTACAGCAAAAAAAAAAAAAAAAAAAAAAAAAAAAAAAAAATCTGGACAATCCAGGAAAAACATCAGATAAATTCTCTACCTCTGGAAAAAGTCTCAAACATTTTAATTGTGACCTTGTAAAAAATCACCCATGTGATCTGGGCACCAAAACTGACCACATACAAAATGAAAATGTTATCCTTAAAATGCCCTTCCAGAGACACTGAATACAACAAGATCTCCTCTTAGGGTCAACTTACAAGGGGCTGCCAGGGCAACCACACTGACCCAGTTCGTGCCATCAGTTCAGTCGCCTTGACGGTTTCAGGTACAGCAGGCGGGGACGACCTTCTCGAGCCCTCACGTTCCTCTGACTGGCGCTTCTCCATCTGCTTTCTTGCCTGCTCTTCCCACCCAGAAGGTTGGTTCTCACGCCTCCCCTCTTCCTGGCACATTCCTCCTGGACCACCTCTCTCCGGCCTGAAAGCCTCTCCCCGGCCTCCCACTACCACGAGGACAAAGGCTGCCATTCCTCCCTGTGACCAGATGAGTGCCCATCACAGCCTCCCGCCGCGGCTGCTCCCTGGCTCTCTGCGCTCCGCGGTGCCCTCTTCCCATTCCTGTCCCTCCCACCCCACACGTGCGCCGCGCACATCTGGCTGCCCCACTCCCACTCATTCTCGAGAGTTCAGCTCAGCTCACACCGTGCTGCCGCGGTCAAGCCTTCACTGGCTGGGCATCTGACACCCCACACCTCACCCTGCGGGTGCCTGGAACCGGTGCCTCTCCCTGGCACTTATCCCAGCTATAATAATGTAGCTGCGTGTTCAGTGCCCGTCTCTCCTGCTGGGACATCGTCTCCATCAGTACCAAACCCACGTCTGCTTGCTCAGCGTCGAAGCCCCGGCACCTTGCACACCACCTCGCTTGCACGCAGAAGCCACTGAATGTACTGAATGAACACTGAAACCCTTCAACTACCATGGTTTCCACGACGTTTCAAAGTAACTGTACGTTTCCAGAAAGCCCGCCCTCTCCTGGTCTCCAGATCTACGTCTCTAACCAACTAGATCCCGCTATCTCCCCCTCCTCACAGCATCATCTTTCCGTACAAACCTGCGCTTCCTTCTACAATCCCTAGTTTGGTCAATACCATGACCGTCTGCTCAGACGCCCCAGCCAGGCCTGCACAGCCCTTCCTCTCCTTTAGCTCCTTTTCTGAACGGCTCTGTGAAATTCCCCACCCTTCCCTCCTCTCATGCCCCTTGTTCCTACCGACAGTCTTCGTTCAAGTCTTCTCTTCTTACCGAGCTATTACCGCCGCTTCCTAGCTGGCCTCCCCGACCCGCAGTCCTGACCCCCTCCCATCCAAGTCCTGTTCTCCGGACAAAAGGCGATCGCTTCGCACACACCCCTCCTTCTCAAAGACCTTCCAGGCTCCCGCTCTCTCCTGGGAGACTCTGCCCTCCTCGGCGGGGAACACGAGACCCTGCTCGGGAGCCCTGCCATTCTCGACCCTGAAGTCCACGTTCCGGCCGCTCTGGACCACCGGCAAGGCTCAGGCGCGATCCGGTCCACCGCATCTCCCGGCAGGACGCCCGCCTGCCCGGAACGTCCTCCCTCCGGGGTCACCCGGCTGCTCGCGCTCCCGAGGAGGCAGTGCTCGGAGTCCCCGGCCCGCTCTGTGCCTCCGTCTCGTCAAGCAGCACCGCCGCACTTGGGTCACCGGTCCGGTCCCACCTGCGTGCTCCCCGCCGCGCTTAAGGACTCCGCGCCCGGCCCTGGGCCCCGACCGCCAGTCCCCGACCCACGACCTCCGACCCCAACCCTCGGCCCCAGCAGCGCCTCGCCGGCCCCCAGTCCCGGATGCCCGGGAGCAGCCGAGAGGAAGGCGAGCCGCGGGCCACCTACCATACTCCCCGCGCTCCCCAGCTTGTCGCCGGCCCTGGCCGTCTGCGCAGGCGCCCCGGCCCGGCCGCGCCATCCCCGTCCCTGTCCTCAGCCCCCGGGACACCCGCCCAGGGAGGCAGCAACAGGTCAGGCCGGGCCGGCGGGACTCCAATTCCCGGCGTGCACTGCGCCGCCCGGGGCCGCCGGGATGCAGGCCCCGCGGCGCCTCCGACTCCCGGCGTGCACCGCGCCGCCCTGGGGTGGACGGAACCCACACCCCGCCTCCTTAAAGGGGCCGCGACTGCCTTTGAGCCGCGTCGGCTCAGAGGGCGTTCGAGAGAGCACTGCGGGCCTCCTGGGCCCTCCCCGTGCCCGACCTCGTCCCCGTCCTCGTCCCCGCCCCGGGGGCGGCCCCGCCTCCCGGAAAGGGATGCGGATAAGCCGGATAAGGTCTTCCCCTCTGGAAAGCCGGGCCCGGGACGCGGCGCGGCCGGAACGTCTAGGTGAGCGTTCGGCGCGGGGCCCCGGGTCCGGCCTGAAGTGCGGCCCTCGGGGCTTCCCTCTCCTCCCCTCCCTTCCCCGGGGGTCTCCCCTTCCCGTGGGTGTTAGTTCTTCTCCTCCCCGGGGTCTGGTCTCCCCTCGGGGTCTCTCCTCCCAAGGTCTACTCTTCCTGGGGGTTCTTTCTCCCCCTCCCCGGGAGTCTGGTCTCCCATCCCCCTCCCGGGTCTCCCCTCTCCGGGGGTCTCCCCTTCCCGAGGATGTCTTCTCCCCCTCCCTGGGGGGCGGTGTCTGGTCTCTCCTTCCTCTCCTTAGAGGTCTCCCCTCCTCCTTTCCAGGGGTCTCTCCGCCTTCTCCCGAGGTTCCGTCCTTTCGGCCTCACTCAGCCCCCGCCCACTCTCTCCTCCTCCGGGCTTTGCGCCGAGAGCGGTGCTGCACCTGAGCACCCTTTACCGGACCCCGCACCTGGCGGCGGCCCCGGGGTTGCGGGGAGGGCCGATGGGGGTGCGGGCGGGAGCTGGCGAGGCTTCAGACACCGCGGGCCACTCGGTTGGACAGTCTACACTCTCCCGGTGCCTGATCCTCGGGTCAGATCTGCGGAGGAGCCGCCGCTCCACGAGCCCCTGGGGGTCCTGGCTCTGCGAGCCGCTCCCTGGTTCCCGTCGGACCTCACCCGTGGTCCCCGTTCACGGTGTCGTCCAGGTGTCAGGCGGCCCCGCCAGGTTCCAGGTCCCCTGGGAAAAGGACGCACGACGTGAGCCCCGAGTTTCCGCGTGATTCGGGGACAGCCCGTCATCCAGCTCCGGGGAGCCGCTACGAGGAGGGGGGCCTCGTGGAGGGTCGCTGCCTGTCACGGGGACAAGTATCCTGTGAATGACTCTAGCGCTTTCCTGAGGGTGGGAAGATGCAAGGATCCGCTCTGTAAATGTTGTTCCTAGAGTGTAACCCTCGAAGGGCCTGTTTTCCCAAAGCGCCAGGCCTCATTCCGTCCTGGGTCTGCGCTCCCCTCGGGCTGCGCTGTGTGCGCCCGGCACCCCATGGCTGGCCGGGGGAACCGGATGGCGAATAACGTAACTGAGTTCACAGCCTTTTTATACGTTTTTCTGATCATTTTTTCGGCCAGAGCGGCATACTGTCTTACTGGTCCCAAATTTCTTTTATAATATAAATTTTTGAAAAGACAGTGTCTCAGTGATTGGATTATTAACGGAATACTGGGTTTTTGTACAGTTTAATTAACATTAAATACTTTAAAACTTTTTATTGTCCGTAAGAATTTTCTTCTTTCCTTCCTCTCCCCCTTTTTTTAACTCATTCTCCCATTTTACTGATTAGAAGTGAACCATAAATTGTATTGTAAGTGCTTATAAGTGCTTTATCTTTTAAGAAATAGACTTTACGTCATCTAACTTGTTAAAGTGTAAAATAGGCTTTTCAGGTAAACTCCTCCACAGATTACATTGAGGTAGATCGCTTCCACTGGGGGTTTCTTTGCTTCCTTGGATCTTTCCACAAGTTCCCCCCTTTGTTTCCCGTTCTGTGCCTGGCCTGGAAGTTCTGGTGGCATCAGGAAGAGATACTGCAAACAACCCTCCTGCTTTCCTTTTTCCAGAGGCCCTGCACCCGCTAACCCTGATCCTGCCCCATCCAAGCGGCTCGCTCTGGAATTCCTGCCTGGAGCTCCCATACCAGGTCAGCCACCCTCCCCCCTTTAGGGTCTGGGTTCAGCTGGGTAGACGGCCGGCCCCTAGGGTGGGCTGTCCCGGGAGCTGTGTCCCACCTGGTCCTGACGGCCTCTGCCCACAGACAGAGGCTGCTGTCAATAAACCACACTGACTTTGAGCAGTTGGACCTGCTAAAACTGAGGTGGTGGGTCTGGAAGGTCCTGAGGAAGAGAGACGGAGGGGCCTCTGGCTACACGTGTGCAGGAGGCTGGGGGGCAGGGCTGCCAGGTTCTCGCATTTTATTTTAGCCTAGTGTGTAAAGTAGAAAAACAGGGACGCTGCCTCCCCGCCCCCCATTCTCCGGAGGGCCTCCAGCAATGGTCTAGGGCTCTGTGGTCCAGCAGCGGGTGTCCCAGGAGAGTGCTGCACACCCTGCAGTCTTGATAGAACTCAGAGTGGAGGCGAGAGAGAAATCTTAACCTGGTGACTTTGCTCTGAAAAAACCTGGTCTTGGACTTTATTTTTACATTTTTTTTTTGGCTGTGTTGAGTCTTTGCTGCTGTGCTGCTGCGCACGAGCTTTCTCTAGTTGCAGCGAGCGGGGGCTACTCTTTGTTGCGATGTGCGGGCTTCTCATCGCGGTGGCTTCTCTTGCTGTGGAGCATGGGCTCTAGGCGCGCAGGCTTTGGTAGTTGTGGCTCATGGGCTTAGTTGCTCCGCAGCATGTGGGATCTTCCTGGGCCAGGGCTCAAACCTGTGTCCCCTGCATTGGCAGGCAGATTCTTAACCACTGCGCCACCAGGGAAGCCCCAGATCTTGGACTTTTTATGTAAAATTATTGGAAGTTTCTTTGTTTTTGAGTAGGCTTAATAATGAACCCATATGCCTTTTTATTCTGAATCATTTATTACAAATTTTTTTTCTTAATCAAATAATCTCATCGATTTTAAAGTTAGTTTTGGGATTCCTGTTCTGCCTTTATAAAAACAAGCAAAACCTCCTAGAAATTTGGCAAAGTTGGGGAGATATATTTTAATTAATATTGGAATATGTATAAATAGAAAGTTGTAGGAGGGAAGGTTTGTGCTCAAAGTATTGATTTTTGCTATCACGCTAAATGAAAAGTAACCTTGGGTTTCACTTTAGTTGAGTCATACTGAAAACCTTTGGTTTTAGGGCGTTTCCTACTTTAAAATATTCAAATGTCATAGGCATGTTTGCCATGCTCTGCAGTGTAAACGGTGCACATTACACACAATAAGGGTGTAGTGGAAACAGGAAGCACTTATATAGAGTTTTAAAAACTTTGAGATGATTATAGAGTCACATAAAGTTTTAAAAAATAATACAGAGAATTCCTATAGAATATACATAGAAAATCCTGAAGATGCCACCAGAAAACTACTAGAACTTATCAATGAATTTGGTAAGGTTGCAGGATACAAAATTAATGCACACAAATCTCTGGCATTCCTATACACTAACAATGAAAAATCAGAAAGAGAAATTAAGGAAACAATCCCATTTACCATCGCAACAAAAAGAATAAAATACCTAGGAATAAACCTACCTAAGGAGATAAAAGACCTGTACTCAGAAAACTTACACTGATGAAAGAAATCAAAGATGACATAAACAGATGGAGAAATATACAATCATTATTGTGAAAATGACTATGCTACCCAAAGCAATATACAGATTCAATGCAATCCCTGTCAAATTACCAATGGCATTCTTTATAGAATTACAACAAAAAATTTTGCAATTCGTATGGAAACACAAAAGACCCCCAAATAGCCAAATCAATCTTGAGAAAAAAATAGAGCTGGAAGAATCAGGCTCGCTGACTTCAGGCTATACTACAAAGCTACAGTAATCAAGACAGTGTGGTATTGGCACAAAAACAGAAATATAGATCAATGGTAGAGGATAGAAAGCCTAGAGATAAACCCACCACATATGGTCATCTAAGCTATGACAAAGGAGGCAAGAACATACAATGGAGAAAGACAGCCTCTCCAATAAGTGGTGCTGGGAAAACTGGACAGCTACCTGTGAAAGAATGAAATTAGAACACTACCTAACACCATACAGAAAAATAAACTCAAAATGGATTAAAGACCTAAATGTTAAGACCGGACACTATAAAACTCTTAGAGGAAGACATAAGAAAAACACTCTGACATAAACCACAGCAAGATCTTTTTTGACCCACCTTCTAGAGTAATGAAAATAAAAACGAGAATAAACAAATGGGACCTAATGAAACTTAAAAGCTTTTGCACAGCAAACCATAAACAAGATGGAAAGACAACCCTCAGAATGGGAGAAAATATTTGCAAATGAAGCAACGAACAAAGGATTAATCTCCAAAATATACAAAGAGCTCATGGAGCTCAATATCAAAAAAACAAACAACCCAATTAAAAAATGGGCAGAAGACCTAAATAGACATTTCACCAAAGAAGACATACACATGGCCAAGAGACACATGAAAAGCTGCTCAACATCACTAATCATTAGAGAAATGCAAATCAAAACTACAATGAGGTACCACCTCACACTGGTCAGAATGGCCATCATCAAAAAATCTGCAAACAGTAAATCCTGGAGAGGGTGTGGAGAAAAGGGAACCCTCTTGCACTGTTTCTGGGAATGTAAATTGATACAGCCACTATGGAGAACAGTATGGAGGGTCCTTAAAAAACTAAAAATAGACCTACCATATGACCTAGCAATCCCACTACTGGGCATATACCCTGAGAAAACCATAATTCAAAAAGAGTCATGTAGGGCTTCCCTGGTGGTGCAGTGGTTGAGAGTCCGCCTGCCGATGCAGGGGACACGGGTTTGAGCCCTGGTCCGGGAAGATCCCACATGCCGCAGAGAGGCTAGGCCTGTGAGCCGTGGTCGCTGAGCCTGTGCGTCCGGAGCCTGTGCTCCACAACGGGAGAGGCCACAACAGTGAGAGGCCCGCGTACCGCAAAAAAAAAAAAAAAAAAAAAAAAAAAAGTCATGTACCACAGTATTCATTGGAGCACTATTTGCAATAGCCAGGACACGGGAGCAACCTAAATGTCAAATGATAGATGACTGGATAAAGAAGACGTGGCACATGTATACAATGGAATATTACTCAGCCATAAGAAGGAACGAAATTGGGTCATTTTGAGAGATGTGGATGGACCTAGAGTCTGTCATACAAAGTGAAGCAAGCCAGAAAGAGAAAAACAAGTATCGTATATTAATGCAGATATGTGGAATCTAGTAAAATGGTACAGATGAACCTATTTGCAGGGCAGGAATAGAGATGTAGAGAACGGACATGTGGACACAGCGGGAGAAGGGGAGGGTGGGACGAATTGGGAGATTAGGTTTGACATAAATCCACTACCATGTATGAAATAGACAGCTAGTGGGAACCTGCTATAAAGCACAGGGAGCTCAGTGCGGTGCTCTGTGATGTCCTAGAAGGGTGGGATGGTGGGGGTGGGAGGGACGTCCAAGGTAGGGGGGATATAGGTATACATATGGCTGATTCACTTCATTGTGCAGCACAAAGTAACACAACGTTGTAAAGCAATTATACTCCAATAATTAAATAAAAGAATTAGATAAATTCAGAAAATACAGAGAAATCCTATAGACCCTTCACCCAGTATCCCCAGCGGGAGCTCTTGCAAAACTGTATCCTAAGCAGGAGCTGGGAGAGATACAGCCCGCTGCCCGATCCGGGTGCACCAGGGCACATGCACGCACTCGTGTGTGTGTAGATCTGTGTCATTCTGTCACACGTGCACGCGCGTGTGGCCACCACCACTGTCAGGGCACAGAACACGTCCACCCCACAGGGTCCCTCCTGCTGCCTTGTTACGTCCACAGCCGTCGCCTCCCCCTTCCCTGGGCCCTGACCCCCACTGTCCCTTCCCCGTCTCTGCAGTTTGTCATTTTAAGAATGTTGTGTAGGGAGTTCCTGGTGGCCTAGTGGTTAGGATTCCAGACTCTCACTGCCAGGGCCCAGGTTCAGTCCCTGGTCTGGGAACTGAGATCCCACAAGCCTCGCGGCCAAAAAAAAGAAGAAGAAAGAAAAGAAGTTGTGTAAATGGCATCATGCGTGAGCGTGGCAGGCTCTCCTCGGCCTTGAGGTCACCCGGGTTACTGCATCAGTCGTTCAAGATGTGGAAATTTTAAGAATTCATTATAAAACCACAACAAATCCAGAGTGTCTTTTTTTATAATTAAGAATAACAATAACAAAATAACACTATTTACTGAAAAAAACATGTTACAGTTTAGTAGTCTGTAGGATTTGGTAGCCGAGTTTGAAGGTAAAATGAGGTGTTTATGGAAAAGGAGTGGTTCATATCTTACGGTCTGTAAATAACTTCATGTTCACGGTAAAAGCTCTTTTCAGTGGAAATGTTAGTGTGACTACAGCTAAAATTCGCAGAGGTTTTTCATAAACGTGAATAGCTATCTTCGGTGTTTCGGGGAGAGGGATAGCTAACTTCGGGAGCTTGTCTGAGGGAGGGGCCCGAGATGGACGGAGGGGTGTTACATGCCAGCTGCGCAGCAGTTTATCTTCCTGAAGTTTGAAATCTGTAGAAGAATCACTTTCTGAGATCTTTTGGAGGAAATGTGCATGTCTAGGTCTGTGCAGTTAACAAAGCGCCTGCAATTTGTGTCTTGGTTCTGAAGGATACTAAATGTGTGCGTGTCTGCAGCAGTGCTTGAATTCTGTCTTTCCCTTGAAACAGTAGGAGCTTAGCAACTGAGTCAATAAAATAACGGACCAGTGATATTGCCGGCTGTCTGTGGGATCAGCGGTTTGTTTGCTTAAGGCGGTAACGTTTACTTAAGGTTGTATTAAAACTGTGCCAGTGAACTCAGGAACTCAGCCCTACTCGATTATCCCACCTCATTAGGAAGCGCGCTGTCCTGCGTCCGTGGATCCTCTGGGAGATGCTGGGACCCAGAGTATCTAAACAAGTATTGAAATCGGACAGTTTCCTGACTTTTTACCCAGAATAGTGAGCCGGTGTGCAGTCTGTAATGGGTGACTTCTGATTGTCATTCTGAACACGGTGGGTCTCCTGCCCTCAGCGGTCGCCTCTGCAGGGTCTGCTGAGGTGCGTGGAGCAGTCGGCCCCCCAGACCGCCGGCTGGGGCTCTTTGCTGCGTTCCCACGTGTGTCTCTGTAAGCTCTGTTGGTGTCCACTTTCTGTTGGCTGTCATTCCTTGGTTTGGTCAGCATTCTATCTCTAGAAGTGCACACTCTTATTTTTGCTAATCTACTTTACCTGGGAAACCAGATTAAACTCATTAGAATTGGGATTACCAGTGAAATGAAAATATATATATTCTAGAATAACATGATTCCTTGGAAACGGTGGGTTTTGTTTTGTTTCGTTTTCTTTTTGGCATAAGGACTTGGGCCTAGATGCCAGGCTCAGTGGGTGTATTTCAGGGTGCGTCTTACCGGGCTCTCCTGCATTTGTCACCTCTTCCGTCTTTGTTCTCTATCTTCCTGCCTCCGAGGTCATTCTTTCTTGGTGACCCTGCTGACCCGGCCTCCATCTGCGCCTGGATCAGCCCTCCTCTGGGCGACACAGCTGCAGCTCCCCCCGCTACTGGGGCCGGGGTCCTGTCTGCGCCCTGCTGCCAGGATGAGCTCCCAGGCGCTGCTTGAAGTCTTCCTTAAGGGAGAAGAGGAGGAACCTGAATCTGCATGATAGAAAGTGTCTGAGTGTGGTTGTAGTTTGTAATTTTTTTTCTCTCCTTGACATCTTGTTAGCACGTAAAGGTAGGCTGACATTGGAAATTTGACGGAATTCCAGGTGACTCAGGAAAGCACACGGTACGGCTCAGCCAGCTCGGCTCCATTTCCCAGCCCCTCGGACCTGGTTCCAGGGCCCCTCATCTGTGATGGGGGAAGCAGGTGGTGTTTCCTGGCCTTTGATATGTGAACCGTATGAAATGGAATTGGTTTTTGTCTTTTGTACATGGTAGATTTAGTAGGTATATGAGGCTGAGTTTCACTTTAAAAAGTTGCTTTTAAATTCAGATGTAATCTTTAATCTCAGCTCTTCATCAGGCACCATACTTTAAATTCAGTGTTTGATTGTGATCTAAGTGCAGCAGATAGTTCAGATGTTGTTCTACGAAAAATAACATTTTCCTCGGAAAAGTGGTAGTTTTTAGTAATTATTTAAAACTTTAATCTCCATAGCAATGAGTCATCGTTCAACTATACGTGTCAATACATCTCTTTCAGCTGAGAATGCGCATCTCAAATGCAAGCCCGACTTAGCAGGAGTCTTTGGACCGCCTTGCCCTGTCCCTCAAGTCGGATCATGAAGGTGCTGGGGAGAAGCCACCTGTGGGTGTGGCTCCCGTTCCTTCACCTGCTGGCCAGCGGCGCGGAGCACGAGGAAGCGGTGAGACACGCCATCGAGTTGCACCGGCGCCAAGGGGCGGCCGTCACCCAGAGGAGACAGTGGGTCCTGGACGGTTGCAGAAAGCTCTCCGGGCTTCTTCGCCAAAAGGCTGTGGTTCTTAACAAACTGAAAAGTGCAGTCAGAGCAGTGGAAAAAGACGCCAGCCTTTCGGATGAAGAGAAGCTGTTTCAGGTGCACATGTTTGAAATTTTCCAGAAAGAGCTGAATGAAAGTGAAAACTCAGTCTTCCAGGCCGTCCATGGACTCCAGAGAGCCCTGCAGGGCGACTACAGGGACGTGGCCAACGTGAAGGAGAGCAGCAGGCAGCGCCTGGAGGCCCTGCGGAAGGCAGCCATCAAGGTGGGTCCAAGGCGGGGCGGGGTGCCCAGCGGAGGGGGCTCCGATCTGACCCAGCAGGCGCAGGAGAGCCGCTCCCTTGGCGCAGTCACTTAGCAGGGCCACACTTGAGCACTTCTAGGGGTCTCTCATGCTTTCTCCATGGTGGAGATCCCTGGGTATTGAAAGGAGTTACTCATGTTCCCCCAGTGAACTGACGTGGAAATAAGCCCATTGTAATTGCCGTCAGGGTTTTGAGCTTCTGATAAGAATTACTTGTAGTGTGAAGGCTGACTTTCTTCAAGGCCCACATACTGAAAACAAAAATATTAAAGGTAGTTTTAAACAAATGTATACATTTGAATTAAGGATTTTGATGAAGGATACTTTTATTTTATTTTTTAATTTTTATTATTTTTTAAATAAATTTATTTATTTTTGTTTTTTGGCTGCGTTGGGTCTTTGTTGCTGCGCACAGGCTTTCTCTAGTTGCGGCGAGCTGGGGCTGCTCTTTGTTGCGGTGCGCGGGCTTCTCGTTGCAGTGGCTTCTCTTGTTGTGGAGCACGGGCTCTAGGTGCACAGGCTTTAGTAGATGCGGCGCGTGGGCTCAGTAGTTGTGGCTTGCCAGCTCTAGAGCACAGCCTCAGTAGCTGTGGCGCACGGGCTTAGCTGCTCCGCGGTATGTGGGATCTTCCCGGACCAGGGCTCGAACCTGTGTCTCCTGCATTGGCAGGTAGATTCTTAACCACTGCACCACCAGGGAAGCCCCTGAAGGATACTTTTTTTTGTTGTTGTTGTGGTACGCGGGCCTCTCGCTGTTGTGGCCTCTCCCGCTGCGGAGCACAGGCTCCGGACGCGCAGGCTCAGCGGCCATGGCTCACGGGCCCAGCCGCTCCACGGCATGTGGGATCTTCCCAGACTGGGACACGAACCCGTGTTCCCTGCATTGGCAGGCAGACTCTCAACCACTGCGCCACCAGGGAAGCCCTACCCTGAAGGATACTTTTAAAATGATGAGAAGAAACTATTATTACGTCAGATGCGATAGTTATATAATACTTTGAAGCTGTCATTTAAGCCATCTGTCGTGTGCCAGGCCCTGTAAATGTACGAAGCATCATGTCGTCTTCATGGAAAGGCTGTGGCAATATCATACAGCTTCAAAAGTAAAGAAGGTACAAAGTATTAAACTTTGTTTTGCCCAAGTGTGGTAGTTTGGGTAGGAATGTGGTGATGGGGTAAGTAGCCCCCTGGACTCGGGCGTCCTGCCTGTTGTTGGAAACAGACCGCCCCCCCCCAGCGGGATCACCGCCTCACCAGGTCCTTCGCACGGGTGGGACATTAAACTCCTTGGCGTTAAAGAGGGAGTCACAGGGGTGTCGGTTTGCGGTAGTTTAACGGTAGAACAGAGAACAAACATGAGTTTGAGTGGCGCTGCCCCCACCCGCCTGCTCTCTGCTGGTTCTGGCCTCACGGGTCTGAGGCGGTCCAGGCGCTGAGTAGAGGCCGCGAAACGGCGAGCCTGTGCCTGGGGCCGCCCTCCGCTCGGCGCCCACTACGCCTCGAACGTGAGCAAGTAGAGGGATTTGATTTGCGATCCCTCGAGCTTGAGCATGGCCGTGCGCTCTACGCGTGTTAAACTCTGTTCCCAGCACCAGCCGTCAACCGTGCACGTAAGCAACGCTGTCAGGCTCTCCTGGAACATCTCCCCTTCGTAACCTGGGAGCCCACTGTGTTCCGCTCAGAAGCGTCTAGCTAAGTAGGCAGGTGCGCAGCTGGGCTTCACACGCAGCCGGCACAGTGGCTGCAACCGCATCAGGGTCGGCGGGTGGTTTTCGTGTGAAGAGAGGACCTTCGGCGTCTCTTTACGCTGGTGTGTTACATCCGTGTGTGTGTAAGTAGCCTTCCTGCGGGCTTTGCAGTGCCCTGGGGCACCTGGCCTCCACTGCCGTGTTCGCAGCGGGCAGGTCGTCCAGGTTTCCTTCGTCATAAACACCACCCTTCATTTCTTGCAAATGAATAGGAAGAGACGGAGTATGTGGAGCTTCTGGCAGCAGAAAGACATCAGGCTGAAGTTCTTAAAAGCATGCAGCATCGGAACAAAAGTTTATCCCTCCTGGATGAGATCCTTGAGGACGTGAGGAAGGCGGCAGACCGTCTGGAGAAGGAGACGGAGGAACGCGCTTTTGACGACAATAGGTCGGTGAGTAGCATCCCCAGCAAGGTCCCCTCCGCCTGCCGAGCCGCTGAGAGGACGTGCACTTGGGACTGTTTGCGGGTGTACGGTAGTGCAGGCTGAAAACGAAGATGAGGCTGACGCACTCGTGTGGCCCTGAAGACGTGCCCCGTTTCCGCTGCTTCCCGCCCGGCCCCGTGTTTGGTCAGCGCCGCGCCCCCCCGACTGCCCCGCGCCCAGCAGCTCGTCTGTCTCCCCAGCCTTGGCTCCGGTCTCAGGAAGCTGGCCCTGGATGGCCACGTTTCGGTGCAGATCTGCCCGGGAGAGGCTCGCTCCTTACAGGAAACCACCTTTGGGTCCCAAGCAGCATGTCAGAGTGAGTCCTGGGACGGACTCAGGAAAGGGTTAGGTAATGACAGCAAACCAGAGCAAGGCTGAAGAGGGAAGGGGAGTGGGGCCCACAGTGACCCCGGGGCGGGGGAGGCTCTGGGTGTGTGAGGGCCGTGCGCCTGGGGAAAGTGTCATTGCTTTTACCCCGCTCACCAGGCACTCTGCCCTCCGCGGCTCCGGGCTTTTCCACACTGGCCCTCCCCCGGTCCTCCCGTGGTTCAGTTCAGCCTGGCACCGTCCCCGTGGGGCTGGCGCGGACCCCGTGGGGACAGGCCCAGCCCAAGACGGCCCCCCACTCCAAATGCCAACGCTCCTCCCTCCGGCGTTTGCTGTGCTGCCCACAGAGCTCAGTCTGTTTGCTAGGTTAGCAGATTGGCACGAAGGACACAGCTCAGATGGAAGAGGTACAGGGGCAGGGTGTGGGGGACGGTGGCCGCTCCCCTGCCCGCTCCGGGCCTGGCGGCCTCCCCCAAACACCTCCACATGTTCAGCAGCCTGGAAGCTCTCGGAAGCTCGTGCCTGAAGGGTCTTCACGGAGGCTTTGTTATTTAGGCTCCTGACAAACTCGGCCTTCAGCCCCTCTGCCCTCCCAGAGGCCGTGGTGGAGCGGCGAGTTCAGCCCTCATCACGTGGCCGGCTCCTCTGGTGACCAGCCCCTCCCGTGGGTACCCGGGGGCTCTCCACCACCCCTCGCTCACCCGAGGGCAGGTGAGGTTGCGAGGGGCTTATTATGAAGGACAGCACACTCCTTTCACCTCTGCTGCTCTGGAGCGATTCGGGAACCGAGGCCAAAAGACCCAATATAGGGCAAGATGTTTGCATCGCTCTTTATCACTCAGGAAGTCCTGAGGGTTTGGGGGCTGTGGGCAGGAAAGGGGTCTAAGACCAAATATGTGTTCCTTGTTACAGATCACAGCGCCATGCCCTGAATCAGGTAGAGTAGGTGTTTGGAAGTAATAGAAATCCTGAACACTTCCATCCTTAAATCACTTTTCAATTGAAAGGCTTTTTCGAATTTTCTAATTTATCGGTCTTCGGTCACACTTGACAGAATGCTGAGAACGTTCCTGTCGTTCTTCTGTGTGGGACTTACTCTCTAACATTTGACCTTGAACTTAAACACGTCTAATTGGTTGTAGTGACACAACACTGTCATTGTTACAGGTCAGAGGGGTCAACTTTGAGGCAGTTCTGCGGGTGGAAGAGGACGAGGCCGGCTCCAAGCAGAACCTCACGAACCGGGAGGTCGAGGAGGACCTGGGCCTGAGCATGCTCATCGACTCCCAGAATAACCAGTACATCCTGACCAAGCCCAGGGATGCCACCATCCCGCGGGCAGACCCCCACCTCATCAAGGTAGCCCGCGCCTCCGCCTGGCACCCACGTCCGCTGCCTAAAAGTTGACTTCGCTAGAATAGCTCCTTCTCACGGGGCAGAGAGGGCCTGGCTGTGGTTTCACGTGTGGCCTGTGTCGACGTGGGGGCGGCCTGAGGTGCACACCTGCACCCTTGGAGGGAGCCGGGCTAGTTGGGGGACGTGGAATTCTTTAGACTCGAGGTCGACAGGGTTGTGGTTCGGGATCACTGTTTGGACCTGGACCGTGTGAGTGACAGGTGTGAGAGGGAGGGAGTGCAGCCTGCGCAGGGCCACATCAGTCGCTGGGTCTCCAGCTAAACTCCCTGACGCTGGAGTCTGTTCAGGAGAAGAGACCGAGGCAAAGAACTCAGCCTTCAAGGTGCTGCCAGGACAGACAGCCGAGGGGCAGGTAGACATGCGGTCCCCACGGGCTTGTCCCGTGTGAGGGGCTGATCCCTGAACTGCTGTCTCGAATCCAGAGGTAAAAGACAGCACGTGTGCGGCCTTCCTTGGTTTTGACCACGTGGGGACTGGGAGGGGCTGAGTCTGAGAACGCGACTTCGTGCCCTTGGCGAGGGGCAGGGTCTCTCCACTGCGCAGTTGCCCCCCTTCCCCTTTGTACGTAGCATAGCTTCTGGGGCGGCATCTTGAGGCCACGTGAATACCCCATTCCTCGCCACCCGCAGGCCAGCAGCCTTAGCACCGTCCACGAGTCTCTTCTGGACCGGTTCATACCCTGAAGGTTAGGTCGCCTTCGTGCCGTGGGAGCACAGTGGGGAAGGGCTCCCGGACTCGAGCCCTGAGAGGAGTCCTCGTACTCACAGTTCTCAGAGGACTGTCACGGGGTCCACGCGAGACAGACACATCACTGTAATCGTTAGACGCTGAGGGGCGAGCCTAACCTGCTCCCAGAAGCCTCCCTCGGCTCCCGCACTTGCCTTTCTGCCCCCTCAGTGAGGCCAGGGTACTGTCCCACCCTACCTTCTCCTTTCTCTTGCTGCCTGTTATCTTATGTGTGTGTTTCTTGTCTGTTTATCCTTCTGTTAGGACATCGTCACCATAGGGATGTTGTCCTTACCATGCGGCTGGCTCTGTACAACGATAGGACTGCCGACCATGTTTGGTTACATCATCTGTGGCGTGCTTCTGGGGCCCTCCGGACTCAACAGTATTAAGGTAAGAACAAAATTGAACTGTTTAGTGTCTGTTGACCTTGAATTAATGAAGATAGCAGTTTCTTATAAATCACATTAAAGAAGATGTCTTTTAAAGTTAACTGAGGAATCTCTAAAGTGTAAGAAAGTCATTTTGTTCATTAATGAATGAGCAGCTTGACCAGACAAATGATCCTCTTCGTGTCTTTAAAATTATATTAGTTTTAAAGATTCTGTTCGCAGTAATATTATGGGCTGGATTATTCGGACACTGAAAGGAACTAAAAATCCTGGATTAAATGTATTTTTAAAACATGCTTGGAGGGCTTCCCTGGTGGCGCAGTGGTTGAGAGTCCGCCTGCCGATGCAGGGGACATGGGTTCGTGCCCCGGTCCAGGAGGATCCCACATGCCGCGGAACGGCTGGGCCTGTGAGCCATGGCTGCTGAGCCTGCGCGTCCGGAGCCTGTGCTCCACGACGGGAGAGGCCACAACAGTGAGAGGCCCGCGTAAAAAAAAAAAACAAAAAAACATGCTTGGGACTTCCCTAGTGGTGCAGTGGTTAAGAATCCACCTGCCAAGGCAGGGGACACGGCTTCGAGCCCTGGTCTGGGAAGATCCTGCGTGCTGCGGAGTGACTAAGCCTGTGTGCCACAACTACTGAGCCTGCGCTCCAGAGCCTGTGAGCCATGACTACTGAGCCCGTGTGCCACGACTACTGAGCCCGCGTGCCACGACTACTGAGCCCGCGTGCCACGACTACTGAGCCCACGCGCCGCATCTACTGAAGCCTGCGCACCTAGAGCCCGTGCTCCGCAACAAGAGAAGCCACCACAATGAGGAGCCCGTGCACTGCAACGAAGAGTAGCCCCTGCTCGCTGCAACTAGAGAAAGCCCGCGCACAGCGACGAAGACCCAGTGCAGCAAGAAAATAAATAAAAATTAAAAAAACCAAAAAACCAAAAACCACGCTTAACACCCTGAGAAGCTGGTAAAGTAGTGAGCAGTGACCCAGCCTGGCTGTGGGTGTCTGGAGGCCCGGGAGGATGCGGGTGCTGAGGCTGCTCCTGCTGAAGGCTGTTTGCTGAGCAGATTGAGGGGAGCATTGTCCTGTGTTGGTGGCGCTTTTGACGGTGAGGAAAGAGTCCCAAGCCTTGTGGGCTTCAAGCTGGGTCCTTGAAAAGAAAACGCAATGTGGACAAAGGGAAAGAGAGTGCCATGTAGAGGTGTCCTGGTCCCACCCCAGCGGAACCTGCACTGCAGGGTGTGGGAAGGGGCCACGGTGTGCCCCGCCCTGCCTGATGCTTCCCTTTGGGTAGCATGGGAGTCGGTGAAGCGGGGGCTCCACCTGCAGCCTCATCCCCTCCTTGGCGTAGCCCACCCGCACCGGGTCTGGAGGGTCCTGAGGGATCCCCCCGCTGGACAACACGGGGGGGTCGAGGCGGCCTTCACACTGACTGATCCTCACAGCAGACTGTGTTGCCAGGTGAGAAGTACCTGGATGCTGCCGGCTGAGAGCCTGGACCTTGGTGAGGAGATGAGTGTAGCCGCTACCCAGCCCGGTGGCTTCTGGGAAGCCTGGTTTTAATTCAACTTTTTTTTTTTTTAACATCTTTATTGGAGTATAATTGCTTTAAAATGGTGTGTTAGTTGCTGCTGTATAACAAAGTGAATCAGCTATACATATATATATATCCCCGTATCTCTTCCCTCTTGCGTCTCCCTCCCACCCTCCCTATCCCACCCCTCTAGGTGGTCACAAAGCACTGAGCTGATCTCCCTGTGCTATGCGGCTGCTTCCCACTAGCCATCTGTTTTACATTTGGGAGTGTATATATGTCCATGCCACCCTCTCACTTCGTCCCAGCTTACCCTTCCCCCTCCCCGTGTCCTCACGTCCATTCTCTACGTCTGCGTCTTTATTCCTCTCCTGCCCCTAGGTTCTTCAGAACTATTCTTTTTTAGATTCCATATATATGTGTTAGCATATGGTATTTGTCTTTCTCTTTCTGACTTACCTCACTCTGTATGACAGACTCTAGGTCCATCCATCTCACTACAAATAACTCAATTTCATTTCTTTTTATGGCTGAGTAATATTCCATTGTATATATGTGCCACATCTTCTTTATCCATTCATCTGTCGAGAGACACTTAGGTTGCTTCCATGCCCTGGCTATTGTAAATAGTGCTGAAATGAACATTGTGGTACATGACTCTTTTTCAATTACGGTTTTCTCTCAGCTTTTTAAATAGGTAGTTTTTATGTGATTGAAACAGTATAAAAAGCTGTAGGTGAAAAATCTTTGCCTGACCTTGTCCCATCCCTCCCTTTCCAGAACATTTGCAAACACTGGAAGACACAAATGTATCTTCCTTTTCCTTTTTACTTAACAGCAAAGATAGCTCATAAGCGAAGAATTAAGGCTAAATAACTAGGCAATAGATCCAACTGGATACTGTGAATATTGCGTCTCTTAATAAATTACCTCTACCCTGGAAAAACCATATAATTACAGTAGATAAAAATACCAAGATCAGGACTTCCCTGCGCTCCCAATGCAGGGGGCCCAGGTTCCATCCCTGGTCGGGGAACTAGATCTGCATGCCACATGGTGTGGCCAGAAACAAAAAACATAAACAAAAACAAAACCCCAAACAAACGAACAAAAATACCAAGATAAAATTACCAAATTAAAAGTGCAAGATCATACTAGCCGAAAGTGGGAGTGGTTAATGGAGAGAGTCTAATTGTATATAATTGTACTTCAGTATTTATCTTTTCATAGGAGGGAGTTAACAGACTTTCATTTTCTAAGTCAAGAAGTATAGGTTTAAGTATGTTACTTTGAAGTCAGGTTGCAGCCTAATTTTCAAAAGGGAAAATAAATAGTAGCAGTAAGGAAGCATAAAAAGCAGAAGACATAAGAGAATTGAGAGCAAATGTTGTTTTATAGCAAATATATGTGGAATAAACTTCTGTATGAAAAGAGACAGGTTTGCAGATGGTGTCAGGAAAAAAAGTACAACAAACGAGACTGAATAAAAATAAAGTGACTAAAAGGTTGAGAGTGAAAGGAGGAAATGTGCTGATAGAAAGAGGGCAAATCGGTGGTGTTCACAGCCAGCAGACAGAGGAGGTGCACGGCGGGGCCTGGGTGGCACACCGACACACGAAGGCCTGGACTCTATTTTCACGTGTTCAGGGAACGTTGAAAAAATCAAAAAGTTAGTGGCCATAATGCAAACCTCAACTGTAAATAATATAAGTAGTACCAAATGTACTGGTATGAACAACACTGTCTGCTGTAGTGCAGGAACGTTGATGGCAAAAAGCAAATGAGGGGCACTGTACGTCAGGACCTGTGGGGAGTGGCCAGATGGGGTCCAGGAGAAAATCCCACACTCAGTCTCACCCAGACCCAAGGAAAGTAAAGCACTCCTGTCAGTTAAGTGTTAAACTCAGGTTTAATGCCTCCCCGTCCCCAAAGGAAGCTAATGGAAGGAAGTAATGGAAGTACCAGTGGAAATTAATGAACTTGAAAGTGGGTGAATTCATGAGTTGTTTCCTAGAAAATAAATAAAAATATTCCTCCAGCTAATCAAGAAAAAGGAAAAAAGGCACTACCGTCAGGAAGTTCAGAGTATCTCAGATATAGAGGAAATTCAGATCGTTGTTTGTTGTTTCAAATACTGGGCATTTTGGTGGAGTGCCACTGCGTATGTTAGGACAAGGTGGTTCTGTGAAGCACACGTGATGTCTTAAATACGTTCAGTTTTACGGTTTTAAAACTTTCTTGTCTCTCAGTCAGTTGTGCAGGTGGAGACGTTGGGAGAATTTGGCGTGTTCTTTACTCTCTTCCTCGTTGGCTTAGAATTTTCCCCAGAGAAGCTGAGAAAGGTGAGTCCACCAGTGTGCTTGTGTCGTTGCCCCACTGAGATTAACGTGCCCTGCAACCACCGTCCACGTTCGTTGGAGACTTGCCCAGCAGATGAGGTCTGTTTAGAGTAGAATATGGTGTTGTAGTTTGATGTTATTTCTGGAACATAAACTCCAGAAGATAAAATGTTTAAAAAAAAAGAGTGAAAATTCAGTGAATAAATGGAATTAGCTTTCAGTGGCTAATTCCAAACTGGGTCTGAGAAGTGCTGTGTTCAAACTTACTGATTTTGAGTCCCTCCAAGAGGGTCCAACGCTGGTAGAGGCCGAAATATCATAGGGATGGAACATTCAGTGTGTTACTCTGGGGAAAAACTCCTCGTTTTCCTAAATAAGTGGCAAATTTTGATTATTGCTGTGTCACTGTAAGATGAAAATATCTGAAAGGTTAATAGTATTTAAGACCATATGTATGAATAAATGTTAAAATAGTGGAAGCAACAGTTCCTCCTAAATTTGTTGACTTTTAGAATGATTACTTTGAAAGCCGGAATATTCGAGAATGGAAACGGGGTTAGGTTGGAAGTGAATTCATGAAAAGCTACTTTGTGTTTGAACAGACAGCTCACAGAAGAGGAGAAAGCTGATGAGAAAGCAGATGGGGGTGTGTGGGAAATGACAGGGAGGCTGCTGGTTACAGGAAGGGGCAGCTCCATCCAGGCCCCGTTTGCCACCAGCTTAACAGGACACTAGTGTCGAGCCAGCAGGGGTCTCAGTGACTTTGCGGGTGGTCACTGGGCGCCCTCCCACCAGGCTGATGAGAGTGACAGCTCGTGCCCCTTCTGGGGAGCAGTCCGGCAGTTGGATTCGAGAGCCTTGCCAGGTTCACGTCCTTCACTTGTGGTTCTGCTCCTGGGTTTCTAGGCAAAGGGAAGAGTCAAGCCCAAGTTTTGGTTTTTGTTTTTAAAATTAGCCCCTAAAAGGTACTCAGCTCCTCACTGTAGCATTTTTATGGAAGATCCAAAGCAGGCTGGGTGTCTGAGGCTAAGCTGGGGTGTAGCTGCTGGGTGGACTCTTACGTAGCCATTAAAAGTGTTATAAGAATGTGCAGTAACAAAGAGAAAAATGTTAAATGCTGAACTTCAGAAGAAAAAGCGAGCGTATAGTGTGACTGTGGCGACACAGAAGGAGCCCAGAAGCGTCAAACACCCGTGGGTGCTGCTCTCCAAGTCCTCTCTGACCACCAGCGTGCTTCCTGCAGGAAGGGAAGTGAGCTCGGCCTGAGCCTGCGCTGCCGTAGGAGCAGCTGTGCCCGGCCCTGCCCACCCCTCTCCCCAGTTCCTCCTTTTCTTCTTTCTTTTTGTTTTTTAATAAATTTATTTACTTATTTTTATTTTTGGCCATGTTGGGTCTTTGTTGCTGCGCGCGGGCTTTCTCTAGTTGCGGCGAGCAGGGGCTACTCTGTTGTGGTGCGCAGGCTTCTCATTGCGGTGGCTTCTCTTGTTGTGGAGCACAGGCTATAGGCGTGTGGGCTCAGTAGTTGTGGCGCGTGGGCTCAGTAGTTGTGGCACGCGGGCTCAGTAGTTGTGGCTTTCGGGCTCTAGAGCACAGGCTCAGTAGTTGTGGTGCACGGGCTTAGTTGCTCCACGGTGTGTGGGATCTTCCCAGACCAGGGCTCGAACCTGTGTCCCCTGCACTGGCAGGCGGATTCCTAACCACTGTGCCACCAGGGAAGTCCCGCCCCCTTTTTTTCTATTAAAGCTCCATTTGTCCATCCACTGACGACTCACTTCCTGTCAGTTTTCCTCCTCATACAGTGTCCTGAGTCAGTTCAGGGCTTTCTCCTGGTACTCTGGTATCTTTTTCATCCTTCTGGCACAATCACCTCCATGTGTTAATTTCTGAATCTAAAGTATAAAGAAAATTGGCCACTTCTCTTGGTCCTAAGGGAAGTGGCCGAATTCTTCCTGTTAATTCCGTTGAGGTGTGTGTTGTGGCTGGGCCAGAGGGGCCTGGCGAGGACCTGTGGGGTCTCCCGGGAGCGGGAGGGTCTTCCCAGGCAGCCCTGTGAAAGCGCAGCCTGGACCCCTCGGTGTTCACGTGCGTTCAGACGTTCACAGCAAGCAGCGGTGTTACCTTGCGGTTAGGAGTGCGGAGGGGCAGCGTCTGGTCCCCCCGCGTCCCTGGTGCAGCCACCTCAGCTGGCGCGTTCTCATCTGGGCTGTGAGGGGTTGGGAAGAGTCAGGTGTCCTCTGGGTCCAGAGTCTCATAGCTGTCTTCCCCAGCACTGTGGTGTTCAGGGTTAAATAAGGAAGTAACGTCATTCACCATGATGTTTGCGTGCCTGCATCAGTGTGATACGTTTTTGTGATGCTTTAGGGATTTTGCGCCGGGGGATGCAGCCTGAGGCAGGGCTCGTGGGAGCAGGTGTGTGTCGTAAGTCAGGGCAGGGGCTTGGGCGGGGACCGGCCTTATTGGGTGCCTTTGGGTCTGGGGCGAGCTGGGGTCTCTAATGTCCCCTAGCTCCGATGTCCCTGAGCGCCACCGAGCCTGGCTGCTCCCCGCCTGGCGGCCCTGACCCTTGACCTGCACCTGGAGCGCATCCCGCCCCTTCGTAGGCAGGCCCATGGGCTCGGCGTGCAGAAAGTTTATATCCATTGATAACTACGCTAGTAAGTCCACGTTTATTTTGCTTTTATTTCTCAGCGATAAGTGACTGACAGCTTTAGCGCACCCTGAGGTACCGGTGGCTCTCCTGCCTTGTGGGGCAGCCGTGTGGCCCTGTCGCGGTGGGAGGTTACTTGGCGGGGTTTTGAAGTGTCAGCAGTTGCTGGCAGGTCCCTCGCAGTCTTCTGTGAAATCTCCTAGAGGCCTGATTAGAGACAGTTCAGAGACGCCCGCGTCTGCGAGATCCTTCCCGGGCCTTGTCACCGAGGATGCTCGTGCCCTCGACTGTCTGTCGTTTATCTGTGAATCACCTGGGCCGCTCAGGTGTGTCCCGTTTCCGCTGGAAGAGGGGGCGGAGGGGTCCCCAGCTCCAGGTGTGTTCTGAGGATGGCGGTGCACGACGCGGAGAGTGTGGAGGGCGTGCTTCGTCCCTAACCACGCCCAGCGCTCGGTGACCGCGTGTGCCCGCCCCCGCTTTTCGTGGTGTTGCGCTGGTGTGTTTGCTGCGGGGCCGGCCGGTTCCTGGGCAGGCGTGCCCGCGCTCTGCGGGGCCGCGGGCACTGAGGTGTGTGCTCACCCCTGTGCTCTCTCCCAGGTGTGGAAGATCTCCCTGCAGGGGCCCTGCTACATGACTCTGCTCATGGTGGCCTTTGGCTTGCTCTGGGGCCACCTTCTGCAGATCAGACCCACCCAGAGCGTCTTTATCTCCACCTGCCTCTCCTTGTCGAGCACACCCCTGGTGTCCAAGTTCCTTGTGGGCAGCGCTCGCAGCGACAAGGAAGGTAGGTGGCCGCGCGTTCTGAGCGTGTGTCAAGGTTAACCAACTTGAGTCCACACGCTCTTAGTGACTTTTCCCCAAGCAGGCGACATCGACTACGGCGCGGTGCTGCTGGGGATGCTGGTGACGCAGGACGTGCAGCTGGGACTGTTCATGGCTGTCCTGCCCACGCTCATCCAGGCGGGAGCCGGCGCACACGCCAGGTAGGGTTGCTGCCGTACTTCAGTTCACGGTCTGTTTTTCTGGCTTCAGATCATTTGTTTATCGAAATACCGACCTTCCTTTCCTTCTCAAGTACAAGGTTTCTTCTGCTCTGTTTCCAGTTTCTGTTGGAGGGCTCTGGGCATTCTTTCATGGTTAGTCTGCTGCCGATGGCAGGTTCTCTCGGTTTCCTCATGTGAGTCTTATCTCCCTTCCCGCTGGAGGACGTGGCCACCGGGTGTTGGTCTGCAGCAGACGTTTCTTTCTTCCAGTGCCTGGCAGTGCTGTGCTGCTTCTCCCTGGCCTCCGACGGCTTCAGTGATAAACCGGCTGTCGTTCAGATCTGTGTTTCTCCACAAGTAACGCAAGGCTGCTCTCTGGCTGCTTTCAAGACTTTGCCTTTAGTTTTCAGAAATTGAATTACGCTGTCTTGGTGTCTTAGCTTGGGCTCTTCAGCAGACGCCACAGATGCGGCAGCTTACACAGCAGACGTTTAGCCTCGGGGGCTGGGTGCCGGAGATTAGGGTGCTGGTGCCCTCTCAGGCAGCTGTCTTCTCCTGTGTCTCCACGGTAGGGGAGGTGGAGAGGCTGCAGAGCCCTCCGGTCTCTCTTATAGAGGCCATTAGTCCCAGCACCGGCCCCACCTCCAGATGACTCTGGGGGGACACACACCTCCGGCCCGTAATACCTTTGGGTTTGTTCTGTGTGGCGTTCGTTCATCTCCTCGAAGCTGTAGCTCTATGTCTCTTGTCTATTCCTAGTTTAGGAATTTCGGCCATTGTTTCCTCAGGTGTTTTTTTTCAGTCCCGATTGCCCCCTCCTCGTGGGACCCCAGTGATGCGCACGTGGCTCTTCTGTTGTCCCACGGGGCTCTGAGACACTTCTTTTTCGGTCTGTTTTCTGCCTGTTGTTCAGACTGGGTAGATTCTGTCCGTTTGTCCTCACGTCCACTGGTCCCATCCTCTGTCATCTCTCTACTGTTCAGCCCATCCAGCAAGATTTTTGCTCGCGTTATTATACTGTTTAGTGGTATAATTTCCATTTGATTCTTCTTTTTATAACTTCTGTTTCTTGCTGAGATTTTCTATTTTTTCATTTGTTTCAAGAGAATTTCTTAAGTGCTATTGAATCATTTTTACGATGTGGCTGCTTTAAAATCTTTGTCAGATAGATAACCCTAGTGATGACGGGTCTTGATGTTGGAGTCTCATTCAGGTTGTGGTTTTCCTGATTCTTGGTGTGCTGAGTGATTTCCAGTCGTATCCTGGACATTTTATATCTGATAACATAAGTCTCTGGATCCTTTCATTATTTTTTAAAGCCAGCAGCCCCATGTTGAGGCGTGGTTGAGGGTGGGTGTGTGTTCATCTTCCTGCTGAGCCCCGTCCGGGGAGCGTGGACAGCCTGCCTCATTGCTGACCGGCGGAGTGGAAGCGTTTTGTATTTTTAGTATTTGCCTTTTGCCAGATATTGTAATAAGTTTCAGCAATCCAAAGTGATCAAGATCTCTTCTCTGCTCTCAGGAAGCTCAGCCTGGCGGGGAAAGTAGAAGGAGGGAATGGTTTTTAACTGAGATTCCCAGAGGTGAAGGCTCCGGCCCTGGTGTGTGGCCACCCTGGAGCCCCAGCTCTTCATTTGCCAACCCTGCGGGCTGTGTTCTCGCCTGTAGGATGGGAACAAGGTGGAACCTGGACAGTGTGCTGGCTGTCAACAGGAGAGACTCGTAAGGCACCTGACACGCCCCTCGTATGTGCAGCTGTTAAAGGCCGTTTGTCAGGAAGGCCCTTTGTCTGTCATTTTTCTTTGATCCAAAGGTCTTTAACTGTCAGAAAAGCGACCTTTGTTGCATTAGTCCTTCTGGCTACAGATTTTCAGGGTAAGTAACTGAAAAAACATTTAGACAGAAAAAGGATTTGTAACTTTAGCTGAAAGTCGTTTGAGTTCTGTTTGGGATGTGCAGTAAGTCCTTCCCGGGAGAGGCGGGAACCCCCTTTCCCAGGCAGAATCCGAACCGCGGCCAAGAGTGTCCGGGCCCCCTGGGAACTACGGGTATCACCTGGGAACCAGGCCCCCTGCCAGGTAGACAGGTACGGCTCAGGCAGAAGACTTGGAAAGCTTTTCTTTTTATCTTCCTAATTTAAAATTTCATCCAATACTGGTACTGGTCCCGTTGATGTAATTCCTGTTTTGTCATGAGAAGCCATGTTTACCGAGAATTTTAATGACGTGGAAAAGTGCCCTGCGTTGTGTTAGGTTGTAAAAAAGAGTCAAGACCACAGGTAGTATTTCTCAGAAGGAGAAACATGGAGCTGCCACGTGACTCAGCTCTTCTGCTCCAGGGTGTGTACCCCACAGGAATGGGAACACCTGTCCACAGGTGTCACCTTTGGGGGGGGCGAAGGCGGCACAGCCACGTGAATGCCCCCATGCCATGAGTTACACACTAATGGGGAAGGTGGTAAATTTTATGTTACGAATATTTTACCACAGTAAAAAAAACCTGTGCGTGAATGTTCATGGCAGCATTCGTCGTGATGGCTGAGACGTGGAAACAACTCAAATGTCCATTAGCTAACAGACAGGTGAATAAAACATACAGGGAAATGTCATTCAGCCATAAAAAGGAATGACGCGCCGACACACACTACAGCGCGGATGAGCCCTGAGCACAGACGCCAAAGCCCACACCGTGGTTCCCACAAACGATTCTGTTTATATGAAACGTCCAGAACAGGCAGGTCCACGGAGACAGCAGTTGGTGGTGCTGGGGCTGGGCTCGGGGAGTGAGTGTAAGGGGCGCAGGCTCGCTCTCGGGGATGAAATACGTTCTGAGACTGTGGTGGTGGCACAGCTCTGTGACTAGAAGCCGTTGAATTGTAGACTTCAAATGGGGGAATTGTGTGAAATGAGACATGTATCAAAAAAGCTGTTAAAAATTACATACAATACTATTCTAACTGCATAAAGGAGAAGATGGGGGCTAGAAATGTGCATTACAGAGTGTCCAGTAGAGGAGTAGATTAGGGTGAGTTTACTGTTTACTTTATTTACTTTTCTGTATAATTTGGGAAAACCTCTTTTCCAATTTTGATAACCAGGGAAAATTTATAGTAAAAAATATTAAATAAAATCAATAGTAATGTTAATATAAGCTTTGCCTCTTAATTCAGCTTTATTCAGAACTCGTCTTGATCTTTCCTAAAGGAAAGAATTGTCTTCTTCCCTCCAAATATTTCACAGGTAAAGGACAGAACACAGAGACTATGATAAAATTATAAAGTAATTCAAATTTTACTAGAATTAAAATCTTGCAAAACCATGAACATTCTAGAAGAAAGTATGGATGAATGTATTAAATATTGAAGATGTTCAAGCGGAACACAAATTCCAGAAGCCATAAAGGACGAGCAATGCGATCAGTGTCACTGAAGTTTCATACTTTGAATGTTTAAATACACACAAACACACATCCACCCACGCACACGCATGGATACACACAGGCCTGCACACACACATATACACACATACATGTGTGCACACACGTATGCGTGCACATACATGTACAGGAACACATTAGGTAAGCAGGCCAAAGACAAATGGGAAAGAGATGTGTGTACACGTTCTGTCTTATTGTTTAAAATCGAAGTATAGTTGATTTTAAGACAGAGGGTTAAGTTTCTCATTTCATGAAGATCTACAAATCAATGAGAAAAACGAGACTAACGCGGTTAACAGACAGGTGAGCGCTGAGAGCGGCTAACTCAGCAACAAGCGAGTGGGAGAGCACCCCGCCCCCTGCCCCCCACGGAAGGAAGTCCGGGGGCGCCTCTCCCTGGTGGGCAGGGCCGTCTGTCAAGGGTGGACGTGGACGGCGCACGAGCTCCCCCACACGCCGCCCCCAGTGTGGCTGAGCCTGGACGACCCATTCCCGGGTCCAGCCCAGGAGACGTGGCCCCGGCCCTCGGGTCACGGACGTCAGACCGCATCCCCACGTGTTGCTTTGGCCTCTGCAGCCCACTGAATGGGATGAGTCAGGGGTCACTGGGGTACAGGGGGAAGGGGCGCCCGGTGCCGGCCCTGAGGGTCCGGGTCGCGGGCGGTGGGTGAGGAGTTCGGCGTCAGCTGCCGGGCTGTGGGGGCCTGGCTGGGACTTCGCGCAGGTTTCTCTTCCTGCCGAGGCCACAGACCCCACCTTCTCCCCTGGGCTGTCATCCTGAGCCTTAGCCATGGGTGTTCACAGAGGCTCTGCTGTGACGCCCTCAGGCATCACACACCCTGGGACGTGTCTGGGCTGCTGGTCTAGGCCTGGCTGCAGGGGCGAGTCCTCTCTTACCACCTGATTTATATTCTTCCATCAAGAGCTCTTAAACCAGAATTTTGGACTGAAGGGTTTCCTAAATGTGATGGGGAACTGGGGTTAAAAACTGTGTATGTTACCATGAACACGACAGATGCACAATAATGCCTATCTTGTGAAGGTCATTAGGTTGAGATCTTAACAATATATTGAGATCTGAGTAGCATATTCTAAAAAGGGCTTCGTGCAGAAGCCTTTTCTCCGTGACTAAGTAGCAGAAAATTCAGAGTTCTGGCTTGGGCTAAGGGAAGGCTTTTCTGAAAGTCGCTGGCATCCCCCAGTCACGCTTTGGTGGGGAGCCTGCAGTGTCGTGTTACAGAGCGACTGTTGCCTTACAAAGAATTTCAAATGGGGGTTAATTCCTAGTGAGGACTTTTATCATCTGTCATCGATGGAGACACATAAGCTGTCAGTCACCAGTCATTACATCCTATAAAATGTACTTACTCCAAAGTATTAATTGCAACACAATTCAGCTTCTATATTCAAGTAACTTAATTTCTGAGGTTAATGTTTGATGGATTTTATTCTAACATTTAGAAATGAAAACGTCTGCGATTTGGGTCATTTATTTTGTAATGCTAAAAAGGAATGAAAGGTCATTTCGTTGGACTTGAGCGTATTCTGAGGAGAATCAGGCGTCTCCCTCTCTTTCCCAGCGTCGCCATGGAGATCCTGCGGGTCCTGGGCCTGGTCGGGCAGGTCCTCTTCTCGCTTGCTGCGGTTCTCCTCTTCTGTCTTGTCGTGAGGACCTACCTTGTGGGACCGTACTGCCGGAGGCTGCACGCGGAGAGCAAGGGGAACAAGGAGGTCCTCATCCTGGGAATCTCCGCTTTCACCTTCCTCATGCTGACGGTAAGGCCCCAAATGCCCGCCGCTTACATCGCCTGACTCATCCTCTGTTCACCGAGAGCTTGTGATCGGTCCTTTCTCTTTCATTTTACTAACAGTTGGCATCCGTGAGACGCTTGTGGGTGTTTTATCCGCGCACAGTCGTGCTGCCTGGCGCTTCTGCCCGCGCTCTAGGCTCTCTGCTGGGATGGTGTTTGTGAGTGTGAAACCGTGCGAGTGTGTCTTAGACGCTTTGCATCCGAAGCAAGAATCACAGTTTAAAACGACTTTTTGTTCTGTTTGATGAGAACAAGCTAGTGAGCAGCGTAACTTCTTTCACTGTAACGTGAAAAGCTCACCATAGAGGCTTGTTTGGGAGGCGGCCGTCCCAGTTAAGGGACAGGCTTCTCATGGGAGAGCAGGGGAGGGGCCGGAGACCCCGTAAACAGTCCCAGCTCTGGGGGCATCACCTGCACGGAAGAGCTGCGCCCCTCGACGTGCGCCGGAGAAGTGAAGACCCGTGTTCACGTGGAAACTGACGTGTGAGCGTGACAACAGCTGTGCTCCCATCGGCCCAGACCGCCCAGATGGCCTTCCTCAGGCGCGTAGTTCAGCCAGCCACGGCCCTCCACGCCAGGGCAGCCACCCAGCTTTGAACCGTGGGTCTGTGAGTCGCCGGAGAGCTGTGCTGACTCGAAAAGCCAGTCCCCAAGGTCAGGAGCTATGTCACTCCACTTCCGTGCAGTTCGTGAAGACAGATCAGAGATGGGGGAAGGCCGCTGGCCGGGTGCTGAGGAGGGAGGGCGGTGGGGAGGACCCCGGAGGTCACGGGCGGCCCACGTGGCTCCACGGTGTCACATCCACGGGACTCGTGCTGTGACTTGGGAAGATGCTGCCGTGGGGGAGCCTGGGGGCAGGTACCGGGGTCTCTGGATGACTTCGTAGAACTGCACATGAGCCTACAGTTAGGTCAAGAGAAAAGTTTAATCCTATAAAGGACACTGAGGAAAAGAACTTCCTTACACAGTTGCGTTGCCTGCTAGTGTCTCGTAATCTTGGGAGAAGACTGAGGTTTGCTTCTGCTCAGAGCCGTTCGCGTATGTGACCGACTTGGGTTTTGTGCGTTGCTCCGCCCCACCTGGAGTGTCCTCTGCAATGGCACCCGGCAGAGTGCTCTGACCCGGCGCTCCGTGCTGCCGCCCAGCGGCACTTGAGCCGAAGCAGCCTCGCTCTGCGGCCCGTGTGTCCCGAGCGCCTGCGCGGGTTCCGGGCGCTGGGGGAGGCATCTAGCGCCCGAGGCCGCCGCTCACTCGCGCCGTCTGTGCTTAGACGTTCCGGGCCGTGGGAGTGAGGCTGGACGTGCGGGTCTAGGCCCGGGCCGTGTGGGCCTGCGTGACCGCAGCTGGTTTCCCCAGGTGGCCGTGCCCTTCTCCCCGCCCAGCACGTTTCAGAGGCTGACCCCAAGCTGTAGCCCGTGCCAGTGCTTCATTCCTTCCCACGGCTGAATGGTACTCCTTGTCAGATACAGTTTTGCTAATGTCTTGCAGTTTGTGACTTGCCTTTCACTCTCTTGACGACGTGTTTTTGAACGGAAGTTCCTAATTGTAGCGTGGCGCTGTGATCGTTCTTTAAGGGCAGCACTTCAGGGTCCTGCGTGACACGTGTTTTCCGGCTCCAGGTCACGGAGATGCTGTGTGTTGTCCTCTGGAAACGCACTGCTTTCTTTTCTCACTGAGACCTGCCATCCACGGGAGGCGAGTTAGCGCGGGGTGGATGGCCGTGGTCAGGACCTGTTCTCCACGAGCGTCTCCTCACCCCCGTGAAGTCGAAGTCGAAGGTCACAGCACAGAAGCCGCGTGGCCGAGCATGGGTGGCCCAGACGCCCTGCTGTCCCCAGGTGGGCGGGCGGCCAGCCTGGCCCCCTCTCTGCAGGCTGTCTGGTCGTGGTCTTCTGGGTCACGGGGATGGGTTCAGCTGGTCGGCTTCCAGGCACAGGGAGTTCTGTGACTGCTCCCGTAACGCTAGGCGCCCTTGGTTCCCCGCGTCCGTGTCCGCGCTGCCCGGCGTGTGTCATGTGTGCGGCGGCAGCGAGCGCTGTGTCGGATCCGCTCCCAGGCATCTGATGGGCTCTGACACGGTCGTCAGCAGGGCTTCCTGGAACATCGTCCATCTGTCTTTGCTGCTCTCGTCACTGGATTTACCTCCCCGAGTTAAACACCGTGTCCGATCCTTCCTCTAGGCGCTGGCCAGGGTGGGGGTGGGGGAATAGTTTTGTGTGCCACGTGTTTAATGCCAGGGGAGTTGGGCTGTTTATTGATTCAGGGTAAAGAAAGTGTGTCACAAATTCTTAGATCTTGGGAAATAGTCCCACTCAAAACGTCTGCAGCAGTCTACACGAACGATGGTTGCAACTGTTGTATGACCGTTTCCTCTCGCTCGTGGTCAGTGAGCTGACGTCCCCTGCTGTGCCTTCTGTGGGGTTCTCCTGGGACGCCGCAGGGGCCTGGGCGGGGGCAGGGAAGCTGGCTTGTCGCAGTTTTATGGGGACATCCCGCCGCGTCCGAGAGGCCCTCTCGTGTGTCCTCAGCAGAGTCACTGGCGGGTGCACCTGGCGTGACCTGTGTCCTCCTCCCCTCAGGTCACCGAGCTCCTGGACGTGTCTATGGAGCTGGGCTGCTTCCTGGCCGGAGCCCTGGTGTCCTCCCAGGGCCACGTGGTCGCTGAGGAGGTCGTGTCCTGCGTGGAGCCCGTCCGCGACTTCCTGGCCATCGTGTTCTTCGCGTCCATAGGTGACCCTCCTCCTCCAGGGGTGACACTCCCACTGGGTCTCATCTGCTCACACGTGTTTCTACTTAGCTTGTGCCGCAGAAACAGTCCCCATGGCGACTAGGGTCTGAGGGACTCTACCTTAGAAGGAGGGAAGGTTTGAGCTGAGGGACGGGGGCTCCTGACTGGTGGTCCTGAGGGTCCACCGCTCAGCAGGGTGGCAGGCCCACTTCAGCACGTCCACATCAAGTGCAGGAAGAAATTCTAATTTTAATACAAAAAATCAAACTAGTGTGTCGAGGCTGCTGCCCTGGGAATGTCCCCGTGGAGGGGGGCGGTCCCACTCGTGGTCACAGCACGGCCATCTGGCCTCTCGCTCACACCCTGCACCGCTCGGTGGGTCCAAGAGCCCCAGAGACTCTGGGTGCCTCGAGAGGCAGGTTCTGAAGCCCGTGGAAACAGGGTGGGGAGCACCGAGTCACCCGGCCCTCTGCTCGGGGTCTCGGGGTGGAGTGGGTGGGAGACACCCTGCCCCTTCCCGTCCTGGCGGAGGAGCCTGTGGATGTAGGGGTGGCAGGGAGGCCGGCCGCCCAGCCCAGACGATCGCCCGTGCCCGTCCCCCAGGCCTTCACGTGTTCCCCACCTTCGTGCTGCGCGAGCTCGCCGTGCTGCTGGCCCTCACGCTCTCGGTGGTGGCCATGAAGGTAGGGCCCCCGCTTGCGAGTCCGCCCTGCCTTTGCTTTCCCCTGTCACACCACGTGCCCCGCTTCCTGCCTGTGTGTGCCCCCCGCCCAGCGCAGCCCGGCAGCTGGGGCGTCTTGGATCGGGATGGCCCTTCGGCTCAGTTTGTGTTGAAAACGGGGGTTTCAGAAGCTGGGACTGGAGAAACCGCTCTCTGGATCCTCCAGTGACACCCTTGCTCTGTAATTTGACTTCTAAGTGAGTCTAAAGAACCGCAACCCGGCTCTGGTGACGCAAACGTACCTTTTCACGGCCACTGAGAACTATTTCGCCACTTTCCACTTGTCTGATCTCTGTGACTACAAATTGTTGAGGTGCCCGTGTCAGCGTGGGAGTCTGGGAGTGGGCGTGGCCTGGGTAGTGGCCGCTGGCTTTGCGGATGAGAAGGGGCGGTGCCCCGATGGCGGCTGAACTGCACTGCCCGCCGCAGGCTGCTTTCCTCCGCTTTCTTTACGTTGCGTTGAAAACAAAGTTTCCATTCTGAAGGCTGCACGATACTCGTTTGGCGGGAGGGCCTTGGTTTTCCCCGGGGTGTCTCCGTGCGTCCTCCCACGCGGTGCTGGGGCGGCCTCCCCCCACCCCGGACCCGCCCTGCTTCCTGCGGGCGGTGCTCCGGGCCCGGCCTGGCAGAGCGTGACCTGCCGCTCTGCCAGTTCGCCCTGGCAGCCCTGGTCCTGTCTCTGCTGCTGCCCAAGACCAGCCAGTACGTCAAGTGGATCGTGGCCGCGGGGCTGGCCCAGGTCAGCGAGTTCTCTCTGGTCCTGGGGAGCCGGGCGCGCAGAGCACGTATCATCTCTCGGGAGGTGAGTCTCTGCCCGGCTGGTGGAGCGGGGTTGTTAGGGGCAGTAGGGCTGGGGTGGGGGGGCGCCCCAGTCCCCGGGACCTCTTGGGGAAGGGGGCGCCCTCGTCCAGGCCGGGCACCAGAGGCTCGCACGCCGTGATGCGGAGACACGCCCCCGGCCGCGCTGACGCCCCGCCCCCGGCAGGTGTGCCTCCTCATCCTGAGTGTGACCACGCTCAGCCTCCTCCTGGCCCCGCTGCTGTGGCGCGCGGCCGTCGCCAGGTGTGCGCCGCGGCCCGAGAGGAGGCCCAGCCTCTGAGGACCGCAGCCAGGCGACCGGCCGGAACTGGCACCGCGTTCCCGGGCCTCAGAGTCTCCCGGAGCCCGCCTCTGCGCGCAGTGATTATGCACCGTGTACATGTAACTCTGCGTTTTACAAATCGCCTTGACTCCTTTGCCTGGATGTGCCTTTTCTTCAGAAATTAATGTCAACCTTCTGTTGTTATTTCATCAGTTCATGTTTTTTTGGTAAGGAAAAAAACTAGGAGGCTTTTTAATTTATTGTACAACTTGTAAACCGTTGGTCGATGTTTGTTATTAAATGTTTCTGTGACGTGAGCTTTTAATTCTCAGAATGTGTTTGGAAAGTTACTTTTAATCCTTAAAGTCTATGTTTTCTAAAAGGAGACAAGTTCTTCTAAATGTCTTTTGCTTTTTATTACAATTTTAAACAATACTTTCATGTCAGTTTTTATCAGGTAAATCATTCTTTTAAAATATTTGGTTTTGAATCACAAGACTATGCATTCCTTAATAAATATCATTTATGATCAGTATAATTAATTGAAATTTATTGAAAACCTGTCTTTTTAATTAGATTTTTATGTTGAACTAATCTTTGTCAGATTTTAAAATTAAGATGCAAAAAAAAGGTGGGCGGGAGCTTCCCTGGCGGTCCAGTGGTTAAGACTCCATGCTTCCCCTGCAGGGGGTGGAGGTTCGATTCCTGGTCAGGGAACTAAGATCCCGCTTGCAGCATGGTGTGGCCAAAAAAAACAAAAGAAAAAGAAAATTAAGGTGTGTCATCTATTACCTCACTTTTATAGAGGCTAAATGAACGCAGAGCTGCTTGTACAGGCTGAGTTCTGACTTTGAATTCGAAAAGTGTGTTGGTGATTACGTGCCCTTTTTTTTTTTTTTTTTACTTTTGATGATTTTTTTTTCATTCCATATATTATCCAGTCTCACATGCTCACAGTGGGGTCAGCAATTACAACAGCCTCCTTGTCTCCCAGCTCTGACGAGACAGAGCGGCAAGACAGCCACAGCTGCGGCCAAAGTGTGCCCCATTTTAGAAAACCACACAGCTGAAGATCTGATCCTTACACACATTTCCCTAAGGGGCACCTAAGTTGAGTTTTCCTATAAATACTGCCTTTAAGGGCCCAATGATTTGTCCAGAACACTTGGTGTAGAGGGACAGAGATGTTAGGTGTGATTACGGATCGCAGATGTAAATTATGGGTTGCAGTAATACTAACTAAAACACATTAAGGTGAAGTAAATTGTATCTAGTCTGAAGTAAATCAATGGAGAAATGATGTAAACGTGCTTATTTTTAGAAACTAGCATTGGTTCTATTCATTTTTAAATCATTCCACACGGCGCCATTCCCTCGGGATCCTTGGGCGGAGTGGGAGGTGTTAGCTGAGGCACCAAGCCCTCCTGCCTTGCCTGTAACCCTGCACCGTGTCTGTCTGTGTGCCTCTCCCTCCGGCGTTGTTCTGTTTTCTCTTATATCTCCAGCACCCACAGCAGAGCTGGGACCTCTTAAATTTTGTTGAATGAAACCTATCTGATGTGCTGACATAAAGTTCTCCCTGAAATGTGGAACTAACATCACTCTGTGAGACTGAAGTAATTAATAAAGATGCAACTTTGTGACAAGAGGAAATGCTGTTAGAAAAGCCCTGCTCCTTGGAGAGGTCTAGACCATCAGGACGCCCCAGAGCCGTGGGGGCTTACCCCACCAGGCCCACTCTGCTCCAGCCTGCTCCTTGGAGAGGTCTAGACCATCAGGACTCCCCAAAGCCGTGGGGGCTTACCCCACCAGGCCCACTCTGCTCCAGCCCCAGGATTGGCCTCGCCACCTTTTACTCACCGGTGTCTTCACCCTCACCTCTCTTGGTCCTTACCATCTGTAAACTTGCTCCAGTCTGCCCCCATGGTGAACTCACAGAGCCCTCTGTCAACCCCTGTCCTCTCTCTCCCCTCACCTGCAGACTCGCAGAAGGCTCAGAGCCCTTCTAACCCCCGCACCTGGGGCTGCAGACCACCTGCCTCCCAGATACCAGCATTGACCCATCACCATTTCCTCTGGGCCTGTGTGTGGCCCAGCAGTGATGAAAGGAAAAAACATACAACTCAGAATACTCTACTTGGTAACGCTGTTATTCAGATTTGAAGGAGAAATGAAGTTTTGCAGATAATCAAGACATTCTCCAATTTAGATCACATGCTAGGCCACAAAACAAGTCTGCCAAAATTTAAGAAAATTGAAATCATATCAAGCATCTTTTCCAACCACAACAGTATGTGACTAGAAAGCAACCATGAGAATAAAAACTGCAAAAACACAAACACATGGACGCTAAACAATGTGCTACTAAAAAACCAGTGGGTCACTGGAGAAATCAAAAAGGAAATTTTAAAAAAATACCTGAAGACAAATGAAAGTGGAAACACAATGATCCAAAAATCTATGAGATGCCGCAAATGCAGTTCTAAGAGGGAAGTTTAAAGTGATACAAGCCCACCTCTGGAAACAAGAACAATCTCAAATAAACAATCTAACCTTACACCTAAAGGAACTAGAAAAAAGAGCAAACAAACCCCAGAGCTAGTAGAAGGAAAGAAAAAGAGCAGAAAGAGAGAAGAAAAGATGAAGAAAAGAGAGGAGGCCCAAATAAAATCAGAAATGGAAAAGGAGAAGTTACAACCAACACCACAGAAATACAAAAGATTGTAAGAGATGACTATAAATGATGATACACCAATAAAAAGGACAACCTAGAAGAAATGGATAGATTCCTAGAAATGTACACTCTCCCAAGACTGAATCAGGAAGAAATAGAAAATATGAAAAGACAGATGACCAGTAATGAAATTGAATCAGTAATCAGAAAGCCCACAGGAAACAAAATCCAGGACCAGATGACCTCATGGGTGACTTCTAACAAACATTTAAAGAAGAACACATATTCTTCTGAAACTATTCCAAGATATTGGAGAGAGAGGAACACTTCCAAACTTATTCTGTGAGGCCAGCATCACCCTGATACCAAAACCAGACAACAATATTCCAAAAAAAGAAAATTACAGGCCAATATCACGGATGAGCATAGATGCAAAATTCCGTACAAAATATTTGCAAATGAATTTGCAAAATCCTGGACAAAATATTTGCAAATGAATTCAACAACACATTAAGAGGATCATACACCATGATCAAGTGGGATTTATCCCAGGGATGCAAGAATGGTTCAATATCTAAATCAATTAATGTGATATACCACATTAACAAATTGAAGAATAAAAAAAACACAAAACATGATCATCTCAATAGATGTAGAGGAAGCTTTCGACAAAATTCAATATCCATTTATGATAAAAACTCTCAACAAAGCGGGTATAGATTGAGCATACTTCAACAGAACAAACACCATATATGACAAGCCCATAGCTAATATTATACTCAACGGTGAAAGCTGGAAGCATTTCTACTAAGATCAGGAACAAGACAAGGATGCCCACTTTTGTCATTTTTATTCAATGTATTATTGGAAGTACTAGCCACAGCAATCAGACAAGGAAAAGAAATAAAAGGCATCCAAATTGGAAAGGAAGAAGGAAAGCTCTCACTGTTTGCAAATGACATGATACTATATGTAGAAAATCCTAAAGATTCCACCAAAAACCAATTGGAACTAATACACAAATTCACTAAAATGGAAAGATACAAAATTAATATACAGAAATCTGTTGCATTTCTGTACATTAACAGTGAACTACCAGAAAGAGAAATTAAGAAAACAATCCTATTTACAGTTACATCAAAAAAAGAATAACATACCTAGGAATTAATCTCACTAAGGAAATAAAAGACCTGTACTTGAAAAACTATAAGACGTTGATGAAAGAAATTGAAGACAACACACAAATAGATATTCCATGCTCGTAGATTGGAAGAATTAATATTAAAATAATCATTCTACCCAAGTTTATCTACAGATTAAATGCAATCCCTATCAAAATACCAATGACATTTTTTTTTTTTTTTTACAGAACTAGAACAAATGATTCTAAAACTTGTGGAAACATAAAGACTCCAAATAGCCAAAGCAATCTTGAAAAGGAAGAACGAAGCTGGAGGTGTCATGCTCCCTGATTTCAAACTATACTACAAAGCTGCAATAAACATGGTACTGGCACAAAAACAGACACATAGATCAGTGGAACAGAATAGAACCCAGAAATAAACCCATACTTACTTGGTCAATTCATCTGTGACAAAGGAGGAAAGAATATATTATGCAAGGGGGAAAAGACAGCCCCTTCAATAAGTGGTTTTTGGGAAAACTGGAGAGCTACATGCAAAAGAATGAAATTAGAACATTTTCTTACACCATATACAAAAGTAAGCTCAAAATGGACTAAAGACTTAAATGTAAGACCCGAAACCATAAAAATGTAAGACCTGAAACCTCCTAGAAGAAAACATAAGCAGTACACTCTGTGCCATTGGTCTCAGCAATAATTTTTTGATCTGTCTCAATGCAAGGGAAACAAAAGAAAAATAAACAAATGGGACTACATGAAAGTTAAGGAAACTATCAACAAAATGAAAAGGTAACCTACTGAATGGGAGAAGATATTTGCAAACAATGTATCCAATAAAGGGTTAATATTCCAAAATATACAAAGAACTCATACAACTCAACATCAAAAAAAAAAAGAATAAAACAGATTAAAAAATGGGCAGAGTATCTGCATAGACATTTTTCCCAGGAGGACATACAGATGGCCAGCAGGCACTGCTGGTCAACATCACTAACCATCAGGGAAATGCAAATCAAAACCACAAATGAGGTAGCATCTCACACCTGTCAGAATGGCTGCTGTGAAAAAGACTACAAATAACAAACGTTGGTGAGGATGTGGAGAAAAGGGAAGCCTTGTGCACTGTTGGTGGGAGTGTAAATTGGTGTAGCCACTATGGAAAAGAGTATGGAGATTCCTCAAAAAATTAAAAAGAGAACTACCATATGACCCAGCAATTCTACTCTTGGTATGTAACCAAAGAAAACAGAACACTAATTCAAAAAAATACATGCACCCGTATGTTCATTGCAGCATTATGCACAGTAGTCAAGATGTGGAAGCACCCTAAGCGCCCATCAATAGATGAATGGATAAAGAAGATGTGTTGTTTTTATGTACCATGGAAAAGAATGAAGTCTTGGCCATTAGTGAGAACACAGATGGAACTAGAGGGTATGCTGAATGAAACATGTCAGAGAAAGACATATACTGTATGGTTTTACTTATATGTGGACTTTAAAAATGAACAAACATGACAAAACTGAAACAGAGTCATAAATACAGGGAACAAACAGGTTGCCAGAGGGGAGGAGCGTGAGGGAATGAGTGAAATAGGTGACGGAAATTAAGAGGAGCAAACTTCCCATTATAAAATAAGTGAGTCATGGGGATGAAATGTACAGTGTGGGGAATATAGTCCATAACTATGTAATACCTTTGGTGACAGGTTGTAACTAGACTTATAGTGGTGATCAATTCATATGCACACAAATACCAAGTCACTATTTGTGCACCTGGAGCTAACATCGTGGTGTTCAGTAAGACAACAGCCACACCACAGGACAAAGACTAGCTGCGGCAGGATCCCCAGGAGTGACGAGCACTTAGATCAGAGGGGAAGGTGTGACCATGTAGCATCATACCAGCCCTTAGCAGTCTGGCCAGACTCCCACACGGAAGAGAGAAGTTTTCACCTTGTTGAGGGCACTGATATGCCATCAGCTTTAACATAACCGTCTGGGATAGTCTGCATGGATATGTAGGCAGACAGCTAAGGCACGACCTGAGAACGCCTCTACACCCCATGGCCCTCAGTAGAGAAAGCACAGACTGGAGTCCAGTGTACAGGTCAGAGCATGCAAGTACCTAACAGATACACGTGTGTGTGTGTATATACGTTGTTCTATTAATGTGATACATTACATCGATTGATTTTCTTATGTTGAACTATCTTTGCATTCCTGGAGTAAATTCCCCTTGGTCATGGTGTATAAGTTGATGAAAAATATGAATCTACAAATCCAGGAAGCTCAATGAACTCAAAGTAGGGTAAAGTCAAAGAGATCCACACTGAAACACGTTATAATCAAACTCAAAAGACAAAGACTGAGAATCTTGAAAGCAATGAGATGTGACTTACCACTTACAAGGGATTCTCAGTAAGATTAATAGCCAGTTTCTCATTAGAAGCCATGGAAGTCAGAAGGCGGTAGAATAACGTATTTGAAGTACTGAAAGAAAAAAAAAACAACCTGCCAATCAAGAATTCTATATCCAGCAAAACTGTGCTTCAAAAATAAGGGAGAAAGTAAGCTATTCCCAGGTAGACAAAAGCAGTGGGAGTTCATTTCCACTAGACCCATTCTACAAAAGATGCTATAGGGAGTCTTTCAGGTTGAAATGTAAGGACACTAGACAATAACCAGAGGCCATAGGAAGAAGTAAAGACCTACGTGAAGGGTAAATACACAGGTTAATGTAAAAGCCAATATTGTTGTATTTTTGATTCTCAACTCCACTTTTTATTTTTCCTACATGACTTAAATGGCAAATGCATAAATATAAATGTTATTGAAAAAATAATGTATAAATATGTATTAATATGAATTAAATTCCCATATCACAATACATAGATTGGCAGATGGATAAAAAGTAGAATACAACTATATGCTGTCTACAAAAGACTGACTCTCAACCTACGGACACACAGGTTGAAAGTGAAAGGATGGAAGGTTTTACCTGCAATTTGTAACCGAAAGAGAGAAGGGGTAGCTGTACTAATATCTCACAAAATAGATTTTAAGTAAAAAATTGTTACAAGAGACGAAGAACATTATATGATTATAATAATGATAATATAATGTCTCTTGTCACTTGTCACAATGACAAAAGGGTAGATTCGCCAAGAAGATATAACAGTTATAAATGTACATATGCTAAACATCAGAGCTTCTAAATATACGAAGCAAACACTGACGGAATTGGAGTATAGGCAGCATACCATAATATAGGGGATTTTAACACCCCACTTTCGACAGTGGATAGAACACCCAGGAAGAAGGTCAGCACGGAAGCAGCGGACTAGCACGGCGCCATAGAGCACTGAGACCCGACTGACATACGTAGAGCACCCCCCCAACAAGAGCAGAATACACATTTTTCTCAAGTGCACGTGGAACATTCACCAGAGTTGGGGCCTTGGAGACGTCGCGTCCACTTTGTGAGACAGCAGTGCGTTAAAGAATGCATCGTACTCGGAGTCTGTTTACTCAGGCGCCCCTAGTTTCTCACCAGCTCAGAAGCAGGGGCAGTCCACTGGAGAATTTTAAGCAGGAAGTGTCATGGTCTACTTTCCGTTGTCTGTAGTGAGGGGCGAGGGCAGGTGCACAGAGGTGTGGGTGGTGGTACTTACTGCAGTAGGAGGTGGTGGGTACCTGGAGGAGGTTACTCACCCGGCCTGGGCCCGTGGAAGAGGCACAGCTGAGGGGCCCTGCAGGAGCCATGGACAGAGGGGGTTGCAGCCACCAGCCAGTGTGGCCAGGGAGGAAGAGGGTCCAGTGATCGCAGGGCGACAGGTCGGGGTGGGGGAGGGGTGGGAAGAGCCCTCCAGGGACCAGGTGGGGATGGGGCAGGACCAGCAGGTCTTCCTTCCTGGGAGTGCGTCCTCTGTCTTCCTCTGGGGACTGAGCTCCCAGAGCACCCCAGCCCCTGCACGCCGCCCACGGCACGGGCACGTTTTCAACCCGAGCGTGTCCGGGTGCTGGTCTTGTGCCCTGAACGTCTGTCCGTGTCTCACTGTCATGTTCCTCTGCAACTCGACCGTCAGGAATGCTTGCCCCGACCTCCCTGACCCATCCCGTCTGTCCAGCTGCCCAGCCTGCCCACATCCACCTTCCCGGTCCTCGCCTGGCGCCTGTGAATCTGGGCCGGGGGCTGCCCCTACCCCTTGCCTCAGCATCCACCGGTGCAGCTCTTGGTAGCAAACACCTGCGTTTTGGAGGCTGTTGGTGTCTGAAGCAACTCCCTATAGTGAGGAAATGTGCCCTCATTAACACTGGCAGGAGGCTGGTGCCACGTCCCACCCTGGGAGCCCGAGAGGCACCGCCACCAGGAGCTGGAGAGTAGAGGAGGCCCACCCAGGCCGAGGCACCTGTGCACAGTTCTGACTCTGGATCAGGAGCTCTGGCTGGGTGCCTCCAAAGCCCTTCCAGCCTCCGCGGCCCCATCTGTGCGCCGGTGCTGCTGGGTGGGCGTCCGAGGGCGCCCAGCTTCCTCGGCCCTTGTTGTTGTTTCTGAGTCCAGACCTCAAGTGACCCCTGACTCTGTGGCCCTTCTCAGTCAGTCCCCAGAGCTGTGCTCTGCAACCTCTCCTCTGCCCACCACGTGCCTTACTTCTCTGAAACACAAATCTCTCTTCATCGTTCAGAACAAACTGATAATTGTCTCCTCACGCCCACTCTCTGCCCCCTTTTTTTATAGAGCTTGAAATGCTTGGCAGGTAAAGGACCCAGAATGACGGCTGCATTTCTGGCATCACTTACAGCCAGGTGTGGCCCCAGCTAAGCCAGTAGGACTGTTATGGTCTGAACGTTTGCAGCCCCAGTGAGGTGTGAAAGGCGACAGGACATGCCGCTCCTTCGGGAGAAGCTCTGGGAACAGGGCAGAGGCTAACCCTTTCACCTGGGAAAGCTACATGCGTAAAGGAACTCTGTCTGTCCCAGGAGGACGTAGGTGAGGAAGTCAGGAGAAATGCGTGTCAGTGAAGGGGACTGGGGTGTAACCTGCACAGGCACCTTACTTGTCTTCTGCATTTCCCTGTCACCTCCTGCGCACCCTTCTTTCTTTTGTCTTTAGCTGGACGTGGTCTTTAAGCCTGAGTTCTAAGCCACTCTGGGAGTTACTCATCTTCCGCTAGGTGCTCCCCTGTACACACGAGGTACACACGTTCACCTTCTGCTTTTCTCTTGTTGATCTAAGGGCCACAGCCTAGAACTTAGAATAGAGGGGAACTTATTTTTCTTCTGCTACAGGCGGTGTTTGGCGGTGGGGGTCTTTAGGGGGTAAGGAGGTCATGGGGCAGAGCCCTACAGATGGGATTAGTGCCCGTGTTAGAAGAGGCCAGGGAGCCAGCTCACCTTGTCTGCCCTGTGAGGGTAAAACGAGGCAGCCGTTTGTGAGCCAGGAAGAGGGTCCCACCAGAACGGCACAGGCTGGCGCCCCGATTCTGGACTTCCGGCCTCCGTAACCATGAGAAATAACTTCTGTTGCTTATAAGCCACCAGTCTGTCGTGTTTGGTTGTAGCTGCCCTGCCCGAGACACGGATGTAAGCAGCTACAGGCATTTTCCAAGATGTGTCCTTTTCTGCATGTGCAGGAACACACACGTACTCACGTGTGCACGTGCACGCTCGCACACACACACCTCAGCTGGTCATAGCCCATCTCAGTGTCACCTTTGCTGCGAAGCACTCCCTGACTGCCTGCAGGGGCCATAATCGCTCCTCGCTCTGTGCTTCCGCAATTCCAGTTTCCAACCATGCAGGGAGCCTTGCCCCCGCGCGTTGTATTTCATTTGTGGCGGTCTGTCTCTCCCGTCCGACTCTCAGCAATCCTGTGTCTTCTTTCTTTCTGTTTTGGCCGTGCCGTGCAACTTGAGAGATCTTAGTTCCCCAACCAGGGATTGAACTCTTCCCCCGCCCCACCCCTGCAATGGAAGCACGGAATCCCAATCACTGGAGCGCCAGGGAATTTCTAATCGTGTCTTATTAATCTGTGCAGTGTCAGCACTCAGATACTACCTGGCACATGTTCAGGCCTCAGAACTGTTAGGTGAGTGAGGAATGTAGGACAGGTAAAGCTTCTGAAATTGTGGCTTGTCTTCTTATCAAAGAACTATATTTCTATCTACTTATTTCTCAGCTAAAGGAATCTGAGCATCGGAGAGGCTGAGATTACCTGTCTGGGGTCATTTGACTTCCCTTCATCTCAGCTCCATCGTAGCAGGTTGGGCTGTAGGGCCCTTCTCTGAATCAGCAAGGTAAGTGGACAGCAGTGGGGAAATGACCAAAGGCTTTTGGTTCTACCCAAAGTGAAGTTCCCTAAAGTCGTGCTGTGGGCTCTGGCGCTTTTCCTCCTGGCTGATGGTAATGGATTCTGTCGAGGAAGGACATGACATAGGAGAGGTGGGCCTCCAACCTTACATTGTCGGATTCCGTGGAAAACAACCTGGGTGTCATCTTAGCCGGAGCAACACCGAGTCACCCAGAGGGAACACTGGGGTGAATTGCGGAATTAATGGGCAAAGGAATGAAAGGGGCTTGAGTACATCTGAGTCAGATTGGATGCCGTGATCTTCTAAAATTTGTTGGATCCAAGGGGAGCTCTTCGAAGGACCGTGGCTTCAACCTGTAAGTGGTTGTGCAGGTGTTTAAGGTGCTAAGGACATAGTAATGCCAGAAGGCCGAGGACTGACCCTCCTTCCCAGAGGGGGACTTGGCTTTGACCAGAAATTTTCAAAAGGAGTCGTGATGTAAGGAAGGGAGAAACACGGACGTCTTCGTGTGTCTGGGCGGTGGGTGGGGCTCAGAAGTGGCGACCTCCGTGGGGAGAGGACCAGGGGATTTTTCCTGAGGTTTGCAAACAAGTCATCCAGCCACCCAATTCACTTACATTTCATGTTACACACAAATAAGTAGAAAAAAATTTTCTAAAGATGCCGTTATTGATATTTGGCCAAAGAAAGAGAAAATGTCACTTGTCCATATGCAGAACCCCGCCCGTAAGTCCCATGAGCCCCTGCCCCCCTCCCTGTCTTCCCACCTCTTGATGTCACCATTGCCATGGTTACCCAAGAAGGTGGAAAACAGAAAACTGCTGGAGAAAAGGCCAGTCATTGAGAAGGGAACCGAAGACAAACTGGATATCTAACAGACAGATTTAGAATTCAGATTTTCAAGGGATTAGAAAACTTTCTCTCTCTTTAAAGGAGAGTTTAGTGGGGGTGGGGGAAGGCTTTATATCACACTCCGAGACTCAACAGAGCAGGTGCCCAAAGAAAGAGGAAGCTTGTGAGAGGTGAGCCGTTTTCCTGGGAAGGACGGGTCACTTCCTTCTAATAAAACACAGAGTAGCACCATTTTCCTGTGGTGTCCTGCACGACACAGCAGTGATACAGCCCCTGGGAGGAGGAGCGAGTCAGCACTGAACGGAAGCGGCACTACGGGCTGTGCTTCTGTACACCCCCCGACGCAGACTGGACGTGGAGCGATCAGATGAACACGGGCGTGCGGCTCCCCACACACCAAGGTTACTGTTCTGCCAGCCTAGGGGTTTAAGGTGGGGCAGTGGCAAAAAGCCTTTGGATGCTCAACCCCAAATTGTATTCTGTTACCTTTTAACACAGGCACAGGGGCTCTGGGGGGCACCTGACTATGGAGGCAGGGAGGTTCCACGCAAACCAGCCTCAGCAGACTTAGTGCTGCGGTAGCTCCTGCGAGTTCAGAATGTTTCACTAGTGACTTCTGCGCAGAAATTATTTTGAATATGAGAGCTAGTTATCCGTGTCAATGTGGTTGAATTCTTGGAATCTTGACTCTGTAGGGAGAGGTCTAAGAGTCGTACTCTGGCCCAGCGTTTCTTTCTCACTCTGAGCCCCCAGCCGTCACCAAGAGGCTTGCTGGCTGTGCACTTGGGTCCAAGGGCTGGGAGTGGGCTTCCACCTGCCGTCTGGGGGTGAAGATTCCAATATAGTAAACAAGAAAGAATTCCTGGGAAAGAACTGTGGGGCTAGTAACACATGACCACTTGAGGGACAGAACGGAGGGCTGTAGGTTCCGACACCATGGGGCCCTGGTGGCCATTGGGGAGCGGTGTGCATTTCACCACAGAGAAGCGAGGTGCTCTGCCCGCAGGAAAGCAGGACTGTCCCTCTGAAGCCTTTTATTCCCCCCTTCTCCTCTCCATCCCTGTTTCTCTAAGTGCAGTGTACTAATCAGCAGAAAGAATGGGAAGATTTCTGCTCTTCAAGAAACCAGCGCTAACCAGGGCATTAACAGTTCAAGACTGGAGTGGTGGGACTTCCCTGGTGGCGTCCCACTTCGCTATCCCCTGATAGGACTTCCCTATCCCCTGATAGGACTCCGCGCTCCCAATGCAGGGGGCCAGGGTTCGATCCCTGGTCAGGGAACTAGATCCCACACGCATGCCGCAGCTGAGTTCATGTGCCCCGACTAAGGAGCCCAGCCTCAACCAAGACCCCGTGCAATCATATAGATTGAAAAAAAAAAAGATTGGAGTGGCTTTGCCAGCTGGTGTGGGCATAATCAGCATAACAGTGGTTAATCGTGAAACGCTCCCAGTCCTGGGTGGGGGCAGCGACACCCTAGGTGCAGGGAAGGGGCCTTCTATCCACCCTCCAGTTCTCTGACTAGGCGCTGACCTTTGCACTGGCTCCCAGGCCCCGCCCACCCTCTGCTGGGTCTCCGGCAGCCAGCCCCATGCCCTTGGCCCTGCCGGTGGTGGGCTACAGGAGGGACAAGTGTCCAGGGCTCAGTATCCACTAGGTCCAGTCCACCCGGCGATAAGGAGCAAACCCGCACCCTTCTGCCCCGAGGACACGGAATCTGGCCAGAGGCCGGGCGTGGGCGTGGAGCCCACCGGCAAGGCAGGAGCAGGAGAGCACCCAGTGGACAGGGCCCTCCACGCGGCGTGCGCACACACCCGGTCTTCTCCGTGCACCTGCACAGGCACACGCCTGGCCTCCTCTCCCTCCTGTGCACGTACACATGCACCCGCCCATACACGCCCACGGGCACAAACCCAGCCTGCTTTTCTCCTCCGCGAGTACACATACACGCTGCGCACACACTGGAACCCTGCTCCTCCAAGTCCGCACATCTGCACGTGCACGCGCGCACACACATTCGACCCCTGTCCTCCGTGTGCACAGTATACCTTGCCCCTGGCTATGCACACCCATCGCTTGGCCCCCGTGTGCATACACACTGACCTGCACACCTTGCCCTGTTCCCCGTGTGCCTACACAGCCACACACCCCCAGCCCCTGTCCCCCGAGTGCACACACACGCGCTTGCACCCTGGTCCCTGTCCCCCATGTGCGCACACACGCCCGTGCACCCCCTGCCCCGATCCCCCAGGTGCGCACACATGTGCACACATCCCAGCCCCTGTTCCCCGGGTGCGCACACTCGCCCGTGCACCCCCGGCTCCCATCCCCCGTGTGCGCACACGTGCACACATCCCCGGCCCGGCTACCCCGCGCGCGCACCGCCGCGTCCTGGGCCAGGCCCTCCTCTCCATCCCCGGTCGGCGCGCGCACACACGCGGGCACGCGCAGGCGCAGCCCATCCCCTCGGAGCTCGAGCGCGGGCCTCCGGGCGGGAGGGGGAGGGGGAGGAGGGGGAGGGGAGGGGGGAGGAGGAGGAGGAGGAGGAGGGAGCCGAAGGCGCGAAAAGGCGCGCAGGCGCGCTGCGGGAGCCGGGCCGCCGCCCACGTCACCGCGCCGCGCACGTCACGCCGCCCGACGCTCGCAGGGTGAGCCCCGCGCCCCGGCGCCTCGGCAGGGCAGGGACCCCGGCCGAGCGCCGCCGGGACCGCCGCCCTCAGCCCGCCCGCCCGCGTGTGCGCGCCCGGTGTCCGCGCGCCGACCGCCCGCCAGGTGCGGCGGGCCGGGGTCCCGGAGGGGCGCGCGCGCTGAGCGCCCGCGGACCCCGCCGCCCCCCGCCCCCGCGCCGCGTGCGCCGACCCGGTCCCCGCGCGCCGAGGGCCGCCGCGTGGGCGCCCAGGTGACCGGCCCAGCGGGGTCGCGGGCCGGGGTCCCGGGCGGGGCCTGCGGGCGGCCTCCAGGCGGAGCGGCGCGCGCGTCCGCGTCCGCACCCGGCGGGGGTCGGAGCGGGGCGGGTCCGAGCGCGCGGGGTCTGGGGCACGGGGTCCGGGCGGCGCCGGGCCCACCTGCCCGCCGACTGCCGGTTCCGGCGCGCGGGGGGCGCTCGCGGGTGGCGGCCGCGGCCTAGTGACAGGCCGGAGGCCGGGACCCCGGAAGCCCACCTGTCAGAGTTACCGGTCGGCCGGTGGTCGCGGGTGGGCCGGGAGCGCCAGTGGGAGCGCGTGTGCGCGGGGCCGCGGTGCCAGGCTTATCCGCGCGGGGTCTTTGTGCGCGTCAGGGAGGCTGGGCGGGCATCCTGGTGGCTGACGGGCTGCCCTGCCTGGGATGACTTTAAAGTCTCCAAGGTAGGGGGCATTTCTGGGCTGCGCGCGCTCTGGGGATGGGGTGTGAGGGTTTGGAAAGGAAGGCACCTGCTACCCGGAGGGGCAGTGGGGACAGCGGTGGTGCTGGGGGAACGTTGGTGTTACTTCTTATTTCATCCTTACTCATTCCTCGTTTTTCCTTCTTCTTACCAGAAAAACCTTTTTTCTTCTCTGGAGGGTGAACATTTATAGCATCGATTTCACGGATCTGGTAACATGGCAAAAGATGTAAGTATGTTTGCTTCTTGCTGGACAGACGTTTGCCTAGTGCTGTGTTCTTGGTAGGTTCCCACTTTGTTTCAGAATGACCACACATAAACCACAGAAGAGTTGATTTTCAGGCTTTTAAAGCACGTGAAACAAGGTAAAGGTGAAAAGAAGAGGAGAAACCCACAGCTTGTGTGGAGCCGTGCGCCGGCCTCCGCCTGGGCTTCGCAGGCCTGAACGCCGGGCGGTAAGCTCCCTTAGGAGGCTCAGTCGCAGCCCAATTTCTGGGTCCTGCCGACGGTTAACTCGTAAATCAATCATGCCCTTGTGGGAGGACGCCCTGAGTGCAGGAGGGCTGGGCCCGGCCCTGGGCTGCGCCCCGAGCACCTGCCTTGTGTACCTCGCGGGAAGCTAGTTCAGCTTCGATCCGTAAAGCGCTGAGCACTGGTTTCGGCAACTCTTTTTCTCAGAAAGAGTGAAGTTCCGTGATGGACAAAATGTGGTAAAAAATTCTCCTTTAGCTTTATATTTGTTATGAAGCTATAGGACGTAGTGAGTGATTTCTCTTCACATTTTGCAAGAAACAGGCTTTTAGGCCCCCAAATATATTTTATGGGCCGTGTAGCCCTGTGCTACCCTTGGTAATAGTTAACTGAAACCCCAGCTCTGTCCTTCAGTGTTTCTCAGAATGTGCTGTTCTGTGAACGTTAGGGAAAAGAGGCCGTGGACTTATTCACTCATTAATTGCACGGAAGTACAGCCCGAGACACAGCTGGAGGCGTAAAATGTGTCTGTATCTGTGGGACCACATAACAGGTGTGAAGTCCTCCCGCCAGCGTGTGTGGACTCGGGTGCCCCTGTGTGGTGTCTGTGGGTATGAGTTTATCATCTCTGTCGGTCGAAGGCCGTGCCTGCTTCTCTGCTATGTTCGCCCCAAGGACGCGGGCCGGGCAGCAGGCGTGCAGTAAGGGCGCTGCGGTGCCGGGGCTGGTGTTCGGGGGCTGAGTTTCTTGCCCTCCTGTGTGAACCCCTGGAGGAGAGCCATCTTCCTGCTCCGGGGCGTCTGGGGGAAGTAGAGACAGACGGTCACGGCCCCGGGCCCGGCTGCAGGAGGAGGACTGCTTAGCGGCCTCTTCCGATGGTCCCTCCTGGAGACACAGCCCCGCAAAGCGCAGGCAGCCCGGTGGCTGGGTGGAGTGATGCAGGACCGTCCGTTGCGATGTGAGTAGGTGACACCAGCCGTGGAGGTCGGCGCCGTGGTGATACCGGCCTGAGGAGATGCAGGTGAAGTGGCCTTGCCTTTGCTGAGCTAGGGGCCGTCAAGTGTGCTGGAACCAGGTCTCACTGGGGCTGGGGGTCGGCGGGCTGGAGGCCACGGCCGGGTCAGGGCTTGGCCCGTGTCCCGCTGCCTGAGTCTTAAGGAGGGTGTGACGTTTGAGCCTGGGAAGCCGACCCTGGCAGCCAGCGGTAACTTAAGCAGTGGGGCCTCAGTGTGGTCGCTCGTGTAAGATCAAAGCCCCTTGAGTTGAAGGGGGTGGTGGGCTGGGACTCCAGCTCGACAGAGCTCTGGGGGCTCCGTGGGGGACTGCTGGGGCTGGAGGGGCTGGGACGGGGCAGCGTGGGCTGTCCCCCTGCGGGTGGGCCAGTCTCCTGGGCGTACCTGGAGCTTCTCTCTACCCCGTCGTAGGTGCGTCGGGCCCAGGGTCCTGCCCTACTGGGCCGAGGACCCCTGCGTGCTGCCGGCCTCGCGTGGGGTTTGGGGTTTGCCGGAGCCGTGACGGTGACCCCGGCGGTGAGGGTGGAGCAGAGTCGGGAGCAAGCGGCGCGTTCCCCCTGAACCCTGGAGGGTGGGGGTGGGGAGGGTGAGGGCACGGGAGGGTGAGGGCACAGGCCGGTGCGCCTGAGGCCGAGCTGCCCGCCCGCCGTGGGGCTTCTGTGCCTAGTGCACGAAGAGGTGAAGTCTTCGTGTGTTTTTCTAAAAGGCGTCTGGACAAAACGCTGTCATTCCCGCGTTTAACCATTTTCCGGCAATACGTGGAAAGAAGCCTGGTGGCTCGGGGGTTCACCACCACCGTTCCCTCTGGAAAGTGGGTCTCCGCGCCGTCCTTAACTTCCCTGGCCCCTTCGTTGCTCCCGGGACCCTCGGCCCTCGTGTGTGGGACTCACACCAGAGCTCAGGGGCTGTCCTTAATGTGCACGTGGCGGTGTTGCCACGATTTCCTGCGACGAGGCCCGTGGGTCAGAGGCGCGCGGGTCGAAGGTGGTGGCGACGCTGTTGGCGGCGCCGTCCTGGGGCTGCCTGTTCCCTCCCCCACGGGGACTTGTCACCCTGCTGAGTGGAAATGCAGTTCATTGGTTATTGATTTATGAAGCCGGGTATCTGTGGGTTTTGTTTTGTGCCTCTGGTCCCATGACAGATCCTGATGGGAGGGCTTCCAGTGCCCAGGACGCTCCTGCGGTGAATGTAGGCGTGGAAGGAAATGTGAAAACTGTCACCAGCAGAGATGTCTCATCGTACTAAAAATTGCAGTTGTGTGAAGTAGAGAGTGGATGGCGTCTGACGTTGTGCATGTGTGTCTGTTTCCTGAGCGTGTGCGTGTAGGGGGCCGAGCGTGTGCGTGTGTGTGCGTCTGCATGTGTGTGTGTGCTGAGTGTGTGTGTGCTGAGTGTGTGTGTGCTGAGCGTGTGCGCGTGCTAAACGTGTGGTGGACGCGTGTCCCTGTGTCTGTGGGGCCACACTGCAGAGGTCTGGCCCTCACGCCATGAGTGACCCAGGGTCTGTGGCCCTGATGAGTGCTTTGGTGCCATTGGCCTTTGGAAGACTGTGGGTTTAAGATAAAGGGCCTGTGTAGCGGCTGTAGTTGTTCTAGAACTGGACTGGAGGGGCCGCAGGGAGTGAGCCCGTGACTAGCCCCCGCCCCGGCCGTCGGAGTGACCCTCAGAAGGAGGACACGGGGCTGGCGTCCCCACTGGGAGGACCAGTCCTCCTCCAGCGTCACAAAGGTTTGAAAAGAGCAGGTGGGGGGTAGTCGATTCGTGAAATCTCAGGCCTGCGTTTGCGGAGATGTTCCTGGGACCCTCCCCTCCCTGCTTCAGGTTGGGGGCAGAGGGCAGGTGAGCCGCGGTTTGGCCCCAGCAGTCCCGGAAGGGCCTGTGAGTTGCCGTCAGGGCTCGGGGACCTCACCGTGGAGCTGCTCTGTGGTTGCACTTTGCGTTCCGTGAGGTTATGGAAAAGCCCCTGGATTGTGTTACTGAGGGCAGGAGACCGAAGAAACACGCGTGGAATCTAGGCTTGTGAGGGATGCATAACGAGGCCTGGTTTAATGAGCTTGTCTAGAAACACACGTCCTGAATGCTGTTTCCCAGGCCTGGGCCTCGGTGATGAGATTCGGGCCGCGGAAGGGGATCTGGGCTGGCGGGACCGGCCGTGTCTCTCAGGCCGTGAGGTGGGGGCCCGCCGGGCGCTGACGGTGCTTCTCTTCCCGCTTGAGACATGAGCGAGAGAGCTCAGCCCGCTGCGGCGAAAGCGGTGCAGCCAGCACTGCTGTGCTTGTTTGCCGACGGGCTTTTCCTGTCTCGGAATCACCTTTTTTCTGCCCGGAGTGAAGTTGGAGAAACTCTGAGGCCGTGTGAAGAGCAGGACGCTGTGGCAGGACCAGCAGTGCCGCCCTGGACCCCGCGGCTGCGTCGCACCTGGTGGAAAATGCTGTCTGTCTCCTGGTACAGCCAGGATGCTTTCTCAGCCCTGCTCCTCGGTGAGCGAGTCAGCCCGGGGTGCGCTGTGGACCTGGGGCTCGGCACCCAGCCTGACGCGCGTTGTGGCCCCTCGGGGCGTTTTCCGCACACAGTCCCTCGCTGGAAGCCCTTCTCTTTGGTGTTGAGCAAGCCTCGTTTTTCTGCAGCGTAGAACAGCGTGGTTCTTGCTCGGACGCCAGCCCTGGCTTCTCCTCCTGTGGCTCTGTGCTGTTTGTTGAGGGGGGCTGGGCCTCGGGGGGAGCGGGGTTGGGCCACAGCCCTGGGTCACTCGTGGCGTGAGGGCCAGACCTCTGCAGTGTGGCATCGTGTTGGCCCAGATGGAGGTGGGACTCAACCCGGCCCCTCTGCTCAGACGGGCACGGCCGGTACGGAGTCTGTCTACGCTGCGCGGGCCTGGACGGGAGCCGGCGGTGGTGGCTCAAGAGTGGTGGCGCTATCTGGGCCCGGAGCAGATGTGCTGCACGGATTTCGAGGGTCCAGGGTGAAGTTGGACTTATTTCTCTCAGTCTCTGTTGTTTTTTTTTGTTTTGTTTTGTTTCTGTTTTTGTTTTTTGCGGTACGCGGGCCTCTCACTGTTGTGGCCTCTCCCGTTGCGGAGCACAGGCTCCGGACGTGCAGGCTCAGCGGCCATGGCTCATGGGCCCAGCCGCTCCACGGCATGTGGGATCCTCCCGGACCGGGGCACGAACCCGTGTCCCCTGCCTTGGCAGGCGGACTCTCAACCACTGTGCCACCAGGGAAGCCCGGCCTCTGTTGTTTGAGCTCAGGACTCTGTTCATCAAGGTCCTGTGTTCACAGGATCCAGATTTTAAGGGGATTCTGGTTTGACAGAGTGAAACCCCTGGGCCTCCCTTGGGCCCTGAAACGCAGCACCTCCTGACACCTGTACCCCGGTGTCCCGACAGATGACTTCGTGTCACCGAGGGCCCAGAGGGACACGGAGCGCTTGCTGGATGGTACCCAGGGTGGGATTCTGCCTGTGGACCGGGCCGCGGGCCGTGCGGCTCTGCCTCCCTGCCCAGTCACCGGTGACAGACCTGCCGGCCCTTCCTGGCCCATCCCGCAGAGGGTTCGCCACCCCAGGGGTTCACTGTGGCAGCCGTGAGTTTGTCTTTGCTGGTTGACGTCGCACCAGCGGGCGTTTTTGTCACAAACCTTGGGTTTTCCTTTTAGCAGAAGTTCCGCAAGGAACAAGTGTGAATTACTGAAAAAGTTCAAGGAATGTTTCTCGTGATCGTAAATGCATTGTTAGTTGGGCCAGAGTTGGAAAAGCTCCAGGAGAACGAGAACAAGAGAAAGGAGCCATCTGCCAGCGGCATCTGAGGGGATTGTTGGGGGTTTGTAGGTTCTTCCTGTTGGATCTTCACTTAGTTGTACATAACAAAGGTTTTACCCACGTGTGAACGTTCTGTGCGTCCCACGTCTACCCCGTCCACGTCCGTGTGCTGTCGCTGTTTCCCCCAGTCGGGCTTTCTCTTCTCCTGTGTCATCTTTAGCAGCTGTGCGTTTATTTGACACGTTGGGGAATCGTAGGTGGTCACTTACCGAAAAAGTGACCTAAACTGGGAAATAATAAAAAAGGATACATTCCTAAACTCATCTTGTAAAATTCAAACACCTATGCTTGCCCTCCCAGCCCCCTGGCTGTAGAGCGAAGGCCCTTTCTTGGCGAACGGGTCCATCGATTCACGTTTCTTGCATAAACCATAGCCCGTAAGGCCCAGCTTTGATTTCTGCAGGATGGAGGGAGGACGTAGAGGACGTTTAAAGGTGCTGAATGCGACCTAGATTGTTTGCCCTTTTTTCCACGCGTTTAATAACAAACATAAGCGGCACAAGTGGGCGTTTAGAAGCGAACACAGCCGAGTGGCGGTCTGACACGCGGGTCTTCGGAGGGTCCTGAAGGGGTGGGGCTGGGTTAACTCGACAGAGCCCCTCTGCCGTGTCCCCCGTGCCCAGGCCCCAGCCGTGGGGATGCTGGCGGCTTCCAGTTCAGTCTTCTCACGTTTGCACAGATCCACAATGATAACCCAGGACGGGTTCCTGGCAGTGTAATTGCGGGTGGACGCTCACACACGTGTGCGCCGTGCCTGAGGCGTCCTCAGAGGACTTCCTGGGGCGGGCGTGCCGAGTCGCATCTACTCCCATCAGGTTGTCGGAGCCCATTTTAACCGCCCGTTTTTAACACCAAGTTTGCTAATTTAAAAACCCACAGACTCGCTCCATTTGATGGGTGAGGTTTTAAATTCATTGTTTTAGTTTGCATTTTTGATTCAGAGACTGAATATGTTCCTTTTAAGACATCACGTTTCTTTGTGACTCGAACGCGCCCCGTGCTGCGTCCTCCGTTCGGGTGCCGATTTCCTGTTGATTTGCATCCACTCCAGGAACTAAGGATGTTCGTGAAACTGTTGTCGTCATTTCACAGCAAAACGTTAAGATTTGGTTCTTCTGTCGTCAGCACGAGTGGCAGATATACCATCATTTCAGGCTACACCATGGAGAGCACACCAGAGTTCACACCTGGCAGTTTCGTGTTAGGAACAGTAGTTTCCAGGTGTCTGAACGTTCTTCCTTCCCTGTCGTCCCGGTGCAGTGTGACCGCGGCCGGCACGGGTCTGTGTTCCTGCCCCTCTGGGGCCGTGGTCTCGGCCTCAGCTGTTACGTGATGGCTTGTCCTCTGCTTCCTGGTCTTGGGGACTTGAGTACCTGGCGTGGGTCTCATCTTTATGTTGTTTCATTTGCATTTCAGAAAAATCAGGGTTTGAGTGAAAATGTCTCATGCTGAATCGATGGCATCTGGATCTGATCAGAGCTCTGGGGGTGAACACCCACTCGTGCAGCCGAGGGCCCCAGGCCGCCAGCATCGGGGTGCAGGGAGGACCCTGGCTGCAGTGTGGACGTGCCCGTGGGGTGTGGGCAGCAGGGACTTGTTGGGGGGAAGGGCCTGCTGCGCTGGGTCGGGGGACGGGGTTCCCCTTGAGGGGCCGCGGGCCGGGCACAGTGGGTAGGAGGGCGGACGAGGGGCAAACCCAGAACAGGCCTTGGGGGCTTTGGGGAAGGGGAGAAGCCCGCCCATTGGGTCAGCCTTTCTGGTCCTAAAGAACCTGAAATCATGTTCCCCTGGGGGCGACTTGCAGAAGGGCGGGGTCCCAGTCTCCGTCGCCTGGCAGAGGGTGCGGCGGGGCTATACCCCTGCAGATCTGCCGCAGAAAGGCCAGAAAGCAGGACGCAAGCAGGCATGTAGAAGTTGTCCCGGAGCTGTGTCACGCTTTCTTAGGGCAGTCTTGCGCTTGCACCTGTTGTGGAGTGAATTCGCTGTTTTTCTGTCCATGATGGGTGAGGCCGGCCAGATTGTGGGTTAGAGGCCGCGTCCTTCTAGGGAGGGTGAGGCCGGGTCTGACGGGAGCCCCAGGACCTGGTGTTGGGGGCTGGGAGTGGGGCGGCACCTGCTCTCTGGTGGGTGGAAGGTGATGGTTTAGACGATCTGCGTGGCGCTGGGAGCAGGTTGGGGGGCGGAGTGGGGGGAAGCGCTCCTTCACACGTGGGTCTCTGGGGGTGCGGGGGGCTCTGATGCCCTATGGGAGGCCCTGGAGCCCTGGCATTTCCGAGCAGGGCGTCAGGGCCCCTAAGGAGGAAGCAGAAGACGCGGGCTGGGCTGTGCCCTGCCTCCCGGTCGTGTGCCCCTCGGGGACAGTAGCCAGCATCCCGGCAGGGGGTCAGGATCTCACTTGAACTCTGCAGCCTCACCCTGGTTCCTGGCCCCGCCTGTGCCCCCCGATCCCTGGAGCCCGCTGGGCCTTGTGAGTGTGACCCCCACTGGTGGCGAGCCCTGGGCCTGGTGCGGGAAGCGTTGGCGCTCGCTGGCCGTCTCCTCTCCAGACCTGTGGCCGATGCTTCCCTGCCTGTGGCTCAGGCCACTCACTGTGGCCGTGGCCACCGTGGCTCTGGCCGCCACCTGGCTTCCTCTCCGTGGATACTGGGGGGGTCCCGGGGCGGGGGTCCCGGCCTCAGAGCCGTGGCTTGCAGCCCCCCAACCTCGTGCTTCCTGGATCTCGGGATCCTGGGGCGTCTGGATCCTCTGTTGAGGAAGTGGCGGGAGCCTCATGTTTGCCCAGTTACGGAAGTAGAGGGTTTATTTAAAAATCCATGTAAGAGTCGGAAAGAAAGTTAAGAGTCGTCTGAAATCACAGTCCAGGGTGGCCTTGCTGTTAGATTTTGGGGGTTGTTTTGGGAGTAACTTACACGTCCGTTACACGGCTTTGCATACGTGCTCCCAGACGGTCTTCTCCTGCTGTTCTTCTCCACGGGTTTGTCCCGGGCGTTTTCATGTTGGTAAATACGAACGATGAGAGGCGGCTTCGTGGGCCACCTCAAATGTGTGCGGGGGGGAGGGGCCCGCACCCCTGTCGCGTCCTGAGTGACTCGGTTCAGGGCTGTCCCACCGTCCTGCCTCCCCCGGGACTGGTTACACTGCTACTGTCGTGGCATCAGATGTTCCAGGCCGTGTCCCTCGAAGGTGAGAAACCTTTACACCTGAAACTTGTATGATGTTGTACATCAGCCGTACCTCAAAAAATAATGCAAATAAGTAAAGAAGAGAAATACCCCAAATGCTGCACGTTGCTTCCCGAGTGTCTCCCCGCTGGTCCTGAACCCCGAGGGGCTCTGCCACTGGGGCCCTGTGGGCTGTTTCACGTGGATGTGGCCCTGGGTCCTCACTCGTTCAGGCAGCCTCCCCTGTACCGCCTTGTGAGCGCCAGGGGCCGGTTTCACCTGTTCTGTGGTGTCTGTGGCAGGAGCTGGATCTGAGGCTCCAGGCACAGCCTCCCGAGCTGTGCTGTCCACCTGGAGTCTTTCTTCACGTGATGGACCTCAGCCCTCGCCCTGGCGCTCCGGCCTCATTGGTTCATAGTGTCTCCGTGGTGGCCCTTCCGTGGCAGGTGGCCTCGGTCAGCTCCGTAGCAGGTCACCCAGAGTCTAGGGACCTGGAGAGCAGTGTTGTCACCTGTGGCGTCTGCGGCAGGAGCACGGGACCCAAAGGTGTCCTCGATGGTCCCCGAGGCCCCCGGGGGCCACTTGTCGCCCTCAAATCATGAGAGCAAGTGAGGGGGCCGAGGAGACAGAGGGAGACAGAGACAGAGAGATGGGGAGAGACAGAGATGGACACAAGATGCAGGTGGGAGGGGCGGTGAGCCAGCGGGCAGGCGACTTGGTCCCTCGTGAGCTGCCCTGGCCTTTGCGGGTTTGGCCACCAGGTCAGGCCGCGCCCGGGGGAGGGGACTGGGCAGGCGCGAAGTCCCGCCAGTGGGGGGCCTGGCTCACTCACCGGGTGCGTGTCCCCCGGCGAGGGGGGCAGTGTTCTTCGGGGTCCATGTCCTTTTACGTTAGGGCTGCTCCTGTGACTGCTGTGCTGAAAGGACCTCGTATTTCTCTTGTATGCGCGTCAGTGCTGACGTTAAGGAATGCTGTGGACTAGGTTTTCTCATGATTTCCACGAGGGCCAGCGATGATGGATTTTGGCTTTTTCTCGTCACCATGACAGCACTGATGCGCTGGGTGTGCCCGTGTGGCTCGGGAAGTGCCGCAGCCTTTCAGGATGAGTCAGGAGGAGGTTACTGAGGTGAAGGTGCGTGCGTGCGTGTGCGTGCAAACTGGCTCCCTCAGCACCCCTCCCCGGTGGGCGGGCCCTGGCCTGTGCGGAATCCTCGGGGTCCAGCGAAGGAGGCCGGGAGGTGATGCAGAGGCAGACTGGGGGGGAGATGCGGCAGGGCTCAGCCAGGTCACGCCTCCTGGGGGCAGGCGACGAGCTGGGGCCCCACTTTGCATTTCTCAAGCCTGGAGCGTGGTGGTGTCGGCAGTAGGAAGGTTTGCTAGTTTAAGTAAAGTAGTTGTCAGCTTCTCAGCTTTCGTTCTTAATTGGTTCAGCTCTTTCTAGCAGCATTGTGTGTTTGGGGAACGCGTGTCTTACCGTCATGGCTACTGTGAACGGGATAGCTGTACCTACTGTAACTGAGCAACCGACTTTTTCCGCTAACTACAAACACAAAAGGCAGAATATGGTTTTTCTAAGGAAAATTAAGGTTAGTTATGGCAAACGAGTGCCTTTGTTGTTGGTTTGCATGTAATGGATTGAGCAGCATGGTGTTTCCCTAGAGGAAGCCAGGTTTGCACCTTAAGTACAAAGATTTTGTCAGAAAGCGAGTCCAGAGCGCTGATGTTCCAATTCACTGCAATTTCAGAAATACGTCTCGAGGGTCAAACGCCACCTGTGTTTTGATGCCTGTTGTCAAGGCCCTGAGCTCGTGGCCTCTGGGCTGCGAGGTGCGGGGAGAGGCCCTGAGGCCTGCTCCTGACGCGGGCGTTTTAGAGAAGGCTGCACTGGGGTGGCTTGTGGGTGACGACGCCTGCGACCCCTCCATGCGCACCTGGGTGGACCGGCTCCTCTCCCAAGGTCTGCGCCGTCCGTGGTTTGTCCCGCTCCGGTGCGGTGTCCTGCAGGGCAGGGGCGGTGCAGAGATGCTGTCCCCACACGGAGCCTGGGGCGGGCTAGGGTGTTGGCCTGAGTCGTCTTCAGGCCCGCAGACGACTCTGTCACCTTCCCACAGAGCCGGGCGAGAGGGGCCTCGGGTTCAGGGGTGATGGCGACGTCTGTGTGCAGCGTCCCTGGTAGGTCTAGAAGGTGAGGTGGAGCCGTCTCGGCAGCGGGGTGGCCTCGAGGGTCTGCCCTGCTCCGCTGCCGTCGCTCTGACGTCTCGAGCTGCTTGACTGTGGCTGTCGCCCGCCCCCCCGAGGCCAGTGCCGCTCGCTTAGTCCCTCAGAAAGGCCTCCTCTGGGGTCGGGGGCCTGAGAAATTGCTGGGCTGTGACCGTGTGTAGTTGATGGTCTGCGGTCGCGTCACACCCAGGGGTCACGGCCGCGGCTGCCCACGGCTGTGAGGTTTGCCCCCAGAGTGGCGGCCGGATGGTGAACGGCAGCGCTTTGTTATGTTCTGAGGAAACCTGCAACCGGCATCATCTCTGGGTGGGAACAGTGACCCCAAAATGCAGTGGCCGAAAGTAACAGCACACGTGTTCTCCCAGCAGCCGGGGAGGGTTGGGTGCGGGTGGCCTTGCCGAGGGGTCTGTCCCTGGGTCTGGCGGCCATCCCGGGGGGGCCTTGGTGTCCTCGCGGCACCCCGAGCGAGCGGCACAGGAGGAGGGGCGACCCCGCTGTGGGGCACAGCCCGCGGTCCCCACGGGTCCCCGGTGAGGGCGGGAGCCCCCGAGGCCCCAGGTCCAGGCGGCTCCTCCAGGCTCAGCGAGGAGGTCCCCGCGGTGCTGGTGCGGCGCTTCAGGTTGTCTGAAGGGAGGATTTCTCAGGTGTTTGTTTCCTTCACATGCAGGCGAGCTTGTGTCTCCTCTGTGATTCTGACACGTTGTGTAGGGACGTAGAGGGAGTTTCTGCACCTGGGAGCCTGGCTGGGTGCGGGCTGCCGTCCACGCGGCCGTCCGTGTGAGGGGACGGGCCCCTCCGGGCCGTTGGGCCTCAGTCGGGTGTCGGGTGTCACAGGCTTCTCCCCCCTGCTGGGAGATCAGGGCCGAGCACCCGGCCGCTCTGGGGGGGGGGGGTCTCTCTGGAGGCGGCGGAGCCCGATCCGTGGCTCTGGGTGGTGTCACCACGGGGGGTCAGCTGGCACCGGTGGGGGGCCCTGCGGCGGCCCAGATGTCCGTGAGGGGACCGCTGAGAGCCCAGCGGGAGACGCAGGCGCTGTCGTGGGTTCCGGCCCCGTCTCCGCAGTGGCTCCCCGCTGGAGTGTGGGAGGCTCTGGAGCGCCGCGCGGTGGGTGCAGGCGGCGTGGCGTCCAGGGTCAGGAGGCCGCTTCTGTGCAGTGTCGCTGCGGAGCCGGCTCTGCCCCAGAGCTCGTGAGCCGTTTGCCTCGTTTCTCCTATGTTTCCTGGTCCAAGTTCCCCTGGCTTAGGTGGGAGGCTGGGGCTGGCAGAGAAGGGTGGCCCTTTGCCCCACCCTCAGCAGTTTGCAGGATGGGCTGTGCCCGTCGGCTCTGGCCGGGCAGCCGTTGCGGAGAGCCTGCGGCCGAGGAACGGAGGGTGGGCCCTGCGTCCGGGGTGGGGGGCGAGCGCCCCAACGCAGGACTTCCTGGGCGTGAGCTGCCGAGCTATCGTGGGTCACGTCGCTGCGGGCCAAGCGTGAGAACCGAGCAGGCCGGAGGCGGGGCCCTGGCCGACGGGGGCAGCGGCATTGTTCGGCGCAGGGGACGCTGGTCCCCAGGGCGGGCCGCCCCTGCGCCCTGCGGGCACTGGCCTCGTCATGGGGGCAGGCAGACCTCCTTGACCGCCAGCTGGCATGTCCGCATCGGGTCTCTGCTCTGCGGCTGCAGCGTCCACGCGGAGTCAGCTCTGGGGGAGCAGGACGGGGAACACGGAAGCCGGAGGGAAGGGCGGGGGGCCTGGGGCCCCCTGCCCGGTGCTGCCGTCCAGGCGAGGGGGACCAGCCTCTCTCGTCGCCTCTTTCAGGTGCGTGTCCTCATACGGCCCTTCCTGGCCGTGGCGGGTCTTCGCTCTGGGGCTCTGGGGCTCCGAGCCTGCATTACTGGGGCGTTTCTGGGACCCGTGAGATGCGGGCTCCCCAGCCGTGATCCGCGGCGGTCCTGGTGGTCAGGCATTTGGTCCTCCCCCTCGTTTTCTTGGGGGGTCAGGAAACGGCTACAGGGCGTTGCTGGGCTCAGCTTGTGGGTGGCCCCTCCCCCGTGGGGCCTGCCTTTGTCTGGGGCCTCAGCAGGTCGGGGGGCTCCCCCGTCTACCCATGGGGGATGTGCGTGCGTTTGAGCGCCTCACGGACGTGCCCGCCCAGCCCACCTCGGTGCAGGGCTGAGGTGGGCTTCTCCACGGCCGGTCTCGGGGGGCGCTGGGCAGGGTCTCCGTTAGCTTTTGTTTTCACACCTGGTTGTTGCGGGCACGTGCGAGGTGTGCGTTGCTGTGTATATGGGCGTGTGAGCGTGTGTGAGCGTGTGTGTGGGCGTGTGAGCGTGTGGCGTGCGTTGGGGTGTGTGTGTTTACGTGCATGCGTGTCTGCGTGTGAGCGTGTGGCGTGCGTTGGTGTGTGTGTTTACGAGCATGCGTGTGAGCGTGTGGCGTGCGTTGGGGTGTGTGTTTACGAGCACGCGTGTCTGCGTGTGAGCGTGTGGCGTGCGTTGGTGTGTGTGTTTACGTGCACGCGTGTCTGTGTGCGTCTGTATGTGCACACGCACATATCCGTGTCTGGCGGCCAGGTCCGGTCGGGAGGGCTGGATTCGGGCCCCGCTCCGAGCAGAGCCGCTGGGTCCAGGGTGTGGCTGCAGGTGCCCCTCCTGGCGCTTGGCGGAGCAGAGAAACGCTGGCGGTTCCCAGACGTGGGGAGGCTGCCGCCACACGGCCTGACGCGGGCGGGCAGGGCGGTACCGTGGCTGGTCTGTGGAGGTCCGGGTCCCCAGCGTGTCTCGCCCGAGGCCGTCACTGTGACAGTTTGGGTGGTGCTCCGAGCCCTCCGTAGTCGCACGTGTCGGGCACACGCTTCTTTCGTTCAAGCGGCCCATCGTGCTGGTGCCCCAAACACGCTTGACCGTGAGGTGCCGCCCTGTGCCCCTCTGGTCGCCCTGGGACGAGGGGGCCGCTGGGGGGTGTTGGGTGCATCCCGTGGCCGTGAAGGGCGGGGACGGACGCGCCCCGGGCCCCAGGCCCACGCCCCCCATGCACAGAGGTCTGTCCTGATGCTGGGAGCGTGGTGTCCGGCACGCTGACGGAACCAAAGGTGCTGTTCTCAGGCCAGAGCACCAGTTTGCTTTCCCGGTGGCCCCACCCGTGGTTACGCATCGCTGATCCCAAATGTGAAATGCCATGTGACTTAGTTGATAACTAAGGGAAGTGTTGCACGGTGTCCCAAAGGCTGAGCTTCAGAGGCTGACAGGATCCTTTTCCCGCTGCTGAGAGCCGATGACGGTGGGTGAGCCAGCACGTGCCCCCGGGCCTCGCGGCTGCGTGGGGACGGCGAGGTGTGCGAGCGGCGGGTTGCTGGATGGACTGCCGCGCTCCCCACGCCTGCTCACTGTGTTGTCGTTGCCCCCACAGGCCGGTCTAATTGAAGCCAACGGGGAACTCAAGGTCTTCATCGACCAGAACCTTAGTCCTGGAAAAGGTAAGGGCACCCGTCTCGGGAAGGCACGTCTCTGGATAAGCGTGTCTAGTGTGGGGTGGGTGTGAGTGCCCTGACGTGAAGACCCCTGTCAGCGGTGGGAGCCCCACTTGGGGAGCTGCCTGCCTGGAGCCCCCGAAGGACCGGGGTCAGCGCCGCAGTTTATTTTGGTTAGTAAGTTGCGTGCTATACGCAGAGATTCGGGAAAAGTGTGAGGAAGAGAACACAGCACAGGGCACGGATACTCCTTCCGCCTCAGGGCAGCCACGCTGATGCCCGTGAAGCCCACCTCAAGCCTGCGGGCGTGCGGTGCCCCCGTGAGAGAGCGGCGTCTCCTCGTCCGCGCTGTGTCCTGAATGAGCCTCGACGTCTGTCTGCACCCTTGGGATTGAGGGGAGGGGGTGGGGCGGGGCGTTGCGGCCCCTCTTCCCGGGGGCCCCAAGCTTTGCAGTTTCCTTCCTGTAGGGACACGGGATGGACGCCTGCTAGTGGGTGTGTTTGAGCCGGTCTCCCAGCTGTGGATTTGCTGGGTCAGAAGGACGCCCACCTCGAGGTGCTGGCCTGTGATGCCTGGTGGACCAGGCCGTGCCGTGCGGGGCCGCAGCTGCGGGGCCGCAGCCGCAGGGCCTGCCTTCCTCTGATCTGTGTCTGCCTTCGGCATGCTTGCTGTTGCCTTTCAAATTGGAAAGTTTTCATCAAACAGATAATACGTGCTCACTGAAAAAAAGCGCTGATCGTACCCAAGGGTGCAGTTGAAGACGTAGACGTGTGTTTAAGCGCACGTTTCCTCGGGAGCGTCTGACACCTGGTGTCCATGCACGTGGTGTCCTGGGACCTGCGTTGTCCTCTCCCGGCAACATCTGGTGCCACCTTTTGTGGCCCGATGGCAGCTCTGGGCACCTGAGTACTGGGTGCGCGTAGGCCACCATCTTCCACTCCCGGGACGTGCTGTTTCCCAGGGCGGGTCCTCATCTCACTGGTGAGGGGCGTCCTCTGGGAACGCGGGTCACTCCGGGTCACTCTGTCCCTCAGCCTGAGGATGGGCTTCTCGGGCAGCAGAGGCGAGAACTTAGTAGTGACGTGCGGCTGGAGGCTTGGTGTCACTTTACGATTCTTGAGACTCGGAACCTACCCTCCAGACACACACCCGCAGGGTGAACTCAGCTTCCGGTATTGCTGGGAGGCCTGTTGTAGGAGGACGAGGTGCCCCTCCCCGTTGTGGCCCCCTGGGGCAGGGCGGGGGCTCAGAGGACGTTCCAGGTGGGGATGGTTCTCGGGGAGGTGGAAGGCTGCTCCCCAGGACGTGGTGGGGAGTCGCCCAGGAGTGGCCGGGGTCAGGGCGCCAAGACGGCCAGAGGGCGCCCCAGGCCCGTGAATGCTGCCCCTTGATCTATGCGGGAGCTCCCGCAGGGCCTGCCTGTGAGTGGTGTGTCCACGTGGGCAGGTGTGGCCGCTGTAATGGCCCAAGAGGGCAGCTCCCGCTGATGCCTGAGAACCAAGGAAGCCGCCGGGCTCTTCCAGTGCCAGTGAGGCCAGCGGCTGGCGGGGCTGGGAAGACCCAGCGTGCGAGTGGCCGCCTGACCCTGACCCTTTTGGCCACGTTAGCCCACAGGGTATTTGTAGCATGGCAGGCAAATAGTAACTCTTCAAACATTAGGTTCTGGAAATTTTTAAACGTTTGCTTAAAATTATTCTCAAGAAAACACTGAACCTCACGTTTTCATACTTTAAGGTATCTTAAAACCTCTGGATATTAATGATATGGTTACTAATGATAAACCTATGTAATAATTTTAGAATCCTTTTTCTGTTAATGGTTATAACAGGTCAGACAGTATATATTCTTAACTCGCTTTTTTGAAAGGAATTCTCTAGTTCATAATGTTATATTTGAAAATACTTTGTTTGGTAGTTCCCTTAAGAAAGGCTCTGTATACGTTTTATGGCTAAAGCGGTGTTATGTCCAGGGAGCAGATTCCTAGCTCGTGTTGTAATTTAGCCTCCCTGTGGCTGAGACGTTACGCCCCCGCCCCCATAAATGGGTTGTGTGTGGCACGTTTATCAGGAAAACGTGTAAAGCATTCTGATTGCTCTGGCCAGATTAAACCAAAAGCGGAATACCATTCCATGCCCGACGTTGACCAAAAGTAGCCAATCTCAACTGAGTCAACAGTTGTCAGAAACCTGGGAGAGGGTGCTGGGGTGCGTGCGTGTGCGTACCCGTGCCGCAGAACAGCCGCAGGCCAGCGCTGGGCTGAATCCCGTGACGCAGAAGGTCACCTGGGACCCAGGTTCCCTTGGAGAAGGGGCACCGGGAACATGTAGATATTACATTGTATGTTTGTATAGTTACACCTGATATTAAAATGGAATCGGCCCAGCCTTCGAGGAAGTCAGCTAGATCTCTCTGTGGGTCAGTTTCAAAAACATCAGAATCAGAGTTGCAGAATGTGTACAGTACGTACTACCTTCTAGATGTAAAGGCCCGCAAACAGCACTCACATTGTCCGTGGATGCGTGGGCGTGTGTGGGAAGCGTGGAAGACGCAGTGAACGCTCTGAGCGCGGTAGCTGCTGGCCGGGCGGAGTGGGGAGCTTTTCGGCAGAGACAGTGAAATGGCATTCGTGATTCTGTGCGTGCTGTGTACTGGCGCTAAGGCTGCCTGCAAAGTTATTACTTGTATTTGCAGCGTACACGCAAGGGGAAGATCCCCGGGGTGGGACAGGCGGCATGGGTGCAGGTGAGGAGGGGCTGGCCCGGTCCACCCCCGAGTTCTCCCCGCCCCGAGCTGGGCAAAGGCGGGAGCCCGGGTAGCGGCTGGGTGTCGCAGCCGGACCTGCAGACCGGCGGCGAGGTGGCCACGCAGCCCTCCGTGGATGTGGCCTCCGCATAACGACGGACAAATGGCTTTAAAGGCCGGCGCCAGGAGCCGTGCCGGACAGCTGCTGTGGGCTTTGACCCGGCGAGCTTCCGCGCTCACGGGTGGTTGAAAATGGAATCATTTGCAAATTGAAAAAAAAGTTATTCTTTTTAGTGAAAATAACCAATTCCGTATTTTTAAACTTCCTAGTTACTTATCTGTATGTAAATCTGAACGTGGTATGTTTAATTGCCTAAGTGTATTTTAAATCTCTCAGTGCAAAACAGAATAATTTTGTGTCTTTTAAAAAATGTTTCTCATATCCAAAACAATTTTTTAAATATTTGTTTTTGTTAAGATACAGATCTCTATTTTTAGAGGAATATAAAAAACTCAAAGCAGATAAACCTATTTTGCTTACAGCCAATAGTTTAAATTGTTTTGGTGTTGATTGGTAAAAATATTAATATTTAGGCAGTTGAAGGATGCATATCTGTCTTCGTCAACTTAGGTTAATAGAAATGATTCATTGTTCGTACGTAGCATCAGAATTCATTGTTTACTGGAATTTGAAGAAGTGTATTTAAAATGCATGGATTGTGAAGAGTTCAAAAATGAGACCTCGGACCAGGCCAGACGGAAGGCCGTGTCTCTCCCTCTTGCTGAACCTGGTGGAAGTGAAGGAAAACACCCTCCGGTGGCAGCCTGGTGCAAGGCTCCCCGCCTCTAGAACCCCCGCCACCCACCCTGGGGGCCCGGAGCCCGTGTGCTTTAGGGAACCGGGGGGTCCTGTCCACACGGGGCTTCTCCGTCCCGCCAGTGGGGCTGGAAATCCATGTCTTCTCACCTGAGACGTCCCGGCCCTTCCAGGACGCTCGTGCCCCCGGGCCCGCCTGCTGGTTTCCCCGGGCACGCGTGCCCTCTGGTGTCGGCGGGGCCAGGGGTTCACCGTTGTGTCCCTGGGGCCGAGGCTGGTGTGGGCACACAGCGCTCTCAGCGGGCTCGTGCTGAGGGGAGGAACGTTTCCGTCCCCCCTGAGGTGTTTCCCCAGCTGTGTGTTAGGTTATCTGACTGTTAAAGAGGTGGCAGCTCCTCACAAGTCAGTCCTCCTGGAAGCAGAAGCGGATTCTACTCTCGAGGAAAAGCAGGTCGTTAGATTTCTACGCCAGGTTGCCAGCACACAGAGAGGTGTTGGAACACGAGTTAGTTCCAACTGTGAAGTTCTGTAATTGTCTAGAATTGCAGACTTGAAGAGCCGTTTAGCTTCGGGGCCTGTGGTCCCAGCAGAGCATTCTGTCGGTGGGCAGACAGCCCACAGGGGTCGGGTAGGTTGGTGACGGCCTGGGTGCCCCGGAGCCCCCGATCCCTGGACGCGAGGGCACAGGGGCGGGTAGGGGTCGTCGTAGGGAGAGCGGCAGCCCCCTCAGATTTGGGCATCGGGCTTCGTAGCGGCGCTTGCGGCGGACCGCGGGTCTAACACGGTCGGGGGCAGTCAGGCTGTCTCCCAAGGGGCAGCTTCACCCTGACACTGGCACTTGGAGCCTCAGTTCAGGAAGGGCGTGACCTCTGGTCTCCTTGCGTTGCAGGTGTGGTGTCCTTAGTGGCCGTTCATCCCTCCACAGTAAACACGCTTGGGAAGCAGCTCTTGCCAAAAACGTTCGGACAGTCCAATGTCAACATCGCTCAGCAAGTGGTAAGGCCGGGAGGGTGGTGCACGGTTGGCCCTGTGGCTTCCCTTCCTGGGCCCGCAGGTTTCAGGAGCACGTGGCCAGTGCCGTGTGTCCTCCCCCGGCTTGGGCCTTCCTGTGTGTGCCGCTGGACGGCGGGACCCGGCCAGGCCAGGGCAGCTTCCCCGCCGGCCACGCTGGTCCCGCGTCTGCCCTGATGGTGTTTCCTGGGGTGACGCGTGCTCTTGGGCCCGAGCTGGTGCAGGCTGGCCGCTCAGGGCGGGCCGACTGCCGGCCCGGGACACGAGACTGGTGTCCGTGCGGGCCTCACGGCGGGCTCAGGGCTCTGCCGGCCGTCAGGTGCTGCAGGGCGGGGGCTTCCCTGCCCATCCTGGCCGATGGGAGGGGGTCAGAGGTGGGCCTGCGCTCCTGGGACTGTGCCAGGCGCCTCTCCTCCAAGCACTCCCACCGGCCCGTCAGCTCCCACCTGTGGGGTTTGGCGGCTCCCTTCCCGACGGGACTCACGGGCTCCACGGGGCCGTGCGAGGAGGGGCGTTCAGCGCCCACCGCCCCGCCAGGCGGCCCCCGGGCAGCGGTGTGGCCGCCCCCCGTCAGGGAGCTGGGACCACGTTTGCTCAGCAGCATTGCTGTGATTTTTCAAATCCGTGGTGTGTGGGAGTCCTAGGCCTTGCTGGGCACGTCACAGATATCCAATAAATGTCCTTTTGATAGAAGTTATAATCCACATCATTTTATTTTATAGGTACTGTGCGTTACGTTATAGCAGAGTCACGCCTGAGAATAGCTTGGTGATTATAGCAACAGTTCTGTCATTAGTACCAGTTTAAATAGTTGGGAGGAAGCTAACGTGAAGAGTTTTCTGGTGGTGCCTTTCCGACCTGCAGCTTATCCACCTGAAGTTCCACTGCTGACTTGCCCCAAGCCGTCTCGGAGCCCAGCTAGTTGTGGAAATGTGTTCTTCCCAGAATGCCCGTTCTCAGAGTTAAAGCTGGCCTGCCACAGATGCCTGTCCATCTCTACAGACACAGGGCTAAAAGCAGAAGAGCTGGCAGGTTCCCACAGGAGGGAAGTCCATGGAAAACAGTGAAAATAGGGGAGTGAGGGGACACAACCTGTGGTGTCCTCCGCGGGGCCGTGGGCAGTGGCCCGCCGGCCCAGGGTGCGCTCCCCGCTCACCTGTCCTGTTGTCGAAGGAGGCTGCCCTTGCAGTGAGCACCTGTTGGGCCCTGCTGTGTGCCTGGTGCTCTGTTCTCCTTGCAGAACAGTGGAACCCACGGGAGGTGTCCTTAGGGGTGGACGGTGGAGTGGGCCTTTGTGTCCGGTGGGGCAGTGACACCGAGGCTGGGCACCCCTCTTGGGGGCAGCGGCAGCAGCCTGGCCTCTGCCGGCCACGCAGGGCTGGGCCGGCGTCCCGAGCCTGCTCTCCTGAGGACGTAGCGGGCGGAGTGCTGAGAGGGACGGGTCTCGAGGTTCCCGAGCCAGTGGCCACAGGCTTTGGCTGCACGCGCCTCCCGCCGAGACCCGGGGCCCTCGCCTCTGGGGCTTCACCCTCGTTTCCATCCTGCCTCACTTTCCAGAACGCTAGCTATTTGATCGCATGTCTTTGGGATGAGAGTGAACTGCAGTTTGAAAAACACGGTGACGATGCCTCAGTCACTGGGAGCGTGAATTAAAAGAACGCAGTTGAGCTGAGCTGTTCTCCTTTCTGTGGCTTTTGCAGATCATTAACATTGACAGGTGACCTGGGCTTAGGGATAATTTGCAACGTGCCAGGTCAGCTGTCCCAGGGCCACGGCAGGTAGCCCTTATCCCACTAAGCAGCGGACTAGCGGGAGTGTCCAGCTTAAAATAGCCGGGACACGGCCTGCTCTCCACGCGCCCAGTGCTGGGGACCAGTGCTGACATGTTCGGCGCCATCCCCGTGCAGTCACCAGGAAGTGGTGCTTCGAGTGGTTTCCTGGGTCGGGCACGAGCTCTTTGGGAAGCTAGGATTTTACGTGGCTGGACGAGGCAGTGTCCCCGTGTCCCCGTAATGTGTGACTGTCGACGGATGGGACCAGAGTTCTGAGCGTTTGGTGTCAGAAGACGCCTTCTGTGCAGGGACGGGTGTGTGGATGTCGGGGGCGGCCCCGGTGCCATTGCCTCTCCTCCGCCCTGTGCTGTCTGGGGTGCCCGGGGCTCCCCGCTTGGCAAGCCTCGCTAGCCCTGCGTTCCTTTTTCCTTCATTTGGGGCCTCATTTTAGCACCGCTGAAGCATAGCGTTTTATCCTGTCTCGTGTCACTGAAAGGAAAGGAAGTAAAAGAGGAACGTGGGAGTCCCCCTCGGAGTCGTCTCCAGGCCCGGCCAGGCCGCCAGGCGTCCCCCGCTGCCCAGGGCTCCAGGTGTCCCCGTTGGGTGCCCACGTGACTGTTCTCTGACCTTTGTGGTTAATAGAGCTCGGCGGCGGCTGTAGGTAACGAGAGTGATGAAGCGGCAGCATCGTGTGGAGGAGATTCTGACTGTTTTGAATTGTCTCTTCTGACTGTAGGTAATTGGTACGCCTCAGAGACCTGCAGCGCCCAACACTATCGTGGTAGGAAGCCCACACACCCCTAACACCCACTTTGTCTCCCAGAACCAGTCTTCAGACCCCTCACCTTGGTCTGCCGGGTGAGCACTCGCCTAGAATTTACCCCCCAGCCTCTGGCTACGTGGCCGACCAGCACGCCAGAGGATCGGGCCCTGGCCAGCGCGTGCCCGGAGTAGACGCGTGGACCGCGCCGCCCTGCGGTTTTGGGGGTGGTGACCCCACTGCGGTTTTGGGGGTGGGCTCTGGCTTCTCAACACAGCGGTAACTTTCACACTTTGCGCTGTCTGTACCAGAAAGTACCGTTTCTCGAACCCCAATAAACGTGGCGGGTTTCGCAGCAGCTTCTCCTAAACAGCTAAATGTGGCCGTGGGGACAGCCCTGTGTGACGGCCACACCACCCTGTTCCTTTCCTCCAAAAGCAAAGCGATGTGAAAGCGACTTTACTCAGAGGCCAGCTGTGCAGCTTCCCTAAGAGCAAACGAAAGCAAAGATGTAGAATCGTGTCCGCATTTTTGGTTCTAAAGCATCAGCTCCCGCAATTCGCCAGCTGGAAACTTGGGGCGACCGTTTCCTCGCTGTGGCGACTCAGGAAGGTCGGGCGCTGGGGCTCCCCGCCAAGGGGAAGCGCCCCAGCCTCAGCGCTGGGCGCCGGCAGCCACGTGGCCATCAGGGTGTCTGCACTGGCTCACGTTTGCCCCCAGATTCCTGTATGTGCAGCAGAACTTCCGTAACCCCTGATGTCGGTCGACATCTTTTTAAGAAGCAGCGTTGTCTGGCGTCCCGATACACATCGGACGTGTCCTGGGGTCTGCCCTTTGGGTCACGTGCCCCACTTTTCCCGAGAGCTGAAGATACACGTGTAAGGTCCGGCCACTTAAGTTTGTTCTCCAGCCTTTAAAGGAAGGAGGGGGTCCCTGGACGGGGAGACGGAGCCAGGCTCCCGTCCCTGCTCTGCTGAGCGCAGCCCGCGGGACCCCTCGAGGCGCCCGCCAGTCCTAGGAGGCGGGTCTGGATCCTGGGCTGGCGCTGTGTGCTGAGGCCAGTGCTCTCCTGTTGTGTCTTTGAAGGAAGCGTAGCAGGAAAGGGGAGAAGAACGGCAAGGGGCTGAGGCATTTCTCCATGAAGGTCTGCGAGAAGGTGCAGCGGAAGGGGACCACGTCCTACAACGAGGTGGCGGACGAGCTGGTGGCAGAGTTCAGCGCCGCGGACAACCACATCTTACCGAACGAGTCGGTGAGCGTGTGCGCAGCAGGGCCGGCGGGGCTGGCAGGGCCGCGAGGCTGGCGGGGCGGGACACCCCGGCCCTCTGTGTCTCAGACGGCCTCAGACATGCAGAGAAGCTCTGAAAGCACTTCCAAAGGTCTCCCGGCCCGCTTGTGTGGTGATGCCCCCGCGTCCCCGGCGCTTCCACAGCGCGCACCGGCTCCGGCCCCGTGTGTCGGCCGCCTCCCTGTGGCGACGCCCCCTGCCTGGGCTGGCGGGCCGAGCGGGGCCATGCGGGGGGCTGCCTCACGGGGGCTGCGGACGGTGCCCAGCCTCGAGTGTGCTCGGGTTTTGGGCTGTCTGGAGATCTCCCTCTGTCTCCGCCAGGCTTACGACCAGAAGAACATCAGACGGCGGGTCTACGACGCCCTGAATGTGCTGATGGCCATGAACATCATCTCCAAGGAGAAGAAGGAGATCAAGTGGATCGGTCTGCCCACCAACTCCGCCCAGGAGTGTCAGAACCTAGAGGTACCTCCAGCCCTGCGTCCGCCGCGTGTTCCTAGCAGGCGTCGGTCGTCTGCACCACTGGCGCCTGCTGAGTGTCTTGGGCGGCGGTGGGGGGCAGGTCTCCCCGCGTCCTGAAGCCCCTGATCGCGTCCGTGCTTTCCCACTTGACGGTGACCCTCCGGCCGTCTGGGGCCGCGGACACTGGTGGCAGGGCAGTCGGCCCGGTCCGGGGGGGGTTTCCCCCAGTGTGGGTGAACTCTGCATCCCAGTTTGTGGGGTTTTCAAAAAGACACCATAGCCGTGTCCAGAAGACGAGAAGACGGAAGAAGCTTGTGTAGTTTTGAGATTAAGAGAAACTGGCCTGTGCCCGCAGCGTCTGCCATGTTCTAGGTTCTTCTGTTGCCCCACCGTCAGGCCCAGGGCACACGTCTTCGGCGAGGACCTTTCCTCGGTGACCCTGTGTTGCCTTGGATTTTAAAATATGCTGTGAAAGCCAGTTGTGATGATGTCTCATGCCGATGGCTTGTCTTTGAAGGTGGAGAGACAGAGAAGGCTGGAAAGGATAAAGCAGAAACAGTCGCAGCTCCAAGAGCTTATCCTGCAGGTAACGCAGCGCCGCCGTGGGGGCAGCGGGACTGCCGTTTGCTGGCGTCGGCCCCCCTCCGCGTGTTTGCTCTGGTCTCTGAGGGGGTGCCGGGCAGGGCCGCTGAGGACGCCCAGGGAGGGTTAGGTGGCCGGTGGCAGCAGGTGTGGGTGCGCGTCAATCGTGCATCTTTTTAGCAAATCGCCTTTAAGAACCTGGTGCAGAGGAACCGCCAGGCGGAGCAGCAGGCCAGCCGGCCGCCCCCCGCCAACTCCGTCATCCACCTGCCTTTCATCATCGTGAACACCAGCAAGAAGACGGTCATCGACTGCAGCATTTCCAACGACAAGTAGGTCGTGGTGGGAAGGGCCTTGGCCGCGTGAAGACGCCTGGTCGGGGGGCGGGGGCAGAGAGAAGGTGGCCCGTCTGGTTGGTTTGCTGCGGGTCTAGCTTATAGCCACCAAGTGCGATCTTTTCAGCGTCATTACCTTGCAGGTGTCCTCCTCCCTTCCCTGAGTGTGCGGCTCCTCGGGAAGGAGGAGTGTTGTCAGGGCAGCAGGCGGTGCTCGGGGCCCAGCCCGGGGCGTCCTGGGGCGGCCGGCAGCCCCGGGCTGCGTAGGTGCCACCCGCGCTCCCTGGTTGCTGGCGCTGAGGTGGTGGGTTCTGTGGCTGAGGGAGGTTTGGGGTGAGTGGGGTGTCCCGCTCGGGGCCCCCGAGCCAGGTGTCCAGCTCTGTCGTGGAGACGGCGCTCTTCTGACGGTGACTTTCTCCTCTAGGTTTGAGTACCTGTTTAATTTCGACAACACGTTTGAAATCCACGATGACATCGAGGTGCTGAAGCGCATGGGGATGGCCTGCGGGCTGGAGTCCGGGAGTTGCTCCGCCGACGACCTGAAGGTGGCGAGAAGTTTGGTGCCGAAGGCGCTGGAACCCTACGTGACAGGTCCGCTCCGTCCTGGGCGGAACGCCCGCCCCCTCCGCTGGGGTTGGCTCGCGCCCGGTGCCCAGAGCAGAGACAAATGGGACGTGGGACGTGGGACGGTGGCGGGCTGTGGGGTGCCGATGCGGCAGCAGCAGGACGCCATCTGGCGGGGCCGTGGCCCCTCGGGACAGGGGGGCGGGGGGGGTGGCGACAAGGCCGAGCCGTGTGGTTCATACGGTGCAGGTGTTACGTCAGGATCTCACCTTCCAGGTAGGGCCCCAGGTCTGTGAGGAGCGTGGCAGGCATGGACCCGACCCCAGGGAGTGGCTTAGTCACTGCAGCAGAGTGACCGAGAAAAGCGTCGTCTCGGCAGCCCTGGGCCTGCCCCCGACGGCAGGTGTGGGGAGCCTCCTGGGTCCCCGGCGTCCGTTCTGCCGGCTCGTTGGCTGAGCTGGGGGGTCCCAGCCGCCGAGGGGAAGGGCTTTGCGGTGAGAGAGGAGACGCTGCCCCTGCGCCTCTGGTGTGGATTACCCCCGAGCGCTCCCAAGTGGCCCCGAATAAGTGGGCATCTGGCCTCAGAGCGTCCCGTGGGGGCGCCTCCCACCCCCTCTGGATGCAGCAGCTGCCCTCCCCACGGCCCCCGTTCTTGGCGATACAGCTGCGTCCAGGACGGGGGTTGACGTAGGTCCTTCCTCCCCTTGGGTCCCGCCTCTGCGCTGTGGTGGCGGTTGCCCTCCCGTGGCACAGCGGTGGCGTCGTCGGTGGCCGCGCCGATTCAGAGAAGTAAAGGGAGGACTTCCATGCTGTCTTCGCGAGGCTTGGTCCGGTGGCCGGGCCCAGCGAGCGGGCTGCCTTCTGGCTGGTAGCGGGCATGGCGCTGGGCGGCCCGAGGGGCCTCGCCTGGAGAGCCGTCCCGTCTCAGCTCGTGGGCCTGTTTCCTGCGGTCTCTGCTTTGTGAAATTTGCTTTCTTTTCTTTCTCTTTCCAGAAATGGCTCAGGGATCGCTCGGCGGTGTCTTTGTCACGTCGGCTGTTTCAACTGCCAACGGCACGAGGCTCTCTGCCAGGTAACCGCCGTCCCCGGTGGGGCCTGGGGGTGGTGGGGCCACTGTCACCTGGCAGCGGGACGCCCGGAGTCGGGGCGCCCAGAGCAGGGCAGACCTCCCCCCACTCCGGATGCCGCCCGAGAGTCACTCAGAGCTCGTCCTTTGTGCAAAGGAGATTTGCTTTTCTGATTGGTTTCTTTCCTCTAAAGGTTAAAAGTAGTGCACAGCTCTTATTTTTTTGAAAAGTACTTCAGTGAAGTGCGGGCAGAGCCCCCTGAACCCCACGGCCGCAGCCTGAGTGACAGAGGCCGTTTCTCCATCTCTTCTTTTCCTTTTTCTTTTTAATACACTTGAAGTCACAATACGCATATAAGGTTCCTTTTTTTCACGTTACCGTGTATTGAGTGTATTTGATATTATTGAAGGAGTTTTATCATTTAAATCAATGTGTATTTGACTTTTGACCTAGCAGTCCCACAGAGCAGAAGTGTCAGACCTCAGGGTTTGTCTTAGTTCTTTGAAGATAAATGTAAAGTAATACCAACGTTAGGCATTGACAAAACAGTGGTTTTATTTTTTATGTGGTATTATGTGTCATACCTATTTATATCAATTCTAAACATCAATAAATGTTCCTAAAGTGTAAGTGAAATCAGCAGAGTGTAGGTCCAACAAAATGGAATTGACTAATAAGTCACGTGTGCACGCCTTCGAGGGGGCTCTGCGGGCACCGTGTCCTCTGGTCCCCGTGCAGCGCTGGCCCGGCAACAGTGCGGCCCTGAGGGAGGGGCGGGGTCGCCCCGCGAGGGCCCCAGTGCCCGTGGGGTCTGTGTCGACCTCCGGGGCTGAGGGAGGCCCCAGGGTGTCTGCGTCTGTTTGGGTTTGGGCTGAGGCTGGTTCCGTTTTTAACTCTGAATCTACCGCTTGGTGTAATCTGAACACTGGTTACACCAAGAGGTGGAATTTGGGTGTTTCCTAAACGTTCCTCTTGCAGAAATTGTTTTTATTGATTAAACTTCAGAGGCTCACGTCAGGTTTTCTAAAGAGGGAAGCAAAGCCATTACCATCTCAGAAGAGAAGCTGACCTTAGTGGTGGACGCGCTGTTCTTACAAAGGCCCGTTTTGTGCATTGAGCTGCCCTCTGGTTGAACGTTTAGGTGGTTCCCAGTTACAAGAAAAGCGACAACGAGCCGCCTGATGGCTCAGTTTTCCACTCTTCCTGGCTTGGCCTCCAGGCTGGCTTTCCCAGATGTGGGATTACTTTGTCCAAGAGCAGCGTCAGTAAATACCAGTGAGAGGTATCAAGATACATGCGTGTGGTTTTCTGATAACGGGAAAACACCTTTAACGTTAGGAATCTGTGCAGCTCTGCCCTGTGGGCTTTCTGTGGTGCCACAGGCCTCTCAGGGTCCTGACCCGCGTGGCGGGACAAGAACCCTTTTACTCAGTCATCACCCTCCCCTGCCCCGTGCCGTCTGATTCAAGTGTATCACGGCCGCGTTTCCAGGGTGGTTCTGACCCTTTCATGTCCTGTTATCTTCAAACAGACTCACGGTTTACCAAGTAAGCTCCTCCGTTTTGTGGAGAGCAGTTGAAGGCCGCAGGTTGGGTGCAGAGAGGATGCTGTGAGGGCCCCCCCGAGGGTGCCGCTGTGTCTCCGCGTGGAGACAGGCCTCCTCCGAGTCTGGAGCCTGGATGACCTGTGTCAAGTTGTAGCTCTAGGTCGGGGTCCCCTCGGGGCCTTCCCTTGCTGTTCAGCTCAGACATGAAGACACTGAATGACTTGGGACGGTGCCTGAGCAAGTTGTAGCTCAGAAGAAACGTCGCCTTCCCTCCCCTCGTGGTGGGCGTGGCCATCTCCCGTTGGTGCCCTGGGACCGTAACTGACCACAGCTGACCCTTCGCGTCTCGTGTGCGCTGTGCTGGGACGCGGGCGGTGGCTGAAGCCGGGGGTCTTTGCCCAGGATTTTGGCTCCTGAAGCCCCTCCGTTGTAGGCCAGGGTCTCGCCTGCGGGCCTGTTGGCATTTTGGGCCAGACCACCCTTTGCTGTGCATGCTGCCCGTGCCTTGTGGGGCACTGGGTTGTGCCCTCGACCTCAGATGCTAGCATCACCCCCCGGCCTGGGCCCAGCCCCTAGAGCCCAGCCCCGCAGCTCTGCCCCCTGGGTCCATGGTCCCCGCCTGGGCCCACCCCCGGGGCCGGCATTCCAAAGAATAAAACCTGCAAGAGCCATGTGTCCTTGGGGCCGTCCTGGAGGCGCAGGCTGCAGTAAGACGCGCCCGTCACCCCCAGCTTCCTGGCTCAGCACGGACACCAGAGGAGCTGAGGGTGGGGCCTGGGGTGGCGTTGCCACAAGCGGACACACGCACACGCCAGCACACGCTCCCTGGGTGCCCCTTTACTCCCCGGCTCCCAGCCTTCAGGGAGGTCAGGGAAGTCACAGGCGGAGCCCTGGGAGGAGAGTCTCGGGGCTTTTCCGGTTGGTGTGCCCGAGTCTCGCTTCCGACATGGTGATAAATGGGGAGGACTCAGTGTCGGGGCCCTGCCAGGGCCCTGCCGGAGCCCCTCGTCCAGTGGTGATGTGTGAAGGGGGCGTGACGGGTGGCGTCAGCCTCGGGGGCGCTGGGTTCTGTGCTGCACGTGGGTAAGGCTTGCCGTTTCTGCTCGTGTAGTTGAGAACACCCGGACCTCCCGGGGGTGCCGGCCCGTCTCTGGCGCCGCAGACGCCGCCACTGACACCTCCTGTCCTTGCAGTGACCTGGCCAACGGCGCGGACGGGGCGCTGGCCACGAGCTCCAGCGGGTCGCAGTACAGCGGGTCCCGGGTGGAGACCCCCGTGTCGTACGCTGGGGAGGACGACGACGAGGACGAGGACCTCAACGAGAATGAGGGGGAGGACTGAGCCCCGCCGGCTCCGGGGACACGTCTGGGGAGGAGAACTGCTGTGAACGTGGGTCTTTCTGTTTCCTTTGCCCTCCTCCCAAGAAGAGCTCGCTGAGCCGCCGGGCTCGGCACGCGCCACCGATACGCAACGCGCCGTCCTCTGCGGGGTCCTGACGAGCTGCGCTGTCTGGTGCCGACGCACGGCCTCTCTTTACTCTTCTGGATTTTGTGTTTTCGTTTGCTGTTTTTTAAATTCAGAGTTCATTTCGCCCCTTCACAGTTCTTGCCGAGTTTGCTGGAGACGTTGCGCTCCGTCCGCGCCGAGGGAGGTACAGGCCCTGCTGCCCGGCGGGCCCGAGGCAGCCGCCGAGGGGGAGGCACCACGGAACCGGCAGATGGCGAGGCACTGCCTCTCGACGTCTTATTACGACCTTATTTCCCTTAAATTATATTGACTGCGTGACTCCATCGGGTTTCTACTTGGGTTTTGTTCTGTGTTGCAGCCGATGAATTGCGAAGCTCTTTCTTCGTTTCTGTGTGTTTGGTTTGGTAGGAGTTTACTGCCACGCTGGTGCAGCTTTGGAGACTGTCTGAGAGCTCGGAGTGGTTTAATGCTTATGGTAAAATGTGCCTGATTTCTTACAGGCAGCGTTTGGGAACTTTTATTATATAGTTGTTTACATACTTCTAAGTCTGTCATTTAAAGACATGTACTGAAACAAATGTTGTATTTGTTTCGTAAGCATCTTCCTGTAATCTATTATAAAGTTGAAATTAAATATAGAGAATGTTTTAACAGTTTTTTAACTCAAAATTTGTCAATCATTTTTAATAGTTCTTTTTTTATAAAAAGAAAAAGGAATTTCAGGACAGGCAGTAGTCTCTTTTAAAACTTATTCACCAAGAACCATTAACTGCACAGTTGCTGTTAGCTGCCTGTTCTAAAATACTTGTCTTTCTATCGGAACACAAACAGACTTTTCTGTAATATTTTGTGGAATAAAGAGACTTAAATTGTTTGACTTGTTTAACTTGGCACTGTTAGTTTTTATTAATAAAGTGCGCATGGGCATTTTAAACAAGTCGTGTGTCCCTCTGATTCGGGATTGCTGTCTGGAGCTCATTTTCTCCCGTCAGCCGGGCCGTTCTCTGGAGGGAGGAGAGGGTCCAGGCCCAGCAGTGCACGCAGGACCCGCCGAGGCCCCCAGCCTGTCCTGCCGCTGCCCGGCGGCGGGGCCGAGGAAGGAGGTCCCGGGGACGCGGCCAGTGGTGGGGAGAGGGTTTGTGCTCTGCCTTGCTTTTAGAACAAACGTACCCACGGCCTTTAATGTGTGAGTCCTTACGAAACGTGACCTTTGCAAACACACACATCCCCGAAAGGTCACGAAGCGCCCCAGGGAAGCAGGGGGCGGAGGGACGCAGGCTGGATGCCCTCGCGGACACGCCCACGGTGAGAGAGCCAGGCCGAGGGTGTTCCCTGCCTTTCTCCCGGATCCTAGAAGCCGAGACCGATTTTATGGATTTGACTTTCGGAAAAAGAGTCAGATTGTAAGGTAAGATGGGGCAGCTCAGTGTTTTATTCACGTTGGTCGAAGACATCCGTGAGTGTTGCGGTGCAAGGTTGCGGCCTCGGGCAGAGTCGTGTCTCCTGAGGGCTGTGGCGGTTCCTCCTTTCTTCCTGACTGTGGCGGACTGAAGTGTCCTGAGGGCTGTGGCTGGAGAGACAGGGGCAGTGTCGGCGCCCGCGCGGTGAGGACACGGCCAGCCCCGCGTCTCCGGCCGAGTCCCCTGCGGCTGTGCCCCTGCTGCCTCTCCTCCTCCAGGGCACCCGGGCGGGTCTGGCCAAGCTGGGCACCCGGGCGTGGGCACGGGACCCCCGACACCGACCTTCCGCCGGGGGTGACCCAGATGACCGAGGGTCTGCTGGTTCCGTTGCCGCGGGAGCGCCTTGGGCAGGGGACGAGGTTCTGGCACCGTCGCCTCTCCTGCTCTTCCTGGTAGGTGCTCAGCTGCGGCCCAGTCTTCCCGGAGCATCACCCGTCAGGGGTCCAGCCTGCGTCCTTCCACGCCCGCTTCCCTGCCGTGTGGTCTGTGACCTCCAGGGGAGGTGTTCGATTCCAAAGTTCACGTCTTACAAGCTGGTGAGTAGTGGGGTTCTGCAAACCAGGAGGCCTGTGGCTACTTGGGCCGAGTACTGACCCTGGGCGTTGGCTCAGCAGTGGTCCCCGGGGCGTGTAAGCGAGCTCCCGAGAGAGGAACGTCTGGACTCGAACCTAGGCCTCTGACCTCTGACCCCAGAGCCTGTGCCCCCCCTCCCCCAGGTGCTGGTGGTTCCGTGTATTCGACAGCAACTTGACAGAAGGTTCTAGCACTTCTTTCCAAGGGACGCTTTGTGGTCGGCAGGTGGCCGGCTCTGAGGTTCCCTGTCCCCTGCACCCCCCGCGGGGGGGCAGCCCCTCCAGCTGCTGCGCCTCAGTTGCCTTCCCTGTGAAATGGAATCAGCAGCCTTGGCCTCCCAGGGCAGCCGGAGGAGGGACCCCGAGGCAGACAGCCTGCTGTGCTCGGACCCCGCGACGTGCGCCCCACACCCAGCCCCATCGAGGCCTCGGTGTCTCTGCTGGGGTGGCTGGGCCTCTGACCTCCAGTGTGTCGTGACAGCCCCGAGGCGGCCTGATCTCTGGGCTGGGCCTCTGACCCCCAGTGTGTCGTGACAGCCCCGAGGCGGCCTGATCTCTGGGCTGGGCCTCTGACCTCCAGTGTGTCGTGACAGCCCCGAGGCGGCCTGATCTCTGGCCTGACGTGGCACTTCCCAGGTGGCTCAGGGTTTTTGCCCGTGGGGTCGGCAACGCGGAGCAGAGACACCGTACCCTGGGCCCTGGTGGCCTTGGGGGCTGGGCGGCGGGTCCCCTGTCCCCTGAGCCTCTGCGGGGCTTCTTCCGTGGGGTTAGGACTCTGGGCTGCCAGCTCCGGGTGGGGTGAAAAGTGGGCGACAGGTGAGAGCAGGTTTGTCCTTGGGGCAGAATGTTCTCGTTTCAGGGTTTTCTGAATGGCCTGGGGCTGCAGACCGCCCCACCCCCCGCCGCCCTGGAGGGGAGACTGTGCTCCGAGGAACGTCACCTCTGGGGTTTGGGCTCCGCTGCGTGGGGACACCCTTACGTCCCAGAACTGTGCGCTCTCGGGGCAGCCCCTCCCACTCCGGTTTGTAATGTCCCCGACTTGCAACTGAAAGTGTTAAAGGGAGAGGTTTTTTGGTTCATTAATTTTAGTTAATTCTTTTTAGCTAACTGAATTTGTTAGTTTGAGTTTTTAGTTAATTCTTCCCCCTCATCAGGAGAGACACGACTCTTTTACATAGATTAAGAGTGAATTTAATAAACTTGATTTTTACAGTTTAGGAATTGTGTTTTTTAAAGCCGGCAACCAGAATGCAGGAAACCCTAAGTCACGTTTCATGTCAACGTACTCCCGGTCTTCATATTAACGTATAGAAAAAATAAATTACAGCAGGAAAGGTGATGTCCGCGCGGAAGAGATGAGTCCTTTTGGGGTCTTGTTAGTTGCACAGCTGCTGCCTCGGGGTCACCGTGTTAGCCCAGCGTTTTTATCGTGGCTACAATTCTACCTAAAAGGTGACGGAGGTTTCACAGGATTCTGGCTCCGAGAGCTGGGCGCACGGGGGCCTGTCGGGCGCGGAGCTGCCTCGGGTGCCGGGTGTAGCTGGACGCGGCGTCTGCGGTCACCCTGCGCCTGGGGCCGGCCGCGCGGCTCCTCTACTTCTGGATTTTAAGCTTGAACTCCACCTTGCCCTCGTAGGGGTCGTGCGGGTTGTCGAAGGTCACGTGCTCCGCCAGGATCTTGCACACGATGACGACCTCCCTGTTCACGGGGGCGTTGAGGAGCTTCGCGGCCACCAGCGGGTTGCTGTAGTGGGGCTGAGGCGGATGTGCGTTAGGACCGGCGAGGGCGGCCGGGCGCTTGGCCGGGCGCTCTCACGCCGCCCGAGAGCCGCCCGGGACTCCCTGCTTAGAAACGAGGAGACTTGGCCCGGGGGGCGGGGGGCGGGGGCAGACCAGTGACAGATTCAACTTCAAGTTACAGTTGATGAAAATTAATATAAAAACAGTGGAGGATAAAGCCAGAGATTTGGGGAAAATGATTTTAAATGGATGTGCAGTTGTCTAAGGGCCTTCTAAGGAGGCCCTTGGAAGGTAAAGGATTAGCTGTGATATTTATTTTGTGTGAGAACGATGTGTTTTCAGGTAGTTACGAGAACAGGGGTTTGGGAAGCACCCGAAGATTAAGGGGTCCGGCTGGGCTAAGTGCGGCCTTGTTTCGTTTTTGCGGGTGAAACATTTAGGGCTTTCCTTCTGCTAGTGACTGCTCCGTTTCATCCGGTTCCGGAGCAGCTGTTGGGGACAGTGGCGCACACGTACCTGGGCCTTCTTCCCGTAGTAGGGGAAGTAGTGTAGGCTGTAGACGCCTTTGGGTGGGAAGTACTCCACCTGCAGGGCCGGGGCATCCGGGTGCTGGTCCTGTGGGCGAGAGGCCGCTGTGAGAAAGGCCGGATCTGGCGCGCTCGTGTCCGCCTGTGTGTCCGTGCCACGCATGCTTCTGCACGCAGGTCCACGTGTGTGCGTACGTGTGCACCGTGACCACACGTGCAGTTGGCACTAGATCTAATCTTTATCATCAGCCCAGAATCCATTAAGGGTGTAATTTGTTAGTTTGCAAGACCCCGGGTGACTTTTCAAGCTTGTGTTTTTTTCCATTTTAAACCCTCTTAGGATAAAGAAGGTGACAGAGCTGAGCGTGTGGGAACGAAGGCCCACAAGGCTGGGCGGCTGATCTGCCGAGGCTGGGGAAGGACCCACACGCTGCCGTGGGGTTTGCTTCCTTCCACTGTCAGAGCCAGCGACTCGCCCGACGGCTTGAGCTCGTCTGAGGGCAGAGGAAGGGTACTTTGGTGTCTGTGCAGATCCCGGGTCAGCCTACACGTGTGTGGTCGAGGAAACTCAAAAAGGAAAAACAAAACAGGACGAATGCTGTGCTCCGGGGAGACTGCAGGCTTTGGGCGGGGGTGGGGTCACCCCAGTGGGGCACCCGTGCTGACGGCAGAGAGCCCTGGCTGAGGGCGTGATTGTGGAAACAAACTTTAGAAAATATTCAACGAAGACAAATTTAGTTTTTTCGTGTTGTCCTTAAAAACATGTTTTGAGAAAAACTGGACTAAATTAATGCCAACTGTTGGCAGCATTTCCGTACACACGCTGCCAGACGACAGCGGCTGTCGGTAACTTGCATATTTTTGTAAATAAGCCAATAAGAAGGACAGAGCAGCGTAGCAGATGTGCCTTGGTTTCTCCAAATAGCCACAGACGTTTTGAAGCACGTCAGTGATACACTGTCCCAAATGCCTTTTGAAGCAAAACGGTGACGAGCGTTGTTTTTCTTACCAGGTTGTTTTTTCCAGAGACAGTGTAAGCCTTTACTCTCCAGGATCACATAGCTGCGCCGTTTGGCATCTTGCAAAACCATATAGAACATTTTTTCCTGATAATTCTTACCGGGTTTTTAATCCCCCAGGATAAAACCACTCTTAAGTGAAGGTTCCTGCAATTCGTGCCCCTGGCTTATTAGGCTGACGGCCGGGATGATTTTAGGGAAAAGCAGATCAGTATTTCGCACAGGTTTTCCCTCCTAAACAAGACAGCTGTGGCCGGTCACTCACCAGGAAGGCGCAGTCCACCCTGGGGGCCGTGTTGTTGCCGGGGAGAAAGTTGACGATCTGGAAGGGAAAGGTTCGGACGTGGCCTCTGTGCCCATCTGTGAGTGCGGAGCACGGGTGCCGGGGAGGCTCTGGGGCGGATGTACCAACTCCTGCTTCAAAGCCGGAAGCTCCACGCTGGGGCCGTGGTCTTGGCCGGCAGGTGGCAGAGCTGGGTGGGGGTCTGAGCTTCCCGAGCCCACCTGTGCAGACGGCCCGGCCCCCAGATGCGCCTGCTGGTGCCCAGGGCCCAGTGCAGTGCCCTCCTGGCTCGTGAGGACCACCGCCCTCCCTCGCACACCTGCTAGGCAGCCGGGACCGCAGCCCAGCCGGGCCCTAGGGCCCGGCGCGGTGTGCCAGTGTGTGGCCCCCCGGCCTCTTAGGGAGGAAAATGAAGGGTGCCACGCAGACGCCAGCATGGTGCCGGGTCCTCCCCGCCCCACCGCCAGGTCCCACCCTCCCCGGGGCCCTGCCGAGATGTCCCCTCTCCCCGCAGCGTGGACGTGCCTCCCGAGGTTGGCCGTGTTCTCACGGTCAGCCTCCCTCTGCGCCTGTCCTCAGACGGTTCCCAGGTGCCCTCCCCACGCTGACCGCGGCCCGGCTTCTTCCAGCCGCCGTGCACACAGGGCTGCTCCAGGCTCTGCGGCTCGGCGGGGGGCGGACGCCACGGTCAAGTGGGTGGTGGGTCTGCGTGGCGGCTCCCAGTTGGTCTGAGGGAAGGCGCGCTCGCGGCCAGCACACGTGCAGGAGAGGCGGGGCCCCGGTTCCCTTCTCACCTCCGATCCCCTCACTCACCCTGTTCATCTTGATGATGAAACACGGCTTTCCTTCCTCAAAGCCGAAGGTGGGGTCCGGCCGGCCCGAGCAGTTTTGCAGCATGTCTGCTGTGAACTTGCAGGAGAACTTGGTGTGGTTCGGGGCCAGGAAGCTCTCCTGGAAGAAGTACCTCTCGGCCGTGCAGTTGATGTTGGCCTCCTGGGCCGCGGGTGAGTAGCCTGGGGGAGAGGCACACCTGCGGCCCTGCCCGAGCTGCGGCCCCCTCTGCCCCCCGCCCCCCAGGGGGTTCCTGAGACGAGGAAAGAATGGAGACACTGCAGTGCATTCTGCACTCTACCTGCCAGGAAGTGGTGCAGGGCCTGCGTTAGTCCTGTCCAGGTCCTGTTGTCAGACACGTTGTAGGAGATGTCCAGGCCTTTCTCCCCGTAGACATCTGGCCTCAAGGTCACCCCTGGAAAAAGGACGTGACGCCTTGGCCTTTGGTTGTACATCCAGGCCGTTTGCCGTTCGGTTGGCCCTGGCCTGGGGGAGGCCGTGCCTGGGACGCTTCGGGGCCAGGCCTTCGAGGGTCCCCCCGCCCCTGGCAGCCAGCAGGGCCCGGGACCCTGCCCAGGGGCCGGGGGGCCGCGCCGTCCCACGAGGCCTGGCCAGGGCCCGCGGGTCCCTCCCACAGGAGGCCTGCCTGCCTGCCAGCCTCTGGGATTGGGGCACATTCTATCACGGTGTGTTCTCAAGTCTGTAATCTATTACGTTCTCTTCTGAAATGACATAGAAATCCTCCATGTTTTGTCCGTTGGTTGATTCAAAAAATTGACCCGCAGTTGTCACGATGATTTGCAGAGGATCCGCCGGGCGCTGACCCAGCTCAGCGCTGCTGTGGGATGTTCTCGGGTTAGTGTCTTCCTCAGAAACAAGGATGCAGGGGTGACAGACGCTCTGAGTAGCTGGGCTGGAAGAAGCTTTCGTCCCTTCGTTTCTCCCCCCGCCCTTTGCACCGCAGGTTAGCTGGCTGCGTGGGGAAGCCTTGGTCCGAACACCCTCCCCGGGACCTGGGAGTTTTGTCACCAGCGACTTCCTGCTCTTTGGCTCTGGCCCAGCCCCCTCGTCGCACGGGCCACCTTGCACTTAGACGGCACTCGCGCTCTGGACCTAATTTGCTGCTGGGGAGGCGAGGCCTCCACAGGAGAGCAGCCTCGGTGCCGGTGACGCCGCACGGGCACCGAGCGCCCCTCGCCCCCCTTCCTGATCCCCTGGTGACCGTCCTCCCCGCATCCTCCCCGAGGGGCCGTGTCCCGGCCCGGCAGCCCAGGGCAGCGCAGGGCCCGGCGCCCGGTACCTGGCGACTTGAGCTGGTCCTGGTAGTCGGGGGTGTACGGGTCGATCGTGCACATGAGCACATAGATGCACAGGGCGAAGACGCCGGTCATGACCACGTAGAAGGCCACGTAATAGAGGCTGATCCACACTGCGGGAAGGGGCGGGTCAGACGCGGCGGCAGCCGCTCCCCAAACGCGTCACCTCTCAGGGTGAGCGTTGCACTGGTGTCGGGCACGTTCACGCACGGCGCTGGGCACCCGTCCCGCTGTCTGGTTCCAGACCATTCTCCTCACCCCGTAACCCTGCCCCCCTTAACTTAAAAGCCTTAAAAAGTTACACTTTTAGGAACACAGCTTTAAAACGGCTCTTCTCCAATCTAAGGCTGGGCCTTTGGGTCAGGCTGATCCTCAGCTGCTCGCAGGTGCCCGCTGTCGGCGGGTGTCGGGGCTGAGGGGGGCCTTTGGAATCACCCAGTGGGGGAGGAGAGGCCGGCCAGGGCCTGCGTCTGGGCACGGAGCCCGCCAGCCCCACGCGGCTGCTGCTGGTCCCCTGCCCTCCCCTGGCGCCCCTGCCCTGCCGCACGGACCCCAGCGGGACGGCGTCCGGCCCAGCATCTGGCCCGTGTCCGGGTTCCAGCAGTAGTGCCGGAACTCCTCCATCCTCTGGCTGCATGACTTCTTCTCCTGCAGTGCCGCCATCGCCCCGCTCCTGCCAAGGGACGCTTGGGGGAGGACATCCCCTTGGGTTTTATGGTCTCCCCCTCAGAGGTCAAGGGCACTGCGGCTCAGGGTTCCGGGGCGAGCCCAGCAGGGTGTTATCACTGCTTGGCCGTCAAGCACCGATGCCCGGGCAGGCCCGGCAGGTTCCGCTGCCGTCAGGTGCCCCTCCACCCCCTCCCTGGGCAAATCAGGGTGGCTCACTCCTCCTCTCGGGTGCCCTTGGCCCAGAGCCTTATCTGCTCTGATAATGAGCAAGGAGGCCTGCCAGGTGCTCAGCTCTGCCCACTCGCACCTCCTTGGGGAGGGAGGTGTGAGGAGAGCGGCCTGCACGAGGCGGGGCCTGGGCCCTGATGCCCAGCCGCGGCCGAGATGCTCCCTGCTCTGCGCTGATTGCAGCAGGCGCCCGAGGCCATGATGAGGCGACGGCTGGGACCCCGGTGTGGGGGGGGGCTCCCGCCGCCGTCAGTCCTGGTGCTGGAGAGCCAAGCCTGCCGGTGCCCAGGGCCGCCGGCCGCGGGGCCGCAGGGGCTCCCGTCACTCTTGAGCTGAGCTTCGGTGACGAGCGTGGTGTCCTCTGAGAGCCAGTGTTGGGGCCCTGTAGGACTTTGTGTCCGTGGAGGAATTCACAGCCATACAATCTAGAAGTGTTTTCGGAACCGAATACACACCAGTCCCCGGGCGATTTGCTGAAATGCAGATTCTCCCAGGGACCCAGCGGACCTGGGAGCTCCCGTGGGCCTTGCTTGTGGCCGCAGGACTGTGGCAGCGTCTCGGCAGGGGACGCTCAGCCTGACAGCACGTCCGACCCACCTGGGGCGCCTTGAAAACCTGTGACGCCTGTCCCACCCCCGAGGTTCTGAGGGAGCTGACCTGCCGGGCGGCCTGAGCGTCTGGACAGCTGCAAGCCCCCGGACCTCCTGATGCGTGGCCAGAACCAACAGCCTTGGCGGTCTACATAGCTGGGGCCCGTCTCTGAGATTAGGAGGAAAGGGCAGCGCTGGGCAGACAGGACGTGGCACTGAGGCGTCTTTACAAGTATCTAAGTCAGGACCCGACTGAAAGGGCGGGATTGTAAACAGAGCTGGGTGTCCATCCATTGTCACTTTCCCTCTAGGGACCCACGTAGCCAAATTGGAAGTGTTCTTCGGGGATAAAGATAGTGAAAAGCCCTCTAGCCATTATGTGTATTTTCTTTAGGATGATTTAGAGTTTGTCAGCAAAACGAACACCCTAAAATTCAGATGGAATCGCATTTTAGCTTGGACTCATAGTTCCTTAATGGACCAACCCTAGGCATTTTCCTTCACACTGTTCCCCTTCACAGCTTTGGAACTTTAGGGCAGTAAAAACACAGAGTGTGGCCTTAGGCTGCGGTCTCACTGTCCACAGCCTGTGGGTCTGGGACCCCTGCGCCGAGGCCTGAAGACACAGGGTAGGAACTGCTGTGCAGAGAATCGGTGCCGCCCTGTCTGGAAAGTACAGAGACACTCTTGGGACGAGCACAGCATGAATTCTTCCTGGAAGTCTCTGAACGAAATCCTCCACACTGAGTCTCTGAATTCCCAGAAGCATGAACGTGTATGCTGAGCTGCACACGCGTTGTCGTGATGACCTTCCTGGGACACGTGCCCGTGGGGAGGGGAGGCCTGGGGCGGGATAGGGGGCACTGGGCTGCTTGGCGTGCCCCGCGGGGCAACGTGGGACGGACGCCCCAAAGAGAGCGAGCTCTGGGTGATGTGGGAGCTCACCCTTCCTATGCGGGGGCCTCGACTCCCACCCACCCCCCACAGCAAGGGACCGGAGCCCATCCCTCCACAGCGGCCATGGGGTCAGCGGAAGCCCACGAACGCCGAAGGACTGGATGATAGGAAGATTCCCAGCTTTCGATGGGTAATCACTCATCAGAGCGAGAACCAGGCAGATCTCCAAATGAAGTGAAAACAAGATGATCAGTAGATGCCACGCTGAGGTGACAGATTCTGAAATCATCTGACAGGTTGTAAGATGCTTCAGCCAGCAATGATGATTGTGCTTGAAACAAATGGAAAGACAGAAGTAGAAAGTTTAAGGCAAGAAATAGAAGACATAAAGACCAAATGGAAATTTTAGATTCAAAAAGTACAGTAACCAAAATAAAAAGCTCAAAGAATGGATTCAGCAGCAGAAGGGAAGGGACCAAGGAAAGAATCACTGACATGGAAGAAAAAACAATAGAAATTTCCGGATTTGAACAATAGAAAGTAGAGCCAGAAAAAAAGTGCCTCAGTGGCCCAGGGGCCCAGGGGCCGTAGGGAAGGCCTAACGTCGGTGTCACCGGAGTCCCGCAAGGAGAGGAGAAAGAGTGGGGCTGGGGCATAAACCTTCAGACTCAAGAAGCTGAGAGAACCCCAAACAAGATAGCCCCCAAATCCATGCCAAGTTGCATCAAGATTAGACTTGGAATATCCAAGACAGACACAAAAACACCTAGAAAGCATTTGCAATTGCTCCAAACAAAAAGGAATATTTAGGTGTTGATCTAATAAAACATGTATAAGACTTGTATGCTGAAAACTACATAATGGTGATGAAACAAAAGTCTAAGTAACTAGAGACACACATTGTGTTCGTAGGTTGGAAGATTCAACACAGTCAAGTCAATACTCCCCAAACTGATATACTGTTTTAACACAATTTCTATCAAAATCCAAGCAAGATTTTTTTTTTGTATCTATAGGCAAGACTCTTCTAAAATTTATTTAGAAAGGCTAAGGAACTAGAATAAATATTTTCTTCTTTATTTGGAATACTTTTTTGAAAATATTTCTTAAAAAGAAAATTAAGGTAAGAAGACTCAGTCTACTCAATTTCAAGGCTTATGATATAGCCACAGTCATCAAGACAGTGTGGCGCTGGTGGAGGGACAGACACAGTGAACAGTGAAACAGGACAGAAAACTCAGAAGTGGACTCACAGATATGCCCAACTGATTTTGACAAAGGTGCCAAAGAAATTCAGTGAAGCGAAGACGGCCTTTTCAACACATGGAGGTGGAACCACTGGACATCCGTGAACCCTGACCTAAGCCTCACACCTTGCAAAAAAGTGAACTCAAAATGGTCATGGATTTAAATGTAAAAGTGTAAAAATTTTGGAAAAATACATGGGAGAAAATCTTCAAGAACCAGGGTTAGGCAGAGAGTCCTTAGGCCTGACACCAGAAGCGCAGTCCATAGAGGAGAAAATTGAAAAATTGGACCTGCAACGCAACAGCAAAAAGGCAGGCAGTCCAGTTAGACCACGGTCGAAAGACACAATGGGATGTTTCACCGAAGAGGATTCACAGACGACAAGCACATGGAAAAATGTTCAGTATCATTAGCCAGTAGGGAAATGCAAATTAAAAACACAATGGGGTACCACCTATCACAAGAGCTAAAATAAAAAATAATGACAACTCCAAGTGTCGGTGAGGATGCTGAGAAACTGGATCGCTCGTGTGTTGCTGGCAGGAATATAAAATGGTAGAGCCGTCTGGAAAAGAGTTTGCCAGTTTCTTAAAAAATGGAACATGCAAACACCATACGACTCAGCACATATGCTCTTGGGCATTAATCCCAGAGAAACTGAAATTTATATCTGCACGAATATCTGTATGTTTTTCGCAGCTTTACTCATGATAGCCCAAACTGGAATCAACCTAGGTGTCCTTCAACAAGTGAATGGTTAAACCAGCCGTGGTCCATTCACACCATGGAATACTCCTCAGCAGTGAACCTACAGGTGCGTGTAACCGCCTGGGTGAATCCAGGGAGTCATGCTGAGAGAAAAGAGTGAACCCCCAAAGTGACACACTGTGTGATTCCACGTACAAAGCATTCTTGAAAGGACGACTTTATGGAAATGGAGAACAGATCAGTGGTTGCCGGGGTTCAGGACAGGGCTTGGGGTGGGAAGGAGGTGGGTGTCTGTGAAGGGGGACCGTGTGGCGTCAGGGGTTCCTGAGCATTTGCTGTGCTGGCGTCGTATCCACGCTGCGATCCCGAGCTGCAGTTGGGGGAGATGCTACGACTGGGGGATTGGGTGAGGGGTGCAGGGGTCTCTGGGTTATTTCTTTTAACTGCGTGTGCGTCTACAATTACTCTGAATAAAAACTTTCAAAAAAGGGCCAAGTGAGTTTGGGAAGCTCTGCATACTTGGCCCCTCTTAGAGAGCCAAGTTCACTCTTCAATCTCTGAGTCCCGTGATCGCAAACATGTTTAACGCCGTTTATCTGAATGCTTCCCACTTCCCCAGGAGGTAGTTCAGCTCAGCGTTAATCCAGTGGGAGTTGCCGTCCTCAGACACCGCCTCTCGCAGGGCTTCCTGATCTGGGTGCCAGCCCCACTCCAGGCCCACTGAAGCAGATCTTTATTTCTCCAGGTGATTCGTGTCCCCGCACTGCTGGGAGGCGCTGTCTGGGGACACACGGTGAGAGACACCGTAGAAGGGGCTCCGGTCCACAACACGCCTTGGAGCTGGAGCCGCCGACCCGTCTGAACACTGACGGGTTAAAGAAAAGGCAGGAAGGGTTTGAAGAGATCAGCTCAAGGTCGCCTGCTAGTGAGTGCCAGGCTGGACGCACCAACCCACCTGCTCAGCTGCAAGTTCTTATTTCTGCTTCCCCGACTGCTACACAGAGTCCGCCTGTCTCCCCATACCCACTGACAGAATCTCACTGACCTCTCGACCCTCTCCTCCCTGCGTGGGGTTGCTTACCCGGCCTCTTCTGGCTGGGGTGTTCTTCATTTCTGTGGCCCTTCTCTTCCTCCCCTCTCTAAACTGTAGCCAACCCCCATCACTTCCTTGTCATTCTTTCCCATACATGTACCAAGCACCTACTGTGTACTAGAACAAGGCAGACAAGGCCATACCCAGGTGTGCCCCAGGTGTGTCCCAAGTGTCCTCCAGCTGTGTCCCAGCTGTGCCCCAAGTATGTCCCAGGTGTGCCTCAGGTGTGCCCCAGGTATGTCTCAGGTGTCCCCAGGTGTGTCTCAGGTGTGCCCCTGGTGTGTCCCAAGTGTCCTCCAGCTGTGTCCCAGCTGTCTCAGGTGTGTCCCAACCATGCCCCAGGTATGTCCCAGGTATGTCTCAGGTATCCCCCAGGTCTGCCTCAGGTGTGTCCCAGGTGTCCTCCAGCTGTGTCCCAGCTGTGCCCCAGCTATGTCCCAGGTGTGTCTTAGGTGTGCCCCCGGTGAGTCTCAGGTGAGCCCCAGGTGTGTCCGAAGTGTCCCTCAGGTGTGCCCCAGGTATGTCCCAGGTGTGCCCCAGGTATGTCTCAGGTGTCCCCCAGGTGTGTCTCAGGTGTGCCCCTGGTGTGTCCCTGGCCTCTTCGTTCCCTTCTCTCTCCTGCCTCTCTCTGTGTGGGACCTCAGCCTGGGTGTAGCTGGTGTCTCCTGCATCCCCGTCCTAATTTCACCTGAACCTTTCTCTTGGCGTTTCTCCTTCACCAGCCAGCACAGCCCAGGTGAGGGCAGGGGCTGATGTGAAGCTGATCCCTGGGCAAGGGCCGGGGTTACGTTAGGTCATCAGAGCCGCCAGCATGACACAGCTGCTCTCAGCGTCAGGTCAGGACAAATGTTGGTCCTCACATAGTGACCAGTCCCCTGGCCAGGGGTCTCACCCGTGGACGCCCAGAAAGCCTGTTCCTAAACTCCTATCATCAGCTGGTTTTATTCTCACTCGCGGGTTTTCTAAAGAAAAAAATGACACATAGTGGGGAAAACACCAGCCATCTTTGTGAATTCAGGTTTCTCCTGGGCCCCCTCCCTTCACCTGGGCCCCGTGTCCCCACCAGGAAACAGGCGGAGGGTCCAGCTCATCTGCGCGGGCCAGCGGGCCGGACGGGGAGGCTCGGGCTCCCGTGCGCTGGGCCTGGGCCAGGTGTGTCCTTCCCGCGGGAAGGAGCGGGGCAGGTGGCCCGTCTAATCCCCGCGAGCGGCTTAGGGATTGTCTTTTTCTGGCACCTGCTCCGCCCTGCGCGCCCTCCACTCCAGCCGGGATTTCGCCTGAGCTGGGTCAGCGGGCTTCCTGGGGCTCCCGGTGCCCGGCCATCCTCCTGTCCGCAGAGGGTGGGAACGGGCCAGAGGCCAAGGGCAGTGGGTTAGGCCGGCTTGGGACGTGGGAGCCGGACGCGGAGGGAGGCCGGCGCCAGGATGGATTTCGGGTCCCTGGAGACGGTGGTGGCCAACTCGGCCTTCATTGCTGCCCGGGCCAGCTTCGACGCGAGCAGCGGCCCGACCTCCCGGGACAGGAAGTACCTGGCCCGGCTCAAGCTGCCCCCGCTGTCCAAGTGCGGGGCGCTGCAGGCGAGCCTGGACCTGGGCTTCGAGAGCGTGTGCTCGGAGCAGCCCATCGGCAAGCGGCTCTTCCAGCAGTTCCTGCAGGCCCAGGAGCAGCACGTGCCGGCCCTGGAGCTCTGGAGGGACATCGAGGTCTACAACACCGCCGGTGACGACCTCCGGCCGCAGAAGGCCCAGGCCATCCGGGCCGAGTACCTGGACCCCCAGGCCAAGCTCTTCTGCGGCTTCCTGGACAAGGAGATGGTGGCGCAGGTCCGGGAGGGGCCGGCGGGGGCCGGGGACGGGCTCTTCCAGCCCCTCCTGCAGGCCACCCTGGCGCACCTGAGCCAGGCCCCCTTCCAGCAGTACCTGGACAGCCTGTACTTCCAGCGCTTCCTGCAGTGGAAGTGGTTGGAGGCCCAGCCCGTGGGCGAGGACTGGTTCCTGGACTTCAGGGTCCTGGGGCGGGGAGGCTTTGGGGAGGTGTCTGCCTGCCAGATGAAGGCCACCGGGAAGATGTACGCCTGCAAAAAGCTGAACAAGAAGCGGCTGAAGAAGAGGAAGGGGTACAAGGTGGGCCGCCGCGGCGTTCCGGGGAGCGGGTAGGGGCTGGGGCGTCCTGGGCCGGCTCACCCCGTGGTGGGCGCTCCCGCCGTGCGGCCCTGGGCGGGGTCAGCGCCCCGTGCCCCCTCGTCGAGTCCGCCTGTCTGCCTGGCGACCAAGCCCCTGGCTCGGAGCGGCAGGCGCTGGTGGCGCTGATGCTCTGCCTGTCCAGCCGCTCTACACCACCAGCCTCGGCGCCCGGGGCGGCCCTCCTGGGGGGCGGCCTCTGCGTGGCTGGCGTGGGTCCTGTGCCACAGGCACCACGCTTCTCGGCTTGCCACCAGGGCCACGCGGTGCGGCAGCCGGTGTCAGGGCTGCTGGGATGAGTCTGCAGATCCTTTACTCTGACCTTCTGGAACTTTCCCTGGCTTGTGCTGGGCGGAGGCTGCAGGGGGAGTCTCCCCGGGGCTGGTGTGGGGAGGCCCCAAGGTGCCCGCGTGCAGCGCTGTCCGGGCCGGGGGTTGGGGGTGGTGGAAGCAGCTGCTCTGAGCGGCGCCCACTCTCCGTCTGGCCTCAGGCCCCGTTCGGGCGGGGTCAGCCAAAGCTGCTTAATCTCCAGCCGCGCTCTGCCTGCGTGGGCTTCCTTCCCGTTCCCGCTGCACAGGACAGATCACACTGGGGGCAAACAGCAGCTGCCCCCGAGCACCCCGCCCGGGGCCCCTCGATGGTGCTCTGCCTGACGGCCTCTGCGGGCAGCAGGTACCCTCAGGGCCATCTACCTGCAAGTTGAATCCAACTGTTAGGGTATTAAGCCTCTCTTCTCCCGAGTTCAGGAAACTTATCAAACTTTTGCAGAGTAAAATCCACCTAAAATCTTCCCACGCAGCGGGTAGAAAGGGCTTCTCAACATCAGGAACTCCTCCTGCGACAGGGCTCTTTCTCCTTACCCAGCACAGCTTTCAAAAGCACATTAAATGGACTTCATGGGGTCTTAAAATCAATATAGGAAATGAACAGGGATGCGGGGTGGCTTGAAACGGTGCTGTTCCGAGGCCTGGATGGGAGGAGAAGGGCTGGGATTGCAGCGGGAAGAGCTGGAAGGGAAGGTCAGCGCCGACAGGCTGCCTGGGGACCTGCTGGGACCCTCAGCCACACTCCTAAGGCTGGGTGGCAGGAGCCCCCTTGCTGGCGGCCCTAGGAACCCCGGAGTCCTCTGCACGTGATGGGTTCCCAGGCCCTATCTTGTCTCTGTGAAACGGGGCGTGTGAGGCATGTCTCTAAGTTATTTGCAATTGCTCTGTACAGCCACTTTTTTTTTTTTTTTTTTTTTTTTTTTTGGTGGTATGCGGCCTCTTACTGCTGTGGCCTCTCCCGTTGCGGAGCACAGGCTCCGGACGTGCAGGCTCAGCGGCCATGGCTCACGGGCCCAGCCGCTCCGCGGCGTGTGGGATCTTCCCGGACCGGGGCGCAAACCTGCGTCCCCTGCATCGGCAGGCGGACTCTCAACCACTGCGCCACCAGGGAAGCCCTGTTTCTGTTTTATCGTGACGTTTTCTGGTTTGTGGAGCTTGGCCGTTTTTGGCAATATCGCTTTCCCGCCTAACCCTGGGCGCTCACCCTGCTTTCCAGGGCGCGATGGTGGAGAAGAAGATTCTTGCCAAAGTCCACAGCAGGTTCATCGTGTCTCTGGCCTACGCCTTTGAAACCAAAACCGACCTCTGTCTGGTGATGACCGTCATGAATGGAGGCGACATAAGGTCAGCGCCCGCCTCTCGGCTGTGGGATCGGGACGGGAGGGCTCACGCAGCCGAGTGCGCAGGGGGGCTCCTTCCCACGTGCTGAGGACGTGGTGGTGAAGACAAGCCCTGCCCCCATCTAAGTCCTCCTCTTTGCCTTCGGATTGCGGGTCCTCGAAACGACGTGTCCTCAGTCCCAGTGAAGTGCAGGAACCCTGGGCAAGACGGTCAAGCTCTCGGGTCATGGGTCCGTCCTGCGGGCCTCGGGTTCAGGCGGACGGTGGGGTGAGCAGGGAGGGCAGCAGGGCGTGAGGAGCTGCGAATCGAGTGCTAGTTGGACGGTGGATAAGGCGGCGGGAGGGACCTCAAGGGGGGCGAGGGCCGCGCTTTAAGAGGGATGGCAAACGAAGACAAGCTTCGTCGACGATGCACTCTGGGGGTGGTGGCAGAGTGGAAGCACCGTGCGGCCGACTCCGGGAACCGTGGCTTGGCCACCCACCGCAGGGAGAACCAGAGGGTGGCGGCGCCGTACGGGGCCTGGGTTTGCCAGAGACCTGAGGGCCCGGCCCTGGGCTTCCAGGAGCAGTTGGATCACTGGCTCTCAGAGGGGGAAAGACCCACTTGCCGGCTGGGCAACACGGCCGCCCTTGCCCCAGCGCGCTGGTCTGTAAAACGGGGATAGAGGTGAAATACTGGCCTTCCGAGGTTGCTGCGGAGAGCTAGCTGACACACCTTAGACACTTAGGCGACTCGCACGGCCCTCACACAAGGGGGCCGTCGCTGTGCCTCCGTTCTCGGGCCTGCGTTCGCCTGCACCGAAACTCTGCCCCGTGAGCTTGTTGGCCCCACTTTCCAGGTGAGGCTCTGAGGCCCTGCCTGAGCCACCTGTGCACGTTCACGGAGGAGGAGCGAAGGGTCTGGAAGCGCAAATAGCACGAGCTGGAGAGCGGAGAGGTCGTGAGGCTTTGCTCGCCTCCCCTGCCCTGAGCTGTGCTATGTTACACGGCGCTGCGCTGCACGTGCTGCTGTCCCACTGCATCGTGTCGACAGTACCGCCCTGCCCCGCCCTGCCCTGCCCTGCCCTGCCCTGCCCTGCCCCGCCCTGCCCCGCCCTGCCCTGCCCTGTGCCGCGCTGCGTCAGACGGTACACGCCCTGTGCTGCAGCGCGCTGCCCGCGTTGCCCCGTCCTTACCACACTGTACTGTGTAGGACGCTGTGCGGGACCCTGTACCGCACCGCATCGTGCTACCCGCACTGCACTACAGGACACTAGTAAAATGCACATGGAGCAGAGAAGCCGTTCGTGCTGTCGCTCCGGCTGGCATGAGGGTTTCTCTCTTGTTTTCTTCGAGATTACGGGCCTGCCTCTCCTCTCCCTGCTTGTTGTCTAGTTTAAATACCTTGCTTGTTAGGTTTTGCGTCTCTGTACAACGTGACAGGGAAACGGGAGATAGGAGGGTCCGGGAGGCCGGGGGGAGTCCTCCGAGGGCCCACCGGGGAGTCTGCGCGTCTCTGGGGAAACGGCCCACGTGCCTCCTGGGCTCTGGGTCAGCCGCTCACTTTGGTTGGGGCTTGGGCTTGTCCCGTGGCCCGCCTTCGCCTCCCTCTGCCTGGCTCCTTCACTGGTGGCTGTAAAGTGGCTTTGGGGCCTGTTTCCCTGTTACCCCCCGCGGGCCGGGGCAGGGGAGGTGGGGTGGGAGAGCTGCCCTGCCTTTCCCTTGTAACAGCTGTGCTGAGGGGCTGTGAGGACACAGACACCGGCGGCCGGCGGTCCAGGCTCCGCCGCGGGCCGCTAAGGCTGGACGCCGAGGCTGAAATGACGGACGCTTTGCCGACACGACGTGGGATTCGGGGGCCTCAACGCTTTCCCGAGATTCTACTTCCCACAAAAACCGTGGGCACGCGGCTCCTGGTTGTGCCAGAGAAGCACAGGCTCCACACGGTCTGCCCCCAGGTACCACATCTACAACGTGGACGAGGAGAACCCTGGCTTCCCGGAGGCGCGCGCCCTCTTCTACACGGCCCAGATCATCAGCGGCCTAGAGCACCTGCACCAGCGAGGAATCATCTACCGAGACCTCAAGCCCGAGAACGTGCTCCTGGACGACGACGGTGAGGCGGCCCCCGCGCGGCCTCCCCTTGCCCTGCTCGCCTCTGTAGCCTGATTGGGCGTCGGGAGGGGAGGGAGCCGCTCTGATAAACGCTCGTTGCAGTTTTACGGCGCCAAGACGCGTCTCGAGTTTGTTTACTGTTCGTTCCGCTATTTTGCGACCGCGTGGCATTATCCCCGAGTGGAGATGATTAACGGACTTTGGTGAAATCTGGTGCATGACTAGGCGCCAGGGCAGCAGGGAGTTAGTCCAGGAGGCCGGCGTGTGTGGAACTATTAGTAAACAGCTAACGGTGATGGCCGAGTCCCCACCCGATCCCTTTGTTTGCTGTCTTCGTGAGGAGTCAAACTGGGATTCTCATCAGGAAATAACCCAAGACTGAGGTTCCCATAAGTCCCTTTAGAGCCCCCCTTCCTTCCCCATCACAGGTCAGACGGACACACTGGTGCCCCAAAGGCCGTTGCTGCAGAGCTCGGGGAAGACAGAGCCACGAGGAGGCTGGCTTTAGGGGGATTATGCCCCGGATTCCAGCTGCGAGCGCTGCTGGGACCCTCGGTCCCTCCGCAGCCTGAGCGGGGAGCGGCGGCCCCTGTGTGTGTGCGCCCTGCTTGTGCACGTGTGTGTGTCCAGGAGCCCCAGGGGCCTTTGTTTGCGGAGCCGCGTGTGACCTGACCCCATGTTTGTTCTCCAGGCAACATCCGAATTTCTGACCTTGGGCTGGCCGTGGAGCTGAAGGAAGGGCAGACCAAGACCAAGGGCTATGCGGGCACGCCAGGTGAGGGCCTGAGAGCCGGGGTGAGGGCAGCCGCTATGGGGGCGAAGGGGACGAGGCCCGGGGTCCTGGGGTCCCGCGGCCTGGGGTGGGCGTCACGGTGAGGGCTGGGGCTTGTCAGGAAGATGCTCCCTCATCCGTCCCCTCTCAGGGTGAGGCTGCGGGACTGGCACCCACGCAGGGACGACCCCCGACCCCCTGAACAATCACTCCTTGTTTGCCACGCGTGCCCTCTGTGACGGAAGCTCCCCAGCGCCGGCCACGGGCAGAGCCTGGGGGTCTGCACCGAGGGAAGCAGCACAGAGGCAGGGTGGGTGGGACAGGGCCTGGCAGGTGCTCAGCTGTGAGGTGGCCCCTGGACCGTGCGTGTCTGTGTGTGTGACCGTGCACGTGTGCGTGCGTGTGTCTGTGTGTGTGACCGTGCACGTGTGCGTGCGCGTGTCTGTGTGTGTGACCGTGCACGTGTGCGTGCGTGTGTCTGTGACCGTGCACGTGTGCGTGCGCGTGTCTGTGTGTGTGACTGTGCACGTGCGCGTGTGCGTGTCTGTGTGCGTGACCGTGCACGTGTGCGTGTGTGTGTCTGTGACCGTGCACGTGTGCGTGTGTGTGTCTGTGTGCATGTGCGTGCGTGGCGCCTCCTGTCCCCACCCCATCTCCTCTCACCCCCAGGCAGGTGGGCGCAGAGAAGAGGCATCCGAGCGGGAGGTGGGGGCGGGGGGGCTTCGGTGCTCACCGCAGGGGCCTGGGGTGACAGGCTCACGCTCACACACGGCGCAGCTGGCGCTCCGAGCGCTCTGCCCTCCTGATGGCCCGGGTTTTCTGTAGGACTTCTCAGCAGATCTGCTTCTTCCCTGTGTGTCCGGCTCCCGGGTCCTGCTTTGTCCCCGAGGCCCCCGTCCTGCGCTTTGGGCTCCTTTGGGGGTTGTGCCTGTTGCCACGGCGGGTCTGTCTCATCTGCGGCTTTATTTAGGAAGAGGTCCTGTTGTGAGTTTTCCGGATCCTCTGAGGTTCCTCTCCAGGGCGTGAGCGTGTGAGCGAAATGCCGCTCGCCTATTCCTGGCGGATCAGGTCCGGGGTTGGAGTCGGTGGACCTGGGGTGTCACCGGCCCTGCTTGCACGACGCCCCACCGGCCGCTAGGGGGCGCCCAGGCTTTGCCGCGGCCGCCGAGCGGCTCTGAGCCCTGGACGGCGTGGCTCTGCCCGCGGGCTGTGCTGACCTGCGCGTTTGGGGTCAGGCGGGCGCGGGGGCCTCAAGCAGTGGCAGCGGAGGCTGGGGTCGGTGTGAGTTAGAAGGTGGGGCGTCCAGCGAAGGCTCGGGGAGCCCTCCGTACCCTCTCCCCTGGACCCCTGCTCCCTCCGGCCCAGGTCCCCAGAGCCGAGCCTCCGCCCCCGGTTCAGCCGCAGTCCACGCAAAGGGGCACTCGCTGTGCCGGCACCGCAGGGCTCGGGGCGGGGGGAGGAGGACCCGGCGCCTAGACTGACGCTGCGTGCACTCACCCATTGCCCGCTCGAGCCGTCTTTCCCGCGAAGGAGGTTCATCGTTGCCACGTGAGACACCGCGAGGCAGACGTGTCATTGGGTCCCAGCGGGTGGAGCAGACTGGAGGGGCCAGCGGGCTGTTTGCTGCAGGGATGTTGCGTCTCTGTGGTCGGTGGGCCCTCCTCTCGGGCCCGTTTTCATGGAGAAGTTGTGGTTGGTGGAACGTGTCTTTCTCCAGAGTCTGGGCCGTCTGGCCAGCACTGTAATCCCTGAAAAGACGCTGTGTTCAGGGCCAGGGGGTTATTTGGAACTTGGCTCCTGTAACCTCCGGGGGAATGTCCTGTGGCCACAGCAGCGTGGCCCGTGTTATCCAGCCATGTCCCCCCTGGGAACTTGCCGCGAACGCAGGTAAACACTGAAGGACCAGGCGGTGCTGGAGACAAAAGGACATGCTCAGCTTTGCCTTTGGGGGATGTCTAGTCATCCGAGCACAGAAGCCACCCTGGCGCCTAGCCTCAACGGCCTACCCGGCCCCGGGGGAGTGGACCTCGGGCCCCAGGTGCTGCCCGTCTACCCTTCCCACGCCCTGGGCTGGCCTCTGCACGGGGCACAAAGGGATGGAAGCCAGAGCTGGCTCTCGGGGTGTCCCCTTCAGCCTGCAGGCCCAGCACGTGGCCCCGACTCCCCAGAAGTGGAGCGCACGGGCCGCTGGGCGTCCGGACCACTCTTAGGAGCGTCGGGGTTTCAGCCTCTCCTTTTGTGCCCTTTTGGGTCTGAGCGCCTGCCTCTGACCACAGGTCCTGCGTGAGCCTCAGACACTGGCTCTGTCCGCCATGGCCACCACAGTGGGGGTGAGATCCACCTTGGGTGCAGGGGGCTCCCGCCAGGGATGGCTGTACCGAAGGGGACACTCACAACCGGGGGAGCGCTCCCTAGTGGGTGGGCGCGGGGCAGCCCCGCATGTCCCGGCGCAAGGACCCTGCTGGGTTCCGGGGAGACGGGAGGTGCGAGCCCGTGTGCTGGTCTCCGAGTCGCGCTGTGCTCCTGTCGCAGGCTTCATGGCCCCGGAGCTCTTGCGGGGTGAGGAGTACGACTTTGCCGTGGATTACTTCTCCCTGGGGGTCACGCTGTACGAGATGATCGCGGCCAGAGGCCCCTTCCGAGCCCGCGGAGAGAAGGTAGGAGGTGGCCAGCGGTGTCCCTGCAGCTGAGCTGGCATCAGCTCCGTGTGTGTGTGTGTGCGTGTGTGTGTGTGTGCGTGTGTGTGTGTCATAGGAGCAGTGTCCCCGTGGGACCTAGTGACCCTCCTTGTTGGGGTCACAGGAGCAGTGTCCCCCAGCTGACCTGGTGACCTTCTTTTCGGGGAGCACTAGGCTTCTTACGGTGCACACGGCGACCTCATCTCCTGGGTCTCCGTGCGCCAAGGAGCCTGTCAGGAGGAGAGGAGCGCAGACACCCCCCCAGCCCCGCCCCCACGAGCGGTGCTGCACTGGGGGGCGTGGCTCCCCCGCTGGCGGCCTCCCTGCCCTTCCCGGAGGCCAAGCCGCTCGCCTCCCCGGATGCTCAGGCCCTGCTGCAGGCGCGGCAGCTTCCCTGGACGTCCTGGGGGCAGCGGGCACCGGGGGTGGCTGTGCTGGGGCCCTGCCTCCTGTGCCCCCTGCTTCCTGTCTGCGTGGCAGCCCCGCGTCTCCCCGGGGAGCTCTGCCAGCCCAGCGGAACCGCGAATATGTGTCGTTCAGAGCCGCCAGCGCTGTTCACAAAAGGAGCAAAGCAGCGTCTTCCCCGGACCCCACGCTGACTCTGCTCAGAGCTAACCTGTCTGTGGGGCTGAGGAGGGAGGCCTGGGGAGAACCGTACTTTAGACGTGGCCCCTCAGCCTGCCTGGAGATCACAGCCATCAGTTTCTTCTGCTGGACCTCCCTGAGGGCCCCCGCCCAGTCCCCGCTCCTTTCCTGAGATAGTCGTGGGGACAGTCCGGTCTCCAGTCCCCCAAGAGTGAGAACCCCTCTGCTGACTAACGCGTAGGGTCGCTCTGTGCGTGTGCACCTCTGCCTTGGACTCCAGCAGTGGGTCTCTCCCCGACCTCAGCTCAGAAGAGCAGAGTAAAGCAACACAGTGTGGGGTCCATGTTGGCCTCAGGCCACCACAGGAGCTCCACCTCAGAGCCCTGGCTGAGCCCACAGCCCTGAAAGGAGCCCTGTTTTCTGGTGAAAATGGGCAGGAGACACTTTCATGAGAAAGTGAACCGTCATAGTCTGTCCATCGTGGTCCATCTGTGGTCCCTCCATTCCATGGTCTCTCCGTGGTCCCTCCATTCCATGGTCCATCCATGGTCCCTCCATTCCATGGTCCATCCATGGTCCATCCATGGTCCCTCCATTCCATGGTCCATCCGTGGTCCATCCATGGTCCCTCCATGGTCCCTCCATTCCATGGTCCCTCCGTGGTCCCTCCATTCCATGGTCCATCCATGGTCCCTCCATTCCATAGTCCATCCGTGGTCCATCCATGGTCCCTCCATTCCATGGTCCCTCCGTGGTCCCTCCATTCCATGGTCCGTCCGTGGTCCATCCATGGTCCCTCCGTGGTCCCTCCATTCCATGGTCCGTCCGTGGTCCATCTGTGGTCCCTCCATTCCATGGTCCCTCCGTGGTCCCTCCATTCCATGGTCCCTCCGTGGTCCCTCCATTCCATGGTCCGTCGTGGCCCCTTCATGCTATGGCCCATCTCTGGGTCATGCATTCTGGGGTCCATCTTCAGTGCACCTGTGGTCCCTCCATTCTGTGGTCCACCCGAGGTCCCTGTGTTCGACGGGAAGGAGCCTCGGTACCCGTGACATGGACAGGTCTCAACCCCCCACTGTGAATGAAAGAACCTGGCCCCGGAAGAGTGACTCTGGACGATCCCGCTTCCGTGACCCTTTAGGGCATTTCAGGAAGGGCGAATATGACCGACAGGGAGAGGACACGGGCAGCGTTCAGTTGAGGTGGGGCTGGAGACTGCCGGGCTGACTGTCGGGGAGCTCCCTGGGGATGGAGCCACCGGAAGTGAACTTTGTGGGCTGGAAGTCACGCTCGGGAAAGCTGGTCTGCACTAAGTCTCGTGGGCCCAGGGGGCGTCTGCCCTCGGCGAACCTCTGCCACCTCGCTGGGCAGGCTGGGGGCGATGGTTGTGGGAGTGCAAGGTGTCCACCTTCAGGGTCTCACGCCCTGACCAGCGATACTGAGCCCTTAAGGGCTAACACGCGGGAGGGTGGCGTCAGGCACCCCCGAGAGCAGGGCTGGCCGGGCCCGCGGAGCTGCCGTGTCCGGAGCTGCCGTGGCAGCTGGGGCGATGCGGGTGGGCCTGGCCGGGGTGTGACGTGGGTGTCAGGGGTGTGACGTGGGCTGACGGTGCTGTGTCCGCCGTGCAGGTGGAGAACAAGGAACTGAAGCAGCGGGTCCTGGAGGAGGCGGTCACCTACCCCGACAAGTTCAGCCAGGCCTGCAAGGACTTCTGCGAGGCGCTGCTGCAGAAGGACCCCGAGAGGCGCCTGGGCTTCAGGGACGGCTCCTGTGATGGGCTCCGCGCCAGCCCCCTCTTCAGAGACATCAGCTGGCGGCAGCTGGAGGCCGGTACTGTCCGCGTGTGGGAGCTGGGGCTGGGGGCTCCTAGGCGACCCTCGCTGGCCGCCCCGTCCCATTGGCGTCCGGCAGCTTAGCATGAGGTCGGGGGGCGGGCGGCCTGGGCGAACCCCACCCCTGGAGCATCCTCTGCCCCCGATGGCACCACCGTCCCTCTTCCCTGCTCATCCCAGCGTGCCCAGGACTGGATGTTCACGGGGTGGGTCTCCTGGGGACCCGAGGAGGCGGCGAGGGTTGGACGGGGTGTGCGGGAAACACCTGTGAGCTGAAGATCTGAACCCGCTGTCAGGCGGTTCCTTGACGGAGCCTGCGATCCAAGTCGAGGCGGGGTTTCTCCCGCCGTCGTTCGTTCCACCAGAGTCTGCTGTCATGTCTCGTGCAAGCTAGTGTGTGCGAGTGTGTGTGTGCACGCGTGTCTGCGGGAGAGAAGCGTGGCACCCGCCACACCCACCAGAACCCACACCCAGGAAGTGCGAGCCTGTGACCTCACAGCCCGACGCCCCCGTAGAAGTTTCTTTGGTGGGGAAGGGTCAGGGCAGTGGCAGCCCCAGCTGATCTGAAGGTGCCAGGTGCCAGGGAGAGCTGCCCAGACCAGCCCCAGGCCCGGGGAGATCAGACAGCCCGAGCGAGCGGTCAGGACCCGGGAAGCCGGAGCCGCATTGAGTCCCGAGGCCACAGGGTCTGTGCTGAGGAGGGATCGGGTGAAGGCACAGGGAGTTCAGTTCCGAGCATGTTGTGATCGAGGTGTAGACCTGCAGATGGGGAGGCCGGCACTGGGGCTGGGGGTCTGCAGAGACGGTGGGCACAGCAGTGTCGGGGGCAGTGCAGCCAAAGGCCCGCCGACCCTCATGACGGGGCTTCTGGGCGGGGCGGAGGGGGCGCAGATGGGGGCTGGGTTCTGGCGACGTGTGTCCAGACCGGACTCTGAGTCTCCAGCCTGGCTCAGCGCCCTGTGGCGGGTGTCGCTCTCCTTGTCACCGCCAGGGCCGCATGGGGGCAGCGGCCCTGCTGGCTGAGCGCGGCCGCCTCCTCCCGCTGGCTGGCCCTTCACGGCCCGTGTCTTCCGTCCTCTCACAGGGATGCTGACCCCCCCCTTCGTCCCAGACTCCAGGACTGTCTATGCAAAGAACATCCAGGATGTGGGTGCCTTTTCCACAGTCAGGGGTGTGGCCTTTGACAAAGAGGACACAGAATTCTTCCAGGAATTCGCCACCGGCACCTGCCCCATCCCCTGGCAGGAGGAGATGATCGAGAAGGGCATCTTTGGGGACCTGAACGTGTGGCGGCCTGACGGGCAGATGCCCGACGACATGAAGGGGATCTCCGTGCCGGAGGCGGCCCCCTCGTCCAAGTCGGGGTTGTGTCTGGTTTGCTAGGCCAGCTGCAGCGCCTCATGGGTCAGCTGAGCCCCTCCCGCCAGGCCGCTGCATGGCTGTGGCCCGGCGCTCAGCACAGGCAGGACAGAGGAGGCCGGTCCAGCCCGGCCTCCCGCGCAGGGTCAGGAGTGCCAGCAGTAGATAGCCTACCGCTTTTGCACCCTTTCACTCAAAAAGGATCCGGTGGTCCCAGGACAGAATGCACCAGCGACGTGTGGCTCTCCAGGCCCTGGAGCGGACGTGCAAGCTGGCGGCGGCTTGGGCGGCGAGCGTGAAGACTCAGTTCGGGTTCCCTGCACCGCAGCTGCAGCTTCGCAGGCCCTGCCTTCTCTGGGCTGGTTCAGAGGTCGGCAAACCCTGGCCTGTGGGCTTGCGGGCTCCGCTGAGAGGCCCGGACTGTGCGCCGGCCCGGTTTCCCTTAGCGCCCAGCTCCTGGCCCCGCCCCTAGCTGTCGGGTCACTGCTGGGGCTGAGCTGGTCCCCGCCCACACATTGGGGATGCCATCTGCACGTCTGCCAGTGCTGAGTCTCCAGCGGGGTCCCCTTGCCGGCCGGGGCCTGGGCGTCCAGGAGGAGGGGAAGGGACAGGGGCCTGGGGGTGACGCTGACCGCGGTGGTCACCCCCTTGGCTTCTCCTCATCCTGAGACCATCGCCAGTTGATGACAACTGGACACAAGCTGCCCACCCCCAGCAGACAGAACGGGCCAGCGGCTGTCTCCCCGCACCCGGCACCTGCTTCCCACCCCGACTCTGCCTCTTGTCCTGCAAGGCCTGGCCCTCTCCTGGCCTCCCTCCTGGGGCCAGGAGGGCTGGTGTTGCTGCGTGGGGTTTGCTGCCTGACGGCCGGGAGCAGTCCCCTCCCTTTCTTGAGCGCCTCTGCCTTCAGAGTGTCACGCCGAGTGTGGCTAGCACCCCTGCCATCTGCTCCCCCAGCAGCCTCGGGACAGGAGTGACCCTGAGGGGCACGACCTTGGAGGCTGCGGCCCAGCCACCTGGGACCAGTGGCCCCGCTGGCCTGGAGCCACTGCAGGAGGCTGGCCCCGGGCTGTTGTGGCTCAGACAGCCATCAGGTGGAAGAGGCCGGCTCGTTGGTGGGGATGTTTCAGCGTATCTTCGGGTCCCTTGTGCACCGAGGGCATTAAAGCCCCTCTCCTGGTGAAGAAACCTGCAGGACGACCCTCTCTCCTGTGCGCTGCGGCCACGATGTCCTGCAAGGGCCCTGAAGGGCCGTCCCGTGCTTTTGGTCTGTGACCTGAAACTGCCACGTGAGCATCGCCTGGGAGGCTGAGATGGGGGCCCGCGGCCAAGGGAGGCCGGGCTGTCGGCAGGATCAGTCACTGTGTCGGCCCTGACGCAGTTTTGTGTCCTAGGATGAGACACGTGGATTATCTAATAGCTGTAAATCTCACCTCACTACATTCAGGTGCAAGACACACCACTTCTGGTCTTTCTAAACCCGTTTAATCTGCTCTAGGTCCCCATGGCCCTGAGCAGAGTGATTTAAACCTCAGGGGGCGGGTGTGGCCTGGCCTTTGGCCGCCGTCCCAGTGCCTGCCCGGGGCCCACGGCGCCTGAAGAGCAGCCCCTCCTGTGGGACCAGCAGCCCCGGCGGGGACCCCTCTGCTTTCGTCTTATGCCTGGACGGCCCGAGGAGACACAGGGCGTGGATACAGTTGAATTTCGGATAAACAACAAGCAGCTTTTTCGCGCGTGGGACGTACTGAACGCTAGAAACCGATGCAGCGTTTTTGGCTGCATCTGGCACAGCTGTTGCAGGTGCTTTACTCAACCTACGAAGGAGGGGTTGTTCCATGAACCAGCAGGTCTGCGGGGATACAGTCGCAAGAGCGAGTTACGTGCGACTTCCGCTGCCTCTCTCGCGGTCCTCTCAGGGGTGCCCCGCTCCCCAGCGAGACTCAAGCCAGCCTCAGGTAGTTGCACACAGGCAGCAAAAGCCGTGCAGTCACTTCACTTTTATTTTAAAACACTTTGAATCTTAAATTTTCACATAGAAACAAAGAAATTGGCAACGCCCACACTGTGATACGGACACCGCGGCACAGGTGCAGGAGCCTGGATGCGCCGGTGTCCCGCTGGTCAACCCCGACCCAGGGGCGCCCTGCGGCCACCGTGGGGAGCAACCAAAGCACTAACGTAAAATGCCCCCCCGGGAGGACTGCCACCCCAGCCACCCCAGCCACTCCGTCTTCCCCAGCTGGGCTGGAGGGACGTCTCCACCCTCCCGTCCAGCCGCAGCCTTGGGGCCTGGGGGCAAGGCCGGGGGGCCGGAGGGGGCACAGGGCAGTTCCCGGCTGCTGGGTTGGCGCTTATGGTGACTTCGTTGTGGGGTTTCTTCATGGGCCTTCGGGGGCCTCTGCTATGGGACGTCTCGGGTGCAGACCCCCTGACCGGGCACACTCTGAGGGGTCTCGCTGTCACTCCAGCTGTTCCCCGGCTCCCCTGGGCAAGGGACACGCCATCCAACTGGATAACGGGGCTGCCCGGGCGTTCCCCCGGGCCAGAGCTGGGGGGCCCTCTGTGGAGAAGCCTTCGTCCCTGGGCCCTTTCATCCCCCAACACAAGCCTCGGGATCCCCGAGGGGTGCTGGGCTCAGGCGCTTGGCCCTCGCCGTCGTTCCCATGCCAGGAGCCAGAGGAGATCCCACCTTTCCATCCTGGTGCGTTCCAGCGTGAACTGTGGTGAGGATGTGGGCCCCCCACAAGCGCATATTTCCTTATGGAGAATCTGCAAACACCTTCACTGCAACTCTTCCTTTGTAAAAGACAAAAAATGCAATTTCCATCCAAGTAGAAAAGGGTAAAAATAAAAGTTTAAAAACACGGCAGACTCTCTAGATTGTGATATGGTCCTGGGGCGCACTCTCCTCCAAAATCACATACACACATTGCTCAGCCATAAAAAGAAGCGAAATTGGGTTTATTTGCAGTGAGGTGGATGGACCTAGAGTCTGTCATACAGAGTGAAGTAAGTCAGAAAGAGAAAAACAAATACCACATGCTAACACATATATATGGAATCTAAAAAAAATGGTTCTGACGAACTTAGGGGCAGGAGAGGAATAAAGACGCAGACGTAGAGAATGGACGTGAGGACACAGGGAGGGGGAAGGGTAAGCTGGGACGAAGTGAGAGGGTGGCATGGACATATACACACTACCAAATGTAAAATAGATAGCTAGTGGGAAGCAGCCGCATAGCACAGGGAGATCAGCTCGGTGCTTTGTGACCACCTAGAGGGGTGGGATAGGGAGGGTGGGAGGGAGGGAGATGCAAGAGGGAGGGGCTGTGGGGATACATGTATACGTATAGCTGATTCACTTTGTTATACAGCAGAAACTAACACACCATTGTAAAGCAATTATACTCCAATAAAGATGTTTTTAAAAATCACATACACATGTGTGCAGGTGCATATGGACACGTGCACACATGTACACACGCAACACACATGTACACATAGATACACATACACGTACATAACACATGCACACACAGTGCACTCTTGCGCACGCATGCACACACATGCGCTCTTGCACTCACACACGCACACACTCTGTCCCCATCTCCCTCCAGATTCAGAGAGTTGCCGGCTCAGCCCTGCGGCCCCTGGGTCTGCACCTCCGCTCTGCTCCCCGTCCGGGCGGGTCCCGTGTGGCTTCCGTCTGCTGCTCCTGGTAGCCCGTCAGGCCCTGCTGTCTACACATATAAACCCCTTTCTTCCACTTGTCTGAGTGGAGCTGCAGCCTGGGAGAGGCAGCCCCATGGGTTTTCCGGGGTGATTCAAGCGATACGGTCTGACTCTGATCAACACAATAACTAACTAAATATAACTGCAAATGTCATTACCCAACCCGAGCTCAGCAAAGGCTGAGGTCACCTCCTCTTACTTCACGATGGGCCCAGCCCCTCCTGCGAGTGTTCAGACACACAAGTGGGCCCCAAGTGAGAATACAGCGTCCACGTTATAGGCATTTTGCCGGCTAAGAGAAGAAGAGTTTGATGGGCTTCCCTGGTGGCGCAGTGGTTGGGAGTCCGCCTGCCGATGCAGGGGACATGGGCTCATGCCCCGGTCCGGGAGGATCCCACGTGCCGCGGAGCGGCTGGGCCCGTGAGCCATGGCCGCTGAGCCTGCGCGTCCGGAGCCTGTGCTCCGCAACGGGAGAGGCCACAACAGTGAGAGGCCCGCGTACCGCAAAAAAAAAAAAAAAAGAGAGAAGAAGAGTTTGAGAGGCCATGGGATTAAAATAACCGTGAGATAGGCTCCCAGGCTTTACCCAGACAATGTCAAATGAAGGTAAGAAGGCTTGATTTGATTTTGTGGAAACCAAACCTCAGTCCCTCAGTGACGGTAGAACACTGTTTTTCCAGGTTCACGCTCCTGACGTCCAGACGAAGGGCCGAGGGGAGAAAGCTCATGAAGGTCCAGGGCCTCGGGGTGCAACGACGGGGGTGGCCAGCCTGGGCGCTCCCAGCCCTGTGGGTCCTGGACGCTCAGGGCGCCGCCTTTCCCCAACACTCCAGAATGGGTAAGGGCGCGGGTGCTAGGCCAGGCCTGTGAGGGGCAAGGCCTCACTCAGGGCGACGGCTTGCATGTCCCAGGAGATGGCAGGCAAGCTGTGTGGCCAGTCCAAGGCCCGGAAGGCTCCCCCTTCCTCACCGGGGAGTCAGCCGGCGGGGGGCTTCCTGCTTCCTGTGGGGCCTGAGAGCCTGGAAAGGCGAGCCTCCTGCTTGGGCTCTCTAGAGGGGCAGGGAGATCACGGTTACAGGCCCCCCGCGAAGCCCCAGGAGTGTTTGCAATTTACACCGTTTGTGTCCCTGAGAGCATCTCCCGTCTGGCTGGCCGCCTCGCCGGGCACAGGCAGGCGGGGCCCTGAGTCTCCCCGGCCTCCGGTCTGCATTATTCATTCCCGGCTCATCGCAGGCTATTTGGTTACCGCAGGGCCCCTAAGCCCGAGACCAGACTCTAACGCGCTCCCACAACGGACAGGGGTCCTGCCTGCGCAGGGGCCCAGGGCCCTGGATCTGGACCCCGCCTGGCCTGTGGCTGACAGAGGAGCTTCCTGCATGGTTCCTAGGGGTCTTTTAATCCCTCTCTTTTTAGGGCTGGTCCTAGTTTCAGAGCCTGCTGACCCCTATCTGCTCACACAGGTTGGGGAGAAGGGGCCTCCACCTGGGTCTCCTCGAGGGGGCCGGGCCGGGAGGACTCTGTGGAGAGGGGTGCGTCCAGCAGGGGCCCCCGCCTGGGTCGGAGCAGGTGCTGAGAGGGGTGGGGGCCGTGCTCGTTCAGTCTCCATCCGCAAGGTGTTCCTGGGCGCCTGCCGTGAGTGGGACGTGGTTCTAAGCAGGGAACAAAAGAAGGGCCGTGATGAATTCAGTTTCATAACAGGACCGAGTGAGCGCCAGGGTCACCCTGCCCACCGCCCACGCCTGCACGGGATCGAGGGCTGAGCCTCCCTTCTTGGGCAGCTGGTCATGTACTTTTATGTCACCCTGATCGTAATTTAAGAAACTAAGTTCTAGACTCCTCTCCTTCTCCCCTGTTCCAGCTGGAGCCTGTGAGATTCATCCTCGGAGGAGGGAGGCCGGGCAGGGTGGATGGGCGGAAATCCCTGGGGCACTTCCCGTCTCTGCTTTCTCCAAAGCCTAAGCCAGGTAACTGGGAGGCAGCGACCGGAGGGTGAGGGGAGGTGGGCCGGCACCCGGCCAGCCTTGGCCGCCAGCCACCAAAGGCCATCTGAGCTTGGCGGGGGGCCCCCGGGGGCAGGCCGTAAGGACCGACGGCCAGACGTGCCCACACCCTCACCTGCCACTGTGACAGAGTGGAGCCCCGACGGGAGCAGGGGGCCAGCCAGGTGTGTGTGCACCTGTGCCGTGCGGGACCTGCGAGGACGTCAGGCTGACGGGGCCTGTGGGAAGATGAGTCCCTCTTCTCGCAGTGTGGGGCCGAGCCAGCCCCTCCCGTCGGCTCCTCCGTGCTGGACGGGTCTCCAGGGGCAGCTGGGGTCACGCTGGACCTCGTGCTGGGAAGGGTCCCTCCCTGCCCGGGCGTGAGGAGGATGCAGGGAGACCCCACTGCGCAGAATCCTCAGTCTCACGGTGATTGCTTGCCCTCCCGCCAGCCCTGCTCCTGGGCCCCTGAAAGCCTGCCCCCCGACTTAGCTACCCCCGCAGGCAGCCGGACACAACACCGTGCGCACCGCCCCCCCCAGCATCCCCTCGGCCTGAAAGCCTGCTTCCCATTCCTGTTGTTCAGGGACCACCTGGGCACCTCAGACGTTCATTTCCCTCCAGACGCCCTGGTTCGAGTGTCCAGGCCCCAGGATTATTAATGGCCCCTAGGGGGTCCCGATGCAAGGCAGGGTCACCGAGCAGGTCACCGGGGAGGCCTGGATCTCCGCAGGGGCCGGGTCACGTCCCTGGGATCCCTGCTCCTTCTCTAGCACGGTGACTGCTCTCACCGATGCTACTGTCACCATCTGCTTTATAACACAGTAGTATGTTTTATTTCTCCTGCTTCGCACTTTTAAAGCCCTTGAAGGGCAGGTCTGTATGACTTATCTTCACGGCTCTCCTCGTATCTTGCATATAGAGGAAATTCAACAGATGTTGACTGCACGGACGAGAGATTAAATTAAATGTCCGTAGTGAAGTAAATACATGCTTTCCCACTTGGAGGATGTGATTACGCCTTGATATCGAACTGACCTGGTTCGTATCTTATCTCAGCCACTGACCAGCTACTTCAATTCAGAAAAATTATTTAAATTCTCAGTGCCTCAGTTTCCTCATCTGTGAAATGGGTAGAACATTGTACCGATTAACAAAGGCAGACATGAGCAGCGGTGATCACAGGGAGAGGCGTCTGATAGGTGTTCGACCAGTGTCAGCCCCGACCTCCACCTGCCCCGCCCATCTGAAGGGTGAATCCAGGTCAACTCTGGACCTCTGGGTGAGACCCTCTGAGGGGATGCGGCTGTTTCTGGGGGCAGTGGGGACTTGAGTTCAGGTGACGGAAGTGGAGGCAGGGTATTAGGATACTTCAAACATATTACACTGAGCAGGAAGGAACTTGGCACTAGGGTTCATAACTGCTTTAATCAATTATCTTCTTAACATCAGTAATAATTGGTCCAGACCCTCTGCCTGTCCTCAGACCAATAGAAGACAGATTTCCTCATCGTCTCATAATTGCCTTTGCAAGAGCTAAATTACATTACGTTTTAAAAATACCCTGATCCCCGACTGTGGCTCCCTGCAGAGCTGGGCTGGATGCAGGCGTCCTCAGGCCTCCGCGGGGGGATCAGGTGTCAGTCGGTGTCATCAGCCTCAGAGCCGGTGCCTCCTACACTGTGGCTGTGCTGCTTGGTCTCCTGGCGGGGGTGCCTGCGGGTGAATTCTAAAAACGTCCGTGCCAGGTCCACACGCAGGCTTTGGAGGAGGCCCGGGTCTGCTCTAGTCACGTCGAGTAGCCTCCTGGGCCTGTTTCCTCACCTGGGCAGGGGGAGCTTGTGGCGGGGGGGGGCACACTAACGCCTGCCATGCTTGTCTCACGATCCCCTGCTCACGGAGCCCTGAAAGGATTCCCAAAAACCTGCCCAGCTCCAGTGGCATCTAAAATCTCCTGCAGTAAACGTATTAGTTGGAAAAAGGCATCATTTCTGGCAACACACGCACAGTTTTTAAGGATATTTTCAGCGCACCTTTGGAACGACACACAGGTCCAGCCCACCCAGCTGCCCTCGGGGTGCGGCCGCGAGCCCGGCCACGCACGGCCACGGCCGGTGACCCTGCTGAGCGGCCGGGCTGGCAGGGCCGAGTGTGGACAGAGCACTTGGACCCCGTGGGGCTCCTTCCCAACACACACGGGGCTCCGGTCGGCAGAGTCGGGCCTGGTTTTCAAAGCAGCCAACCGAATCAGACTTGCTTGCTGTCAGATGTTATGAGCTACCCTTCACTTCCGGCAAGTGGGCGAACAGACGCCTCCACGGCAACCGCTCGCTGCGCGATTGTCGTCTACACCCTCCTGGGCGATGCGCGACGGGCGGGTCTCCTGTGAGCTCGCAGAGGTGTTTCCTACTGCTGCTGCTCTCCGGTCGTGGCTTCCGTCATCGCTTCTGTTTGGGCCCCGGAGGGTCATCCGCACTGGGAACTGCACGCCTGGGGGCCTCGTGGGGGAGGGGAGTGATGTTCCCTCCACCCTGAGTTCTCGGCTCAGACCCCCACACAGAAGGCAGAGTAACAAGAGGAAGGCAGCCTAGCACACAGCTTGGGGAGCGACTCCCGGAAAACGGCGGATTCAGACACACAGGGCAGGGGAGCAGGTGCGGCTTCCAAGGGCATCGGGTACGGGAGGGAAGGCACGGGGTGAGGCCCGCAGATGCCGCCGGGCCATCTCTCGGCCGGTGAGAGTCGGTCTCGGTAAAGGAGAATTTATTTCCTGTTTTTAGGCAGAAGGGGGAACTTTTCCTGCTCCTTCAGAGCCTTCAGCTCCAAATAATTTTTATGTCAAAGACGCACATGCTTCGGGGCGACGTGTTGTGGTTTCCTTCAGCCTTTCCTGTTGAAGGCGGGCTGGGGAAGGAGATGCCGCAGCCCCGAGGCCTGTCCTCAGCGGAATCTGCTTATTCCCCCTCCCCGCAGCCCAGGTCCCCCCCCCCCCGCCCCCCCCCGACGGAGGCTCTGGGTTAGAGCCCTTAAGCCTCACACGCACCACTGTGTATGTGCTTAAAACAACACAACTTATTCTCGTGCAATTCTGGGGCCAGAAGTCCAAACTCAGGCTCGCCGGGCTGCAGTCAAGGTGTCTAGGGGGCACCGCTGTGTGTCTGCACGGTATGGGGTTGGCGTGACCACGTCTTACCGCCCACTCTACACCACGCTCACTTCTCCCTGGATCGTAACCGCCTTTCTGGCCTCCTGGCTCCCATCCTGCTGCGCTGCAACCCCTCTCAGTGACCCTTCTGACGTGGGCTCCCCTGGGGCCCTGGCGCCGCAGGTAAGACCTCCTGCCGCCCACTGCATGCCAGGCCCGCCCCTGCTCTGCCCAGGGGCTCCTTCCCAGACGGCCCAGCGGCCCCACCACACGCCCTCTGGGTGGGCGGGACGTCTCCTCTGATGACCAGTGACCCGAGCCGTCCTCTCCGAGTTGCACTTTCCCTCCTGCCGCAGCAGGTGTGGCCGTCTCAGGCCCCCCGACCTCCTGCATTTTCCTCGGTGATTGTATTTATTGGCCACTGTCTTGTCTCCGAAGGGTGCCCGCTGCACCAGGACCTCTGTCCATCGGCCCTTCCCGAGTGCGGGGCACGGTGTCTAGCATGTGGGGTGGGTGCCCAGTGCAGCCCGCGGAGGGGCCGCTGTGAGCGAATGGTACCGCTTTCCACGCCTGAGACCTGTACACAGGTGGTGTTATACTCACCTCGACACCACGGACCGCGGTTTTGCTCCACGCTGTTTGAGTTTTTCCTGCTGGTGCGGGAAGCCTCACCACGTAGTGAACCACTGGATACGTAAATCTATCCCTCGTCCTGGTGTTCGTTGTTTTGCTGTTACACACAGAGCTGTGTAGCATATTTTGTGTGCGAACCTCACACGTCAGGGTTTTTCTGCCTCAATGGAACCCCTTCAGAATGACTGGGGCTCCTAACAATTACTTCACTGCCAGACATTCTGATTGGACCCGTCTGGGTTGGCTCAGGACTGCAGTAACTTTCATTTATTTATTTATTTATTATTTTTCTTTGGCGGTACGCGGGCCTCTCACTGCCGCGGCCTCTCCCGCTGCGGAGCACAGGCTCCGGACGCGCAGGCTCAGCGGCCATGGCTCACGGGCCCAGCCGCTCCGCGGCATGTGGGATCTTCCGGACCGGGGCAAGGGCAGCCTGGGCCTGGAACCACAGGTCTTGGGCTTGTCTTTAAGCAGGGAATTGCTGGCTTGTAGGCACCCATCTTTGACTTTCCTAAACACTGCTGTCAAAGTGGTCACAGCGGCCGTAACCCCACCAGCAGCGCACGCGGCTTCCTTCCCCCAGATTCTCAATACTATTACCGTCCCAGCTTTAAAGGTTTGCCTGTGCCAAGTCCGGGGCGGGGCGGGGGTGGTGGTGGTGGTGCGTGGGAACTGGCTCTCAGTCCCCGGCCGCATCGCCTTCCCTTCCCTGGTGCTTTGCGCTCCGGGAAAACCGGGAGGGGGCAGGGGCGGGGCGAGGGGCGGGGCTCAGGTGGGAGGCGAGCGGACAGACGCTGACCGGAGGGGCGGTGCTCGGGCATCTGGTCCTCGCGGCCACCGCGCCCCACGGTCGCTGTCGCAGCGGGAGAACAAGCAGCCCCTCCCCCCCGGAGCAGCCCCCGGGATGCAGCCGCTCCCGCCGCCGGTGCCCGGGCCCCTGGCCCTGCTGGACACGACAGGTGAGCGCACAGGTGAGCCAGGCTCCGGTCTTCCGGCGCCCGAGCTCCGCCGGGGCCCCTGGGCGCGGGCACAGGCCCTCTCCCTCCGCTTTTTCCTGAGTGTCCAGACTTTGCGCCTGTCTCTCCCCGTCTCGTTCTCCGCTGTCCTTTACTACGAACAATAGACGACGATCCGTATAAACCTTACAACGCACTCCTTTGCCATCTCTTCCACCCCATTTCAGGCTCCAAAAATTTCTAAGAAAAGGTCATTTCGTGGGGCCAGGTGGCTTCTTCCTGCTTGAAAGTGACCAAGGCCCTTAGGGCATTCTTGGCGCGGCTGTCCGCCTCATCCGCGCCCTCCCCAGGCTTCTCCCCCGTAAATTCACGGAATCTCGAATTCGCGGATTTCCCACCAAGCCCGATGCAGCCCAAGCCAGGCGGCGGGACACAGGAAGCCGGAGCCTTTGTCTCCCTACCGGGAAGTGGCCGGGAGGGGAGTAACGGGGGTGTTTTCCTGACGGGGAGGCCGGGAAGCCTTCAAGAAAAGAGAAGGTAGCTCCACGGCGAGCGGGGCTCTGACGGACGGGCGGAGCGGTGGTGATGCCTCGGGGTCCGGCTGCCGCTTCACAGGGGTCCAGTGGAGAGCGCAGGGGTGTACCTCCCAGCCCTGTGTGCAGTGGCTTTGCAAAGTCTCTTTTAAAAGACCAGATTAGTGACGTTGCTTGATTTTTAAATGATAATCAAGGCTTCTGGCTTCTCCCTAAAAGAAACAATTCTATGCCCACCGCTCTCTAAAGCCAAATGCTCTATGGCAGACTGGCCTGCGCGCTCCATCCTCCTGGGAGACAGTTGCTTATTATAACGGCAACTAGTTGTTGTGACTAGTTATTAACTACTTACAATTATTTCCATGATTATCTTAGAATGACTTGATTTCAAAAATAGCATTTTTGAGTTAGAATTTTCTTCTGAGGAGGAACTTTAAATTTAAAAAATACTGAGAGTTGGTTTTTTATTTAAAAGTACTAAACAGGAGGGTAGCTGGGATGGGATTATGGGTATTTTCTACCTTACATGTCTGCACTCATGCCCTTGGGGGATGTGTTCTGTGTAAAAGAAAAATAAAAGGGAAACTGTTGGCTGAGGGCACGTCCTTGTGCCTTTGGCTGTTTCCCTGGGACGGTTGCTTAGCCCCCATGGCTGCCGTCGAGACGAAATGATTAAATGAGCTCATTCTTCTTTCTGGGAGGCCCGGCCCTCCTGGCAAGGAGGGGGTGACGAGGTGACTGCCCCCACCCTGGTCTTTGTGACACCCTCTTCCCGGCTCCACTAAGTGGAGAAGGTGCAGAGGGGGACAGGCCCTAGGTCTGCTCCATCCTTGCACCTGGTCGTGGAGCCACAGAGGCTGGGAGGAGGCTGGGAGGGGGCTGGGAGGAGGCTGGGAGGAGAGGCTGGGGGGAGGTTGGGAGGGGGCTGGGAGGAGGCTGGGAGGGGAGGCTGGGAGGAGGCTGGGAGGGGAGGCTGGGAGGAGGCTGGGAGGGGAGGTTGGGGGGAGGCTGGGAGGGGAGGCTGAGGGGAAGCTGGGGGGAGGTTGGGAAGAGGCTGGGAGGAGGCTGGGAGGGGAGGCTCGGAGGAGGCTGGGAGCGGAGGCTGGGAGGAGGCTAGGGGAAGGCTGGGGGGAGGTTGGGAAGAGGCTGGGAGGAGGCTGGGAGGGGAGGCTGGGAGGGGAGGCTGGGGGGAAGCTGGGAGGGGAGGCTGGGAGGAGGCTGGGGGAGGCTAGGAGGGGAGGCTGGGAGGGGAGGCGGCAGGTGCAGGGAGCTGGCGGGGCTCCTGGGGAGTGACATTCTGCACAGGCTGGAGTCAGGAGAACAGTGAGCAGGCAGGTGAGATGCAGGTTTGGCCTCAGCCCCACAGCCCCAGACGCCCCCCCCCTCCACTCCCAGGTGGAGAGCAGCGGGTAGGAGTAAGTGCTGATTCACCTTGACGTTAGCACCACCCACGACCACATGCCCATCATGCGCATAGACACGCATCTGGAATTTCACGGGTGTTCTCTCACTGCATCCTTATCACAGTGAAGAGGCAGGCAGTCAGGGGGTTGTCATACCCCCCCCACCCCACCGCTTTGCAGATCAGGAAACCGAACTTCCCTCATTCATTCAGCATGAGAAGATACAGGCTCGGGGACCGGCATCAAGCAAGATCCCAGGGCCCCTGCTCTCAGGGTCCTCCCTCTGCAGGGCTCGGAGAGGGCGGGGGGCCGTGCGCAATCACTCAGCAGGCCTGGCAGCCCCACAACAGCTCGGGCAGCGTTCGTGTAAGTTGCCACCAGTGCTATAAGCCTAACGGTAGAGATTTTAACTAGGAGTCAGGGCACTGCCTTAAGGGTGCTTCAGTTGTGACAACACACACAGTAGGACTCCTGCTAATGGGACAGGAAGGTCGAGGGAACAATTGAGGGAATTTGGTTTTTTTCCTTCAGTGTGGACCCCCTTTCCTCCGAAACTTGACCTAAAAATGCATATGTCTTATGGCGATTAGAAAGACACCCTACCTCCTTTTCTCGAGGTTATTTCTCGTTGTCTTATTTTTTATGCAAACCCCTCTATTTATAAAGACTATTGAAGGTTGGGACTCTTCTCTTTGTCATCCCTGTTGTACCTGGAATCAAAATATTGCAGTCTGTGTCATTGGGATGAGGTCGCTCAGAAGCATCCCTTTCCCACCTGCCTGTCTCTCCAGACCTCACGGTAAACTCGGAACGCGCAGTACGAAGCGTGACAAGGAGGACAGCCTGCATCCTGTGATCTTTGTCACGGAGAAGTTTCAGAGGGAAAGTCATGCAGGGAAAGCCTGGTGAAGTCATACTGAAAGTGGCTCCTAGGAAGCTTTACACGGTCCCAAAGGAGATGTTTGACGTGACCTGTCAGAATGTCACTAACGGACTTGACAAGGTCCCAGCAAAGCTGTTTGCCTGGTGGGGCCCCTCAGGTCCCCGCTCATCACGCGACCGCCCTAAAGGGACAAGTCAAAGCGGAGGCAAGAACCTTCGGAACCAGAATATCCCCAGGGGGTCTTCCAGACGGGCCCACAGGGGCTAAGAGACGAGGCCCAGGGGCCGGAACTGCGGTTTGAAGCGGTGCTGAGGCCTCAGTTAGTTATTCTGAGAGAAATAGACACGTAACGCATTCAATTAGGGGAAACAGCAAGAAGTCCTCTGAGGAGGAGGGCATTCGATAACCTTCTCAAATACTTAGTCCCAGAAAGTTTAGTTTCAAGAGGCTTCTTGCTCTTAAAAGACATTTTACAGCGGAGATGGGGACGGAACCTCGGGAAGAACAGTTGAGGAGATCTGATGAGGAGGCGGTGCTGCCCTGGGTCCATCCGCAGGGGCTCGGGGGCTGGCGGGGCGGGTAGCGCACGGGAGGGGTGACCGCTAGGGGCGGGTGGGCGAGCGGAGGCTGCAGTGACCCCCCACGACTGCTGGGCGGCCCTGGCGTGAGTGTCTCATCAACTTCCATGGTAGCAGCTTCACTAACTTCCAAAACATAGAAGAAGGTGGTTTTCAACCTTTGTGTCCATTTTTTCCCAATGTACCTGCCTTTCTAAAGTTAATCACCCAGAGCAGAATGTCGCCCGAGGGGAGCCTTCTTTTTTCCTCTCACGCACTCATTTTCCAAGTGGCTTTGCCGTTTCTGTCCCGTTTCCCTACAGACACCCCAGATCGGCTGTAACCACTGATCTTTCTGACTCTGGGGCAAACCAACCTGTACTTATATCCTCGGTTTCAGGCTCTAGATACATGCAAGGAAAAATAAGTGACTGCTGTCTGCATGCACACGACTCTGCAAGTAAGATGCCGTGAATAATAGTGAACAGAGAAAAGCCCACCAAGGGGACCCCAGGGCCGCTGGGTCCCAAAGGTGTAAACCGTCTCCCAGCACTTGTGGCTGTGCTTCTGTAGACTCTCCTATAGATGGTTCACCCTCAACAGTTCTTACATATTTGCAGTAAAAAGTACGAGAAAACAGCAGTGAAAGAGCAGGTGAAGGGAGGTGAGGGCCTCGCAGGAAATGAAGCGACCTTCCTGAGACCTTCGCCCTCACCAGGCCAGCGGGTAGAAGCGGCGTTCCCGGGCTGGCCAAGTGATTCTGAGTGAGCACGTTGACCCAGAGTTGTGTGGAATCTATTTCTGAGTGCGTGACAATCCCTTTCTTGGGTGGCGTGACCTTGACCTGCCGTTGAACTTTGCTGACGAGACTGCTGACGAGACTGCGGACGGGCGTGCAAATCTTCAAAGGCACAGTCTGGGCCGGGGCCTGGGGTCATCTGAGACAGTGGTTGAGGTCAGATGAGCAGCCGCTTCCCCACCACACACACACACACACACACACACACACACACACACACACACGTCAATTGAACACTTTGGTGTGGGAAGAAGCACCACGTTTTTCTTTCATCCTGTTTTGTTGTGGAGTCACAGGGATGAAGATGGTTAACCTTCCAACAAACGAGACACACCAGCATGGCTGTGTTCAGTGTGGAGTCTCGTCCTGCCCTCTGCCTGGCCTGTGTCTCTGCCTCCGTTGTGCGGTTGCTGTTGACTGCGTAGGAACAGGCGTATCTGAGATCGAATTGCTGTAATAATGATTACAATTACGGTTATTGTAAGTGAGGCTTCCCTGCCTTCCCTGAGACACACGAGAGGAAGAACGGTTCACACGAAATCCAGGAGTCAAGGCCTGAGGGAGGAAGGTGCCAGGGATGGAAGGTTTCCTTTCTTGGATTCTGTGACAGTTAAAATTAGCTTTGGCTACAGATACCAGGACATCCACAATAGTGGTTTATGGTCCAGAGATTTAATTCTGTTACCTAATCAAAGTTTGGAGGTGGACAACCCAGGGCTGTCTTTCTGCTCTGCCTCTCTTTGTGTGTGACTTCTATTGTCAAGGTTCCCTCATGGTACAAAATGGCTGCAGGGGCTCCACCTTTATGTTCACGTTCCAGGCCGCGGGAAGGATGAAGGGGAGAAAGGCAAAGGGACTGGCTCCTTTAAGAGATTTCCTGTAGGTCCCACCCAACATTCCTTGTTGAGGTGGAGATTTTTTGCTGAGAACGTAATCACCCAGCTGGAGCAGAGGCTGGAAAATGCCATCTTTCAGCTGGCGTGTTTCCACATCCAATAATTGGGGCCTGTTGACAAGGGGAGAGGGTAATGGACGTGCAGGTGGGCAGCGGCGGGCTCTGCACACTTTTATACTTTCTTTCCACCCCTTCCCATTTGATCACTCACGTGTTTGGTGCTGAGCCAGGTATAAGAGTGGAAGAACACAGGATGCCTGCCCTCCAGGGAACGGCTCGGTGTGGACATGGGGGCACAAGTGCACCCATGGAGCAGCGTGGACGTGCTGGCCATCCCAGAGGGACGCACGCCCCCTCTCTGTGTGGGACCTGCTCGGCCTGGTCCAGGGCAGTGTGCAGAGGTCCTCTGTGCAGTCTTGGAGTAGGGCAGGGTCCAGGGTCATGGACTTGGCAAGGCCCAGGGGTGCTTGTTGATGCAGGTAAAGTGCTCAGTAAGACCAGGCGTGGAGCAGATGCGCCATAAGCGGCCGGCGTGGCTGCTGCCGTGTGGGGTGAAGCCGGGACGGAGGCTGACAGGGGACTTGGAACCCGGGGAGGGCCCAGCCGCCCCCTGACGTTTACTGAGAAGCTGCTGTGCGCGGGCACTGTCTCAGGTGGCAGGGACGCAGCGGGGGACGAGGCAGGGCCCCTGCCCACCCTCATGGGGCTCGTCGTCCGGACGTGTGGCTGGTGACAGTGCCTGGAAACCCCTGGGTGCGGTGGGGGCCACAGGGGAGGGCGGCCGTGCAGGGGTACCGGCGGGGTCTGGGTGCCCTGTAGGAGACGACGGTGAGTCCTCAGGGCGGGCGGAGGGGTGGCGAGGGGTCCCGCTCTGAGCACGGGGATGGGCGGGGAAGAAGCAGGCGGTGGTGGTCCCTGGGGAGCGCGTCCCAGGCTCCTGCCAGCGAGCAGCAGGGCTGCAGCAGAGAGCCAGGCTGACCCGGGATGCGCTCGAGGTCCTGGCCCCCCGCCCCAAGCTCAGCCCCTTACCAGCTGGCTCCTTGTTTCTGTTCCCCCAGAAGGGTTTGCGAGAAGAAAGAAGACTTCCCTGTGGTTTGTGGGGTCTCTGCTGGTGGTGTCCACCTCCATCCTGACCGTCGGCCTCGCTGCCACCACCAGGACGGAGAACGTGACCATGGGCGGCTACTACCCCGGGATCATTGTGAGTGGCGCGGTCCCTGGGGTCTGCCGGTCGGGGGGCCTGGGGGCCGTGGGGACACAGATGTCCGTGTGCTGCAGACACGCTCCACCCCAGCCCCCCGAGGTGGAGGTTTAGGGCAATTATCCTGCATGCTCAGGTGGCCCCGTGGGGCACAGGGTCCTGAGAGGTGGGGGAGGGGAAGGAGAGGGGTCGGAGGCAAGAGGTGCGACAGGCCCTGGCCCAGAGTCTCCCCAGAGTGCCCGGGGAGAACCAGCCCTGTGACGCCCGGACTTCAGCCCCATGAGACCAAGCTGAGCAAACCACCCCTCGGAAACTGGACTCAGAGCTTTAAAAGACGCCACGGAACCTGGATAGAAGGTGCGTTCGTGGGACCGCATGGGATCAGCAGGACAACGAGCTGACGTGGTCCTCACCTCCGCTTCTGGGCAATAACCCCACGAGGTAAACCCACAGCCCAGCCAGACCTGGCAACAGCAGCCCCCAAATCCAGAATCCTCCAGACTTCTGAACTGTGGAATTGTGTCCATTTGTTGGCAGTAAAATTTGCTCCAAGCGTCTGCATCGCACTCAGGGAGCGTCTGTGAAATTGCTTTTTATCAGATATGATGCCCTGCAAACGCACCAGAGCCCTGAGGGGCTGTGTCACAAGGGCTAAACCAGGATTTTAAAAACGAAGCTTATTCAATCTCATTACTCTCACTAGAGGTATTACGCAGATTAGTCACGACGTTGATAACATTTTAACAAGGATGAAAATACTTCACAAACATCATTCATTTTCTCTTTGTATTTTTCTTTATTTTTAGATTTTATCTGTGCTTTATAGGTCTGCATTATCTTCCTGTGTACACTTTCTGAGTAAACCTACATAAATAGTATCTGTGCAGGTAGTATTCTCAGTGAACTCCCATGAGACTCTGCTTCCCGGCCCGTGTCCTGGACGGAGGGGAGCCAGGGGTGTGGAGGCTGGCGGCTGTGAAGACGCGTCCCCCAGGTGACCGGCAGACAAGGTCAATCTTCAGTAGGATTTTGCAGTGTTCTCTACGCGTCACTGGTTCAGGATCTCTCCTGGAGGTCACCTTCAGAACATCCTGGGTGTGTTCAGAGCCTGGCTCTGCAGAGAACCTGACTCCTGGGCGAGAACCAGAGTGCAACTGGCTTCAGCTCAGCGGTTCTGAAAGCAAACAGTGGACACAACAGATGAGGTTTGCTCAAAGAAAATGTGGATACAAGTCACTTCTGTGGACGCACGGCATCCGACCTTGAGACTTATAGCAAGGGCGGGTCTCAGGAAGAAACTGGGTGAGAAGGTGCAAACACCTCAACATTTTGGAAAGAGGAAGTTTTTCAAATCCAAAAAATGCAACTTAGCGAGAATTAATAGGTATATTTTAATACATTTACGTTGGAATGGAATTGTGATATTTTGAAGAAAGTGCTCATCTTTCCTCACTCCTTGAGAATTCTTAAATTATTGGTGAAAACTACATCTGTGCATTCACGTCCGTCTCCATAGATATAATCCTTGCAGGCAAAGACATCCTTGGACATAAATGGTCTCATTTTTAGTGCATTCAATCTGGCACCGTGGGTAGAGATGCCATAGCTGTGTGGGTCAGTCGCGCGGCTGTCCCCAGGCTGCTGCCTCTGCCTCGCACGGTCACTCAGAATCCGACGGGCCGGGCAGAGCTGAGGGTCACCCCCTGGGTGGGCTCCAGTGCGGGGTCTCGGGGCGGCCCTGTGCCTCTGGGAGGGGCTTGTCACCGGCTGCTTTGAGCGCTGCCTCCCCTGGCGTTGCTGGAGCTCTGCTCTCAGGCTGAGGGAAAGCTTAGGAATTCTTCCCAGGCGGGTGTTGGGGGATGAGGCCACCGGCGCCCCTGGGCACACTCGGGCGATGCGAGATGAGCACAGTCGTGGTGTTTCTCCAGTGTCCCAGCGTCATCTGCACCCAGGCGGAGAGCTGAGGCCGAGGAACAAGCGGACGGGTTCCCAGGAGCCCCTGGGTGCCCTTCCCGCCCCAAGACTACCTGTTTGCCTGCTCACCTGAGTCAAAAGCTCATTTCTAAGGGGTGTCAGCCGTGTGCGTGTCAGAAATACCCTTGGTTCCAGCTTCCTATGATACTCCCTGAGGGGTCAGCCGTCCTCCCACGACGGCCCAGGAGAAGCTCTCAGACGGGCCTCTCCCTGACCACCAGGCGTGGAGGATGGGTCACCGTGAGGAAGTTCTCCTGTCTGGGTGGGGGGCACGTGACACTCATTTCCCGGACTCGAGAGTTAAACTGACGTAGGAGTTAACACATTTGAACACGGGAGACGAGACAGGCCTGTTTCAGCAGCTTCTATCCCGGTCACTGGCTTCGACGGCTCCTGAGAAGCCCACCCCAATGGGCACGAACCTACCTGCCGCTTAATGCTTCGGGCTGTGAGCGGGGGGGTGGCTGGCCTCGCTTTCCGATAGGATGTCCTGAGGCAGGTGGGCACTGTTCCCTGTGGGCATTAGGCTGCCAGGCGTGTAACCCGAGCGCTTTCTCCCTTGTTTTCTTTTGGTGTCAGCTGGGCTTCGGATCCTTCCTAGGAATTATTGGCGTCAACCTGGTGGAGAATAGAAAGCAAATGGTAAGAATGTGCATTGTTTCTTTCAAATGTGGTTCGTGGGGCTGTACCCAGGGTGGGGGGGAGTGCTGCCCCTCTAGCTGTGGTGTTCCTGGGAAGGCCCCTGCCCCAATCCAGCACCCCCAGGGTCAGCACCCAGCTTCCCAGGCTGTGGACTGTACACCCCGGGACTCAGGGTTGAGTGGGTGCCGTTCACATCTTAGGCTAAGTGAGCATCGCCCCTGGGATTGTAGGGTACATTCTACAACCTCATGTGGTGTCTTAGCAGCTAAGGTTGGGCCACGGGACGGGGTGGGCTGGGAATGTTGGCAATTAGTTTAAATCATGGTGTACAAGGTTCAGGCAAAAACACGCGTGTATGAACGTCTGTCCTTGAGTCAGGGAGCCTGGCATCTCCTACGGCTGGGGTGTGACGACAGCTCTCCCAGACTGAGGAGAGAGAAGGGGTCAGTGGAAAACCAGGAGAACCGTGGTTCAGAGGTCTTTGCAGAGGGCGTGTCTACAACTGTTTGGCTGTGGGACGTATGAGGGCCAACCTTGATCAGTCAGGTTACAAACCTGACTTTTACTGATCATTTCAATTTGGAGTCTGTCGTGTTGCTGCAGTGCTTTGGGGAAGAGCTATAAGAACAGTGAATCCCTCGTGAATTCAAAATAGTTAATTTTGCCAAACCATTGTGCGGCCAGTGCTGACTTTTGAGAGGGTTCAGGGAGGATGCGGTTGGACCATACGCTGTTTCTGTCTCATCTCCAAATCATCGTAACAGACTGTGCGGGCGTTTCCGCCTCCACCTGCACCGGCCATCATCCTGAGGTATCACCAGGATCCCAGTGGCTGCCCTGGGCTTTCACGGGTGTGTGAGGGTGTGGAGAAGGTGGAGACTTGCACACAGCTGGCGGGAGCGTGAAGTGACGCGGCCACTGTGAAAAACAGCGTGGCAGCTCCTCACGATGTTTCCCGTAGACTTACCGGAGAGGAAAGCGTGTGCTGTCGTCTGCTTCTCGTCTGGCCCTTCTGTTGGGTGTGAAGTGGGGTCTCCTCGTGGATCTGTGTTTCCTCGATGACTAATGATGTCGAGCCTCTTTACATGTGCTGATTGGCTTTTTGTGTATCTGTTTCCGGTTGTCGCTGAGAAATGTCTATTCTAGTCCTTCGCCCGTTTTAAAATCGGGTTACTTGTCTGTGTATTGTTGAGTCGTCAGAATCCTTTATATAGTCTAGACACGGGTCCCTTATCTGATATGTGATTTTCAAGGACTTTAGCCCACCCTGTGGGTTGTCTTTTCCCCTTCTTGGTGGTGTCCTTTGAGGGGCAAAAGTGTTGCATTTTAATGAAGCCCGATTTATCTAGTTTTTCTTTTGTTGCTCATGATTTTGGTGCCATTTCTAAGAATCTCCTGCCAACTCCAAGGTCATGAAGATTACCCTTACGTTTTCTAAGAGCTTTATCACTTACATTGAAGTCTCTGGTCCATTTTGAGTTGATTTTGTATACGGTGTGGATGGGGATCCACATTCAAGCTCTGGCATATGGCTCCTCAGTGGTCCTGGCACCATTCGGTGAAGAGACTGTCCTTTTTCCGTTGGATGGTCTTGAGACCCTAATTGATAATCACTTGGCCATAGATGTGTGTGTTTAGTTTTAGACTCTCAAGTCTGTTCTGTGATCTGTGAGCTTCTGATAGAAATTGTGTTGAATCTGGAGATCAGTTGAGGGAGTGTCGCCCCATGAACTTGGGGATGTTTTCCATCTCTTTAGATCTTCTTTCAACAATGTTTTGTCATTTTGAGAGTTGAAATTTTGCACTTCTTTTGTTAAATTTATTCCTAAGTGTTTTATCCTTTTGGAGGCTATTGTGAATGGAATTGTTTTCTTAACTTCATTTTTGGATTGTTCATTGCAAATGTATAAAAATACAATTGAGGGGCTTCCCTGGTGGCGCAGTGGTTGAGAGTCCGCCTGCCGATGCCGGGGACACGGGTTCGTGCCTCGGTCCGGGAAGATCCCACATGCCGCGGAGCGGCTGGGCCCGTGAGCCATGGCCGCTGAGCCTGCGCGTCTGGAGCCTGTGCTCCGCAACGGGAGAGGCCACAGCAGTGGGAGGCCCGCGTACCGCAAAAAAAAAAAAAAAAAAAACAAAAACCAAAAAACAATTGATTTTTGCATGTTGCTCTTACATCCTGCAACCCTGTTGGTCTCACTCATTAGTTCTAATAGTTTTTTAGTGGATTCCTGAGGATTGTCCGTCTATGAGGTCATGTCACCTACAAATAGAGATAGTGTAACTTCTTCCTTTCCAAAATAGTTGCTGGACTTCTATTTCTTTGGCTTTGGCAAAAGAAATGTGGGCCTTGGAGTGGGAGGATAAAAATCCAGAACTGACGCTAGCCCCCAGACAGGGTCCAGCCTCCCTGGAAGCCACCCTGAACCCCAGGCGAGATGGGGCCACCAGGTCCATAGAGCAGAGCTTTCTGCCTGAGGTTGCGTGTGTTGCTGTAGGATCTCATTTCAGCCCTTTCAGGAAAGCGTCCCCAGAATCACCTCGTACGATAAACACGTGTTTCACTCTCTAACATTTAAGTTAATATTCGTGAGAGCTGAAACCTGTGTCGACCATTAGTCTGTCGCCATCTCGACTGTCGTGAGCCTCAGTTTCTTCACATTCAGGATTGTTGAGCATCTGAGTCAACGCACGCGAGAACATGCAGCGCCGCGCTGGTCCGTAACGGGTGTTCGGAGACTAGTAGCCGTTGTTGCTTATTGTACTGAAGCACGGAGGTCAGTCAGAACATTCGAGTTGTAGCAAAGGAAACAATAGGAAGCTGAGAAAACGTCCGCTGGAGACAGTGCTTGTTTCAAATGTATCTAGATTTGTAAGAACGCTCTCTTTTCCCTTGCTTTCTCTTCATTTTAATTTTTTGCAATAGAAAAATGTAAAGATATGCAGAAGTGGACAGAATAGTGTAACAAACCCTCTGTATCCATCTCCCAACTTCATCCATTGTCGACTCATGACCGACCTTGAGTGGTATTTTGAAGCAAGTCCCAGACGTGGTATCATTTTGTCTGTAAACATTTTACTCTGCTCAAGCTAAGGGGTGGAATCTAATCATTACAAATGGCTCCTCCACGATCTCTGCCCGTCATGGCATTAGTCTCCAGCGATGTCCAAAGAATGCCCTCAGCGGAGCCAGCTTTTGATATTTTCCCATTGACGAATGAGTTCTTGCTTTCTCCTTGCCCAGACGTCAGAGGCCCTGATTTCCCCAACAGCTCTGCAGTCTAGCTTGGTCCCCACGGCCGGGGATGGAGAAGTTAAGGGCTTAAAGCACCTTGTTAACTGCCGCCTCCGCCCACCCCCAGCCATATGTACGTGCATGCGCACACACACAGACACGCACGCACGCACACAAGAGACACACACGGACACACACACAGAGATACACACACAGACGCATACACTGGAATCCTCCTGGAACATAGTTGAAAACCCCCTGAACTAGAAGGACCGATGGGACGTCACTTAGTGGTAGAAGCGCGTTTCCTACAGAGGGTTAGGGTACCGGCCTCCGTCTGCTGGGCTTCTGCTCCTTTGAGTGTTGTGCTAGAGGGTCCTGGCTGTGCCCTCCGGCACCCCTGCTCCGGGTCTTGACATCACAGGAGTCTCCTCGGCCCTTCACCTTCCCGTGTAGAAGCCAAGCTGGTCTCTGCCCCCCCAAGGACTGAGCTGGGCGGGGCTGAGACAGCAAGGCCTCGAGGGCTGGGCAGGCAGACGTTGGGGTGCTGGGGGATCCGAGGGCCATCGGGGAGGAAGCCTGCGAGGCCCACGGTGACCCACGTGGAGGCTGTGCAGGGGGGGCTGGGCTTTCCCCGTGAGGGCCCACTAGTGATGGGGCAGGAGGGTGGTGGCCAGGTTCACACACTGTCCCACCTCCAGCCCCGTGCTCCACCAAAGGGCCTGCACACCCGTCCAATTCTTTCTTCAACGAATGCTTCCTGGTACAGCTGCACGGTGCTGAGCTGGGGGCTGGGGCTGGGGGGGGGGGGAGACCCTGAACGCAGGGGGCTTCGACCTGTACATGCAGCCGGGGGGCCCTTGGGGCGGACAGGGGAGAGGCAGTGAAGGCAGAGAAGGGCTGGAAGGTCTATCCCCAGGCCGGGACAGGAAGGTGGACGCTCCTGGCAGATAAGGCCGAGAACCAAACAAGGCGAGTCAATTCTGTTAATAGTTTCAAAGAACCAACTTGCAGTTACCTCGATTGCCTTTGCTGCTTTTCTGCTCTCTGTTTCTTTTATCTCTGCTTAAGCCTTTCCTAGTGCCTTGCTTCTGCTGGTTCTGGGTTAAGTTTGCTCTTCTCTTCTAGTTCTCTAAGGTGTTACCGCCTTCTCCTCGGTGTGTGTGTTCACAGCTCTCACTTCCCCTCGGTCCTGGTTTAGCCGCGTTGCCTCTTGCCTGGACCCTGTGGTCGGGGCTAATTGCTCCCGTCTCCACTTTCTACCGTTTATCTGGCTGCAGGCAGCCTCCTTCGTGTCACATCCTTATCTGTCTGGTGTTTGTTTTTGAAAATCACTTTCCCTGCTGGAATGTAGTAGAGTCTGTGGGCCCAGCGGAGATTTGAAGGTGCCCTTCCCCCACTGAGTAACAGCTGCCCTTCCCCCACTGAGTAACAGCTGCCCTTCCCCCACTGAGTAACAGCTGCCCTTCCCCCACTGAGTAACAGCTGCCCTTCCCCCACTGAGTAACAGCTGCCCTTCCCCCACTGAGTAACAGCTGCCCTTCCCCCACTGAGTAACAGCTGCCCTTCCCCCACTGAGTAACAGCTGCCCTTCCCCCACTGAGTAACAGCTGCCCTTCCCCCACTGAGTAACAGCTGCCCTTCCCCCACTGAGTAACAGCTGCCCTTCCCCCACTGAGTAACAGCTGCCCTTCCCCCACTGAGTAACAGCTGCCCTTCCCCCAGAAGAGACCCTGACAGGACAAGGAGACACAGTCCCAACCCTAATCTAGTGCCTTCCTTAGTTGCTAGAGTCACAGACAGACCCTGTCTGCAACATCTGTCGGGCCTGGCAGCCCTCGTGTTAGAGAGGGGCCTTCGGGGCGTGAGCGGGTCCTTGTGCTATAACGTTGTTAAACCCCTAGGCTGCTCGAGGGGCAGCGAGGCCTGGTAAGGACGTGGTGGCTGTGACCGAAACCAGGACACGCAGGCCTCGGCCAAGGGGCAGCTGCTCGTCCTGGCCGGTTTCCTATTTCCAGCCCGAAGCGCTGGAGGAGAGAACTTCCAACGTCTTTCCCAGCGCCGTCGACTGGACCCTGGTGGTTCCCGGGCAGGAGCACGCGTGCGGTCACCCCAGAGCCGAGTTTACCACGTGTGAGGTGGCGCTAGCTCTGGCTTTTACTTTTTCCGGGGCAGTGGGAGGAAGGGCAGCCGAACAGAGTCCCCTGAAGGTCGAGGAGGACGTTCGCGTCGTGGGGACGTGTGCAAACAGGGTCAGAGCACGTTTACACGCCCCGCTGTGGGCAGCCCTGCGTGCTAGGAGACGCTTTGCAGGTTGTGTGCTGTCTGTGGAGACCTGGATGAGAGCCGGTGGAGGTGTGACGTGAGCGTCTCTCGGCCGAGACTGTGACCGAGCCGCGGTTGGGGCGGAGCCGGCCAGTGGCCAGCGTGGAGCAGGGCGTCCTCTGAGGCGTTGAGTTGGTGCGTGGAAGACTCACCAGGGCAGCAGGTCTGACGATGGCTTTGCTCACCCGCTGGTGGTGAGAAGCAACAGGGCCTCAGGGGCCACTTCTGGGAGCGTCTCAGGCGACTGCAGTGCTTAGTGGACTTCCTGAACCAGCACCTGTGCTGGAGCACACGGGGCTGGGCAGACACCCACTTCTGATGAGGTCCCGGTGACCAGGCTAGCCGCAGACCCACTGGTCCTAGGAGACCCGTCGTTGGGGACAGCTCCACTCCTTAGGGACACTGGCAGTGGCCCTGGGGGAGGTGGGGAGGGGGAACGGTGCCATCCCAGGGGTGTCAGGCCGCAGGCTGCGTGGCTCTCTGCAGGAGCAGGTATCTCGGACCGAGTGCACGGCTGGACCCAGTGCCAGCCCGGCGTCTGGGACAAAGCAGGTGCTGGGGAACACTTGCTGGCGGAGCAGTTTGTCCCTCCCATTGCTTTTGTGCCAGAAAGTCGTCCTCCCTTCCTGAGGTCACAACTACCTGGGGGTCTGGGAGGGGCCGGGGCTGCGTCTGAACTTGACTGTAGCTGTGGCCTCTCTGTAAGGCTGGGGTGGGAGTTCCAGGTCAGAACCGGTGCTTTCCCTCCCTACGCGGCTGGGGTGTCAGGATGAGATGGGTGCCCCGTGCTGAAGGACTTGGGACTCCAAAGCGATGTTGTTCAGGTCGCGTCTCTGTGTTGGGCCCCTCTGGCCGGAAGCTCTGCCCGGCAGGAACCGCGTCCTTCCTGTCGGGCTACGGCATCCAGGGGCCTCGCGGTCAGTCACAGGAGCTGCCCTGCTCTCCGGCCGATGCTAAGACGAGACGGGGCGGCCTCGCGCTCCAGCCTCTACGAAGCATGAACCGTGCGCTGAGCGTCTCTGTGCGAAGGGCGTGAGTCCGGGGCGGCTGGAAGGTCCGGGGAGGAAGCGGGAGGACGCGGCAGGCAGAGCAGACGCAGGCCTTTCATTCGCTGGAGACGCGGGCCTGCCTGGCTCCCGGGACAGCGGAAAAGTGTTTTTTGTGTTTTCCTGTAGTTTGTCACAAGGCAGTACAAGCCTGGGAAGGCTCGGTTCGGTGCGGTTTCTGCAGTGATTTTTCCCACCACTCTTTAGCCAGCCGCGCTGCATTTGTGTGCAGTAACTTCACGGGAAGGGACCACGCGGTCTTCCTCCCCCCATATGAGGGAGGGTCTGCCCCTGGCCTCCCTGCTTGGCGTCGAGGCCCTGCTGGGATGAGACCCCGCCTCGTGTCTCAGGGCAGCTCCTGCCCCGTAGACCTAGAGCACCTGGGCGGAACGTGGGTCTGACCGGGGCTCCGCAGAGCCCCAAGGCGAGGTTGCTGCCATTGTTCAGATGCAGGCAGGGTTCTGTGCATGGCTCCCCGCAGGGGGTCCCCAAGGTCCCTTCCGTTCAATTCTCCATTACTGTCACAAGTGTCCCGTGGGGGGAAGGGCCCGCGGCAGCAGCCGGGCTTGTCACACCTGCATCCACACAGCACCTGCAGGGCGTGGATCCGGCGCATGGAGAGGTCAGCCGCACGGCTCCTTCTCCGGATGGGGACACAGGACCAAAGGGGTCAGCAGGGCAGAGACCCCCGCAAGGCTGGGCGATGGCTCTGACGTGCGGTGTCAGGGGACAGGTTTCACCTGGAAGCAACATGTGGGGCTGGGCCTCAGGCCTGTGGGCTGCGAGGAGGGAGCCCGGCCACCCTCCCCCTTGGGACAGCCTTGTGTGGCCCTCCCGCCCATTCCGTCCCTTGAGTAGCCACTGGGAGCCTCACGTCAAAACGGAAATCAAAGTTGCAGTCTGTCAAACCAGCCCACGTTTCATGCCAATCCCTGTGCTTTGTTGAAGAAACAAATCTCTCAGGCTGACGAGGGTGGGAGGGTGAGGCCGTGCAGGTCAGTAACCCCAGAGCCTGACTCGGCCACGGGGAAAGAGGCAACCGAGGAACGCGGGTGGCGGGAGGCAGCTTCTGCCCGTGTTCTCCAGGCTGGAGGCAGACGACCTGCACGCGCGCGTCGTGCTCTAGCTCGCAGCTTGTTGTTCACAAGGTCTGGGCTGGAGATCCCGGTTACTCTACACGCCCTCTAGGACGGAGTGAATGCACTGACGCCGTGGCTCGTGGCTGCCACGGGGGTCCTGCCCCGTGGTTGGCAGGGTGGACACTCGGTGTCGCCAGCGGCAGGACGTACAGGAATTTTGGTACCACGTTTGCTGTCTGTTTTCGTAAACCTGAAATTGTTCCCCGAGAGAGAGAAAAAGATTTAAAGAAATGGCCAACAGACGTAAGAACAGGTTCTCAGCCTTGATAACAGAGAGATGCACGTGGAGTGGCAGCGAGGCTTCTTCTGCCGTCAGATGGCAGAACTGAGAAATGAACAGCGAGCCCTGTGTCCTTTGGGACCTCAGGGGGTGGGTGTCTGGCCGTGGGGCGTGGGAGCGAAACACATGCCCCCTCAGATCCTGACGTGCAGAGACCCCCTACCTTGTCCTGTTGGCAAGCCTGGCTCCCTGTGTGTTCCAGGAGATGGTCCTGCAGGAACACGCGTGTGTGAGCCCAGACTTTATGTAGAATGAGATTAGGGTCTTTGTGGCAGAGTCTGTAAAAGCAGGAGATTGCAAACCGTTTAAATACCCTGGAGGCCCGCCGTTACCCACAAGGCCGTGGGGGGGACCACACTCCCCACCCAAGAGCTCCTGCTTCCGACCCCGTGAAGTAAACGAGGCAACCAGGACGGGCCTTGCTCAGTGGGATCGGGCCTGGGGCGCCGCCCCGGCCGTCGGGGAGGGTTTCTGGAGAGGCCGTGGTGGGAAGTGAGGACCCTGCAGAGCAACTTCGGGGGCGGGGCCGGGGGCCTCGAGTGGGCGGGCGCTCGGGGAAGGTTTGATGAGACTGAGCCTCTCCCGTCTCTGCTTCCAGCTGGTGGCGGCCATCGTGTTCGTCAGCTTCGGCGTGGTGGCCGCCTTCTGCTGCGCCATCGTGGACGGCGTGTTCGCCGCGCGGCACATCGTGAGTTCTTCCCAGTCTCCCTCATTCTGTTCTCAGTTGCTCTGTGGGTTTAAGAAATCTTCAGAGGTTCAACTTCCTCTTGCAGGACGCAGCTCGGTGACCTTCACAGTCTGACGAATACAGATTGTGTCGGCCAATCGCAGTCTTTCCTCCTGTCCCTCCCCTCGTTTCCTCCAAAACTGACCCAACACGCACCCCCTACCCCAGCCATCACATCATTAGAACCAAAGTCCTCAACTTCCCAGCGACACTCCTCAGGCCCCTCTTTAATCAGTAAGATGAAAGATGTCCCGGAGCCAGTGCCCCACGACTTCCCAGGCTTTTTGCTCAAATACGTGTGTTGGGACCTCCTCACTGGACGCTGTGCCCATGAGGTGCCTCTGCCTCTGTCATCCTAATGGTGGGGAAGCCGGGGGAGGACACGCCACGTCAGACACTCGTGCTCTGGAACCGTGGGGCGGTGGCCGGGACCTGCTCAGAAGGAAGGGCCGGGCGCTGCTGCTCTGTCCACCAACCCTGACCTGGCGCCCCGTCCGGGCCGGGAAGGACCCACCGGCATTTCTCTGCGGTCCTGTGTCAGGTGGGACTGCGACACGAGCTCAGGGCTTTACGTGCGCTTGTTCACGTCGGTTAACACTGAGCTCTGAGTGGTTTTATGCTTGTGAAGTTTCTTAGGTTATAAAAAGTGCCGGCCCTGGTGGTAACGTTAGGCGCAGCTTTACAGTCGCTCTTCTTGGGACTATGCGGTCAGTTTGAAATTATTTCCAAATAAAAGGCTCACAAAGTGCTGGCCCTGGGAATCCTTACCGGTTCCTCTCCAGGAGAGGCGAAGGGCCGAGGAAGGCGCAGTTTCACCCTCCCAGTCAGGTTTCACAACTGAAGAGGCAGGTACGGTTGATTGCCGCAGCCTCCCTCGAGCCTCAGGCGTGACGAGCACCCCCTGTCCGGGGTGTAGGGTGTGGAGCTCAGTCCCCACGTCCCTGCGCTTTTCTTTCTTTTTCCTTAGATGGGTTTTCAGCTTCCTCTAGCTGCATGTGGCCAGTGTGCCCAGGATCAGCCGTCCCGCCAAAGCTGGCCTGCCAGTCAGGGACTTGGACGTGAACAGAGGGGCTGAGTTTCCAGGTTGAAAACACATAGCCTGAAGCTGCAGGGAGATGGCTGTGGTTGAACTATGGAGAATCAATTAAAAATGCCCTTTTCTGGGCTTCCCTGGTGGCGCAGTGGTTGAGAGTCCGCCTGCCGATGCAGGGGACACGGGTTCGTGCCGTGGTCCGGGAGGATCCCACATGCCGCGGAGCGGCTGGGCCCGTGAGCCACGGCCGCTGAGCCTGCGCGTCCGGAGCCTGTGCTCCGCAACGGGAGAGGCCACAGCGGTGAGAGGCCCGCGTACCGCAAAAAAAAAAAAAAAAAAAAGAAAAAAGCCCTTTTCTGCAGCTTGTAACTGGCTATCGGCACTTCCCGAGATTACAGCTTTAAGACGCCAACAGCTTGGGTAGAAAAATGTGTGAAGGACGACCCCCACGTCGTCCTCACCCCCAGGGCAGGCGAGCTGGCATCCAGCCCACTGTGGACATGTCGGGTGTGATGGGGTCCGGCAGGCTGGCACCCACGGGGTCCGGGAAGACTTCATGAACATCCACGACGACCCCGACCCTTAGGGGCCTGTGAGCCTGTGCCCGCCGGCGTGTTGCCCTTCTGGTCGATTCCAGACTCTGGGCAATTCCAGACTCTGGGCTCAGCCTCTGTCTGGACCAGGCCCTCCTTTCTGCCTGTAACCAACCGAGCAGAGGGGGATGAGGGCCCGCATCTGGGAGGCAGCCTCAGGGAGCCCCACCTTCCTGGGGGCAACAGAGGTGGGGTCTCGGCCTTGCGGGCGGCTTTCTCGGGCCTCAGCACCCTGAGCCCTCCCTTCAAACGCACTGGCTTCTCGGGTGGAAGAGCCTCCCCGGCCCTCTGTAGGAGCGAGACCGGCCCTGCCTTGTTTCAGGGCTGCACAGGACACCTGGAGTGGCACCCCTGCAGGCGAGGACTCACAGCCTGCAGGCGCCCCCTTCCCAGCTCCAGAGCCAGGAGGCCCTCCCGGGTGCCCTTATGGTTTGGCACCATCTGCCCTATGAATGTCGGGGACAGACTCACGGATAGATGGTTGGATGGGCACATAGGTGAATGTACGCTCCGCTGGCTGGTGAGTGGATGGGTGCATGGAGGGACGGGTGGATGGACGTGGGTGGCTGGATAGAAGGATGGATGGAGGGATGGGTGGATGGATGTGGGTGATGGATAGAAGGATGGAAGGATGGATGGAGGGATGGGTGGATGGACGTGGGTGGATGGATAGAAGGATGGAAGGATGGATGGATGGAGGAATGGGTGGATGGACGTGGGTGGATGGATAGAAGGATGGAAGGATGGATGGAGGGAGGGGTGGATGGACGTGGGTGGATGGATAGAAGGATGGAAGGATGGATGGAGGGATGGGTGGATGGACGTGGGTGGATGGATGGAAGGATGGATGGAGGGATGGGTGGATGGATGTGGGTGGACGGATAGAAGGATGGAAGGATGGATGGAGGGATGGGTGGATGGACGTGGGTGGATGGATAGAAGGATGGATACACAGATGAGTAAGTGATCGGGTGGATGGTTGGCTGGTTGGATGGATGAGTGGATTAGGCTGAAACCCACCTTGCTCCCTCCCTCGTGGAAAAATTGCTGTGCTTTGAGGGAAAGAGGCAGGAGCCAGGGGGTCTCCTTGTTGAGACTTGTACGGGAGCACGACCACCTCCCTCAGCTGCCCTGTGTTGACCGATGTGGGGAGCTGTGTCCCCTGGCCGGCAGGGTTGGGGTGCCTGCTTCCTGGCTGCAGGAGCCCAGCTGCTCTGGGATGAGCCCTGGTACTTCCTTTCCTTGTACTCCTGGGAGGGGTCCGTTGGCCTTGGCCCCTCTCCTTTGGGCTCAGAGCCTGCGGCGACAGGTCTGAAATCACCTCCGGTCCCTCCTGATATGGGGGTAAAGCCGTCCCATTCCATCTGTGGTTCTTGGTCTCTAGGAGCCCAGGCCCCTCACCGCAGGAAGGTGCCAGTTCTACTCCAGTGGGGTCGGCTACCTGCACGACGTCTACCAGACGGAGGTGAGTGCCGCGCTGGTCCCGCTCGTTAACCTGGCCCAGATCTGACGTTCTGTCCCCAGCACGCCCTCACGTCGCGCTCACCGCGCCCGGTGAGGTGCTTCGCTCCGGAGTCACCGCTGCGGACCGCCTGTGGTGCAGCCCCGAGGCCACCGGCCCCGTCTGTGTGGCGTTCACGATGAGCTTTTTGTTGACGTAATTAGTGCACTAGAATCTAGGATGCTACGTTTGCACTGGCCCCAAACTCGCCGGCTGTCCCTGGGCCGAGGATGTCTGATGGGTGTTTCTAAGGGTGGCCGGCGTCTCCTCTTGGGCCGTCCCAGGTGGCTGCGTGGCTCCCTCTGTCCTGCCGTCTCACTCAGCTCTGTGTAGATATATCGGTTTAACTAAACATGGCCTCTGACACTGTGCACAAATGTCAGGAAGGAGGCGCGCAGGGCGGGCAGCAGACGCCGTGGCTGAGGCCGCGTGGATGGCGGCGGGGAGAAGGGGCCTCTGCTACTGCCCCTCAACAGGGGGCGGCACACGTCTTCTCCAAAGGCCCGGCCTGTGCCGCTGGAGGGGGCCCTGGGGACTCGTCCTCTTCAGCGGGGGTCACCGGGCCCCCCACGCCCTCGTGCTGCTCTGTCCTTCCTTCCTGCTCACCGCAGTGTGTTCTGAGCGGTACTGGGGTCACAGAGGTGACACCTCGCAGGAGGGAGGGACGCCTCCCAGCAGGGGGCACCTCGGGTCAGGATCAGGGTTAGGTCTCGCGACCTCCAGCTCGCCGTCCTGTGGCTCCGACCTTCCCGTGTGCTGGCTGCCAGGCTCAGAGCCCGGCGGTGCCCTGACTGCTCCCCGGCTCCCCTCGCTAAGCCCCGGTTCTCACCGGTCGGGCCGTCTGCCCAGCCCCCTTGCAGGCCTGAGTCACACGGGCTCACTTCCATGGCTCCCAGCAGCCTGTCTCTGGTCTCCGCCCCGTCGGGACTGTTTTTCCAGATTAATCTTTCTAGGACCCCTGCTCAAGCCCTCCCACTCCTGATGTGGGTGGCTTTCGGGAGTTAACCACAGAACCCTGAAAGAAAGGCTACATGCCCAAGGGTGGCTTGAGGTGCTGCTATAGGGGCCGGGGCCAAGGACCTCTGGGGTCAGGCCCTGCCCCCGACCTGCCCTCTGACCTGCCCCGGGTGCTTGGCCTCTCAGGCGACCCCAAGCCTGCTCGAATGTCTGTCCTCACTCATGCACGGCCCTCCCTCCAAGTCCTTCTCCCCAGGGTCCCCGTCCTCTCTCTGCAGCTGGGTGGTCTCTGCCCCACTTACCTTCCACACGGGGGTGGTTACAAAGTGCCGGGGGAAGGAGGGGAAGCCTCCGTGTGACCTGGGGAAGGGCTGGCTTGGTCAGACTGGGCGACCGGGAGCTGTCCTCTGGGAGGTCAGGAAGGGGCTCCCACCTGAGGGGTCCCCACCTGCAGGCTCCTGGGGACCCCCCGCCCCTCACCTCGTCCAGCAAGCCTTGGCCTGGTCCTCTACCTCTCCCTGCAGGGGGTCCCTGTGGCCCCCCAGCCCTGCTGCACCTGGACTGGGTGGAGGAAGGGGCAGGTCAAGAAGCGTGGGCTCAGGGGAGGCAGCTGCCTGGCTCATGGGGCAGAGGGGTGGGCCCTTACGCCCAGGGAGGCCCCTGCCCGCTGCGGCCTGAGGACAGGGGCACCCGACCGGACTCTCTGCTCACAGGTGACCTGCCACTCCCTGAACGGCAGATGCCAGCTGAAGGTGAAGAGCAACACCTGCTACTGCTGCGACCTCTACGACTGCCGCAGGTGAGCGGCGGGAGCCCGGCAGCCGCGAACCCCACGTCCGCGGACTTACCCGCCCGCTCTGCACCCCCGGCCTCGCACGCTGCACCCGCATCTCCTTCAGCCCTCGCGCACCCCGTGAGGCCGGGCCTGGGCTCCGTTCCACAGATGAGAGGACCGAGGCTCAGGGCCGCCGGCAGGTGGGGGCGGGGGAGGCCTCCCGGGGATCCCTGTCCTGCTGTGGGCTGTGACCGGCACAGGAAGGCCGGGCCCCGGTCTCTGCCTGCTGGTCTCTCCGGTCTGGGGATGGGGGCGGCGGTTTGCCCTGTGTCCTCCCCCGTCCCGTGGGGCCCAGAAGCGCTGCTCTATTCAGTCTGTCCAGCTTCTCACCTGTCGTCTGGACCAGTGCAAGGTCCCAGCTCCGTGGGAAGCAGAACCCTCCCCGCATCGTCTTTTAAATTTTGTGTTAATAGCTTGAATACCTACATTAAAGCCAACAGGGAGTTGAGTGTTGCTTCTTGGAGACCCTCCCTGAACTGTTGAAAACCCCAGGGGCGTAGGCTGCAACACCCTTCCCCCAGAGCAGGAATTCACCCCATTTCCAACCCGAGGCTGTGGTCCAGAGCCTGCACAGACCACGACCACGGGGCCCAGGCCACGGGCCAAGACGAACCCCCTCCGAGGCTCACCCCTCTGTGCTCCCTGCCAGGGCGGCCAGCAGCCGCTAAGCCCTGCTGGCTCCGAGGGTGACCGGGCCGGGGCTCTGCCTGCCGGGGCCCCTGCTTGGGGCAGGCTGTCCTGCTCAGAGACCTGGGCCCCCTCCCAGGTGGATTCTGGGCTCCCTGGGACAGCCCTGCCCCCAGGGCCTCCCTCCACCACCTGAGGGCCTGGGCCCTCCCAGCAGAGCCCCCGGCCCATCAGTACGCGGAGCGTCTGCCCCGCGGGCTCAGGCGGCGAGGGGGCCCCCCTGCAGCCGTGGGTGACGCTGAGCCCCTCCCCGCACAGCACCGAGCACCCGCCCACCTACTATGAGTTCGTGGGCGTCCGCGGCTGCCAGGACGTGCTCCACCTCTATCGGCTGCTCTGGGCCTCGGCGGCGCTGAACGTCCTAGGCCTGTTCCTGGGCGTCGTCACCGCGGCCGTCCTGGGGGCCTTCAAGGACATGGTGAGTAGTGCCCGCCGCGCACTGGGCAGACTCAGCGATGGGGACGTGGGCTTGTGGAGCCGGCAGCCGTGCTGACCGCAGCCTGGGGACACTTCAGTCCCTCCTCCCCGAGGCTCGCGCCACCTGAGCCAGTCCAGGGAGCGCGAGTTCAGCGGCAGAGAGGGGCACCGAGCCTGGCGCCTGACGGCCGCGTCCATCCCTTGGTGGCCCGCTGAGCACGGAACCCCAGCGCCTCCGATCCGGTAGATCTGGGGCTCAGGCCCGTGCTTCCCGTAGTCAGGTGACTCCAAAGTGAGCCCCTGAGAACGTGCTGCAGCATCTGGGCAGCCCTGGGCAGGGACCGCACTGCAGGGCCCGTGCCTGAGGCCACCCTGCAAGTCTCTCCACGGGCAGCGTCCTCTCCAGGGGACTGGCTGTTCCAAGCCGTGTTCTCGCGCGGGGCCCAGATGGTACCTCCCGCGACCTGACACTTCATCCGTGGAGGTGCCGCACGGGAGGCCACAAGCGCCAGGAAGAGCTCACAGCCTCCCACAGACCAGCAGCCACCCGCCCATCGCCCGGCTTTAACGAGGAGGAAGTGCAAATGCACGTGCAAACACCCCCTGCGGGCCAGACCCCATCCACAGCCCACACTGCCGAGGGGAGGCTTGTTACCTCTGCCCCAGAGACTGTAGCCCTTGGCCGCATTTCTCAGCCTCACCTGGAGCCTCCCGAGATCAGTGACATGTTTCTGGGAGGTTTCCTGACCCCAGACAAAGCCCGAGACACCACGGGAGACCCTGGCGACCCCCGCCCCACTCCCACTCTGCGTGGTGCAGACGCCGGGCCCAGCTCCCGCTCGGTCGCAAGGTGTCTTTCCGTGCGCGCACAACAACATCCTGTCCTTCAAGGACGAGGGCCGCCTGCCCCCGGGACGCCTGGGGTCCGCAGGGCCCACAGTGCGGTCCGGGGGGTCCCTCGGGCCGCCTGCCCCCGGGACGCCTGGGGTCCGCAGGGCCCACAGTGCGGTCCGGGGGGTCCCTCGGGCCGCCTGCCCCCGGGACGCCTGGGGTCCGCAGGGCCCACAGTGCGGTCCGGGGGGTCCCTCGGGCCGCCTGCCCCCGGGACGCCTGGGGTCCGCAGGGCCCACAGTGCGGTCCGGGGGGTCCCTCGGGCCGCCTGCCCCCGGGACGCCTGGGGTCCGCAGGGCCCACAGTGCGGTCCGGGGGGTCCCTCGGGCCGCCTGCCCCCGGGACGCCTGGGGTCCGCAGGGCCCACAGTGCGGTCCGGGGGGTCCCTCGGGCCGCCTGCCCCCGGGACGCCTGGGGTCCGCAGGGCCCACAGTGCGGTCCGGGGGGTCCCTCGGGCCGCCTGCCCCCGGCACGCCTGGGGTCCGCAGGGCCCACAGCGTGGTCCGGGGGGTCCCTCGGGCCGCCTGCCCCCGGCACGCCTGGGGTCCGCAGGGCCCACAGTGCGGTCCGGGGGGTCCCTCGGGACGCCTGCCCCCGGGACGCCCGGGGTCTGCAGGGCCCACAGTGCGGTCTGGGGGTCCCTCGGTGGGGCTTTTCCTGCTGTGGCCAGGTCGGAGTTTTCTCTCTCCGCAGATCCGCAAGGAGAGCGAGGTTAGACTCGATGGCTACACAGAGTGTCTTGCTCGGGTCCTGCCCCTGGGAGCCCGGGTGGAGGCTGCTGGCTGTCCCCAGGGATGGCCGTCAGCCCGGTGGCTTTTCCAGAAGAGGGCCCTGTGCTCATGAGTTTATAACAAAACTGCTGGAGCTTCTCTCGGGAACGTAGCAACGCCCCAGAAAGGCCGCTTGTCACGCGGGACACAGTTACGTGTCAGCCCCGCTCTGGACAGTTTCCTCTCTCACACCCAGAGCTCAGGGGTGTTGTAAGAAGCAAGCAAGGTGATTCCTTAAAATTTTACACCTGCGAGTAGATGCTCTCGAAAGTTAATGGATCTTATGATTTCAGAATTATCTTAAGGAGCGAAGACACGTCACGAGCCACCCGAAGCTCTGGGCGCTCAGGGCTCCGTCCTGCAGGGTGTGGGTGGGCGGGCGGGCAGAGCGTGGACTCTCGGGTCTGCAGAGGGTCTCCCGAGGTGGGGTTGCCCCGGCAACGTGGCCACGCTTACAGCCCAGCCTGGCTGAGGAAGGGTCTGCGCTGGCCTCAGGTATGAGAGCTGCAGGTGGACAGTCCTCCTGGCCCAGCTGGGGTCTCCTTGCCGTCATGGGAGGCTCGGAGGTGAGAGGGTGCACGAGGGGTCAGGGCAAGACCAGGCAGTGCAGGCGCCTAGCGTCCCCCGCAGAGTGGCTGTAGTTCCCAGAGTGAGGCTGCCTCTGGGAGACCCCTACACCTCCACCCCATCCTCCCCAGGCCCCGAAATGCTGAGCCAGCCAGGCAGCTCCTCTCCAGCCCATGACGCCCTCTGGACCCTCGACCACGACCCTCACCAGCCCCCTCGGCCTGGATCCCTTAGCCAGGCCTCAGGCCCGAAACGCTCTCCGCAGCCCCAGGGCCCAGCTCTGGTGGTACCGGGCCACGTCGGGGCGCACAGAGTCGGCCCTCAGCTATGCTTGCTCGTGAATAAGTCATCAAGGCATCGAGGTGGCTGCGCTTGGGCCCCGTCCTGAGTTTTCCGTCCTCTCTCCCTGCTTTCAAGCTGCCTGTTCACTCCTCGGAGTTTAACTGACTCGCCGCGCAGACCAGAGCTCCTGGTAGGAGCGGACGGAGCACTGAGCCTGCGGCATGAAGGAAGCGCGACGGGCCTCCTCCTTCCTGGGCTGCCTGTGTCCCGAGGGCAGGGGCGGCGAGGCAGCTCTGGGGGGCTCTCTGCCCCCCCCTCCTCAGGACCCTGCTCTGGCACCTCCAGGGCTTCTGATGAGTTTTCAGATGCTCTGTCTGTGCTGCTGCCCGTGCTGTCGCAGCCCCTCCCGGCTCTGCAGGGCCTGCCCCGTGGGTGTCAGGCGGGATCCAGGTTCTGGGCTCTTAGGGAAGGTTGCACCTCTGGTCTGGGAACCCCCGAGCCCCCCATCGGGAGCGGCTGGCCTGCCTCTGGAGAGGGGTACGTCCTACGGCCCGTCCTCTCTGGGGGCGGGTGAGAGGTCAAGAATCAGGGCCCACGTTCTGTTTTCCTTTGGGGAATCAGAGCCTCCCGTGAGCTAAGGAAGCCGGAGTTGGAGGAGTTTGGGAAGCTCTGGTCTTGGCTGTGCTGCTCCAGAAATCCCTGCGGCCAGAGCCCTACCCCTGCCTGTGCCACCCAGAGCCCTACCCCTGCCTGTGCCACCCAGAGCCCTACCCCGGCCTGTGCCACCCAGAGCCCTACCCCGGCCTGTGCCACCCAGAGCCCCTGTGGGGAGAGGGCCCTGCTGACTAGAGCCGGGGGCAGCTTTGGAATCAGCGCCCCTCGGGGATGCCCGTGACACACGCTCCTGGAGCAGACAGGTGGGGTTTCCTCACTTTTCCAAAAAAAACCCAAGAGAGCCTGGGCCTAGCTGGGCCTCTCGGCGGATCCCGGGACAAACAGGAAAAGGAAAAGCAAGAAGAGGCCCAGCTTTTGGGTTTTAGTTCTGGTCGGAGAGAGGCTGGCGAGAGGACTCAGAAACTCTCCCTTGGGGACTCCGCCTTCCTGAGCGGCTGCCAGACGGGGCTCCCCAGAGCAGGGCTCGGCTGACACGTCTCCATCCTTTGCGGCAGGTCCCGCTGTCCCAGCTGGCCTACGGCCCATCCACAGCGCCTCAGGCCCTCTACAACCCCGCCCAGCAGATCCTGGCCTCCACGGGCTTCGGCCCGGTGCCCCCGGCTGTCCCCACCTGCTCGTCGTACCCGCTGCCCCTCCAGGTAGGCCGAGCGTCCCCGGGCCGGACGGTGCTCACGTCCCAGGCAGCTGTCATCCAGGGAGTGCGGCTCGGGTGGGACAGGGGGGTGGGGGGCTTGGGTTGAAGGAAAAGGGGGGGGTCTGTGGCTCCCCCTCCCGACTTAGACAATGGGGTGATGCAGCTGGTGTGGACCAGCAAAGGGGGTGGGATGACCAAGGGATGTGGCGGGTGACCCCAGGCCCCGCGCAGGACGTGCGGCATCCCCGGGGGCATCTGGGGCATCCTTGCTCCGTGTGGCCCTGGTGACCCAGCCCGCCACGTCTTCCGGGGCCTTGAGGTTTTCTGGCCCCTGACCAGGTCCCACACGAGTTGCCTGCAGTCTCCTGGCCCTGTGCCAGCTGCCGGGCCCCTGCGACAGGGCAGCGTCGCTGAGTAGAGCCGAGGGCTTGCCGGCGCTCACGAAAGCGGCAGGTGCACAGGCCTCACCCTAGTACCACTCTGGTGGCCTTGGGGCTGCTGTGGAAGGGGGCACGTGGGGGTGAAACCTGTTCATAGAGCAGTGTCCCGCCCGACCAGCTGCCACTGTGGTGACCAGGACGTCCCCAGATGTTGCCCTGTGTCCTCGGGGGGCAGAGGTGAGCACCTCTGGCCCAGAGAGCCAGTCGGCCTCTGTTTTGGCGGGGGCGGGGCGGTGGCCTTGGCACGTTCTCTGGTCTGTGTCAATGACGGCAGCCCCTGAGCGGTTCTGGGAAGTTCGCGGGGTCAAGGTACCGGAGGGGCTGCGTCTGTGTGCGTGGGCAGGTGGGGTGCTGAGACCCCGGCCGTTTGCTGTGAGGTCACACATCTTCATCTGCTGCTTGGGGTCCCAGCGCTCGAGGGGTGATGTTGACGGGGCATGAGAACTTTCCAGGGCCAGTGGCTGCTTAGGACAGGTGTATGTATCCACCAGCTCAGTGACAGAGGCGGCGGCCAGACTTGAGGAGGGGCTGAGGGGAGCGTGCTGCCCGTCTCCGCAGCCCCTTATGACTCAGAGGAACCCGCAGACTCGGCCCGGCTGGCCGCCCGGGGCTGTGGCACAAGCCCGGCCAGCGAGGTCCACGGTGGCCTCCCGAGGCCCGACAGCTCGTGGGGCTGGAAGCGGGTGTGGGGTCTCTGGGCCCCGGGGCGCAGCAGGTGTGGCGAGCTGAGAAAGCCTGCAGCCTCGTCCTGCCCGGAGCAGGCCCGCTGGGCGGGGAATCAGGGGCCGCTCTACCTCCCCGTGGAGGTGCAAGTCCGTCCTCTCCGCGCCTGGCTCCTTCCGCTCGCCGTGAATGTGAAGCTGGCGGCTGTGCGCCCAGGGCTCCGGGGGCCTTGGAATTCCCAGAGGAGGCAGCGCCACGTCTGTCTCCGAGGAGTGGTGGCCCACGGGCTGTGTCATGGGAGGCCTCCTCCTGCCAATGAGGGGCAACGCCTTAGCTACCCCACCAGTCCTGAGCAGGCGCCCTGGCTGCACGGGGACCCGCAGGCTGAGTCCTGAGTCAGGGAGGGGCCTGGCTCGAGAGTCCTCCCATTTCTAAGACACCGAAAGGAATTACCCAAGTGTCAGGAGGTGAGCTGGCTGCCAGTAACCCCCCGTGGCATCACTTCTCACGGCGGGTACGTCAGCTTCCCCGACACCCAGGTGGCCGTCCTTGGCGGCCCTCGTCTTCCCTGGGAGCGTCACCTGCATCCCACCTCCGGGCCATCCTCCCTGGTCCCCATCACGGGAAGGACCACGTCATCTGGGCGTGGCCTGTGTCCTGGGCTGTGCTCTGCCTCTCATCTGCTTAGTTTGCTGAACCCAGAACGTGAGACCACAGCTGGAGGGAGGGCCGGACCCATGGCTGGTTGGCCACCTGTGGTCTCAAGCACCAGCTTGGAAATGCACGGAGGCTGAGGAATGGGCGTGCTCCCTGGGCCGCTGTCTCCCGTCCTCCCAGCGTCCACCGCGAGGCCCCACAGCCACGCCCGCACACGGGGACTCCAGGCAGCTCGGGGGCGTGGCTAGGGGGCAGAGGCGATGCCTGCAGGGCCCCTCCTCCTGGCGGAGCCCCGGCGTTTGGCTGGTTTAGCACCAGCGTCCCGCAAGCTTGGCCGCAGGGAGGACCCGGGGAGGACAGCACCTCATCCGGGGCCTGCTGCTCTGGGTCCTGACCTGAGGCACCCGCAGGCGTCCTGCTTCTGTTCCCCCAGGAGACAGGGCTGCAGGGTGCGGGCACGGTCTCCCCTCCTTACCGCTGGTGCTGGAGAACACATGGCTCTCTTCCGGTGTCGTACTCCAGCCTCATCCGCCTTCGGGCCTCTGGCTCGTCACAAACAGCAGATGCTCCCAATTCTCCCTCCCAGGGAGGCCTGGGCTCCCTCTACAAGGGCCTAATCAGCTGTTATCACCGGCACATGCAGGAGCGTAATTACACACGCGGCAATAATCAGATCTCGAGGAGATGGCAAATCAATGATGCTATGTGTCTCGTCAGGAGGGAAACGACAGATTGATGTTTCTGACTCTGTTCCCATCGGAGGAGGAAAGGGATATTGCAAGCGTCCTGTCCAGTCATTAGCAGCGGAAAACACTCCCGCATAATAGAGGGAGTGAGCAGCTCTTGGGGCTGTTTGGAGCAGCTGGTCAAACGAACAATCGCCTTTGGGCTTCCCTGGTGGTGCAGTGGTTGAGAGTCCGCCTGCCGATGCCGGGGACACGGGTTCATGCCCCGGTCCGGGAAGATCCCACATGACGTGGAGCGGCTGGGCCCGTGAGCCATGGCCGCTGAGCCTGCGCGTCCGGAGCCTGTGCTCCGCAACGGGAGAGGCTACGACAGTGAGAGGCCCGCCTACCGCCAAAAAAAAAAAAGAACAATCGCCTTCGAAGAAAACCCACCTTCCTTATTCCCAGGGCCACCTGGTCAGGAAGTGCAGGAACAAGGACACGCCAAGGATTAACTCACATCCTGTAACTAAGGACCTCGCACCCTGTAACTAAGAGGCTTTTTGTCTGCTCCCCGATGGGATTGCCTGTGTGGACAGAGGCTAGTTTCCTCCGTGGTTCCTGGTGGTTTGCTCTGTGGTTCCTGGTGGTTTACTCCGTGGTTCCTGGTGGTTTGCTCTGTGGTTCCTGGTGGTTTTCTCTGTGGTTCCTTGTGGTTTTCTCTGTGGTCTGTGATGGTTTGCTCTATGATCTGTGGTGGTTTACTCCGTGGTTCCTGGTGGTTTACTCCGTGGTTCCTGGTGGTTTTCTCCGTGGTTCCTGGTGGTTTACTCCGTGGTTCCTGGTGGTTTTCTCTGTGGTCTGTGGTGGTTTGCTCTGTGGTTCCTGGTGGTTTACTCCATGGTTCCTGGTGGTTTTCTCTGTGGTCTGTGGTGGTTTTCTCTGTGGTTCCTGGTGGTTTATTCCGTGGTTCCTGGTGGTTTTCTTTGTGGTCTCTGGTGGTTTGCTTCGTGGTTCCTGGTGGTTTTCTCTGTGGTCTCTGGTGGTTTACTCCGTGGTTCCCGGTAGTTTTCTTTGTGGTCTCTGGTGGTTTGCTCCGTGGTTCCTGGTGGTTTTCTCTGTGGTCTCTGGTGGTTTGCTCTGTGGTTCCTGGTGGTTTACTCCGTGGTTCCTGGTGGTTTTCTCTGTGGTCTCTGGTGGTTTGCTCTGTGGTTCCTGGTGGTTTACTCCGTGATTCCTGGTGGTTTGCTCCGTGGTTCCTGGTGGTTTGCTCTGTGGTTCCTGGTGGTTTACTCCGTGATTCCTGGTGGTTTGCTCCGTGGTTCCTGGTGGTTTGCTCTGTGGTTCCTGGTGGTTTTCTCTGTGGTTCCTGGTGGTTTGCCACGTATTTCCAGATGGCTCCTCTGTGGTTCCCACTGGTTTATTCCATGGTCAGTGTGGTTTACTCCCTGGTTCTCTCAGCTGCTCATTTCTGGTAAAGAACTGACCACACACATGCCTGGTGGGAGCTGGGGACCCGCAGATCTGAGGGATGTTCTCTAGAGGTTTCATTTCTCCCCTGAGGTCAGAAAGAAGTGTGAGTTTGAGAGAAAGAAAGCAATGGAGGTGGGCAGGGGCCCAGGGCCCTTGGATCCCTAGAGCCCTGGCTTGTGAGGAAATTCTCTCTCAAAGCCCGAGGTCTGGGGTTCCTCCAGGGGGAGGGGCAGGCAGGCCAGCATCCCTGGGCCCTGGACACCTGCTGAGCAGAGAGCAAGGAACCACCTGCCCCCCCCCCCCGAAGACGAGAGCCTGCACACACGCACCTGTGTCCCATCACAGAAGGGGTCGCTTGCTTTATTTAATGTTGATTTTAAGCAGGCGTTTTTAACCTCTAGAAGTTAAAAAAAAAAAAAAAAAGAAATTTAAGAGGTTGTTGGCGGGTGGAGGAAAACTGGCAATTTTATTAGTTTAAAGCCTGTGGCCCCAACATTCTCCTTGCAGAATCACCTTTTGCATCTATAGTGTGGGTTCTCCAGAGAAACAGAACCAATAGCCTGTGTGCATGTAGTAGACACAGGTAGAGATCTATTTATAGGAAGAGATGATACAGATATAGATATATAGAGGGAGAGAGCCCAGAATCTGCAGTGCGGTCCACAGGCTAGAGGTCCCAGGAAGACAGATTTTGCAGTTTGAGTCTGGTCAGTCTGGAGGCAGAATTCCCTCTCCCTCGGGAACCTCCGTCTTTCCCTCTTCAACTGATTGGACGAGGCCCACCCACACCAGAGAGGGTGATCTGCTGGTCTACATGTTCATCACGGCTACCAAACACCCTCAAAATGACATCCAGACAGTTTGAGCAAACATCTGGGCACCGTAGTCTAGCCAAGTTGATGCATAAAATTCACCATCACACTATGTGGAAAATGTTGATGTTCTTGTCTTTTTCTGTAAAATATGAAGTGTTGAGTAAACCCAGGGCCCCAGATGAGCTGGGCAGCCTCTTCCTTAGACAGCGTTTGCACGTCCGTGCATCCCAGTGTCAGGTGGTCACCAGCCACCCTCCTGAATGTCACCAGCCACCCTCCTGAATGTCAAGACCTGAATGTCAATGTGCCCACAGGCGAGAAGGGGGCCCAGTGGGGCTGAATCGGGGCCTCCCTGCGGCCCCCTGGGAATGCACGCTGTTCAGGGAGCGGTTCCCACCAGGAGGGCCTGGGTCTGGGGGTTCGGGCCAGGGTGGGCTCTGAGGGGCGCCAGTGGTGCTGGGCATGTCCCCGGGCTCCCGTCAGCTGAGGAGGCTTTTTCTGTTTGGTTGCAGCCCCCTGGTGGCTTCCCGGCCTCACCTGGCTCCGACCTCTCTCTGTCCGAGGATGTGCAGCCTCCGTCCCAGCCCGGCTCCAGCTGCCGGCCCCCCCCGAATGCCCCCCCCATCTTCGCCCTCACCCACTTCCTCCCCGGGGAGAAACCTCCCCCCTACGCACCGTGATGCAGAGGGTGGAGACTGAAAACTAGTTTTTGGCTTGTTAGAAAACAGAGCAGCTTCTACGAACCCTGCTTCTGTGGCCAACCTCCTGGAGATGCCCGAGCCCCCCTCCCCTCCCTGGGCACATCCGGGCAAGGAGAGGCTGGACCTGCCCTGGCGGGCGGGGAGCCCTGGTGGCTGACGCCGCCTCACCCTGTGTGAAGCCACACACGAAGCCGTGCTAAAATGCCCGCTGGAGCCGCCTTGCTCTGGTGGCGTCACTTACAAAACAGTTTCATTTTCCTCCTAATTCGTTAGCACTATTGTGATCAAGGGGACTGCGGCAGGTGCCCCCGTGTGAGGACCACTTTCGAGGAGACGCGCTGTGTTTGTGTTTATATGTGTGTCCCCGGCGAGGGCAGGGTCACCACCCTCAGCGCTGCACTCCTGGTCCCCACGCACTCGAGTGAAAACTTGTCCCAGCTCAAATATAAGTGCTGTTTCCAAGGCCTGCGAGTGGTCTGAGGTCTGCGTGTGCTCTGTTCCAATCGCGTCCCGCAGCTGCGTGTGTCCTGTGTACGGTGTCCAGGCCCCCGACTGTCAGCCTTCGTGGAGAATCCAGGGAGCCTGGTCTGTTCTGTGGGACACCCTGTGTGGGCCCCCGCCCGCAGAGCAGGTGCCCCTAAGATGCAGCCTCTCTGCTGAGAGACCCCTGTGGGGGGGGGGCCTCTGGCCCAGCAGCCACGGCCTGGGTGAAGCCGTGCCCAGAACAGACCAATGGCTACCGACCAGGGCCCCACATGCACCTGCCCACTGCCAGACACACCTGAGGAAGCAGGCGAGCGTGGCCTTGGAGCCAATCAAATCCTGGTCGAGAGACAGACCAGAGTCTGTCTCAGAGTTACAGAGTTACAGTCGTGGATGTTTGGGGAAAAGAGATGGCGGAGGAGGGACAGGAGGGAGGAGAGGTGAGGGGAAGGGAGAAGGGAGGGAGGAGAGAGGGAGGGAGGCAAGTGGTTGAGTCTAAGCAAGGCGTGGCCCCCTCTGCCGCCCGGCGGGGAACGCGATTCTGTCCGACAGACAGAACACTCCCAGCCCTCACATCCAGAAACGCTTCTCACTACATGTTCTGAGCATGTGCACCGTCTCCTTAGAGAGGAGGACACGCGTGGGTGCGTCTGGCCCCTTGGCCTAGGGAAGGCTACTTGTCACAGACGAGGCAGGAAGGACCTGGTCACTGGTCAGAGCATGCAGATTGTTCCGGTCCCTGCAGCGCCCCCCGCCCCCGCCAGTACCGCAACGAGGGGAGTCACAGAATTCTTGGCTTCCCGGCACATGAAAGCGATGTTTACACCATCCTGCAGTCTGTTGCCAGTAGCATATGGCTAAAGAAACAACCCACGACCTTAAGTAAAAACACTTCATTCCTAAAAAATACCAAAACAGTAGGGGCTTCCCTGGGGGCACAGTGGTTGAGAGTCCGCCTGCCGATGCGGGGGACACGGGTTCGTGCCCCGGTCCGGGAAGATCCCACGTGCCGCGGACCGGCTGGGCCCGTGAGCCATGGCCGCTGAGCCTGCGGGTCCAGAGCCTGTGCTCTGCAACGGGAGAGGCCACAGCAGTGAGAGGCCCGCGTACCGCAAAAAAAAACACAAAAAAACCCAAAACGGTGACAAGAGTAACATCAAAGACCACTGGTCACGAGTCACCATGCAAATATAATAATAATGAAAGAGTCTGAAATATCATGAGAATTATGAAGAGGTGACACAGAGACACGCAGTGAGCATACACTCCTGGGAGAATGTGCTAACAGACTTGCTTCGCACAGGGCTGCCCCAGACCTTAATTTGTAAAAAAAAAGCAGTATTTGTAAAGCGAGATGTGACTGTGTTTTGTTAAACGTGGGCTCGCAAGCCCAGTGTTTCCAGGCTGGCCTGATCCGATGGGCCCAGCGCAGCCCTGGCCTCTGTGGCCTCCGTGGCCAGGACGTGGCCCCACCTCCTGTTGTCCCGGAACTTCAGCTCCAAAAGCCACGAGCACAGCGAGGTCACTCCTCATCGATTTGGAATTTTAGGTCAAACTCTTAAGTGGCCAATCCTCCCTAATTGTTTGACGTGCTTTGGGCATATCGTAAAAAATAACAAAACTAGCAGAATTTAGGAGGAGTAATTCCTTTGGCTGAGATGCAGCCCGTGGCCACACCGAGAAGCAGCGTGAAGTTAGTTTTTGAAGCATCCTTTGTCTCCCTTTTAGCTCGATTTTGACCCAACGGGCTTGCTGTCCCTCCACCTGTCTGCCCCGTCACCAGACTCACTAGTCTGGGTCCCAGTTCCTCACGGCTTTGCTTGGTAGCCTCTGCGGCTAAGCTCTCCCTTTCGGGGCTTCGCCGTCACAGTGGCAGGCATTTGGGGCCTGGGGGGGTGCCTAGTGTGACCACAGGACCAGTGTCCCTGTGCCCAAAGCCAGCTCTTGCAGGACGAGTCCCACTCAGCTGTGCGACTCGGGGAGACCATCTTTCACCAAAGAAACCTAGTTTGAATGTCACGTAAAACAATGGTGTATGAAAGGAGAATTCACGCGACTGACTGTGCTCCCTGCCGGGATCGTGCGGAGAACAGGGAAGACAGTTCTTACTTCTGAGGCTCGTTAGACCCAGACGGGTCTTGTTTTGCATAAGGAGGATGATCTCTTTCCTCCGGAGGCCCCTCTACAGCCCACTCGAGACCTCAGCTCTGCTAGAGGCCCAGCAGGCATCCCTGCGGCCTGGGTGTCAGGCAGGGGCAGGAAGGGGCCCCCCGGGCGGCAGCTGGAGCCGGGTAACGGGACGAGCTCCTGCACACTCCGCCTCAACACAGGCGGTCCTCCTCACAAAGGCAAAGAGGCAAACTCGTTACTTTACAGAAGTTATGTGTATCAATGTAGGGACTTTCCATAAAATCTAAGAACTTACGAGTCACTGAGACGTTTACTTATGCTGAGAATCATGTTAGGATATTAGCGCACAGATCACAAGCCATCAGGGACCAGAGTGGGGGGAGACCAGATCCCGGCTCCCCGCTTCCAGCCTGCCTGCCGGTGCGGCAAAGCCTGGGCCTGGCTTCAGGCCCATCCGGGTGAACTCCACCAAGAGCTCCCTGTGTGGGCGCTCGACGCCACACCTGCCTCTTCCCAGCCTCATCACATCATCATCTGTTCATTTTGCTGCATCCGATAAGGTCCTGCCAGTCCCGTTTCTCCCTCGCGGCGTCTGTTGGGAGATGCGAGCTCACTGGCACAGATGTTGTCAACATTTATTGGGGACACCTGCGTGGACCCTACAGGCACTTAGGGTTCCGCGTGTGAGGCACCCAGCCCGGCCTGGTCGGGGCCAGCGCCTGCCCATCTGGCCGCCCTTCCCTGCATGCCCACCCCGAATGCGTCAAAAGATGACACGAGCCAAGCCGCACAGTATTGGATGGACAAGCGTCCCTTCCAGCCAGGGAAACCTCAGCCTAGTCTGATGGGCTCTAGGAGGGATTTTTCCTTCTCCGGGTGACTTTCCAGTGGATCCTTGGTTTTATGTTCTTGGTGTTTTCGGTTCAGTGGGCAAAGACACGTGACATTGAAATGCCCGCAGCTGCGTTGCTTGGGAACGACCTCTGGCAGCAGGGCCGTGGTTCTGACCGTGGGCTTTGCCCTCTGCCCGCAGCCAGGTCAGCCCCCCTATCGCAGCATGGAAACACCTTCACTTGTTTTATTCTTTCCACCTTTGTTGCTCCTGGAAATGTCGGTCAAGGTGGAGATGCTGTCTGATCACAGGAGCCTCTGCGGCCCCTGGGCTGGAGCCTCGGGGGAAGGACGTGCCCTCCCCGTGTCCGTGCCGGCTCTGCTGCTGCTCCGTGGGCCTTCGGCGTCCTGCCCTGTAGGGGGCGTTTAACCCAGTGCAAACCGTACCAGGCAAAAGCAGGAGAGGAGAAAGGAACTGGGGCTGGGACTTGACCGGGGCGTAGGGGCTGAGCCCCAGAGCTGCTCGTGTGGGCACGCGGCTCGGAGCTACCAGCGGGAGGGGCTCCACGCTTGCCCAGAACCCCTGCCTCCACAAGGCTGGACCGTGCTCGGGAACAAGGAGGAAATCCTCTTTCCTCCACGTCTCTGGCGCCCCCTACGGTTTCTGCACTCAGATGCGAGCCCCGGGACGGGGCCGTCCTGGAGACAGAAGCCCCTTGTCCAGCAAAGGCTCGAGGTGCCCGGCCTCCGCTTTCCTCACGTGACGGCAGGGCTCGAGGCTGCTGTCCGCTCGGTCCAAGGAGGGGAAACCAGACGCGGCCAGCAGGCACGAAGGGCCGACTGCACGCCCAACCCGCACCCCGGCCCACTGACCCGCCTGGGGTCCTGCAGCAAGTCCCTCTTCTGCCCAGAGTTTAAGAACCGTAGCGTCCAACCGAGCCAGGGGTCTGTGGTCCGAGACGTCGATCCCCTCGGTGGCTCCGGACCCACGAGCGCCCGGGCGGGGAGGGACCTTGGCTCCGGGCTGCAGGGAGTGAAGCCGCAGCCCCCGGTCCCAGCAGGCCCGTGGCTGCCTTTGGAGCAAGTGGCAGGGAAGCCGGTCGCGGGCCTGGACGCGGGATGACCTTCGACCTCCGAGCACAACCCAGGGTGGGGTCTGCAGGGCCTCAGGGTTTCCCCGGACCGTCCACACCCGCGTGGCCCAACCCAGACTGTCTGCCCTGCCAGGTCGTTTCATCTCGCTGAGTGCCGGGAGTTGATAAAAAATGTTAGACTCCAAGGCCAACAATTTTGCTCTTGCGCACAAAAATGTCTTTATCCCTCAGCCCAGCCACAAAGAATGTGAACGATTCAATTCCCAGACTGGTGGTGGCTTCCAGGCACCCCCATCCCCAGGACCCCCCAAGTCCGCTGGCCTCAGTGTGCTCTGGGCGCCGTTCCCTGGGGACCCCTCTCTGTCATGCCCTCCCCACGGCAGAACCCGGCCAGGCTCCGCCTGCGTCCTGACGTGTGTGAGACCCCGCCCTGCAGCTCTGACGGGCACCACCAAGGGGTGGGGCTTGGTGGGGCCTCTCCCCTGGCCCCTCCCTCTGCTGAGCGGCCCCGCCTCTTCCTCAATCGCAGACTGAGGCTGGTTGGGCGGAGGGGGTCAGGGAGGCTGCTGATGGGAACAGGGCTCCCTGCTGCCGTGGTGGAATGTTCTGGAACTGACAGTGGTGATGTTGCACAGCGCTGTGAAGGTGCTGAAACCCGCTGAGCTGCACACTGTTAGGGGGTGAACGTTATGGTATGTTACTGGATCTCGTTGGAAAAGCACTCGGGGCAGGGCCGGGCGATAGTACGCGCTTGGTTAACAAGCACGACCTTCAGCAGCAGTCTGGTCCGGTCCGAGCAGCCTGCGGCCAGCCGCACTGCCCCCCCCCCCCCCCCCCCACTCCTGGCTTCTCAATCCTTCTGCATCCAATTCCGCCACCTCTGGGTGTAGGGAGAGAACACAAAGCCGGTGGGAGCACAGGCGCCCCCGGGATGAAGGGGACGTGCCCAGCCGAGCGTCGTCCAGCCCAGACGACAGGAGCAGGGCCAGGCCTCGCGCTGCCAGCGGCTCGTGGGTGGCACCATTACATGCCTACTTCCGTTTCCCATTTGCTAAAACTTTTTAGTTATGAAATTTAATACACCTGCAGAAAGCCTGCTGGAGACCGAGGTGTAACGTGGTGACTCTTTGCAAAGCGAGGCAGTCACCTGGCCCCGGGGCTGGCCTTCCCTCCGCCCGGGGCCCACTCCCCCGCTGTTCTGTCCTCTGCAGGGACAGGTGCCCAGCCTCCGCTGAGCTTCCTGCCTGTGAGATGCACGTGTGGGGTTCTGCCGCCGAGCCCAGGACCCGTGACTGCCCCTTTGGCTGTGGGCAGGCCTCGGCTGACCTCGGGGTCCCTGTGTGTATGCGGGGCCCCTGGCTTGGATTTGGGGCACATGGCAGACCTTGACTTTGGAGGACGACGCCCGGCCAGCGTCCGTGGGGTTGGCCCAGCGCAGTCTCAGCTGCGGACCTGGCGTCCTGACCCACCGAGATCTGGTCCTGCGCCATCCTGCGCGATCTGGTCCTGCGCAATCTGGGAACCTTCCACAGCTGTGGGTGCGGGGGACACTCCTTGTAAGTTTCTTCTCGTGGTGTCTGTGACCCCATTTCCTCCTTGTTAATGAAGCAGGGCCCTTTGGACGGACAAACTGACCGCTGCTGTTTCCTGTTCTGTGCAGCACCCGCCTGGTCTTCTGCCCGTTCTTCTGTTGGGTCGTTACTTTCTCTCACTGATTTGCAGGAAGAACTCATTCTCCCTTCTGGGCTAGCCCACGTTAGCGGGTTCACGTGGTTCCCAGTATCTTCTGTTCGGAGCTGGTCTCGTCACCCTCTTTATGGTACCTCGGTGAACAGATGTTCTTGATGTATCTACTGACGGATATGCTTGTTTATTTTTAATAGACTTTATTTTTTATAGCAGGTTTAGATTCACAGCAAAATGGAGAGGAAGGGCCACAGAGTTCCCACAGGCCCCTGCCCCACGCAGGCGCAGCCTCCCCCACCATCACCATCCCCCACCCGAGGGGCCGGCCGTTACCATCCGTCCCCGTCACCCAGAGTCCGTCGGCTCTATTCGGGGTCACTCAGTGTTGTACATTGTGTGGATCTGGACAAATGTTTACCGTCCCGTGTCCTCCATTACCGTCTCACGTGGAGCACCTTCACTGCCCTAAAAACCCCCCATGCTCCGCACTCTCATGCCTCCTCCCCTAACCCTCGTTAACCGCTGGTCTTTCTATCGTACTAGCTCCATAGTTTTGTCTTTGCCAGAGTGTCACATAGCTGGAATCACACACTACGTAGCCTTTCCAGATTGGCTTCTTTCACTGAGCAAATGTGCATTTAAGTTTCTTCTACGTCTTTCCATGACGGGATAGCTCATTCTTTTTATCACTGACGAATGGTCCGTCGTCTGAGTGTAACACAGTTTGTTTATCCATTCACCTACTGAAGGGCATCTTAGTTGCTTCCAAGCTTTGGTAATTATGAATAAAGTTGCTATAAACACTTGTGTGTACATTTTTATGTGGACATTAGTTTTCAGTGCCTTTGGGGAAGTACCCTGGAGCACGATTGCTGGATCACGTGGCGAGAGTATGTTTAGTTTTGTAAGAAACTGTCTCCCATGGTGGCTACACCATCCTGCGTTCCCACCAGCAGTGCTGAGAGTTCCTGCCGTCCCACGTCCTCACCAGCACTTGGTGTTGTCTGTGTTCAGGATTCTGGCTGTTCTAATAGGTGTGCCGTGGCATCTTACTATTGTTTTAATTTGCGTTCGCCCTGATGACATATGACATATGAGCCCGTTTTCATGTGCTTATTTGCTATCTGTGTATCTTTGGCAAGGTGTCTGTTAAGGTCTTTGATCCATTTTTTAATTAGGTTGTTTATTTTCTTATAGTTGAGTTTTAAGAGTTCTTTGTATATTTGGGGTAACAGTGCTTCATCAGATATGTCTTCTGCAAATTTCTTCTTCATCTGTGGCTTGTTTTTTCATCCCCTTGATGGTGTCTTTGCGGAGCAGAAAGTTTTCATTTTAATGAAGCCCAACTTATCCATTATTTCTTTCATGGATTTTGCCTTTGGTGTTGTATCTAAAAGGTTATCCCAAAGCCAAGGCCATTTAGATTTTCTCCTGTGCCGTCTTCTAGTTTTATAGTTTTGTGTCTTACTTTAGATCTGTGATCCATTTTGAGTTGACTTTGTGAAGGGTGTGAGGTCTGTGTCTAGACTCGTTTATTTGCACGTGGAGTCCAGGTGTTCCAGCCTTCTTTGTGAGGAGACTGTCTTTGCTCCATTGTGTTACCTTTGATCCTTTGTTGAAGATCAGGCGACTATTTTTGTGGGTCTGTTTCTGGGCTCTCTGTTCTGTTCATTTATCTCTTTGTTTATTTATTCTTTTGGCAACACCAGGCTGTACTGACCGCTGGAGCTTCATAGCAAGACTTGAAGTCGGGTAGCTTCCTCCAACTTTGTTTTCTTGAAGTTCTTAATTTTAATGCAGCCCAATTTTTAAATATTTTTCTTTATCATGAGAGCATTTTGTTTTATTTTCTATTTTAAAGCAATATTTCTTTACCCTAGTTCATGAAAATACTCTTCTATCACAGGGGTCAGCAAAGTTTCTCTGTGAAGGAACAGATAGTACATGGTTCGGGTTTTGAGGGTCCGTAGCTGTGAAGCTACCGCTCAGCCCTGCCATTGTAGCAGGAGAGAAGCTGTAGAGAATCATAAGTTAACGGGTGTGACCGTGTGTCAATAAAGCTTTATTAACAAGAACAGGGGTGCATCACCTTAGGCCCACAGCCTACAGTTTTACATTATCTTCTAAATGCTTTATAGATTACCTTTAGATTTAAATATATGCTCTACATAGAGTTAATTTTTTCTGTCATATGAGCTGGGGTCAAATTTCCTATTTCTTTAATGCAGAGATTTCAACAGGGATGATTTGCTCCAGGGGACGTGTGGCAGTGTCTGAAGATGTTTTGACTGTCTCAAGTGTGTGTGTCTATGTGTGTGTATTTGGGGGAGTACTGGCAGCAAGGACGGAGGTTGCAGGCATGCCGCCGAATACCCTAAGGGCACAGAACGGCCCTTCACACAAAAAGCCGTTATCAATCAATCGATAGTATCTGAAAAACAAACAAAAGAATGAAATACAAACAAATATTACAGCTCTTCTATTTAAAACAAAAAAAGCAAAACTCTGAGATCAATGCAGACCACAAGTGTCAGCAGCATAATCCACTTGAGTTCCTCCTTCCTGGCGCACAGTCAGAACCATCCCGGCTCCATCTCCATGGCGCACAGTCAGACCCATCCCGGCTCCACGTCCATGGCGCACAGTCAGATCCATCCCGGCTCCATCTCCATGGCGCACAGTCAGACCCATCCCGGCTCCACCTCCATGGCGCACAGTCAGACCCATCCCGGCTCCACGTCCATGGCGCACAGTCAGACCCATCCCGGCTCCACGTCCATGGCGCACAGTCAGACCCATCCCGGCTCCACCTCCATGGCGCACAGTCAGACCCATCCCGGCTCCACGTCCATGGCGCACAGTCAGACCCATCCCGGCTCCACCTCCATGGCGCACAGTCAGACCCATCCCGGCTCCATCTCCATGGCGCACAGTCAGACCCATCCCGGCTCCATCTCCATGGCGCACAGTCAGACCCATCCCGGCTCCATCTCCATGGCGCACAGTCAGACTCATCCCGGCTCCATCTCCATGGCGCACAGTCAGACTCATCCCGGCTCCATCTCCATGGCACATAGTCAGAAGACGTGCAACTCTCTGTCTGCCCCAGCCTCGTGTGCAGTCTGGCCCGGACTGGGTAGCAGCAAGGACGCCAATCTGGCCAGTACAGCTGGGGAATGTCTTGCAGATTTTGGCTCTCCACTGGCCATAAACTTTTTCTTGGCAGTAGTTAGAATAACCCCTGGCGCCCAGTGGAAGTCTATGGAAACCTCAGTAGGAAACAGATGTGGCCCTCGCTCTCCCCGGAGAGAAGATGAACCCAAGGTGGTCAGAAAGCCCCTGAGAGCTGGCCTTGGCTCCGTGTGTCTGTGAGGCCAGAGTTTCCAGTCCCAGAGCTCAGCATGTGTCTTGTCTGCTCTCTGGCCATCCTGGCCTTTGTGAGCGGGTGGGGGCTGGCCTGGGGAGCATTCCGTAAGAACATTCCAGAGCTGCCTCCGGAGTGGACAAAAACCAGAGAGGATGGCGGGAATGCTGTGGTGACTGGGCTGAGAGCAGGCCCCAGGGTGACTTTGGGCTCCTGAGGCCACATGGGGCCAGAGGGTGGGCAGCAGGTGGTCTCCTGGGGTCGTGGGCGGGACTGCGTGCCCCCATTTCTCAGAGTGGTGCTCAGCGGCTCTGGGAGACCACGGGCAGCAGGGGAGACCCCTGCTCCCTGAGCTGATGGCAACCGTGCCTGGCCCTCCTGGTCAACATCAGAGTCCCCAGGAACTGGGCTCTCAAGCCCCCAACGGACAGTGTGAGGCACGTCCTACAGCTCCAGGCCGCAGCCTGACCAGTTCAGCCCACCAGGCCAGCCCCCAACCCGGAGCTGGCACAGGGGCCTGGGCTGGGGTCCACTTAGGCTGTGAGCCAGACCACACGTCCACTCCGGTCACGGATGGAGGAGGGGGCTCCACGGTGCTCTGGGAAGAGGCTGGCTGGAGGCGGACTTTGCACGAGGACCAGGGCTCGCCGAGTCCCCTGACTGACCTCCCTGCCAGCCCTTCTGTGCAAATCACTTGAAGAACTCTCGGGCTAGTTTCCTGAAGTCCTGAGTCAGCAGAACTCTCACCCACAGCCCAGTGAGGTTCAGGGACGCCTGAAGGAGTGCACCGTGCCCACGGCTGGCCTGGCAGAGGAGGGGCCCAGACACATACATGCACGCTCATGCACACACACACAGACACACACACAGAGACACACACACACAGAGACACACGGTTTGAGGCAGGCCGGGGAGCAGACAAGTGGGTTCAGGCTGGCAGGAGGACATGGGTGGCCCTGGGAGGGGCTGACCCCGGCTGCACGTGCCAGCCCTGCTGGGCCCTGGGGTCCGAGCGCCTCTGCCTCTGGGTTCCTGGCCGTCACCTTGTACCTTCGGGCCTCAGTCTGGTCGTCTTAGGTGAGCTCGGCCCACGGGTCCCGCCTGATGGGCATCTGTGGTTGCCAACCCCTCCCCTGTGTCATGGAGACCCCGTCCCTTCCAGGGCACGCCAGCTGCCTCTGCCCACGGTCCCCGGGGTCACTCCACTTGCCAGTCCCGCCAGCCAGGATCGAGAGGGAGCTTCTCCTCCTGAGGTGCCGCGGCCACTCTGTGTCCCACGGGCTCCGCACGCGGCTGGGCTGGGGTCCTCGGCCCCCGCCCCTCCTTCCGCCCCTGCTTGTCTCTGGGTCAGGTTGTGACTGTAAACTCACGTTCAGCAGCGGGGTGGGGGGGAGGCGGGCAGGTGCAGAGACCCCGAAGCCGCTTTGAGGGATTAAAGCCATGAAGCTGAAATGGGGCCGTGGGACCCTGGGCTGCCTGCCTGAGAACACACTTCAGGGTTTAGTATTTAAAAAAATAGAACCTCAGTCTTGGGGTGGAGGGAAGCCCCACCGGATGCCGGAAACTCCCCTGGGACCCTCTGCTGCGACAGCGCCCACAGCCCCAGACGTGTCCGCAGCAGCTGCAAACGCCGGGCTTGCTCTCCCCCGTGACCTGGGCTGGCGTCGTGGTGTCGTTGCTGCCCCGCATGCTCCTGGAGCCAGAGCGAAACGCCCGTGCGCTCGACCCCCGGCAGACCCGGCTCGCTCTGCAACGAGCAGGTGCCTTCCGGCACCGCGCACGGCCTCCCGAAACGAGAAGGCGGGAGAACCGAGGCTGCGGGTTTGCACGGGGAGCCGGCGGCGCTGACCTGTGGCGCCTGCCCGTGGCCGCGCAGGCAGGCGACCGGCACTGCCGCCTCCCGGAAAGCGGCTCATCCCCGTCTCGGGGACGCCGGCGGCAGGCGGAAGGGATGCCGCCTGGAGTTCAAGCCGATGGGCCTGGCGGACGCTCTCGGCCTCGGACCCCACGACGGCTGCGCCGCTGAGTGCCAAGGGGCAGAAAGCGCCGACACAGAGCTCGGAAGTTTCCGTAAACGTTTTATTTTTCCATAGTTTTAGGTCAGAGAGAAGCATCTGGTAATAAAAATAACAGAATTCTCTTCCCGGGTCCGCTCGGGTGGTGCTGAGGTGAGTCCGCTATTTACACATATGTTACACACGGGCAGGGAGGCCGTGAGGGGAGCTGGCGGACGAGGGATCAGTGTCTCGGGCAGGGGTGCGGGGGCCTCCCGCTGTCCTTCCTGGTCTGGGAAGAAAGCTAAGGCGCACGTGGCTGTGCGGGCATCCGGCGGCAGCAGAAGCCTAGGCGGCCGGCTCAGCTGGGGGGCAGGAGTGGGCCGTGATGTCGCTGTGCTTGTAGATGGCCTCGTCCAGGTCCAGAACCTTCCGGTTGACCTCCAGCGTCATGCAGCCGCGGTAGAAGGCTGTGACCGGGGCCGAGGTCACTGGCACATCTGGGCCGCGGGGGAAGAACAAACACGTCTCAGGGGGCGAGATGCCCGGCGTCTGGGGCCTGGGCTCCCCGCTCTGCGTCTCCGGCCGCCTCGAGGGCACGGTTTCCCATCCCTGCGGAACCCCTCCGTCTGGCTCGGGCACACGCCCTAGGCAGGTGGTGAACCGCTGCCGCCAGGCTTGACGCCGCACCCCGGCCCCCAGGAGCGCACACAGATAGTCAGATCAATTAAATATTATCTTCTCGGCCCGAATGAGTCATGCCCAGGGCTTCCAGGCTTTCTCTCGTCCTCTTCAAAGCTCTGCTTATTAAAACCAAATGCACCCTGAGTCTGCTAGCCAAGACAGAGATGCCGCCGTCTGTGGCAAGTGGACACCCACCCTGAGGGGTGGGAGTGGACGGGGCCTTATGTGAGGCCCTGGCCTCGTCCTCCTGCCACCACTTCGCCCCGATTCCTGGCTCCACCTGACCAGACCTGAGCCCCGGACGCAGGAGGGGCCGGGGTCACTCTGCCTGCTGCCATGGCAACTGGACACCAGGCCTCAGGGGCGAGGCTGGCTGGGGCGCTGGGGCACCCAGCCCCCAGTGTGGCCCAGTGGGCTGAACCCTCCTCACTAGCCTTGGCCGGAGCCACCGTCTGATGCCCACGGTTGGGGGTGGGGCTCCTGGAGGGTGCGGGAGCCGGGGAGGGGAAGCTTCAGGCTGCCACTTGGCCCTGCAAGCGTGTTCTCAGCCTGAACGCCACACACAATGGCAGGCCGGGGCCGACACCCAGCGAGCACCCGATGCAGCCATGGGCTGGCTGCTTCCCTCCTCCTTTTAGTACAGAGCAGCCCAGTTCTGCTTGGGGCGAGCAAGTTGGGGCACCCTACCTGGCAGCCCCCCGACGAAGGTGAGCACGGAGCCCTGCAGGTGCCTCCCGAGGACGGCCAGCCTCTCCTGCAGCCCTGCTGGGCTCACTTCACTCTGGCCCTTCGTGCCGTCCACCTCCAGGGTGGCCTCGTCCTTGTTCACAGAAACGGTCACAACGTGCTCCTGGCCGTCACAGACCTTGATCTCCATCAGGACCAGGGTGACGCTCTCCACGGCCAGGACGACCAGCTGTGGGGAGAAGCACGCCTGAGCAGGGGCAGGGCAGGTGGGGTGGTGGCCAAGTGCCCGCGGGCCCTGTTGTCCTGCCCTGTCCTGCGGGCCTCCAGCGGGCAGGGTCGCCTGCGGCCGGGGTGTGACAGGGACTCAGTCTCTATTCGGGTGAAGGAGGGGGCCACCTGGACCCTGCAACGTGATGGAGGACGAACAAATAAAACCACACACCCTCGGGCGGGAGCTGGGGGGAAACACGCTCCAGAAACGGGAATGCACATGCATCGGCCTGGGCAGAGGTGACCCCAGTCACCAGCGTGTCCACAGCCGGGACACAGGCTAGGGCTGCCCCTCCATGTGGAGCTGCCACAAAGCACCACAGAGGGGCCCGGGCAGCAAATGCACACGCCAGGCAGAGCACGCCTCTGACAACACAGGGCAGAGGCGCTGTGATGACCGATGGCCCTCCCCTCCCTCCCTCTCCCCGCCCAGGGAGGTGGTCTCAGCTGGGTGGGCCTCGGGGCCGTTTGTCCCAAGTACCGGGACGGGAGAAAGCCGGCCTGGGCAGGGCGCGGATCCGCGCCCATCAGCTTGCAGACCCGCTAAGAGGGGAGCTGGGTGGCCCCCGCGGGCAGGCTGACTTGGTGAACACACCCCTCTTAGGACAGAGGTGAGAAAATAAACCTATTTCCGCCACCTCTTAGCTGTTCTCTGAGAAAACAGTGAGTCCAGTCAGCACGGTGTTGGCGTGGTGTTGGGAGAGTCGGGAGAGGGGGGCTGCGTGGAGGTGATGGACAGCGTGTCCAGGGGCATGTGCCCAGAGCTCCGCCTGCGTCCCCAGGGGGCCGCGTGACAAGGGTCTGGGGCACGTTTGCACATCTTTTTCAAAAGGAAGATCTGATCTATGAGCAAAGTCCTTTGGCTTACATACGAGCAATTAATTCAAACTGCTACACCACTGAGCGGGTGGGAAAGTCTCCCCACCGCACAACTGGCTTTCGGGAACGCAACACTGTCCCCGAGCCACGCGCGGCTGCTCTGACCCTGGAGAGAGACGGGGAGGGTGGGCTGGAACCTCGAGGGCCACGGTGCGGGCCGCAGCCTGGCTGGGCACTGGGCGCTGGGGCAGCAGTTTGTCCTCAGGGGTCGGGGGTGGGGTGGGGCAGTGAGTGGTACCTGCTTTTTGAGCTTCTTGGTGGAGTGGTAGTCGACCAGGGCCACGGAGAGGGCCACGGCCTGGTCATCGCCCACCAGCGCAAGCAGCATCCCCGTGTCGGCGGCGGGGCGGATCCGAGCCACGGCCTCTACTTCCCAGGTGGTCTCGGTCCCGACGTCCGGCGACGTCCGAGCTGCAATGAAGGCGGCACATCACAGGGCGATCCAGACCCGAGAGGCGGGGAGCGAGACGCGGCGAGCTCAGCTCCCCCGCGGCCCCGGGCAGCAGAGGACGCCGGGCGGCGGAGGAGGTGGGAAGCCGGTAACAGCCTCCCAGAACCCGCGGTTCGCACCAACAGCTGGGAAGTGACGGGGGCCGGGCTCTGGACTCAGGTCTGGGCCGCAGTCCAGAGGCCCCAGGCCGCCTGAGGATGGCCATGCCGCCCGCTCCCCCGAGCGCCCCTTCGCGTGACCACCGGGCCACCTAGTCCCGCCGGGACCTCAGACGCGCCACTTGGGCCGTGCTCAGCCCCCGGGCGCCCCCGACTCCCTCCCCGCAGGTCAGTTGAATGGGGCAGGCGTCTCAGCCTTCGACCCTCTGCACCTCAGCTGCGGCCTTGTGCAGCCCCGCAAGCTGAAGGACTTTGCAAAGTTAAAGACGCGAAGAAAATGGACGCTTCCACGAGCCCCACTCAACAGCACATACGATCTTACATCCTGAGCTGCGCTTTTCTACCGTCACAGTCGACGCATCCGCGGGTGAGGTTTTGTTCGGGCGTGTTAGACGGGCTGCAGTAGGTACTGCGTGTGGATTATAAACCATACGGTGCGTGTCACGTACACGACGCATCGGAATGAGTATACATGGTGCACGCCTCTTGCACAAACTGCTCCAAAGCACTTGTGGTAGCAGGGCTGCATTCTGGTTCTCGGAGGGCGAACGCCACCTCACGTTTCCTCCCCACGTGTGATCACCTGCTGCTGAAGAGGCCAGACAACCTCCGCCCTCTTGGTTTTTAAGTGTTTCTACCTCGTGAGGATGTCAGGCAGGGGCTGCTTCGGCAGAAGGATGCTGAGGCCACGTCTGCGAACATTTGGGCTCGGACCTTGCCGTGGGCCGGTCTCTCCCCCCAGTGGACTGTGTGCCCCTCAAGTCGTGTGTGCGTCCGCATCCCAGAGGGGCCTGTTACGGCCAGTCCCCATAATTGTTCATCGAATCGAACGCACACAGAATTGGAAAAAGGAACTGACCCAGCCTTCTCCTCTGCTGCCGAGCTCCCCCTGCACCCCTGCGGCAGGGGGAGTATGTTCCCTGCGGAGTCCCCGGACAGAGGAGGCCCGCGGCCTGGTTGCCAGCAGTGTGCTTAAGGCACCGACGCCTTGGCTCCCCTGGGGAGTTTTCTCGGGTGCACAGTGGGGTCAACCACACGCCCCTCACGGAGGGCTTCTCAGGCTTTGAGACCCAGTGAGTCCAGATCCACTGGGACCTGCTGCTGAGGACAGTATCTGTCATTTCCTAATGTGTCCTTTCTGTGTTGTAACGTGAGAACGTTGACGGTATAGTTCAAGACACATTAAAAAGCATAGAGTTCTAACTACCATTTGGCCTTTGTTGTCACAGAACTTGAAGATCAAAACCATGCAGCAAAGCGGCGAGCAGACCGCAGCAGGCACGGTGACGGGCGCAGGGACGGCACTGCAGCCAGTGGAGACCGTGCCTGCGGTGTCTGCGTTACCACAGTGTTAGTGAAAAAGGAATAAAACACTTATGCTCCATGATGTGATGTTAAACATCATAGGATGCTCTAGGTTTGCACGTACAAAAACAAAGACTGAAAGAGTGAGGTGTTTTGTGTGAGGTGGTGCGATTAGGGGTCAATCGTTCTTTTCTAAAAACCCTTCAGTGACGTGGTGATGCTTTTGACAATTAAAGACAGAAAGGGGACAGTGACACAAGGTCTTGAGAGGATGGCCCGACTTGCTAAGGAGGAGGGAGCAGGCCCCACGTCCTCCGAGCTGGACGGGCCCTCCTTGAACTTGCAGGCCACCGGGGCAGTGAGGTCTGAAGGAGGCAGCAGGCCACCTGCCCTCCTGGGCTGACAAGCAGGGCCGGGATGGGGGGGGGGGGGTCACGTGTGCGCCTTCAACCACGAAAGGCTCAGAGTCTAGGAACAGAGACGGGTGGGGGTACCCCGGGGACTCTCTCAGGGTGAGAGTGTGGAGGGGGGAGCAGAGCCGGGAGCGGGGGCCTTCGCAGCAATGCCAGGAGCCTGGCAGGAGGAGTGGGCTGCGGAGAAGGGGAGGGGGGCGACCCTGGAGCCTCCCTGGACCAGGTGTCCACCTGGGACTGCCGGGCAGCCCGGGCTCTGGATGCCTTCCCGACCCTCGGAAAGAGGCGCACGGTTCTGTGCGAGCTGTCCCTGGGCCGGGACCCAGGGCTCTCCCAACATCCTCAACCTGGAAGTCACTAAGGCCCGTGAGCCCAGGCACGGTGACACCTCGGGGCTGCAGCTGGTGCCCCCTGGGAAACAGAGGCTAACTTCAACCCTGTCAGAGGGGAAGTCGGGGAAATCCTGGGTCCAGACTCAAGTGGAACCGCCACCGTCCCCGCCCCCCGCCCCCGACGTCCGCACCGTCCGGGTTGACGTCCCCAGAGCAGAGGTGGCAACGGTACCGCCGGGATTTGGAACATTCACTCATTTCACATAAAGCTGACATCTAAGTGCTCACCTATCAGCACGGGAGGATTATTTGTCTTTACTGTAAAAGTTGTCACTGATGGATAATAAAAGGGAAGAGATAGCTGTGGTTTGTTCCAGGAATGAAGGGCCCTGCTTCACAGAAGCCAGAGGGACTCCGGGCCGACCCTGTGTCCCCTGCGGCAGCACGCTGGCCCCCAGCTGCCCACCCCGCCCGCTACGAGGCCTGCTCCTGTCTCCCCGGGCGTGAAGGAGAAGCTCCTTTGCTGCCTCCGTGGCGGCTGGAAAAGCCCGGCTCCCTGGGGCCTCTCTCCTTCTCGTCCTTCTGAAGCTCGAGCTCAGGGACTCCTTGAGCCGTTGCCCCCTCCCCAAGGCCCACGGCGCTGTGACTGCAGTGCTGGGCGTTCCCGAGTGGCTCCGTCTACATCTACGTGGATGAGCCTGAGCCTGTCTTGTCTCGGAAGCTTCTGGGAAGCTCCCCTTAGAGCCCTGCATCCGCCTGCCCGTCTCGGCCACCAAGCACCGGCACCCTCCTCCGTCCCTTTTTTTCCAGCCCTGCGCCCTGGGAGTGGGCCTGTGCCCCGCCCGTAGCCCGGGGGCCGTGAGGCCGTCCCTTCTGCCGTCTTCCCCAGTAGGAAACTGCTTCCTGCTTCTCTGGTTTTTAGTGTATTTCGGCGTATTTTGGCTGCAAGGACAAGCACAGCCATCCCGATGCAGGAGCCAGGACTCACCATAATCCAGGCTGTAGGAGGCAAACCCTCTCCCAGGGAAGAAGGAGCCTCTCTCGGTCAAGGAGAAGCACTGCATGTTCACGTTCGCCTTGACCGTCTCCTGGACGGTGGTGTCCTCACCGTCCAGCCAGTGCCAACTCCTCAGGCAGCCGTCCAGACGGGGGTTCATCTGGAAAGACAGAGACCCCCGGTGGCTGCCTGGTGCCGCCCGCTCCCACAGTGTCCTCCCGGCGCAGGCACGTGGAAATCCACCACTAACGTGGATGAATCCTGCGGGGGGAGGTGTTTCCACTACAGGCTCCGCGCTCACGGAGGGATTCGCTGCCCGACTCCAGGTACACGGCACACGCAGCAGCACATCCGCGCCCCACCCGTCCTCCTCTGCCTGCACCCGGTCCCCACTCAGCTAACAGACACAGGGCGCTGACCGCCACCTGGAAGGACGAGGGCGAGGGGCCCCTTCCGCAGCAGCTGCGCCTGCGCTCCTGCCAGGCGCCCAAAGCACCTGGGGTGTGTGGGGCGGGGGCTGGGCACCCGCAGCTGTGCACTTGCCGCGTGGCTCTGCGCACATCAGGTCGCCCCAGCCTTTGTCTGTGAGGCACACGGATGGGACTCTGGGGTGTGGGCCAGCCCTCTGGGGGGAAGGTGCTGCCGCCGCCACCCTCTACTCAGAACCTCAGCGTGCTGGACTCACGTCTCGTGTTCCGTGTGGAATCAGACCCGGAACACCAGGGATTCTGGCCGTGGACATCGGCACACCGGGGGAGTGGGGTGATGAGATGGGACAGGACTTTGGGAAATGACCAATGCCAACCTCCCGTTAGGTCTTGTTTCCCCTGTGGGAATCCCGGCAGGCTTTACAACCCAATGTACTTGGGAACTGCCCAAAAGAGTTGAGTGTTCCTTTTGTTAAAGGATAATTTCTTTGTGATTTATCTCCTCTGCAAAATAGACATTTTTATCATGAATTTAGACGAGAACGCAAATGAGTTTCGTAGAGAGATGGTGCGGTGCGTGACGCAGCTGCACTGCGGCTTGTTAGGGTCTAGGGATGCTTGCCTCCCTCCGGTCCTCTCCCAGGGCCCTCAGGGTTAACCCCTGCGCTCAGCCACCTGGGCTCCGACCTCAGGGGCTAAGGACAGTACTTACAGGCTGGACGAGGTCTTTCTCCTTGAAGGGAACGCCTCCCACGGTCAGGTTCAGATGGTATAGTCCTCTGTCCAGCTGGAACAGGTCACCGGCCACGGCGATCTTCATGACAGCATCCTTGTTCACCTTGATCACCAGGTTCCGTTCGAGCTCCTCAACAGAGATCTGAAGAGCACAAGTGCTGTGAGGGTGGATGTGCACCTTCTGAAGGGGCGCCGAGCCTTGGGTACCAATTCCCATCACCACCCAGGGCCAAGAGACCCCCAGCCTCGGGGGGGCCACGTTCCCATCACCACCCAGGGCCAAGAGACCCCCAGCCTCGGGGGGGCCACGTTCCCATCACCACCCAGAGCCAAGAGACCCCCAGCCTCGGGGGGGCCACGTTCCCATCACCACCCAGGGCCAAGAGACCCCCAGCCTCGGGGGGGCCACGTTCCCATCACCACCCAGGGCCAAGAGACCCCCAGCCTCGGGGGGTCCATGCTCATCACCTGTACTGCTTCCCTGGCATCTACGGTGTGGCTCCGACCCTGCCGGTTTTGGTTTCCTTCCCAATGCTACTCCCTCCCCCTGGCCCCCCCTCCTCCTGCAGGTGAGCCCACCTGGAGCCCCTTCCCCATCTCTGGACCCTAAATTAAGCCTCAGTCAGGGAGCTGCCTTCCGGGGGCCTGAGGTCACTGCCCCCTTGGGTCAGCCCTGACACCTCTGGCCCTTAGCTTCTCCTACCCCTCACTGAGCACTTTGAATACAAGAGGACATATGTTACCTCAGGATCTCCAGCAATAGTGCCTGGCACGGACTGAATGCTGACTGAACGTATGAATTCTTTCTAAAACTTGCCATTCTTTCCTGCTTTCCTTGTAGGAAAATTAAAAAATCTGTCACTCTATACGATGCATCTTCCTAATGACCCAGAAGCCCCTCAATTTCCTTTCTGGCTCAGATGGAGAAACATTTAGGTACTGGGTCTGAATTTGGTCAGGAGACAGCAGTGTGCACATGTGGGGAGCCTCAGGGGCAGGGAGAGTGGGCAGAGGTCGTTGTGGAACTGGCCCTGCACCTCAAGGACCAGTTTGTGCCTTGGGTGGACTGGCAGCCACGTGTATCCACTGGTCATGCCTCCTCTAGCCCCTTCCCCTCGGGCAGTGTCCCAGCCCCGCTCGGGACCCTCCTGCCCTCAACCGCGGGGCAGCGGGTTCCCACGTGTGGAGCTCCCTCAACCCCGAGACGGCTTCCCTCTAGATCGACTGTTTTATCTGTAACTTTGCGGAAGGCATCCCTCCTGATGCTTTGGAGATGCTCGTGCTTTAAGAGTCCAGGAAAGGAGGAGCTAGACGCCACCGACAGGATGGAAATATTAGCAAACATCTACACTGTTTTCATTCGCAGAGACCAGGGCAAATTTTTCCATTTAATCTTCACTTCTAGAGGAAAAAAGAATGCTTTTCCCATTTCTCTTTCAAGCACTTACTTCTAAAAGCCCAGTTCCAACTAAGGTTGCCTCCAAGTTTGGGGAGGGAGCCTGCGTGTCACAGGCTGCTTTGCGCCAGGCATCATGATGGAGGACAGAGCGGCCGCTCCAAAGCCACCGGCTGCAGTTCAGGCTCTGGGCGGTCAGGGCACCTCCGTCAAGAGGCTGGAGGTCAGCATGAACGGAGCAGGCCAGGGGGCCAGAGCCTGGGACGGCGTCACGAGTCACGTCTGACCCTGCCCCACACCGAGAGCCGGGCCCCGGGACCTTGGCCGGTTCTCAGCCTCGACGCGACTGGCAGTCTGAACCGGCGGGTCCTCGGTCCTCAGCCTCAATCCAGCTGCCAGGGGACCCCCATACCCCCCCACAGCTGTGATAAGCAGAAGTGTCTCCAGACACAGCCAGGTGTCCTCAGAGGAGTCACCCCACTGAGAATCACGGCCGCTGCGGTGGAAGCCCTGCTCTGCTTCTGTGAGGACATAATGCCCATCTGAGCGCAGGCTTTCTGGCGCGGGGCCGTCCTGCCGCGGCTGCACCCACTAACTGCTGAGTGGGCGAGTGCAAGTAGATGCTGGGTCCTCGGCCCAGGAGCTCCGGGCCGGCCCAGGCGGCACGGAGGGGGCCACGCTCACCGTCTGCCATGAGCCGTGGTTGATGATGGGTCCGCTGCTGGTGACGCGGCCCACGCCCTGGTAGCGGAGCTGCAGCTCCAGTCGGCCGGCCCGCAGGCCCAGGACGATCCAGGTGCTGTCCCGATGGCCTCCGGCGAAAAACAGGACGCCCTCAGGATCGAAGGTCCTGAAGTCGAACTCAGCCACCAGTCTGAGCGCCGGCAGAAACGAGTGGGTTACACGCGGGTCGTGGTGCGTGACCCCTCCCGGTGGGGCTCGCCTGGCCTCGGGAAGAGCCCAGGTGAGCGGGCCGAATGCCGCCCGCACCCCAACGCCAGCAGCGAGTCCCCGGGGAGGCGTACAGCTGGCACCAGCCCTGAGGCCCACGCGGCTGTGCTGGACTGCAGGCTCCCCGGCCAGGACGCGAGCACGGGGCTGACTTTGCCCCCCGCCGCCAGGCCCAGACGCTCGGGCCGTCCTCTCACCTCGTGGGCTGCAGCCGTTTGAAGCGCAGCCTGATCACGGGCGTCCCGCTGAACATGCGGCCCAGGTACAGCGACTTCACACTCTTGGCCACGTTGAAGGGCACACAGGGCAGGATGTCCTGTCAGGAGCGGGGAGCTGGCCTCAGGTGGGGGCCCTCGGCCGGGCTCCCACTGGAACCCCCAGGGACCCTGCTGCCCCCAGCCCAGCCCACCATGGGGGCTCCCAGGGGAGGCTGGTCTCCGATGTTTTCAGAGGCCCCCGCTCCCTGCTGGCAGCTTCTCCAGCACTCTCCTTCCCTGTGCATTTCCCTTCTGCTTTCATATTTTAATTATGGAATATTTCAAACGTACGGAGAATAATAAAAACAACTATAAAATGTAAAACAAGCAAAAAATGGAGACCTTGAAGTTGCTTCTAGAATGTTCCCTGCTCTACGATGCGGCTTCTCCACTACCTGGAGGGCCACACGGTGGGAGCCCCGGGGGGGTCACAGGGCAGCCAGGGCAGGCCTGCCCTCACGGTCAGGGGGCGCCTTGCTGCCCACGCATCGCAGAGCCCGGGCGGGGGCTGCGGTCACGCGTGTGAGTGAGTCGCACTGGGGAGGAGCTGAGGTGGCCACAACCACACATCGGGTGGCACGGCCACGCCTCCCACCCCGCCTCTCCCCACGGGCCCGAGGACGCGCTCCCAGCCAGCCCCACGCGGGGCCACAGCGCAGCCGGGAGGCCGGGCCAGGCGCTACCTCGCAGGTGTTCATGTCCCGGGACAGCTTGAGGCCCCCGCGCCCGTCACAGTGGCAGGTGTAGCTCCCAGGGGAGTTGACGCAGGCCTGCTCGCAGCGCCCCTCCGCACACTCGTCCACATCTGCCAGCCACAAGGAAGCGCCTGAGCCCACTGACGCCACCACGCACCCTGCTGCCCCATCACACCGCCACGGACGTGAGTCCCCAGCCCGAGACCCGGCAGCTCCAGGCCCGTGGCTCCTGCCCAGCTGGCCGGCTCCTTCCTGGGGACGCGGGACGGAGGCCGTCAGCATGGCCAGGTCAGCGTGGGACACAGGGACAGCCTGGTGGGCGGGCAGGGCCAGGACTACCCCATCCCCTCCCTGGTGGAGGGGGCAGCCGCTGGCCCCAGGCAAGAAGGTGGTGGGAGGGAGCAGGGCTCTCGGCGCCCCCGGACTCGGCTGGGCTAGGCCGCACCGAGGGCAGGAGACAAGCCTGTTGCCCAGAAGCACAGGGGCCCCGCCTGGTCGGTCTCCCTGTGTCTCTGGGGAAGAGGCCCAGGTGCACAAGGGGCGCGCGCCATGTCGCAGGTGTGCAGGACCCACACGAGCGCTCAAGCACGCTGTGCTCCTGGGAGAGCAGTGCCCTGCGCACGCGTGTGTGTGCGTGTCCCGTGTGGTGTCGGGGCGGGTACCTCGGCAGGACTTCTCCTGGGAGCTGAACGCGTAGCCCTCGTCGCAGAGGCAGGAGTAGGAGCCCGGCAGGTTCTGGCACTGAGCCTCCCCGCAGGCGCCTGCGTCCGCACATTCATCCAAGTCTGCAGGAAAAACCAGCTGTGTTTCAGGTCCACCAGGCCTGCTGGCCGCCGGCCCGAAATGAGACGCCGCCAGCCAGGCTGGGAACCGCCGCTGAGAGGCATCCAGCTCTGCAGAGTGAGCACAGCCTGGCCCCGCGGTGTCATCACTGCACCCTGGGCGACGCAGCCTTCCTCCCCTCCCCTCCCCCATTCCCTCTCCCCTCCCTCCCCTTCCCTCCCCTCCCCCTCCCTCCTCTCCCCATTCCCTCTCCCCTCCCTCCCCTCCTCCCCCTCCCTTCTCTCCCCCTCCCCTCCCCGCTCCTCTCCAGCCTCCTCCCTTCCTTCCATCCACTGGGCTTTCCAGCCCCAACCCAGGAGCAGGGGTTGGGGGGGGCACTGCTGATCAGGGGCCTGGTTGAGAAGGCTGATTCCAGACGGTGTACAGGGCACCACCTGGCCGGGCTGCACACAATTGGTGCTTAATTCCAATGACTGCAGTCCAGGAAGGTAAAAAAGGAACTCCTGGGGCCCTTTGACTAGAAGTCCCAGCCTGCGTCCTGGAGCCCTGAGCTGACCACGGAGCCCACCACTGCCTGCCAGGCCTCACTCAGGCTCCCTGGTTCCAACCCCCTCCCCTCGCACCGGGGGCTGCCCGTGGGAAGCCAACGCCACAGTCGCTGTAACTGACAATCAAGGGTCAGTCCTGAGGTTCCATCCCCTCCGCCCCTCTGGCAAACAAGTACAGAAAGCCTGCAGTTAAGAACTGGTTCCTAAAGTGACAGAGGGACTTTCTAGAAAGCGCAACCGTTACTTCAAGTAACATCGATTCCTCAGAAGGCACACAGGACCGCATGCCGCAGACTCACGACCTCATTACGAGGGCAGTTGAGCAAACACAGGCTTTCAGATGTGGAAACTAAGACTTCTCCCCGTGCTCAATCGTGGGAAGGAGACAACACAAAGGGCACCTGCTCCCCGCAGGGAGCCTGTAAACCTACACGGTTCCACATCGTCAGGACCCACCTGCACAAGGACCAGACTGCAGCCGTGATGCGGGCTGCTCCGTCCTGAGCAGAACTGAATCTCTGGCTTCGCAATTCCAAGAACTGGCCTCACGAGAATGGGATTAACACTGTTGCTCATAATAATCTATATGTTTGTGGGCATCAAAATAATTGTAGCTGGCTCTGCCCCTATATGTAAGCGGACAACCAAAACCGTCAGCAGAGACGGTACAGGCCCACGTCAACGTCGTCCGCTCTGAGCATACGGCGCCTATGTCAGCACGAAGAAGACAGAAGACGGACCTTCACCCCTAACCCCACGGAAGTGGAACGATGTCTGACGGGGGATTCGTAAGCAGCTCTCCACAGGGAACTGCCCTCAGGAAGCCCCCTTCCTTGTCACTTTAGCAGAGACACATTGCAACCGGCTTTCGACCAGGCACCCCCACGCTCTACTCATCTCAGCCCAGGCACACCTCTCAGATCTCTTGATCACACAATACCTCGCCTAACCTGTCTCTTCTTTCTGTAGATCAAAGGAGTAGAAATGAAGAATAATGAACAGATGACCAGATCTCCCGCCAGCTTCCCCTCCAGTAATCTCCCGAACGAACTGTGTGACCAAGATCGCATCTAGAGGGAGGCCGTGAGGAGTCGACACGCCCGCACACAGTGGGGACGGCAAGGACTCTGACCCCCCATCTCAGGGATTAACTCAGATCCCTTCTCTGTCTCCCTTTAGAAGCTTTCAGGGCCGGGCGGAATCTTCGGAGGTGGTTTCTGGGGGACTCTGAGGACGCCATCTCCCCAGATCGCTGGCCTTCTTTCTGCCGGTTGGGAGCGCTGGTTTTGTAAGCAGTGAGCAGTGGGACCCTGGGCTCCCTGCCCACACCCCCACCCCCGCCCCAGATGTCCTGGGCCCCGACTGGCACAGAAGCCTCTGCTGGCTCTGTGGCCTGGAAGGAGGCCTGGCAGCCGCCTCCCATCCTGGGGCAGTAAGCACGGCCTCCCCCGCTGGGCCGGCCCTGTCCACAGGCCCTGGTGCCTCAGCCCGTGTGGAGGTGCTGGGGCAGCTCCCCGTGGCCGCGGACATGCCCGGGCATGTGCTGTGTCTGCAGGACGCCCACAGCCTCCAGAGCCTGAGGGACCAGCCACGGCCTGCAGCCTCTCGCAGAGGAGCAAAGCGACTGTGGCTTCAGCCAACCGGCAACTTGGCAATCGCAGAAGAAAATGGGGGAGGAGGAGAGAGGACGGCAACCAGGACCCAGGGCCTCACCGCGGCAGGTCCGGCCGTCCAGGGAGAGTGCGTAGCCGCTGTAGCAGCCACACTGGAAGCTGCCCGGCTTGTTGTAGCAAATCTGGCTGCAGGTCCCGCTCTCCTGGCTGCACTCATTGACATCTGGGAACAGGACACAGGGACGGAGAGAGCCGGAGGTGACCCACAACCCGCCTGGAGCACGTCGCAGCGCCTGCATCTCTGACCCCATGGGATCCACCCTCAGATCCTGGGTGGGAGGGCACAGGGGCCCAGGGCTCCCACTGCAGCCAGGGGGCCGCCTGAGGGTTCTAACCACATCCTGGGGGTTTTCTGCAGCTCTCCGCTGACCCTGCGCACTGCAGACTCAGAGAGTCTCTTGACTCCTTTCTGACAGCTGGGGGGCCGCGCCGGGCGGGGCAGCTACAGGGCACTCTTACTGCCCTGCTCTCAGGAGGGGTCAGCGCCCTCCCCGCCCCCCCCCCCCACCCAAGGAGGTGGCCTGGCCAGAGCACAGTTCAGGGCTCAGCACGGTGGGTTTTCAAGCTGGGTGGCGCCCCGCCCGGAGGGGAGAGGCAAGACCTCCCGCGCTGTGCAAACATTCGCGCTCTTGGGAGGACCCCGCCCGCCCATCTTCTCCCGGGAGCTGGGAGGGGGCCGGCCAGTGAGGGGCCTGGACCCCTGGCCTGCCGCCCTCCCACTTCTCCTCTCTCTGCTCTCAGCCAGACGGGCCGGTGCGGCTGTGTCCCCGGCGGGGTGGCAGGCGGCCCGGCGGGGAGAGGCGGAAGAGAGAAGGACTCAGGGCCCCACCAGCCCGGGGCCCTCGGGTGGCCCTGCAGGGAGGGCCTGACGCCTATGCCCAGGCCCGCCCCCAGGCCGTGGCCTTACCTCTGTTGCAGAGCCGTCCCGCCCAGCCGTCTCTGCACTGGCAGTAGAAGGTGCCCATGAGGTCCTGGCAGACCTGGGTCCCCCCCTTATCGCAGGGGTCTGGGTAGCACTGATCCGGCAGCTCTGAGTTGGAAGGAAGGAGAAGGCGGCCCTGAGCTGTCCCTGGTCGGCTGGGAGGAAACCGAGGCAGGTCTGGGGCACTAACGTCCCCTCCACTGGCCCCGGCGGGCCGCACAGGACACCCACCTCTGGGAGGGAGGGCGTCACAGACCAGGCTGGCCAGGCCCCGCCGATCCCAGGAAACCCAGGTCAGCTCGGAAGGAGTGGCCGCCCACCCCCTGGGCCCGAGGTCAGGGCCGCGGCCCCGGGGCAGCAGAGGAGAGGAGTGGGCCTGGCTGGGCCCCGGGAGCTTGGACCTCCCAGGGAGCAGGTCCACAGGGCCCTGGCCGGTCCACGGGCCAGCCCAGCAGACACAGAACATCCCCTGCCCCGGCGGCCGTGTCCACCCTGCCAGGCCAGGACCCCTGGCCTGTGGGGTCCAGTTCGCACAGAGGGCGCCCACAGCCTCCCCGCCCGCCCCTCGGGTGGGCCTGCTGCCTCTGCCTCCGCTTGGACACGGTCCAGGCCGTCCAGGCCCCGGACTCCGCTGCTCCCCTTTCTCTCCGACACACGCCGGCCCCACGGCCTGTCGGCTTCAGCGATGCTGGTGACCAATGGCCATCCTGCTTCTCTGATCGTCCTGCTTTCAGTGGAGGGGAACGGGGCACATTTCCCGGGGCCCTGGAGACGGCAGGGCAGCCACCCGGCCAGGCTCAGCCCTGCGATGCCGCCTTTCTGTGTGCCAGCGGCCACTACCTTCTCATACCCGGGCGTCCACCTGCAGCACCTGAGCCAGGCACTGTCGTGCGTCTATTCACCGAGCGACGGGCCCGTCTGAGCGCTGGGAAGCCCACGACAGGTGGCCACGGTGCTTCCGCCCTCCCTCTGCCCCCGCCCTGTGTGGAGCTGAGGTCACCACTCACTCCACAGCCTGGTCACTAGGAAGAGGCCAAGCCAGCACGTGACCATTGAGAGCGCCAGGCGGGCACTCACCCCCGCCTCTTCACTTCTTTCTCAGGACGCTGACGTCTCCAGCCGGACGCTGGTCCGGGGACAGTGTTTCCACCGTGGGCTTGCTCCTGGTCCCAGGAGGGCAGTGGGCCCCTGTCCCCCGGCTCAGCAGGCCTCGCGCCAGCCCCTGTCCTTGGCATGGACCCAAAACCGTGCTTTGTCCCACTGCGTCCCTGTGGGTCTGGGGCCCGGTCACCGGGGGGCCCCTCGGGGAGGGCCCAGCATGACTGTTTGTGTGCGCAACCCCGGAACCCACGTCTCTCGCTGGGCCCTCCTTGTGGCCTTTCCACGGGACCCCCAAACCTTGCTTGTTCTGCACAATTACAGCCCACAAAACACTCGCAAGTGTGCCCCGAACACAGCACCTCCGGGTATTTGGAGACTCATGCACAGCTGTCCTCGGCGGGCTCAGTGAGTGCCTTCCGCCCCAAGCAAGTAGGACTGGGTCTGGCGCTCGGAGAGTGAGGAAGGGGGGTCCAGCGGTCAGCCCTGTGGCCCCCGTGCCGCTGTAACGAGGGCTCCCCCGGGGGACAGGAGGGCCGGGGCGGCGGGGGTCAAGCCCAGTGCCAGGGCTGAGATGACGGACGGGTCTGCTTCCTGACACTGTCTCCGCAGGATGGGGCTCTGAGGGGGGCAGGGAGACCGGGGCGGTCGGGGGGACGTGTGCTGGGGCCCGAGGGTCCGGCTGTTCCCCCAGCAGCACTTGGCACGTCAGAGGCCCTGCAGGAGGGACGGGGAAGATGGGGTGCGTCTCCACTCGACATATTTGGTGAAAGACTGAAAGTTATTTCAGAAGGACACACCTGGCCTCATTACCTTTGTCTGGAATTTGCCTAGAATGCCTACCCGCCGCCCCCCCACCTTTAAAAATCAACCTCCCCTGGGGCGGGACAGCCCCAGGAGATCCCCACAGGGAACCTAGCTGGAGAGCGGCTCTTATCTGTTGCCCTGTCGGGAGGCTTATCTGTAGGGCAGAGGAAGGAGAGTGTTTGCAGGTGCCCCTGAGCTTCTAGGAATTCGGTGGACGCAGGCAGCCTGCAGAGGGGCTCGGGGCTGAGTCAGACCTGAGCCCCAACCCGGGCCCCCGACAGGCGGGAGGCGAGGGCCACGATGGCTGAGAGAGGATGGAGGGAGAAGCGGCTGCTATGTGGACGGGGGTGTGAGGCACCTGCTGAGGCCAGCAGAGGCCTGTCTCAGTGGCTTTTGCTCCCACTTCCAGAAATGTGTGGGTGTGACGAGTTATAAGCTGGGAAATACATGCAAATGCGGGCCGTCGTCCTCACGGAGGAGAAAAGGCACGGAGACCCTTCCTCGTGGAGACAGTTGGCCAGGACTCCGCAGACGGCATCGCCCAAACCCTCTGGGACCCAAAGGCAGAGCCTCAGAAACCGATCCCGGACCCCCGGGGGAGGCACATCTAGAATAAATGACCTCCTCACTGCATCAGAGACGCCGAGGCAGGTTATAAGCTTAAACATGAAATATCAGACAACTTCTTATAGTCTCAGGAAAAGGACAGCCTGAAACCCAGGAAGTGAAACAAACTCATCAGTTCGAACACATCATTTAAAAAGAAGGAACGGGCATGGCAAGTTGACAGCACCAAAAATCTGCTACAAGTGAAGCGGAATGACAGGAAGCTGAACTGCTGTGATGCTCCCATGTCTGCCTAAGGCCGGTGAGGTCCCGCTCAGCCTGGGGGGCCGAGGGGCGGGCTTTGCTCACGTCAGCCGGGGTGTGTGGGCGTGGGCTCTGTTCCCTGAGTGCACACCGGCCTCTGCCCCTCACTTGCTCTTGGGAGGCTGCTGAAGGGTCCGTGGGGAGCCCGGGCCTCACAGCAGGGCCCCTGCCCTCCTGCAGTCTCTCACTTCCTTTGTGCGCCTGGGCCGGGCTGGGGTCTGTGACCCGGGGCGAGACAGGCAAGGCCAGCGGCTGGTACGTGGGAGGCTGGGTGACGGGTCACAGCCGCCGAGCCCTGCCCACCAGGCCCTGGTGCCAGTCCCGGTCTTCCACCCGCCCTGGGCGACCCCGCAGTGCAGGCCCGCGTGCAGCGCAGGGCTCCCCGTGCGGGGCTGGCTGTGCGCTCAGCGCCCGTCTCCTCACCGGTGGAGCCGGTGCAATAAGGCAGCTGACAGCCGGGCCTGGCGGGGACGAAGCGGTCACATCACAGAGCTCTCCGGCCACAGCCGGGCCTGGAGTCAGGCTCGGCTGAGACGGGCCTGGGGGTCTACGTGTGGATTAAAGTTCGTGCAAAGTGTCAGTGTTACGTATGATAATTTAAAATAATAATAAAGACGCACGATGAGCTGAAGAAAAATTTTGCTACCTTTAGTACACATGGCTAATTTGCAAAATATATCAACAGCTCCTACAAATTGAGGCAAGTAGGCAAAGACTCTGAACAAACTACCCACAGAAAAAGAAACCCAAGGTTCCTCAACATATGAAGCTCAGCTTTACTCATGAGTAAGAAAAAAAGAAACTGAATTGACTGGGGGTCTTTTTTCACTTTTTCTACTGAAAGATATAAAAAAGTAAGAAGCAATACACTGGGCTGGTGCAGGTACTGGGAGAGGCACTCCCGCCCTCCACCGGGGTGGGGGGTAACGGGGCCGGGTCTGCAGCAGAACTGAAAAAGAACACAGCTTTCCCTCTGCAAGTCCACTCTATTCTGCAGATATTCAGACAAGGAGGTCACTCTGGCTTTGCTTGTTACAGTATAAAAACTGGAAACGGCCCAGGTGTCCGCCAGTGCACACTGGTTAACAAGCACGCTGCCCACCAAGCGTGAGTGTGGACGCAGCCCCACGTGCTGGCCGTGCTCGTGCTGACACAGGAAGCGTCTGCGAAACGTGGAGGGGAAAGGGCGGTGGGGTCATGGGTTCAGGGAGCTGCCACCTGTGTGGAAATAAGAGACTCCGAGTACATTCCTACGGGTCTGAGAATATTCTTAGAACCGGTGGCCGTGGCGAAAGGGCCCCTGACTGACCAGGAGGCAGGGCCGGATGCACCTTCTCTCCACCTGTGAAAGGTTTACACTTCATACCGTGCGAATTTCCTGCCTGTTCGAAAAGCCAACACGTACTCGCTTAGAAAAGGAAGTTCAGGGCAAAGGAGAGGACCTCAGGCAGGTGCCGTGGCTCCAAAGACAATGGAAATATAGCAAAGCCCCAAGACCCCAAACGCAGGGGCTTCGAGGAAGGAGACAGACTTACTTTGCACGCAGGTGATGAAATCTGTGTTCTTTTTGTACGGAGATCCATGTTTACTGATGCATTCTGCAAAACAGAGAGGGCAGGGCGTCACCTTCCGGCACGGGGCCAGCAGACGTGACACTCTGGAGGGAGACTAGTCACGCTGACACGGAACATGGAACACCGTCAGACGAGAAGACGTCTCCGCCCATGGGCAGAGCTCTGTCTCCAAGGAGCCTTGGGCCCCTGCAGCCTCCTGGTGGGGTTCTTTCTGTCGTACAGAAGGCTCTCCAGTGGCACTCAGGAAGCTTCTGACCGTGGTCAGAGGGCTGGCCTCCATTTCAACCTGACCCCCGCTTGGAAACAGTACCCTTGGTTTGATGGTCAATCTCTTTGGCGAACTAGCCCCCTCCTCCTCTGTGCTGTCTGACCGCGTGCTCCACACGGAGGCCAGGGGTGGGAGGGACCACAGCATCCGGATGATCTGAACTTGAGCTTGGGCATAATGGGTGTTGGTTGAGCCACTTCACTGGCCCTTTGGTGGGTCGCTGCTGCCCATCCGTGCCTCGGAGGATGTGGGCACAGGCAGTGGATAGCATTGGAGGTGGCCCGGGGGCCACTGTCGCCTTTGCCTCAGGATACAAAGCCATGCACCCGGGAGCAAGGCCGGCAGGGAGCCCGGATGGGGCTTCTCAAGGCCAATCACAGGTCCACTACGCTTGTTGCCAGATACACACCCACAGAAGGTACCTCTACGAGGCTATAAGGCCAATGGAAAATTTACCAAAATGCGCTTCACACAATTAAAGAGGAAAGCCCTGGAATACTTCTCTCTCATTATAAGTAGAGACATAAAAGAACCCTTGAAACAGTGTCGATTAAGGAACAGTTCGCAGGGGAACTTTCAGGTCTTCCTGAAAACACGGGACCGCCTTCGCCTTTTTCCTCTCGTTCTCCCCCAGTCCAGGCCCCCCCGCCTCCACACACAGACGTGACTGGCGCTCGGGGAGCGCCATGACTGCTCGACGGCCAAGGCTGTTAGCCTGCCCGTTCCTGTTGTCCAAGTTAAACAAAAGCACGTTTTAATGTTCTCAGCTTTAATTAATAACATGGTATCAACAACCAGAGTCCGCATAAGCAAAAGCTCTCTGAGGTCTTCAGTGATTTCACAAGGGCAGAGTCCTGAGACCAAACAGCCCGAGAACCACGAAAGCAATCATATTTCCAGTTAACGAGCTGAGCCTGGAATCAGAGTGGGGCAGAGGTCTGCAAACAATGGCATCGGCTGGAGGCGACACTAACGCGGTCACTATGGTATAAAAGACACAAACTAGGGCTTTGTCCCGTGAGCCCTGGAGAGCTCCCAACTCACTGTGCGATTAAGCAGGTCCTTCCGGGAACAACTCGGTGATGAGGTGTGAGGCCCCAAACAAAAGGAGGAAATGAGTCCAACTTACCTAAGTACCTTGGATAAAAGTACTCCTGCGGAAAAAGAAAAAGAAAAGGCAGCGGTTAACCGGCAGAGTGCCCGGCGTCTGGGCACCACCCCCTGGCGGCTGGTCCACCAAACCTCACCCCTCTCCTCCAACAGGAACGGCCAGGCCCGGGAGGCAGGTGCTTGAGGGAGGACGGCTGCCCAGAAAGCCACTTTCTGCCCTTGAGAGGGCTGGGGGAGGGGACGGAGGGAGGGGGCGTCCCTGGGGCCACGCAGCTTCTGCAGAGTGATGTCTGCACACTGAGACCAGACCTGCGGTAACCAGCAATGCTGTGCGGGTGAAGCACCTTTCAGGAAGACAGGAAACATGCCAAGAAAAAGGCAAGCCTTGGACCCCGGTGGCCGCAGGGGCCCCTCGGGAGATGGGAGGCCTCTGTAGGACTCCCAGCAGCGACGGTACTTGTAAAACAAACAGCTGGATGAGGGATGGAGGGTGTAGACGGGGAGTGCTTTTATCCATGACTGCAAATTAAGAGATGGGCGCTGGGCGGTGAACGTCAGGTGAGAGAACACCTGCCTGTGCCCATCCCGGCAGCAGCTCCGGGACCCACACGCTCTGATGTCCCGCTCAGGGACATCGCTCAGGGCCGATCGCGGAGCAGTTTGGCCCTGTGTCCCCTCCCTGACGGAACCAAGGGGCCGGATGCTGGGTGTCACCTGCTTGCTCACGACCACCCTCCCAGGAGGGTCTTGCTAATCAGCCCCATTATCACAGATGAGTAAACTGAGGCTCCAGCCCGGCTGTGGAGTCTGACTGAGTCCCGTCCCAGGGAGCGCGGGGGCGCCGGACCCCACGGGGCCCGTGCTTCACGCCCGCCGGTCCCCCACCGCCTCACTTGTCCCCTCCGCTCGTGCTTGGCCGGGGCGTCCCGCGAAGACGCGTTCAGGTGTGCTTTTATAAAGTAGCGTTCTGGTAAAGATGCTTCTTGTAAAACTCAACTTGTTTCAAAGAAAAGTAAGGATCAGAGCAAGCTTGGGACTCATGCAACACTTGCGAAGGTGACATTCACGCGAATGTGACAGAGGCAGGCAGGAGGCGACTGCCCTCCTCTGCGCTCCCAGGCCCCCGACAAGGCTGGCTGCGCTTCTTTCTCCTGCTTTCAGTCCCACACCGGCTGGCGCTGGGGACGGAGAGACAGACCAGTCTGGGGCCCTGTGACGAGAGCTCTCAGGGTCCCGGGGGTTGTGGCATCTTTCGGGGTTAGAGGGAGAACAGAGGCCACTGGGCTTTGCAAAGGGAGGGAATTTGATTCTGAAATAAGATTCAGGATGGACGCAGGAAGTTCCGCTCAGGCTTAGGAAGCCGAGGATTAGACCAGGCTTGAACGTGGTGAAGAACTGCGGGGCAAGCACCCGATCACACACACGGTTACACACTGCAGCCTTCCGGAAAGGCAGGTTCCATTCTTCAAGATCGTGACTAGCTAACAGTAATGTGTAATATGTTTTAATACTGAGCCCTGCTGTTGTGAGAACTCAGGCTCCGCAGCCCTCCGTGCCGCCCTGCTTCCCGCAGGTCTGTGCACGGGAACGTGTGGCCCGAAGCTCCTTCAGGGAGCTGCGCCCAAGGGCAGCTGTGTCCACCGGGGTCTACAGTGAGGCTGCATGTGCTCTGGAGCTACAGGAGAAACTTCCCTGTGAGCCCCTCCTCTGTCTCTGCTACTTGCGACCTGCCCCCCGCACAGGAAAGGAGAGCAAATCTGCTTTACCCCTGAGCCCCTCAGAGGCCGGCCACGTCCCTGCGGGGACCGGTGAGGCGTGAGAATCCAGCCCTGATGCTGTCCCACTGTTCACCCGATGGCCTCGCTTCCTGGCCCTGCGCATGGATGGGCTGGGGACTCCCGCTCCCGGCTCTGCTGGCCAGCGTGGACGTTACCCTGCAGACACGCCCGTGTCGGTGGTGCGTGGATCTTTGTCGTGGAATGTCTGGGCTTTTATCTGGATTACACAACGTGGCCAGAGTCGCACCTCACACCACAGTGTGGTTACTTCTCAACAGTAAACTGAGAACTCATTACTTCCTTTAGGACATAACAGCGCTAAGTCGTTTCCAAACATCTCTACTCTGACAAACTAGGCTGGGACTTGGCTGTCAGGACAACTTTGCTTCCTGACATGAAACGTGTAAAGGTGTTTTCCCTGGGGAACAGTCGGGAGGGCTGACCAATCCTTTGGCCACAGCCTTGCTAGCAAATCTGTCTTCTGGCAGAAGACCGTCAAGGTCACGGCAGCCTGAACTGCCCTTGCCGAGGCTTCAGTTTCCTAAGAGCAGGAAGCTCACAGCGGCCCCTGAAGACGCCCTCCTGCAGCTGGGTGCCCCGGCTCCACTGGTCCCGCCCGGGGACCCGGAAGGGCTCCTAACCCCTGGGGCTGGCGTTACACGGCTCCCCACGTGTTCTCCTAGCACGGTTCATACAAAACCCTTTCTTCCTTCCTTTCTCCCCAATTCAGCTAAGATTCTCCAAACCAGGTGCAAAAGACTCCACAAGACAGAAGGAAACACAGACACCACTTCTCAGAACACGGACCTCTGGGATCCCCCAGGCCCTGCTCCACCCAGAGAACCCAGGGCGGACCCTGCAAGGGGGACAGTCCCCAGAGACACCCCGCGAGGGCACTGGGTCCTCTCCTTCCTCAGACACTGAAGCGCACGTTGCAGGGAGGTCCTGGAACAAAGTCCTGGGTATGACCACCCAGTGGCAGGGGTGACGCTGGGATCAGCCCCGGCCCTGACCCTGAGGCCCTGCTGCAGCTCTGCACGTCTGTGTGTGTGGTTCCCTCGGCTGCACGTACACCCTCCATCCCCATGGCTGTCCCCTCCCACCCCACCTGCACGCATGTGACAGGGACAGCGGCCCGAGCGGGGGGGCCCAGTTCTCCGGGTCCTCTTCACATCAGTGTTAGGATGATACGCGCTGCTCCGGATGCTCAGGGCCCTGGTACGGGCAGCAGCGGCTCTCGGGGGCATGGAGACCCTGGTCCCCTTACCACCGGCCCCTCCCTGCAACCTGCACCTGCCCACGGCACATCCCTCTGCACGTGCTTCCCACCTGCTCTGGGCACCCGCTGCACCCCAGCTGCTGGCGGAGCACGTGCACACAGGCCCTGGGCACCCCCGCACCCCGCCAGGGTCAGCAGGGCCGCAAGGCAGGGGGTGGCAGCCTCCGCTCACCACTCAGCTGCGGGCTGACAGGCTCAGGGGGCTGGGTGACTGCCGAGGCCCAGCGTGCGGCAAGAACCAGGGCAGCAGAGCGGGGCTGGTCCCTCCAAGCACAGGTTGTATGAGTGCAGCTAAAAAGACCCATGTGAGAGGCGTGTTGTGCAAAAACTCCGTGACGTGGCTAAGTACAGTATCTCCGGCCAGGCATGAACATACTCTTGGAAATGAACCTCGTAAAACAGGTTTGCTTCCAAACACCTCCCCCCACAGCAGAGATCTGCAGTTGCCATCCAGCATCCGCAATCCTCCCTCCAGCCTCAGTAACAGAACTCTGGATCTAGTTAGAGCTGCAATGCACCCAGCTACAGGACTGCACTTCCCAGCCTCCCTTGCAACTAGGGGTGGGCATGTGACTGAATTCTGGCCAATGAGATACACACAGAGAGTGAAATTGAGTAAAGAAAGTGGAGCACTTTGGTTCTCTGGCCTCCTTGCTGGAATGTAGATGTGATGGCTGGTACTCCAGCAACTTGCCCAGTGTATGAGGAGGCCTGGCAGACAAAGGCCATGCACCAGTACAGTGGAGCACAAATAGGTCATGGAGGCCCCTGGGCCCCCACGACTGAGCAGCCCCGGGCAGCCTGCCTCCCACCTTTTACATGAGAGATAAATAAAACTGTCTTGTTTAAACCACTGTTGCTTGCAGTTTCCAAATTTATGAGGCAAAAATCCCAGGCTAGCTGAATTTGAAAAGTGAGTGCAATTTTCACATTTGTAATGACCTGCAAAGTAAAGTTATAAATCTACCGTGAGTCAAGATTTCATGAGTCAGTGAGAATGTTTTGGGAAGTAACCAATGCAAAGGCACTGATAAATCAGGGTTTAGGCCAGTTAACAACGACAGAAGAGAAAGTTCGCAAGTATCACAGACTGACTGCTTCAAGACAGAATAACCTGATTGCCTAGGATTAGCAAAGGCTCGTGGGACTGTGGGTGAAGCTGTCAAACGCTTTTTGCAAAAATGTCTCCATTTATGGTAAGGAGAAAGTAGGCTTTCTAAAAATCATTATTATTTCGAAAAAATGTGCCCTGCCTCTCCCCGAAGTCTTACTTCAATCCTTCTTTGTTCTGAAAATTTAGTGCCTAATTACATTTACAATACAATTTTGTAAAGCATGAAACGGAATAAATTTGTTTTTATAATTTACGGCTTCATTCCTCAAGATGGATCGGTGCCCTCACTGTGTAATCTGATCAGTCTTCAGTGGCTCACTCGAAGTGGCCCTTCTTCCCGTCTAATGTGCTCTCCTGGCGGAGCCTTCTTGGGGCTGCTGGGCTCTCACCTTCACAGCACTGGCTGGTCATCCACAGCTTTGCCCGGAAACCCTTTGTTCTCAAGGCCAAATGCAGCGATGCTGCTCACTTGAGTGGCTGGGGTGCTCACAGGCAGGAGAGGAAACGACTAAGCCACACTGGGTACTACTAAGCCTCACCGGGTACTAAGCCTCACCGGGTACTAAGCCTTCCCTGCCAGGCCTGCCACGTTCTCTCTGGGAAATGTGATTCACGAAGGTGAACCAGCAAAACTTTATTCAAACCATGGCTATGCCGCACTGAGGGATTTCTAAGCACCGGACCCCATGCTAAGTCCTTCCTTCACCCTTGTGGTGGCACAACAATGACCCCAAAGACGTCCAGGTCCACCTCCCGGCAGCTGTGAATATGGTGGGCTCCACAGCGAAGGTCAGTGAGGTTGCTCATCGGCTGACCTTGGGAGGAGGTGATTCCCCTGGGCCATCGGGGGCTCAGGGGACCACAGGGTGTGCAAACAAGGAACAGCAAAGGCAGCAACAGATCCAGAAATGGCAATGTAGAAAGAACGCCCACCTGCCGGCCAGGAGGATGGAGGAGGGGCCCGAGCCAGGGACGCGGCGCCTGCAGAATCTGGAATAGGCAGGCGTGGGCTCCCTACTGGGGCCTCCAGAAGGGAGCGGCCCCAAGAGACGCATTTCAGACTCTGGCCTCCGGAAGGGTAAGCTTGTGCTGAAGTGTCACAGCAGTGAGGAAACGACATCTTCCCTGGAGTCAGGCAGGGACGCTCCTGTCCCCTCCGACCTGTCCCTGCCGACACGTGGCAGCTGGCCTTGTGGAGCTCAGGCAGCGCGGGACCAGGCGGAGGGACGACGCTGTCTGCCTCCCGTCCGCAAAGCCATGCCCACCAGCCCCTAGCGGGATGCCAGCCCCTAGCAGGGCGCCAGCGAGCAGCGTGTGTCCCCCAGGACCTGTGGAGCAAAGGGGCAGAGCGGGAACCAGGGGGCTCTGGGCAGGGACGCGGCCCTCGTGGTCTCCAGCGCCAGGAGGGGGCTTGCTGGGCAGCCTGGCTGGGGGCTCAGGCGTCATCCCAAAGCCACAGGGAGAGACCGTACACGGCTGCTTGGCAGTGTGAATGGGGACCGAGGCCCAGCAGGTGGGACGGAATGTCGGCCTGTCCTGGGAGGGCCCCGAGGAGGCAGAAGTGGTAGCACCAGAGATGCTCCACGGAGGCCGCAGGACGTGTGCTGCGGGGGGCGGGGGGGAGCGGGGGGCCGCAGGCTTTGTCCAGAGGCTGAGAGGCCGCAGCGGCACCGACAGGAGAGGGGAAGGAGGTGAGAAGCCAGAGAGAGTGAGTAGGAGGGAAGAGGAAAGTGGACATCGCCCGGGGATCAGGGAGGAGCTGGCGACCACCCGTCCCTTCGCAGGGACCCACACAGGCTGGGCTGCAGAGGACTCGTGCTGCGGGTGAGATGGGCAGGCGAGGGTGGCATGGTCAGGTCAGAAACGCAATGTTATGCTTCCCTGTTTATGTGAATTCAGGAAAACCAAAATGATGTATTTTCCCATCATGCAAAACCCACAAATAAAATGCTGGACAGAGTACAGGGTGACAAGTTATCAGGGCAAACAGCGCAGCTCCAACACAGCCTTTGTGCAAAGGTAGTGTGTCCAGGAGGCCCTGAGAGCAGGCTGTGCAGACGGGACCCAGGCTCGCCCTGGAGGCCACAGACACCTGGGCTCAGGGGTCAGCCCTGAGTTCCCCCTGGTCCTCCCACTAATGACCTGACTCCCTTGAGTCTGTCGATCCCCGGGCTGCAGCTCAGGGGCGCCTCCACGGGATGGCTCAGGCTCTCGCCCGAAGCAGCATTCTGAGGTCCCGTGACAGATTCTGTGAGTGCGCAGCTCCAGCCCGTTCCTGGCCTCTGGAAGGGGATGGAAGGGCACCTCAGCCCCTTCGGGTCCCTGCTGAACCACGGCCCCGCACACGTGAGCGTTCAATTCTGAGCAGCACAGGATGGGCTGGTGTGAACGAGGAGAGACTCAGAGGAGGCATGTGGTGGGTGCAGACCTGGGTCAGGGGTCAGGGGTCAGAGTTTGCCACACCCCACGGGAGAAGGCGCCCTGCCCCCGACAACTGCCAACAGCCACCTCCTAACACGTTTTCCATTTCAACCCGAAGCATCGCACTAAAGAAACATGTGTCCAAACCACAGAGGCCCCTGGGGGCTGTACCTGTGGCCGTGCTGGGCAGGCGGCCCCAGCCTGGCCTCCGGCCCCGTGGCTGCAGCAGTGACCTTCCCGGACGCCCTGGGAGCTGGTCCAGCCCAGCTGTGGGATTTCCACAGGGCACAGCATTCCCAGAAGAGGTCCTCAGAGAACTGGGTTTAGGTGGTAGGGTTTGGGGACAGATGTGGAAAGAATGTATTTTATTATCATCGGCACTAACTGGAAGGAGACAAATTTCACCTAGAATTTTGGAAGAAAAACAGAAAGTCCAAGAAAATAACAAGTGTGATGGAAACACATCACTACCTCCTTTGAAGGACGTGTTTTTAATTGGTGCAAAGTGCCTTTCTCAGAGGCAGATAAAGAACTCCGTCCACTTCCAACACCTCCTTAAAACTGACTTTAAAACTTAATAAACTGCACTCTCTCAGGGTCAAAATTTACAGGTGTACACGCACCAGGATCGCAACGAAATCACTGGACTAAAACAACCACCGAAGGGGCAGAGTATTCCCAACATCAAATATCAAACCACAGCCAAGTCTGCATCACAGAAGCAGCAGCACGAAGACGCCAGACACCTGCCAGTGCAGCCAGGGCAAAGTAACCGCCTGGCCGGGTTCGCGACGTCCTGGCCCAGCACCTCAGAACCTCGAGAAACAGGCCAGAAGCATCAGCTTCTCAAAGAGCGTGTTCTTCCTAAGTCCCATAGGCAGACCTGCGGTGACTTTCAAAACGTCTTGAATTGGTTTTCCAGACGTTAAGCCCGCAGGCTGGGACGAGGTGTCTTTTAGGGGGCTGCCCTGTCATTACACTGCAGGGCCAGCTCCGGGCCGGGCAGACCCCCGGGACTAAAACAAGCACATCTGTAGGCACAGGGGCAGCCAAGGGGGTCCAGACGGAGCCTGTCTCTCCCTCAAGGCCACCCGGGGGGCGGCAGGCCCCGCGCTGGGGGCCTGAATGCGGGCCCGTCTAACCAGCCGTCCGCGGGCCTCTGAGCCGTACCGAGCCAGCTCTGGAGAAAACATTACGACTCGGAGACCCTGCCCTGCCCGGCCAGCTTCCTTGGGCCTCCAGGGGAGGAAGCCCTGGAGGGATGGGGCCCAGTGGGGAGGCCTGGGCAGCCCCGGGGCAAGGGGCCGCCCAGGCGCACAGGAGCTGGGGCTGGATCTGCACAGGGAGGGCGCCTGGTCACACTCCTCGACGGACCCCGGTGCGGCACGGAGGAGCGGGGCGTGTGCAAGTGCGTGTCTGAGCGTCCAAGTGAGTGTTAGGGGCTGCTGTCCAGGCATGGGGGGCAGGGGGCCCGAGGCTGTCCTGGAGGTCACTGGGGGTGACGAGGGCCCCCTCCCCACTCCTGCTGGGACCCCTGAGACCCCTTAGGCCACCCCAACAGGGGAGACTTGAGGGAGGGGCTTCCACCTCCCTCGGGCTTGCCCCTCCCCAAGCTGTCCCCAGAGACTCTGGGGTCTCAGGAAGACAGGTGTCCCTGGAGGGCAGACGCAGTTCAAGACAAGGCGGCAGCCCTGCAGGGCTCTGAAACTGACTGCACCCCGAAAACCCTCCTGGGTAGGGAAGTATCACCACCACTGGGCCCCCATGTCTGAGAGAGCGGGGGTGGGGTGGGGGGAGAGAGACAGAGACAGACAGAGAGACAAGTAGACACCACCAGACAGAGACAGAGAGAGACACGGGGTGTGGGGTGAACATGCGAGGTCAGAGGTCAGGCTTGGGCTGCACTGGAGGCAGAGGGGCCCTGTGGGTGGGATGCCGGCCGAGCTGCAAACACTGTGAATATTGTTGTTTGCATCTCAAACTAACCAAGGTGATGGCGTCAAGGCCCAGGACCTGGAATTCCTCCCGACCCACAGGCCTCGGGTGGCACTGGTGCTGGGAGGTGGTGACCCATGCGGGGCCGCAGGTCGGGCTGGGTAAGTCTTTCGTCCAGAATCCTTTCTGGAGGCCACGGGAAATGGTATCGGTGTCTGGAACCCACTGGTCTTAAAGGACTTAAGCGGGAAGGTGACTGCTGGGCTGGCCCGGTGAGCTTCTGGGAGAGCTCCGGAGACCCAGCAGGGGTGCCTGGGGGCCTGGCACCCAGAGTCCTCTGGACAAGAGGCCAGAACGAGGGAAATGCCAGGAAGAGAGGGTAACAATGCGAAAGGAAAACGAGATAAGGATGGAATCTAATCGCAGGCTCTGGGGGGAGGGCAGGGCGGGGACACTCCCCCCGCGGCCCCAAAGAATGTGGAGGAGACCCTGGTCAGCAGGAGGGAGGCAGGCGACACCTGCATCAGGAAGGCCCCCAGGCTCCCGTAACCCCAGGAATCGGGAAGGTGCCCACAGCTACCTGCTCAAAGGAGAGCTCTATCCGTCAGACGCCTCCATCCCCAAAGAGGAAGACGGCCCAGGCCCAGGGTGGAACAACCCGCCCGGCAGAAAGAGCCTAGAACACACCCAGCACAGAGGGCACAGCCTCCGGATTCCAGGGGCGGCTTGCCGTCCAGAGGGCCGGCTCCAGGTGCCCCAGCCCCCAGCTCAGGGGGCAGGGCGTCCTCCCCCTTCCCCCCTCCCCGGCCCCCAGAGCCCCAGGAACTGAACAGGAAAGATAGTGCGGCCTCCTCTGCTCCAACAGGTGTGTGTGGCTGCAACGGCCAGACACACAGAGGACAGGCCAGCCCCAGAGGTGACCCTGGCAGGTAAGGACTGGCTTCTCCTACAAGCACCCCCCTGAGCAGGCGAGCGGATCACAGCCCAGCGGATGCTGTGATCACATCACACATCGGGACGCTGGCGGGAGGTCCCGTGACGGTCACAGAACCAGGTCCTGGTGACTTTTGAACTAAGGTCAGGGCGCTCATCCTGGGTCACCCCCGCGAACACTCACAAGGAACAACATTTGAAGGCGAGGAATTGATGTTTCTCAAGAGAGCCCCAAACTGTGTGGGGCAGAGGGACCCACTGGTAATGTCACAGGACGGCCTCATTCAAAAGCACTGTTTCTCCAAAGGTGTATTAGCAGTGAGCTGTGTTTGGAGGGTTTCCCAGGGATCCCAGGTCCCTGGAATCTGGGACCTCCCCAAAGTGAGGGAAAGGATGGTGTGGACACCTGGAGGGGCAGCTGGTCGACCAGAGCGGGGCCGGACATGCAGGAGCCCCTCACCACCAGCCTCAACCCACGCCTAGCTGGGCTCCTCCCAGCCCTCCACAGCACCTCCTGAGGAAAAGGACAACAAGCCAAGGGCCAGACCAGACAGAGCAAGCAGCCTGCACAGCGGTCTACACAGGAGGCAAGGTGCGGGCTGAGATGTGGGGGTTTGCATTGACTGCAAGGGAAGCTGGTAAATAAAGGGAAAGATGTGATTACAATTTGGGGGTGGGGGTCAGAAAGGAGGACAGAAGTCTGGAAAGTTACAGATGGCTTTGATATGAAAGGAGTTCACAAATTCCCGATGGGGTAGACGGGGTGGATGTGAGAGAGGACGCCCCCAGCGTCACAGCAACTCCACCTCGGCAGGGAGGGAAGTCAGGACGCTGAGGGAAGTACAAAGTCCCTGCACAGAAATGGCGGCGTCTCATTAAAGTCATGGGCTGTGAGCACGGCTTCCTTGTCTCGTCTTCATTTCATCCATTGTAGACAAAGTTATAATTAAAACGTAAGTCACAGGGGGGATGGCTCTGGGAAGGGTGGCGCAGCGATTAGTGCGCAGTGTGCCCAGGCCCAAGGCCTTTCCATCCTGGAAAGCAGGGACGGGGGCAGGGCAGGGGCAGGCCGGCGTGGGTGGTGGCCTTGTTGCCCTCAAGTCTCGTCACCCGCAAGCCCATCCCACACTCTGTACAAGCCAGCGCTCCAGGCTGGGCCTGGGGCTGGCGGGACTGCAGCCAGCACACAATCCCGCAGCAGGGCAGGGACACAGCCCACTGCGGGACCTTCAGAACTCCTCCGCAGGTGCCATGCCAGCTCCTCTGGGCCACCGGGACTCACCATCAAAGAAACGGGCAAACAGGCCAGAAGAGACCGGTGGCAAAACAAACGGCGTGGCTGCGGACACTGACGACAGAGTCGCAGCAGAAGCGCCTGTCACGGCTCAGCCACCGCCACCGCGTGCTGGGCCAGAGGGAAGGTGGGCACAGCTGGGCCATCCCTGTATAAAGCTTGTTTCGGAAAGGGGACTGAAGGGATGGTCAAACCAACCGGTCAGAAACGGGAGTCAAAGTAAAAGCCCACGGGCCTCACAGCCATTTGTTTATTACACGAGACATTTATTTCATCCCAGAAGAATCCTTTAGAAGAAAATTTCCCGTAGAACCAAAACCAGCTGTGAAATCACCCTGACCTCTCGGTGTGAAGCGACGCAGTGTAAGCCCACCCCATCTCCATCAGTCCTACTTCCCAAAGACAGGCGCGCGCCAGGTCCCCCAGGGCACCGCCACCCCCTCTCCCCTCCCCGAAGATGGTACAGCTCCTGCGCTGACGCGGAGGCCACACCGGGGCTGCTCCCTGCGGTCGGGTGCCAGCCACCCCGCATTCTCCGAGGACATTATTAATAGAAATCTGTCCTGAGTCAGCCCGTCGGGCTCCTGAAGGCACCAGCTGCTTCGGCGAGTGCACCTTTCCGCAGGGGCTGCGCACCGGCGGGGGGACCTGGGCCCGTCCCTGCTGTCCACTCGGACCGCCCCCGACCCTCCACGGTACGTGTTCCAGCTCTACTCCCGTCCTCCTGCCGCGGGAGCCGCTGCTGCCAGCAATTCCAGCCCTCACGCCTTTGAAGCTAAAGCTCTGTCCCTCCTGCTGCGGATCAGGGCGCTGTGAGCAGCTCCCCCCGCTCCAGTCTAGCTAAGGGGGCGGGGAGGTAGGAAACTGATCTTCTTTTTAAACCATTTATTTCTTTTACATTTTAAAACGGACCCTGCGGCATCCCGGTTGAGCTGTCTTATCACTGCACGGTTCTTTCAAAGCGGCTGCTTTCACAGGCTTGCCGAGGGAAGAGGACTGCAGGGCGTCCGCAGGACCTCCCGCCGACATCCGCCACCCCCCTCCAGCTAAGGCGGCACCTGGCGTCACCAGCAGAACTGGGCCTCGGAAGGAGGAGTCTTGAGGGTGGGCCCGGGTCCCGGCGCCTAAGACCCTGCCCTTCCGCCGCGCCGACCGCCCCCCTAATAAGGGTCTGGATGTGCCCTGCAGCCGAAGGACTTGCCGCAGACGCCGAGGCTCCCAGCCGTGCGCGCACGGACGGTGTCCCCGGAAATGCGGCGCCGCAGGGACGGCGCTCGAGGGGACCCGGCTGCCCTGCTCCACCTCGCGGTCCCAGGCGCCGGGCGCACACCTCCCCCGCCCGCGCGCTCACCGTCTCGGGGTCGTTCTCGAACACTTCCCGGGCCTCCTCCTGGCTGCACAGCTCCTCGATGCACTCCCTCTCCAGGTGGCCCTGCTTGGCCTCCTCGAAGACCTGGTAGGCGCGGCGCTGCCTGGGCCTCAGGAACTGCGCCGCCTCGCGCGCCCGCAGGATCACAGCTTCCCGGGCGCGGGCGGGAGAGAGCGGGGACACGCCGTCAGCGCGGCGGGGCCAGGGCGCACGGGGTCGGCGCGCACGGGGCCGGGTCTGGGCGCGGGCACCGGGGCTCCCCTCGCCCCCGGGGTGGCGGGGTGTTGGGACGGGTCCCCCGGCCCAGCCCGCGCCGCGGCCCCGCGCGGTACTCACTGTGCGCGGACTCGGAGGCCAGCAGCAGCAGCAGCAGCGCAGTGCCCAGGGTGGCGGCGGGCCCGGGCGGCATGGCGGGCGGGGACGGGGACGACGGCCGGGACTGAGACCGGGGCCGGCAGCCGGGCGCGCGCGGTCAGAGCGCCCGCGGGGCCGTGGCGAGGCGCGGGCGCCGCGGGGCGATGGCTCCGGTCATCCCGTGCGGGCGGCTCTGAAGGTCACATCCCGGCGGCTGCACCGCGGCGCTCGCGCGGGGCTGGGCGGGGGCGGCGGCGGGGGCGGGGCGCGCGGGCAGGACCGGCCTCCGGGCCGCGCGGTGCGGGCGGGGCGCGCGGGCCGCCGCCGCCGCCGCCGCCGCCGCCGCCGGGCCGAGCCGGTTTTCTCCGGGAAGATCAAAGCCCGGAGGGGAAGCGGGTCGTCGGGACGAGGGAGGGGACGCGCCCCACCGCCGCCGCCGCCGCCGCCGCCGCCGCCGCCCTTGTGCAGGAGCCTCTCCCCAGTCAGTGGTTAAGTGTTTGTAATCGGGATGTAGACGCGACGAAGTCACACGGGTCCAACCTGACAGGTACAGTTTGACCATTTACCGGATTCAAACCTCTTTCCGCCGCCCCCCCCCGACCCCACCCCAAATCTACTACATCCTTTTTGGAGTCTTCATTCTGGGGCACATTTTCTCAAGACTTAAAACCCACCGAAGAAAAGATGAACTGAAGTCAAACCGAGTCCCAGTGGGGTCCGGGGAGCCAGATTGAATGATGTCCATTTGTAATCTCTGTTTTCATAGTGATGACATTGGAAACCTTGAGGGTTCCCAGTAGATATTTCAGCTGAAAGCAGCATTCTGTTAGTTCTCGGAGACCAAGACTTTCTGTCTCTCGTCCCAGAATATTTCGCAAAGTCACAGGCAAAAAAAACCACACACACAAACAAGCAAAACCAAAACATAGCGGACCACTCGGGGGACCGAAGCGGACAGCGAGCCCGGCACCGCGGGGAGGGGGCCTGCGCCGCCCCCTGGGGAATCCTGCCGCGGAAACCGCGCCCCAAGGGGAAGGTGAAAGGGCAGCCTCCCCCAACTGGGCGGCCGGTGGGCTCAGCGCGGGGTCCGCACCGGTTCTTCCGCCTTCCCTTGTGGGAGGATGAACTGGCGCTGCTGGTAGATGCTTTGACGTCACAGGTTTGAAGGTGGGGTAGTGAGCATTAATATGTTAAATTCAAGGAGAAGGATGTTCTCCAGAAGGCTCTGCAAAGAGAATTAACAATGTAATAGCTGGGTCGTCTGCACCTGTGCCTGAACTAGTTCCGGGGCCTTCCTTGTCAGCCGGCGATTCCAACGCCTAGTGACTCAAAGGCTGCTTAAACACGGAGGTGCTCACACAGAATACTGACCACATTAATCTTCCTGCTCGTCCTTCTTAAGGAGAAGCCCTGGCTTCAGAAATCTGGGTGGGGTGGAAAATTCTTCAGTACGGATTTCCGC